>NW_022681462.1:42251529-42851529 GCF_009764315.1 Trachypithecus francoisi | reverse complement strand
GCTATTGTGTGTCAGGTAGTGTTTTTCTAATACCTGGCTCACTTGAAGAGTGTATTCTAATGTTTTTATATTTAATAAGGAAAAAAATTTGGAGGCTAAGGCAGGAGAATTGTTTGAGCTCAGGAGTTCAAGGTGGCAGTGAGCTGTGTTTATGCCATTGCCCTCCAGCCTGTGTGACAGAGCAAGACCCCAACTCTAAAAATAATTAAAGAAAAAAGTTGGGAGAAGAACTACTGGTGACATAGAAATCAGGTTTCAGACCTACACTTCCAGCAACAATGGTTTTCTCTCATTCCTATGCCACTGAGGCCCGGGATACCTCACTCTCTTCTCTCCTAGAGGTCCTCTGCAAGTGCCAAGCCTTTGTCAAGTATTCTGCAAAGCTCAGCTCAAACCAACCCCCCAAAATATCGGTAACAATTATCCCTCCCAATGAAGCTTCAATTTTGGAAAGGGATCTTTGAGGCATAGGACTAACTTTTTAACTCAAATATATATTTTAGGCCGGGTGCGGTGGCTCTCACCTATAATCCCAGCACTTTGGGAGGCCGAGGTGGGCAGATCACGAGATCAGGAGACAGAGACCATCCTGGCTAACATGGTGAAACCCCATCTCTACTAAAAGTACAAAAAATTAGCCAGGTGTGGTGGCACATGCCTGTAGTCCCAGCTACTCGGGAGGCTGAGGCAGGAGAATTGCTTGAACCCAGGAGGCGGAGGTTGCAGTGAGCTGAGATCACACCACTGCACTCCAGCCTGGGCAACAGAGCGAGACTATCTCAAAAAAAAAAAAAAAAAAAAAATTATGGTAGTATGCCAGGCTCCATAATAAGTCAGCAGAAGGTTCATTTTGGTGGCTGTCTGGACACAGCTGGCACGGTCCCTCTTCAGAAACATTTGAGAGTGTCTACTATGTATCCAGCACTGTGCTAGGCACTGAGGTTGCAAATATCCATAAAATGTGACCCTCACCCTCAGATAACTCCCTGACAAATAGGTGAGACAGACATGTCAGCACCTTGGAGTGGGCTACGTGCTGACAGGGAAGGGATTTGGGAAGCTAGTGGGGCACTCAGTTGGGTACTCAACTCAACCTAGGTTTAGGGAAGACTCCCCTGAGAAGGTGACATTTGAGCTAAGTGCCCATGTCTCTGCAGGAAATTAAATTTAACTAACTGTGTGGGTTCCACTGTGCATACTGGTGGTGTCGATGTGACACGTTGTGTTCTGAGTTTTCCATTTATAGAGTGTTTCAGGTGCACTGATGCATGCCTTGAGAGCTGACTGCCAAAATAGGGGCCCCAGACAGCTGCCTTCCCAGGGGAGGGGTATCCAGAAGCTTCCATTCTTGCTGTGCACATTTCCCTAGCTGACCTATAGCTGTCTTGAAATTATAGCATTCAATATTCCTTCCTTGGCTTGGAAGACTTTGTGGGTCTTCCAGTAGTTAATGTCAAAGTTAGGTGTCTCTGGGAGGGAATGCAGCAGAAGCCATCACCAGCTAATAGTTGCTCTAGAATTGTTCTGAAAGCATGGTGTCCAGGCCAGGGGCCAGGAGTAGAGAGGGAGAGGGGTGGTAGGGGATTAGAACTGGGAAGGCAGAGGGGCTCCCTCTCTTGCCACAAACAGATCTGCTCTGCTGTCTGTGCATTTACACTTCACCTAGCTCCTCCACAAACTTCTGCTATTAGGAGAAATAGGTCAATGTATTTCCAATCCAAATGCCATCAGAAGCAAGCTCTACCTGTGCCTGGTCACCTCAGAGGAGCATAGGAGCGCACAGATGGCAGCAGTATATGAGGACGTTACACCTGCTGTGCTCCTTGATACTTCATTGTCAAGCATCTAAATAAATATCTAAGTGGAGAACCAGCTAGGAAGCACAAATCCTGGTGTTCAGAAAAGCAGTGAGCTGCCCAGGCGTGGAGGGTGCAACACTTTGGGGATGCCTACCCATGCGAGTCTAGCACAGGGCTTGCAGGTGGGGTGTTCCTTCTTGAATGATCTGTTCCCCATTTCCTCTGTGCACAGCTCTGGGGGCAAATTTCATTTCAGACTGCTTTAGAAGACAGGACAGCAGCAGGAGAGGAAGTCACTAGAGACAAAAGAAAATTAGAAGGATTTGGTAGAAGTCATATACAGGAAACTGAGAGCAAAATTTGGCCCTCGGAGACTAAAGTTAGTGGGAGGAGAGAACAGGGCGTGGCCAAGACTTGCCATCTCAACATTTAAATAGAGATCAAGATGCTAAAGTTCCCAGGAGACATCTGTTTTGTGACTTGCCAAGAGCATGGAGAAATTCCATCAGGGAGCTTCTGGGATATGGATCCAGACTAGCAGACATTAACAGAATTACCAGGTGTCTAGGGGGATCCCAGACTTTTCAGCACACAGTGAGGGGGATGTAAACACTAAAGTTATATGGGAAGTCACACTGGATGGATTGATGAAGGCAGCAAAGCCTAGCAGTCACACTGAGGCAGCTCCCTGCCCACAACCAACCACATTTGCACCCTGATTAAAAACTGGAAATGTTAAGAGACTTGAAGATTTCTGCTCCCTGCACCTGCTTAACTCTTCCTCTTGCCCTTACTAAATTTTAGCTGCTTTCTTTTTGGCTAATTTCACAATGTTCAAAAGTCTATTGGAAAAAAAGAAACCCACAAAGCACCATAGATAAAAACTTTGAGATGGGGAAAAAGAAAAATAGTGGTTTGATCTGCTCCCTTCATCTCCCAGAACCCAGGAAAATGCCTAGTACACAAGAGGCAAGGAAGGGAAGGATAAAAAAAGGAGGGAGGAAATTAGTTCTGGATGAAATGTCAGAAAAATGGCCGCCATGAAGGCCCCAGTCAACCAGTCACTTCCTCTTCTTAGGTCTCCTGATGGAGTGTTTTCATCTTTGGGAAAATCTTTCCACCTTTATCTCTTCTAGAACTGTTAAATCAACAGGATGAGCCAGGGCAGTGGCTCATGCCTGTAATCCCAGCACTTTGGGAGGCTGAGGCAGAAGGATCACTTGAGGCCAGGAGTTCAAGACCAGCCTGGGCCACATAGATCTCTACAAAAAGTTCTAAAAACTAAATTAGCCAGGCAAGGTGGTACATGCCTGTAGTTCCAGTTATTCAGGAGGTTGAGGCTGGAGAATCACCTGAACCTAGAAATTTGAAGTTACATTAAGGTATGACTGAACCACTGTACTCTAGCCTGGGCAATACAGCAAGACTCCGTCTCTGTAAAATAATAATAATAAGTAAAAAACTGGGGATGGGATGGGAACAATGCAACTTGGTGTGTTCCTGAAACCCTTGCCTGATGGAAAGGACAGCGAATAACAGCCTATTGATAATTGGTTAATGTGTAACATTGTAAAAGTACACAAAACATAACATTCAATATCAGGATTAAGATTTATTATGTAAGTGAGACAAACCTCCTGTTAAAAGTGAAAGGCTCTCAGATTGGATGAAAAATAATACCCAACCATATAATATATATTTCAAAAATGCACATTTTTCCCAGGAAGATGAATACTCATCCCTATTCCTTCTGCTAAGTCCAACTAAAAACAGTGGAAATTACATTTAAAACAAACATAAAAGACTCTGAAAGGTAAGAACTAGAAAGTAGACCAAGCTAGGAACCTCAGGACCCAGTGAATGACACAGCAGGAACTCCCTGAATTTTGTTTGTGCCTCACACATTCCAGAGTTAGAGCTGAAGAAGCTGGCAACCTGGAAAAAGTTAATGCACACAAAGGAGAAAAAAGAGAGAGAGAGAGAGAAGAAGGGGTAGAAGATGGAGGAGGAGGAGAAGGAAGAGGAGGAGAAAAAGGAAGAGGAGAAGAAGAAGAGGAGATAGATGAGGAGAAGGATAAGGAGGAGAGGAGGAGAAAAATGAGGAGAAGAAAGAGAAGAAGGAGAAGGAGAAAGAGAAGAAGGAGGAGGAGGAAGAGGGGAAGGGGTAGGGGAAACAGAAGACTCCTCTAGCCAGGCAGCACAGAAAAATCTGTGGCCACACCTTCACCCATGCCAGGAAAGGCCCAGTGGGGAGTGCAGACTCCACACTCATGAGGCTATAATGAGTCTACGCAACCTCACCACTACAGTTGTGTCAGAGGAGGCCTAGTCGGGAGCTGGAGTTTTCATCTCCACTTGGCAGTAACGAGGCCTCCCTTCCCCTCCTGCCTCACTACAGCGTCACTGGAGACCACCTGGGGAGCCTGGACTTCTTCCTCCACCCAGCAGTAATAGGTCAGTCTGCCCCCTCCCACTGTGGTGGTGTCAGAGAAGGCCAAATGGGGAGAGTCAAGACTTTAACCACTGGCTCCAATAGTATTGAGGCCACCGCCTGGTAGTGTCCGTGGAGACCATGTGTGGAGCAGAAATTAGGCACCTCTATCCTTCCCAACCAGAGTGGAATCAGCAGGGGCCTAGTGGGAGCCAGCACCCCACCCCAGCAGCAATGAGGAGCATCTCCTAACCTTGGTGGTCACAGAGGTTGCAGTGTGTCACCCTCCCCTGATAGTGCAGCATCACAGGATGTTACCTAAGACAAGGTTTAAATAAGATCCAGAGTTTCATCACCATAGAATGCCAAAATGCATAGTTTTCAGTCAAAAATCACTCACAATTCCAAGAACCAGGAAAACATCAAACTGAATGAAAAAAGCCATCAACAGACACTAATATCAAGATGACAGTGATGCTAAAACTACCTGGAAAAGGTTTTAAAGCAGTCATTATAAAAATGCTTCAGTGAGTAATAGTGAACACACTTGAAACAAATGAAACAATAAAAATATCACCAATAAAATCATCTTAGCAAAGAAATGGAAAACATAAACAACCAAATGGAAATGTTAGAACTGAAAAATGTAACAGCTGACATAAGAATCTCAGTAGGTGGGCTCAACAGCAGAATGGAGAGAACAGAAGAAAGAATAAGTGAACTGGAAGATACAATAGAAATGACTGAATCTGAACAACAGAAAGAAGATGGAGTGAAAAACAGAGAGCAGAGCCTCAGGAACCTGCGGCACTATAACAAAAACTAAATTTATATCATTTGGGGTTCCAGGAAAAGATAAAAAAGAAGATGGAGTTTAAAAATACTCAAAGAAATAATAATTGAAAAATCCCCCAATTTGACAAAACACATAAACCTATAGATTCAAGAAGCTGAAGGACCAACAGGATACATCAAAGAAATTCACACCAAGACACATCATAATTAAAGTTCTGAAAACTAAAGATGAAGAAAGTCTTAAAAGCAATGAGAGAAACAACATCTTATCTCTAAGAGAAAACCAACTCAAATGACAGCAAATTTCTCATCAGAAACCATAGAGGTCAGAAGGAAGTGATACAACATTTTTAAAGTGTTAGAAAAAAAGGAACCGTCAACCAGAAACCTATGTCCAGTACAAATATCCTTTAGGAATTAGGAGGAAATCAAGCTATCCTCAGATTAGCTCGATTACCAAAATAAGTACACTAACGAAGTGGAAAGAAGTTCTCTAAACAGAAGGGACATGATGAAAGAAGGAATCAAGAAACATCAGGAAAGAAGAAAGAATTCGGTAAACAAAGATAGTAAATTCAATTGGCTTTCCTTCTCCTTTTGAATTTTCTCAATTATGTTTGATAATTGAAGTGAAAATTATAGCACTGATGTGATTCTAAATAGATGTAGAGAAAACATTTTAGACTATTATAAACAAGGGAGGGCAATAGGATGTAAAGGATGGTAAACTTTCCACACTTCACTCAAACTGTTGATGCATGTAGACCATGAAAAGTTATATATACAAAATGTAATACCTGGAGTAACTACTAAAAAACTACTCAGGGAGATGCACCCCAAAACACCATGTATAAACCAAAATAAAACTCAAAAAAATGCCCAAGTCATGCACAGTAAGCCAAGGAAGAAAAAACAGACATGAAAAAACAAGGAGAACAAACAGAAAACAAGAGATACAAGGACAGTCTTAAACTTAATATGTTAATAATTATATTAGTTTTGAATAATGTAGAGGCAAAAATTTAAAGACAGAGATGGTCAGAGTGGATTAAAAAAGCATGAACCAATTATATGCTGTGTATAGGGTGATATAGATAGGTTGAAAGCAAAAGGGTCAAAAATAACACATCATGCAAACATTAATTAAAAGATAGCAAGAGTGGCTATATTAATATCAGATAAAGTGACATCAGAGCAAAGAAAATAATTGAGACAGAGAAAGACATTCTACATTAACAAAAGTGTCAATCCACCAAGAAGATATGGCGATGCTAAAGGTATGCGCCAAACATGAGAGCTACAAAATATGTGACATGAAAACTGATAGAACGAAAAAGAGAAACAGACAAATCTACAATTACATTTAGAGACTTCAACACTCCTCTCTCAACAATTGACAGAACAACTAGACAGAAAATCAAAACACATAAAAATACTTAACACCATTAACATATAGGATCTATGGACATTTATGGAACACTTTACCCATCAACAGCAGAATGCATTATTTTCAAGTGCCCAAGAACATAAACCAAGATGGACTATAACATGGAACATAAAGCAAACCTCAAAAAATTTAAAAACCTCAAAAGAAATAAAAATACATTGAACAGAATGAAAATGAAAATACAACACGTCAAATTGGTGGAACATAGCCAAAACAGTGCTGAGAGGGAAACTTACAGCTTATTTTAAGAAACGGAAAAGTTTCAAACCAGTGACCTAAGCTCCCACCTCAAGAATCTAGAAAATATAAAGAGAAAAATAAATTCAAAGAATGCAGAAGTAAGTACAATAATAAAGATAGGAGCAAGAATCAATGATATTGAAAACAGAGAAATAACAGAGAACAACAATGAAACAATGAGCTAGATCTTTTAAAAGATCAATAGAAGTGACAAGCCTCTGGCAAGACTAACAAGAAGACACAAGTTACCAGAGTGAGACAGATTATATTAGTGTACACTCTGTACACATCAAAATGGTAGTAAGATAATACTAAGAAAAATTCTATGCACATGAATCTGACAATTTAGATGAAATAGACTATTACTCGAAAACACACAGTACCACAACTTTCTCAACATGAGATAATTTGGATAACCTTGTAACTATTGAGTAAATCAAATTCACAATTTTAAAAATTCAGAAAAAGAAAATTCCAGGCCCAGATACTTTCACTGGTTAATTCTACTAAACATTTAGAAAAGATTTACCATCAGTTCTTCACAATATTTTCCAGAAAGTAGAAGAGGAGAAAACTTTTACCAATTCATTTTTTGATGTTAGTATTCTCCTGATACCAAACTCAGATAAAGACAGAACAAAAAAGAACTACAGACCAATATACCTTGTAAATATAGACATAAAAATCCCTAACAAAGTGTTAATGGATAGAATTTAGCAATATATAAAAAGAATTATACACTGACCAAGTGTGGTTTGCTCTGAAGATGCAAGGCTGGTTCAATTTTTACAAGTAAGCCAATCTAATTCTTCATATTAACAGACAAAAGATTAAAAAATCACATCATCATTCCAATTGGTGCAGAAAAAAGCATTTGACAGAATTCAGCACTTACTCATGATAACAACTCCTAGACAAATAGGAAGAAAGTGGAACTTCCCCAACTTGGAAAAGAGTGTCTACAAAAATCCTATAGCTAACATTACACTTAGTGGTGAAAGATTGAATACTTTCCCCCTAACACTAAAAACAAGGCAAGGTTTGGTCTTACTATTTCTATTCAATATAGTACTAGGAGTTCTAGCCAGTGCAATAAGACAAGATACAGATAGACAAGACATATCCTTTTAGATAATAAAGGGAGACAAAAATAGCCCGGTTTACAGATGACATGATTGTTTATGTAGAAAATTCCAAGGAATCTACAAGAATGAAGCAAGGGAAGGAGGAAGGAGAAAGAAAAGAAAGAAAGAGAGAGAGAAAGGAAGGAAGGAAAGCAGGCAGGCAAGGAAAGGAATTCCTAAAACTAGTAAGTGACTTCAGCAAGGTTGCAGATACAAGGTCAACATTCATTCATTGTATTTCTATATATAGTTGTCCCAACGTATCTGTGGCGGATTGGTTTCAGGATCACCCCTCAGATACCAAAATCTATGGCTGCACAAGTCCCTTATATAAAACTATGTAGTGTTTGCATATAACTTATGCCCAAAGATACATACTTTGTCATCTCTAAATTACTTACAATATGTAATACAATGTAAATGTTACGTAAGTAGTTGTTATATTATATCATTTAGGGAATAATGACAAGAGAAAAGACTGTACATGTTCAGTACAGACACAACCATCCTTTTGTTTCCCAAATATTTTTGATCTGTGATTGATTGAATCCATGGATGCAAAATCCATGGATATGGAGGACTGACTTTACTAGTATCGGACACCTGGAAACCAAAATTTCAAAAAACACCATGTACAATTTCTTAAAAAATTAGAAATACTTAGGTATAAACCTAACAGAACATGTAAAGGACTTGTACGCTAAAAATTACAAAATGCTAATGAAACAAATCAAAGTAGAGCTATAAAATGGAGAGATATACCATATTCATCAATTGGAATATTCAGTATAGTAAAGGTATTTTATTTATCCCCATGTTGATATACAGGTTTAACCTAATTTTTACCAAAATTTCAGCAAGTTTTTTTTATTGCTATAGACAAAATTATACTGAACTTTATATGGAAAGGCAAAGGAACTAGAATAGCTAAAAATTTTGGAAAAGAGTAAAGTGGGAGGAATCAGTCTATCCAATTTTAAGACGTATAACTATAGTAATGAAGACTGTATGGTATTGGCAGGTGAATACACACATAGAACAATGGATAAAATAGGGAGTGCAGAAATAGATCCATACCAACATGCCCAACTGATTTTTTATGAAATGGCTAGAGCAGCTCCAATGAAGTACGATAGTCTTTTCAGCAGATGGTGCTGGAATACCTGAACATCCATAGGCGGAATAAGAAAAATTAAAGAACCTTAATCTAAGTTCCACATTTTATACAAAATTTAACTCAAAATAGATCATGGACTTATATGTACATAAAATGTAACACTGAAAAACCTTTAGAAATAAACATATAGAAGAAAACCTTTGGCAACTATGGTTAGATGATGAGTTCTTAGGCTTCACACCCAAAGCATGATTCATAAAAGGAAGAACTGATAAGCAGGACATCATCAAAATTAAAAGCATTTGTTCTGTGAAAGACTATGTTCAGAGGCCAAAAAGACAAGCTATAGTCTGGGATATGTTTGTAAATCGCATATCACACTAAGGAGTAGTACCTACAATATACAAAGAACAATAAAATGTAAACAGTTTTTTAAAAATCCAATTAGGAAAAGGGCAAAAGATACAAACAGACATTTTACATTTTACTCATGAGGCTAGAGATGGCAAAATAACGCATGAAAAGACATTCAACATCATTAACCATTAGGGAAATGCAAATTAAAACCACAATAAGATGAACTCTTTCCCCCTAACACTATTGACCTATCCGAATGGCTAAAATAAACAACAGTGATAACACGTAATGCAAGTGAGGATGAAGAGAAACTAGATCATTCATACATTGCTGGTGGGAATATAAAATGGTACAGCCACTCTGGAAAAGAGTATAGCAGCTTCTTAGAAGACTAAACACATGCTTACCATGCAACCCAGAAATTACACTCTTGGGTATTTATCCCCCCAAAAATGAAAACTTGTGTTCACACAAAAACTTGTATATTAATGTACACAGCTGCTTTGTTCATGATAACAAAAAATCTGGAAACAAACCCAATTTTCCTTTAATGGGTGAATGATTAAGGAACTATGGTATGTTCATACCATGAAATATATATTATTTTGCAATGAGAAAGAATGTACTATTGATACATTCATACAGGGAATCACCAAAAAATTTTGCTGAGTGGGAGAAAAAAATACCAAAAGGTTACATATCATGATTCCGTTGATATACCAGTTCTGACATGACAAAATTATATAGAGAGATAGCAGATTAGTGGCTGCCAGTGGTAAGGATGGGGAGATGTTTGCAGAAAGAGGAAGGAAGTAGGTGTAGCTGTAAAAGGGCAACATAAGGGACCTGTGTGGTGATGGAGATGCCCTGGATCTCATTGCATCAACGTCTATATGCTGGTTGTGATGTTGTACTATAGTTTTTTAAGATGTTACCATTGGGCGAAACTGGGTAAAAGATACCCAACATATCTCTGTATAATTTCTGACAATTGCATGTAAATCTAGAATTATCTTGAAATAGAAAAATTCATTTAATTACATAAAAAAGCTTAAAAATGCACTGAAAACAAAGTGGTTCAGAAAAGTTCAAAGGAACAAAGAATGATCAAGTAAATAATAATAACAAGAAAAAAATCAGGGATATTATATTAAATACTGAGTCAGGGTTAAATTCAAGACAATAAAAACTATTGAACTAGAAAAGACACAATAGTATAAAGGTCATAGTCTCTAATAGGGACTTAACTCTCATACATTTTATGCATGATATGAAATAATACAATTATACATAAAACAAGACACAACTATAGGAAAATCCAAGAGAAATCCCAGAAACAGCATAGTTCTGTGAGAATTTTAACTCATCTCTCATCAAGCCATGAAAAAACTTTGATAAGAATAAAGTTCTGTTCCATTGGTCTATATCTCTGTTTTGGTACCAGTACCATGCTGTTTTGGTTACTGTAGCCTTGTAGTATAGTTTGAAGTCAGGTAGCATGATGCCTAGGGACATGGATGCAGCTGGAAACCATCATTCTCAGCAAACTATCGCAAGAACAGAAAACCAAACACCGCATGTTCTCACTCATAGGTGGGAAATGAACAATGAGATCACTTGGACTCAGGAAGGGGAACATCACACACTGGGGCCTATCATGGGGAGGGTGGAGGGGAGAGGGATTGCATTGGGAGTTATACCTGATGTAAATGACGAGTTGATGGGTGCTGACGAGTTGATGGGTGCTGATGAGTTGATGGGGGCAGCACACCAACATGGCACAAGTATACATATGTAACAAACCTGCACGTTATGCACATGTACCCTAGAACTTAAAGTATAATAATAATAAAATAAAATAATAAAAAAATTTTAAAAAAGAATAAAGTTGAGTAACAGACATATATTGAATTTGGTTCCTGACAATAGATACTGCATCTTCTTTACAGAGTCTCATAAAACTTATAAAAATAGATCATATATTAATCTATAATGAAAACCTCAGTAAATTCCACGAAATAAAAATAGCTTGAGTGGCATCCTTTGCATCAATGAGATAACACTAGAAATAATAGAGTAGAACCAAAAAAAAACCCACCTTAGTCACTTACAAATTCGACAGTCTTTTAAAACTCATATTTGATCAAAGAAAAAATTAAAATATAAAATTCTAAATAGCTAAGAAATAATGATAATGGAAATGTAAACCAAGCAGAAAATAAAACATACCTTCAAACTTTGAGAAAAGATAAATCAAGTATCCAATTTAAGATGCATTTTTATAAGTGCTATGAAAAAAATAAATATGAAAAAGATAAATAAATTAGAAAACAGTAGATTGGATTTTTTAAGTCAAGCTAATTCTCTGGAAAATAAATGGGCAGATAATGAACTAGAGAAATCACTGACTTGCTTAGTCAAGAGAAGAAGGTGAGAGAACATATATACTCTGAAGTAGAAACAAAAAGGTGGAGATAAATGCAGGTTCCTGGAGACTAATAAGTAATATGGAAGAGTATTCTCTAGCGTTATTTACAACCAAAATTCAAATGTTGGGTGCAACAGGTGGTTGCTTTAGGAAAATACAAGTTGCCGGAAAAAATGGAAAATCTAAAAGTTTTGTAGCAATGGAATCAAAGTAACAAACCAAAGTATCAAAGAACAGTGCATTCGACAAATATTTATTGAGCCTCTGTTATATGCCAGGGCCCTGGGAAGTCCAGGGGAGGGGGAAATGGCCCTGCTTTCAGGGAGCTCTCTGTGAGTTGGGAGTGCAGGGAAGATAAAGAAGCCCTCGGTGTCATAAGAGCCCAGTGGCCAGGGGCCAGTGCCATGATGCTGCCCTGTGCTCCTCTCTTGGACCATTGGGAGAATAAAGAATCATGGGGTCGGTCCTCAGGGCCCGACACCTAAAAAAATACCCCACAAATGGAAGCTGCTCTTGGCTCCCCACCCACCCCCTATACAGTGAAAACTGAGAGGAGGCGGATGAGGGCTGTCCTCCCAGGCCATCCGGGATAGCTTCCCAGGGCATCTATGGATCAGAATCTCGAAGGATGAGTTGGAAGCAGGAGAAAAAAAGTGTTGGAGGCTGAGGGACAGCATGTGCAGCAGTCATTAAGTGAAGAAACGGTGTGTGTGCTGGAGCTTCCCACATGGTTTTCTATGACTGGAGCCCAGGAGTGGCCTGGGGGTATGGAGGGGCTGAGGCTGGGGCCATCACAGAAGGCCTTGTATGCTGTGGTGAATAAGTCAGCAAGATTTAGCTGAATGTTCTTAGATACACAGGTATAAAGGAAACCCAGGTGAGCCTTAAAATTTCAGCACCTGAAGTTGTCCATCAATGAAACCTCTTAAGCTGCTCTGCAGAGGTTTGGGATGAGCCTGAAGTGGCTGATTCTTAGATGCAGAGAAGGCTCTGATCTGCATCCACATGGCCCCCAAGGCTGTGTGGCCTGCGGTCCAGCTGCAGTGGATAGGAGGCAGCTTTTCAAGTTATTACTGGGTGGGCCACACTCAACAGGTTTTTCTAGTTCTGCCTCCTGCCTCTAGGGAGTCTTGCCCAACAATTAATCCAGGTGGTCACTGATGAGTTTCTTTCACCTATAAATCCCTGAAGCCTCTTTTTGACCTCATCACCACTAATGCAGGCTTCCTCTACTTTCCCATAGGATTTAGAGGATTCTTCTCAGCTCATTCTGGCCTTCCTTCTCTCACTGCTGTCATATTTGATGATACAGGAAAAATTAGCAAGGATGGACAGAATGGTGGATGAATACATACATACATGTATAAAGGGCTGTTGCTTGAGGTACAGAGATTTCATCTGAATTTTCCTGAAATACAAGTGGATCACTGAAATGAAAATGTTCCATGGTCATTGCTTCCTGAATTCTAATGTGCTCCCTATGGTGTATTTGTTTGCTAGGGTTGCTATAACAAAACATGGCAGATGGCCGTCTTCTCGCTATGTCCTGGCCTTTTCTCTGTGCATGTACATTCTTTGTGTGTCTTCCTCTTCCTTTTCTTTTTTCTTTTTTTTTCTTTGAGACAGAGTCTCTCTCTGTTGCCCAGGCTGGATTGCAGTGGTGGGATCTTGACTCACTGCAAACTCCACCTCCCATGTTCAAGTGATTCTCATGCCTCAGCCTCCCAAGTAGCTGGGATTACAGGTATGTGCCATCACATCTGGCTAACTTTTGTATTTTTAGTGGAAATGGGATTTCACCATGTTGACCAGGCTGGTTTTGAACTCCTGACCTCAGGTAATCCTCCTGCCTCAGCCTCCCAAAGTGCTGGGATTACAGGCATGGGCCACCACGCCCCGCCTCCCTCTTCTTATAAGGAAATCAGTTATATCGGGTTAGGGTTTCACCCTAACAGCCTCATTTTAACTTAATTATCCCTTTAAAAATCTTATCCTCAAACCACCACTGGGGGTTGGGACTTAAACGTAAGAATTTGGGAAGGACACAATTCAGTCCATAACACACAGATTTTAACCTTCGAAGTAAAGACTCGATATAAGTCCGAAGTCAAGGACGGATGGGGAATTAGGGGTGATAGTAAGTTGAGTTGAAATCAACCCAATTTTGGATTTTAAAAAAGTCAGGGAGAAGAGCCTGGCCATATGCTCCTCCATGAATCACCTCTTTGTATGCAGAAGAGGTAGGTATGATTCTGAGCCAGTCTACACAGTAGGTTATGTAGAAACCCCAAAGGGAATAACCTTGTCTCTGCTTGCAAAGCTGTGCTTTTTGAATTTGCTCCTTCCCGTTGGACATGGTAAAGGCACTGTAGCACCACAATGGTGGGTTTGCCAAAGCATGGTAACCCACAGGTGCTGCAGCCAGTCCTGTGACCCCCCAAATAGAAGAAGAAGCATGTCCGTCAGCCTGCCCTCAGGGCTCAGAAGCAGCAGGGCTCCAGTCCCCTCTCTGTCCAAGCGTATTCAGCATGCCAGTAAAAAGATGTCTTTGAGCTAAAAAACACAACTACTGTTCGACCCAGCAAACCCATTACTAGGTATATACCCAGAGGAGTATAAATCATTCTACCATCAAGGCACATGCACATAAATGTTTATTGCAGCACTATTCACAATAGCAAAGACACGGAATCAACCAACCTAAATGCCCATCGATGGTAGACTGGATAAAGAAAATGTGGTACGGCCGGGCGCGGTGGCTCAAGCCTGTAATCCCAGCACTTTGGGAGGCCGAGACGGGCGGATCACGAGGTCAGGAGATCGAGACCATCCTGGCTAACACGTGAAACCCCGTCTCTACTAAAAAATACAAAAAATTAGCCGGGCGAGGTGGCGGGCGCCTGTAGTCCCAGCTACTCGGGAGGCTGAGGCAGGAGAATGGCGTGAACCCGGGAGGCGGAGCTTGCAGTGAGCTGAGATCCGGCCACAGCACTCCAGCCTGGGCAGCAGGGCGAGACTCCGTCTCAAAAAAAAAAAAAAAAAAAAAAAGAAAATGTGGTACATATACATCATGGTATACTATACAGCCACAAAAAGGAATGAGCTTGTGACTTTTGCGGGAACATGGATGGAGCTGGAGACCATTATCCTTAACAAACTAATGCAAATACCGTAACAGAAAACCGAGTACCATATGCTGTCACTTATAAGTAGGAGCTACATGATGAGAACACATGGACACACAGAAGGGGACAACAGACACTGGGGCCTACATGAAAGTAGAGGCCAGGAGGAGGGAGAGGAACAGAAAAAGTAACTGCTGGATACTAAGCTTAGTACCTGGGTGACGAAATAATCTTTACAACAAACCCCTGTGACACAAGTTTACCTATATTGCAAACCTGCATGTGTATCCCCGATCTTAAAATAAAAGTTAAAAAAAAAAAAAAAGATGTCTTTGCTTACCTTCTCCAGAGCTTTCCCTCTGTCTCCCTTTTCGCTTGTTGATTTTGTTTCTTGTAGATGGGTTTTCTGCACTTTTCATTTCCTGCCACTTGAAGAGGCCGGGATACAGCTATGTTTCATCTTTTCAGTAAGGCAGAAAAGAGCATGAGCCTTGGGTCTGTCTGTGGCCTGTTCCTGCTTTCCCTCGTGGCCGGTGTGTTTGATCCATTTCACCAGCACGTGGCCCACCGTTGTCTAACTGTGATACTCAGCTCCCCAACCTCAGGGAGAAACAGTCACCTCTGCTCCAGAATGTGGTGGTGAAGAAAGCCATCTTGAGCTACTGAAAATCCAAAGACTTAGAAGGAAAAACTGAGATTCATTCTCAACCCTCCTCTCCCCGGAACAGTTGACTGCCAGAAAGATCCAGCTGCCACTGCCTGTCACCTTTCTAAAGAAGCATAGTTTTAAGACACAAGACTATTGAGCAGGTTGGATTTTAAAAATTGGGAAACATCTCCAAGCAGTTTGGAAGGAAAAGAGACTTTGATCTTGAATAACCTCCTTAGGGGATCAAAGAAAAAGACTCACTAAGATGAACATCCCCACTCTTGCCCCATTTGGGTTAAGTATAAATAAGACTTCCTCACCTTGGGAGACCTGAGCTCACACCTGCTCCTGATGACATGGAGGA
Organism: Trachypithecus francoisi; assembly: GCF_009764315.1. NCBI lineage: Eukaryota > Metazoa > Chordata > Mammalia > Primates > Cercopithecidae > Trachypithecus > Trachypithecus francoisi. The sequence goes on along the minus strand of NW_022681462.1, from coordinate 42,835,653 downwards.
GGCTGAGCAGGGGAGCCACAGGGATTAGAGATGGACATGGTTCCAGTCTGGCCCAATTTTTATTCACTTTCCTATTGCAAGGAATACCCTTAGAAATTGCAAAGCCATTGCTTTTCGCTAATGCTAACAGAAATTCCTTAAACTAGGAGATGGTACCACTGCCCATCAATTTTACAAAGCAATAATGCAGATCCCAAGTGGCTAAAGTCTGAAGCAGAAGGCAGAGCACTTCATCACAGTGAGAGAACTGGGTTGTTGCTGGGGGAAGCTGTTCTGATGTCATGCTGGTATTACCGTGCATTAATAAGCTTTGTTCATCTTCTCTGACACTGGAGGGCCAACTCAGTCCTTTTGCTTCATTTTCCTGCTTATTATGCAGCTCAGGCCATGGAGATGGGCTGCCTGCTTGTCATAAATTGTAGGTAACCTCCCTTCATTCTGTTGTTGGTCCCAGTGGGCTTGAGCTCCTGGGAACCAAGGCTTTCAGTTCCACAAATGCACACTGAGCCCTGATGCCAGGCTAGGCACTGTGGGGAACTCCAAGATACATGAGCCACAGTTCCTGCCTTTGTGATCGTGTTGTGGTCAGGGAGAAAGTCACATGGCCTAAGAATTACACCAACAGGCAGAATGTGTAACAGACAGGAAAACAAACAGCTGTGGGAACTCAGGAAGGGAAGGAGTAACTTTCAGTGAAAGAACAGGGAGATCCTTGGACAAGGTTTCAGTACATAGACACTTAGAGAATGCAGCCATTTCAGCCTGGAATTTGCCATAGCAAAGAAGGGGAAGCCCAGAAATAAGATGATGCATGAAATATATGTATATGTAACCAGAATAATTTAACCATCCTAATATAATCCTTTATGCTATGGCTCTATAATTGTTCTCTCTCTCTTCCAGCAGCCCCTGGTAACCAATGATCTATTATTCTTCATCACTATAATTTTGTCTTTTTGACAAAATTCCATATCAATGTAATCATACAATCTATAAACTTTTGATATGGACTTCATTCACTCAGCATGATGTCTTTGAGATTCAGCCAAGTGGTTGCATTCATCGACAGTGAATCATTTTCATTGCTGAGTACTGATCCGTTGTGTGGATGTAGCAGAGTTTGTTTTCCCATTCACCCTTTGAAGGACATTTGGGTTGTGTCCAGTTTTTGACAATTGTGAGTAGAGCTGCTGTAAGTATTCATGTACAGATTATTATGTGAGCATAAATCTCCATTTTTCAAGGACCAAGTTTCTTGCCTCAACATTGGCACTACCAACTTTGACATCTGGGGCCAGATACTTTGTTGTGAGGGAACTGCCATGTGCATTGCAAAATATTTAGTATATCCCTGGCCCCTACTGATGCCAGTAGAACTCTCCCAACTGTGGCAACCAAAATGTCTGCAGACATTGACAAATGCAAATATCATCCACACCTGAGAACCACTGCTCTTGGTTAAATACCCAGGAATGAATTTACTGGATTATATGGCAAGCGTATAACTTTATAAGAAACTTTTTGTTCCTTATGTATGAGAGATCCAGTTACTCAGCATCCTAGCCAACACTCAGTATTGTGTATTTTTTATTTTTGCCATTCCAATAGGTATATAGAGGCATCTTATTATGGTTTTAGTTTGCATCTCCCCGGTAGCTGATGCTGTTGAAAATCTTCTGATGTGCTTGTTTACCATATGTATCCTCTTTAGTGAAACCTGATAAAATCATTTTCCCATTTTTAATTGGATAACTTGTTTTCCTACTCTTGAGCTTTGAGAATTCTTTATAGATTCTAAATACAAATTCTCATTTGGATATGTGATTTTTGCAAATATTTTCTCCCAGTCTATAGTATGTATTTTCATTTCCCTATCATGTCTTTTGCAGAGGAAAGTTTTTTATTTTGATGAAATCCAATTTATCCATTTTTCTCTTTCATGAGTTATGCTTTTGGTGCCAAACCTAAGAACTGTTTGTTAAACCTCAAGTCGTGAAGGTTTTATCTCATTATTTTTCTAAAAGTTTAAGAGTTTTATGATTTACATTTAGATTTATAATTCATTTTGATCTGATTTGTCTGTAAGATGTGAAGTTCAGGTCAAGATTTGTTTATCTTTTGACTATTGTGATATCAAATTGTTTCAGCATCATCTGTTGAAAATGCTATCCTTTCTTCATTGAATTCCTTTTGCATCTTTGTGAAAAATTATTTGGACACATTTGTGTAGAACTATTTCTGGATTTTTCTGTTTTGTTCCCATTGACCTATGTGTATATTTCTCGACCACAATATATTGATTAGTATAACTTTATACTAAGCCTTAAAATCAAATGAGATGATTCCTCTGACTATTCATCTTTGGCAAATTGTTTTATTTTACATGACAATTTTAGAATCATTTTGTCTCTACAGAAAATTCATCTGTGATTTTGATTGGAATTATGAAAAATCTATAGATCAGTTTGGGAAGAATTAACAAATATACTATGTTGACTCTTCCAATCCATTTTATTAGTTCCTCTTTGATTTCTTTGATCCAAATTTTTTATTTTCAGCATAAGGATGATGTACATGTTTTTGTAGATTTATAACTAAGTATTTCATTTTGGGGGAAGCTGTGGTAAAAAGCTATGTTGTTTTAAGTTTTGCTTTCTAATTGTATGTTGCTAGTATTTACAAATAGAATAAATGTTTTAATATGTTGACCTTGTATCCTGTGACCTTGCTAAGCTCACTATAAGTTCTAGAGGATTTAGGGTATGTTGGGGGACATTTACTGTGTTTTTTTTTTCTATGTAAGCAAGCATGTTGTCTGTGAATAGCAACAGTTTTATGGTTTCCTTTCCAATTTCCATGACTTTGTTTTTTTTCTTGTCTTGTTGCATTGACTAGGATTTTCAGTATGTGATGAATGAGAGTGATGAGAATTGACATTCTTACTTTGTTCCAGATCTTAGGCAGAAAGTATTCAGCCTTTTGTCACTAGATATGATATTCTCTACAGGGTTTTTGTGCGTATGTGTGTTTTTCTCTTGTAATTGTCCTTAATCAGGATAAGACAGTTCCCTTCTATTCTTAGCTTCCTAAGAGATTTTTTTTTACTCTCTTAGGAATTAATGTTAAGTTTGGCCAAATGCTTTTTCTACATCAATTTATATGATTATGGGCTTTTTTTTCTTTTTTAGGTTGTTAATATGATAAATAACAATGTCTTGTTTTGATGTATTTTTTGTTTTCTTTTTTTTTTTCTGGAAACAAGGTCTCATACTGTCTCCCATGCTGGAGTGCAGTGGTGCCATCACAGCTCACTGGGCTCAAGTTATTCTTCCACCTCAGCCTCCCGAGTACCTGGGACTATGGGCGTGTGCCACCATGCTTAGCTAATTTCTATACTTTTTTTAGAGACAGGGTTTCACCATGTTGTCCTAGCTTGTCTCAAACTCCTGGGTTCAAGTGATCCACTCACCTTGGCCTCCCAAAGTGCTGGGACTACAAGCATGACCCAGCTAATGGTTTATTTTTGAGTATACAACTGGCCTTGCATTCCTAGGATGAAGTCCACTTGGTCATGATATATTATTCTTTTTATATATTGCTGAATTCCATTGCTAATATATTGTAGGGGATTTTTACATCTATGTTCCTGAGAAATCTTGGTCTGTAGTTTTTTTTCTTCCTGTACAATCTTTGTCTAGTTTTGGTATCATAGTAACACTGGCCTCATAAAATGAGTTGGGAAGGGTTCCCTCCTCTTCTGTTTCCTGGAAGAGATAGTGTAGAATCAGTGTTATTTTTTATTTAAATGTTGGGTAGAATTCACCAATGAAACAAGGCCTAGAGCTTCCTTTTTTTTACAATCTTTTAACTGTGAATTATATTTCTTTAAACTTTAATAAGGCCATTCTTGTTACGTATTTCATTTTGTATGACTCTTGGTAACATGAAATATTCAAGGAATTATTTCATTTCAGCTGTTATCAAATTATGTGTGTAAAGTTGTTCATGGTGCTTTATTTTATCCTTTTGATTTCTGTGAGGCTGTACTGCTTTCCATTCTTTCATTTTTTATTTTAGTAATTTGTGTTTTTCTATTTTTGTCTTTGTAAATTGTAAGAACTTTATCAGTTTTTTTGAAGAACAAGCTTTACTTTTACATTTATTTTTCTCTATTGTATTTCTATTTTTATTGATTTCTGTTTTTATATGTATTATTTATTTTCTTCCAGTTGCTTTGGGTTTATTTTACTCTTGTTTTTCTAGTTTCTTGAGGTAGACTTAGATTATTGATTTTAGACTTTCTTCTTTTCTCTTGTAAGCATTTTATGCTATAAGTTTACCTCTGAGCAGTACTTTCCCTGCACCCCACAACAACTGGTATGTTGCATTTTCATTGTTCTCCTCTTCTAATTTCCCTTGAGACTTCCTCCTTGACCCATGAATTATATGTAGAATTATATATGGAAGTGTGGGGTTTAATTTTTAAGTGTCTAGAATTTGTCCTGTTATCTTTATGTTATTGATCTCAAATTTATTTCTAATATAATCAGAAAAGATACCTTGTCTAATTTACGTTTATATTTTTTTAATTGTCGAAATTTGTCTTGTTACCCAGGATATGGTCTATCTTGGTGGATATTTCATTTGTCCTTAAAAAAATATGTATTTGCTATTGTTGAGTAGAATGTTATAATGTCAAGAAGATCTAGTTGGTTGATAATGTTCTTCAATTCTTTGTATCCTTGCTGATCTTCTGTCAATCAGCATTCTGTCTATCAACTAATAATCTCAGTTCTATCTATTACTGAAAGATTAATGTTGACATACTCAACTATGCCTGTGGATCTGTCTACTTATCCTTTCCATCCTGTCTGCTTTTTGCTTAATGTATTTTAAAGCATTGTGTGTGCATTCACATTTAGCATTATTGCATCTTCTTGTTTCATTAACCTTTTTTATCATTATGTAATTCCCTCTTTATTCCTGGAAGTTTTCTTTTTTCTGAAGTCTGCATTTTCTGATATCAATGTAAATACTGTAGGCTTCTTTGGATTAGTTTTTGCTTTGCATTTTTTTTGTCCTTTTAGTTTTACATCTATCATTATATTTGGAGTTATTTTCTTGTACACAACTTAGGTTTTTTTTAAAACATTTATTCTTAAAATTTGTCTCTTGATTAGTATGTTTAAACTATTTACAGTTAATGTGATTATTGATGTTTGGATTAGGTCTATCATTTTATTTGTTTTCTGTTTTCTCTTCTTTTCATTCCTCCATTTCCTCTTACATGTTGTGTTAGTTTCCTATGGCTACTGTAACAAACTACTGCAAGGTTGGTGAAGTAAAACAACAAAAAAATTATTCTTTGACAGTTTTAGAGGTCAGAAGTCTGCAATCAGTATCACTAATACAAAATCAAGGTGTTGGCAGGATTGTGCTGCCTTTGGAGGCTTCAGAGAAGAATCCATTCCTTGCTTCTTTCAGGTTCTGGTTGCTGCTGGCATTCCTTGGCTATGGCCAACTCATTCCAGTCTCTCTTTCTGCGGTCACATTGCCTCCTCCTCTTCTGTCTGTGAAATCTCTCTCTTATAAAGATGCATGTGATTGCATTTATGACCCACCTGAATAATCCAGAATAATCTCTCCATTTTAAGAATCTTAACTACACCTGTAAAGGCCCTTTTCCCTTATAAAGTAATATTTGCAGATTTCAGGAATTAGGATCTGATATCTTTGGATGGCTGTCATTCAGCCTGCAACATATACCTTCTTTTGAATTACTTGAACGTTCTTTAGAATTTCATTTAAAAGAAATTTACCTATATCTCTTTGTATATGTGTTTTTCTGTTTAGTAGTTGCTATAAGAACTACAATATGTATACTCAACTTTACAATTTACTTAGAATCAATATTTTATCTCTTCAAGTGGAATGTAGAAACCTTACCACCATAGTGTTCCTCTCCCCTCTTTCTGTCATACACATCTTATCAGTACATCTACATTCCCTGGAAACCACATCAGACAATATTTTGCTTTCAATCATTAAACATGTTTTAAAAGAATTAGGAGAAGAAATAATCTGTCGTATTTATTCAGATGTTTACCCTTTCCGTTGCTCTTCCTTCATTCCTGATTTGTATTTACCATTTCCATTTTTCCTTCCTTCATTTTGCTTCTGACTGAAAAACTGCTTTTAACAATTTTTTTTTGAGCAGATTTGCTAGCAACAAATTCTGTTTTCTCATTGGTAGTTTTTTAAATCTCATCCTAATTTCTGAACGATCATTTACTCGATATATAATTCTGGATTGACAGTTGTTACCTTCAGTACTTGAAAAACCTTTCTGGTCTCTACAGTTTCTGATGAGAAATTCAATTATTCAGCTTGTTTTTCTCCTAGAGGTAATGCATCAGTTTTTCTTCAGCTGCTTTCAAGAATTTTTCTTTGTTTTTAGATTCCAGATATTTGATTATGATGTGTCTGGGCATAAATTTCTTTGTGTTTATCCTGTTTGGGGTTCATTAAACTTCTGAAACCTGCACATTTGTGGGTTTTTGCCAAATTTAAGGAGTCTTTTGCCATTATATCTTCAAGTACTGCCTTCTTTCTCCTCTCCTTCCATGATTCCAATGACATGAAAGTTAGACTTTTTGTTACAGTCCCACAGGTCCCCGAGGCTCTCTTTTTCTTTGCCAGTCTATTTTCTCTCTGTTGTTCAGATAGGATAATTTCTATTATTCTATCTTTTAGTTTATTCAGTCTTTCCTCTGTCTCCATAGTTCTGCTTTGGAGCTCATTTTTCTTTTAATCAGTTTATTTTTCAGTTCTAAAATGTCTACTTGATTCTCTTTTGTATTTTATATGTTTTTCTTTATCTTTCTCTTTTTTTTTTTTTTTGAGACAGAGACTCACTCTGCCGCCCAGGCTAAAGTGCAATGGCACGATGTCAGCTCACTGCAAGCTCTGCCTCCCATATCCAAGCAGTTCTCATGCCTCAGCCTCCCAAGTAGCTGGGATTACAGGGGCCCACCACCATGCCCAGCCAATTTTTGTATTCTAAGTAGAGGTGGAGTTTCACCATGTTGGCCGGGCTGGTTTTGAACTCCTGACCTCAAGTGATCTGTCCACCTCAGCCCCACAAAATGCTGGGATTACAGGCGTGAGCCACCACACTTAGCCTGTATTTTCTACTTCTTTACTGAAACTTACTATTCTACCATTTGTTTCAAGAAGGTTTGTGATTGTTCATTAGATAATTTTCAGAATGGCTACTTTAAAGCTTTTGCCAGGTAATTCTAACATCTGTGTCATTTTGCTGTTGGCATCTGTTGATTGCCTGTTTTCATGCAAGCTACATTTCTTTTCCTTCATATGCTGAAAAATATTTATTTTTATATTCTTTATTTTTATATTTTTATTAAATTATTTCCTAGGCCTTTGAATATTATGTTATGAGAGTCTAGATGTTGTTTAAAACCTATGGAGAATGTTGGTGTTTTTGTTTTAGCAGGCAATGTACCTGGTTATGTTTGGGCTGCAAATTTCAATGCACCTTCTGTTGATTGTGATTCCAATGCTGGTTTAGCCTTCAAGCCTTTTGCAGCACTATTTAGCTATGTTCCATGTATGTACCACTCACAGGCCAGTCTGGCATCTGAATTCTCATCTGTTTACTAGTTCAGTTATCAAGGCCTTTTTCAAAAAGCTGTATATTTATTTGTTTATTTATTTTTTTAATTTTTATAAATTTATGGAGTACAGTGCAATTTTGTTAATACATGCATATATTCCTTAGTGGTAAATTCAGGGATATTAGGGTTATTCCTTGGGTATTCCATAGGGTATTCATCACTCAAATAGTGTACATTGTACCCATTAAGTAATTTCTCATCATCTATCCCCCCTAGCCTCTCACCCTTCTGAGTCTCCATTGCCTGATTCCACATTCTGTGTCCTAGTGTATACATTATTTAGTTCCCACTTATAAGTGAGAACATGTAATATTTGTGTTTCTGTGTCTGTTCAGAGTCTTTTGTATGCTAATTAGCATAAAATCCATGCATGAAAGCCTCAGGCTGCATTCAACATTTGGTAAATAACTTTATGGGGCTGCTTTCCCAAGTCCTGCCTCTCCATGACCATCCTGATACTTTCTGGTTCCCTGGGGCTTCCTCTCCTCATCCTCCAGCCAGAAAGCTGAGGTTTAGTTATCCCACTCTGCTGCCTGCACATGCTTCCAGGGACATGAGCAGCATGAAGAAAAAGAGTTAAACTCACTGCCAGTTTTGCAGCACTTTGAATTCTGATCTTCTTCCCTAATCCACCCACCACTATTTATTTTTCAGAGTCCACAAGTAGCTTCTCCATACACTCTGTCCAGAATTATGGCTGTATTCAATGAAAGAGGTGGAGGAAGTCATCTCCTCTATGTAACCAGAACCAGAGCCCATACATAGCCTATACCTTTAGTGAGAGTCATCTTTTTTTCTTAAATTTTGATTAGTGGAGGTACTACAGTGTGGTAGGCCAAAAAAAAAAAAAATCTTTGATTTCTGAAAGAATTAATTCCATTCAGGGATTCGACTTCTTCCTGGTTTAGTCTTGGGTGGGTGTTTGTGTCCAAGAATTTATCCATTTCTTCTACATTTTCTAGTTTATTTGCTTAGAGGTGTTTATAGTATTCTCTGATGGTAGTTTGTATTTCTGTGGGATCAGTGGGGAGATCCCTTTTATCTTTTTTTGTTATGTCTGTTTGATTCTTCTCTCTTTTCTTCTTTATTAGTCTGGCTGGCGATCTATTTTGTTAATCTTTTCAAAAAATCAGCTCCTTAGATTCATTGATTTTTTGAAGGATTTTTCGTGTCTTTGTCTGCTTCAGCTCTGCTCTGATCTAAGTTATTTCTTGTCTTCTGCTAGCTTTTGAATTTGTTTGCTCTTGCTTCTCTAGTTCTTTTAATTGTGATGTTAAGGTGTTGATTTTCAATCTTTCCTGCTTTCTCCTGTGGGCATTCAGTGCTATAAATTTCTCTCTAAACACTGCTTTAGCTGTGTCCCAGATACTCTGGTATGTTGTGTCTTTGTTCTCATTGGTTTCAAAGAACTTATTTCTGCCTTAATTTCTTTATTTACTCAGTAGTCATTCAGGAGCAGGTTGTTCTGTTTCCATGTAGCTATGCAATTGAGGCAGTAATTAATAGCCTACCAACCAAACAAAAGCCCAGGACCAGATGGATTCACAGCCAATTCTACCAGAGGTACAAAGAGGAGCTGGTACCATTCCTTCTGAAACTATTCCAAACAATAAAAAAAGATGGAATCCTCCCTAACTCATTTTATGAGGCCAGCATCATCCTGATACCAAAACCTGGCAGAGACACAACAATGAAAAAAAGATTTCAGGCCAATATCCCTGATGAGCAACAATGTGAACATCCTCAATAAAAAACTGGCAAACCAAATCCAACAGCACATCCGAAAGCTTATCCACCATGATCAAGCTGGTTTCATCCCTGGGATGCAAGGCTGGATCAACATATACAAATCAATAAACATAATCCATCACATAAACAGAACCAATGAAAAAAATCACATGATTATCTCAATAGATACAGGAAGGCCTTCAATAAAATTCAACACCCATTCATGCTAAAAACTCTCAATAAACTAGATATGGATGGAATGTATCTCAAAACAATAAGAGCTGTTTATGACAAACCCACAGCCAATATCATACTGAATAGGCAAAAGTTTGAAGTATTCCCTTTGAAAACCAGCACAAGACAAGGATGCCCTCTCTCATCACTCCTGTTCAACACAGTATTGGGAGTTCTGGCCAGGGCAATCAGGCAAGAGAAAGAAATAAAGCGTATTCACATAGGAAGAAAGGAAGTCAATTCTCTCTGTTTGCAGATGACATAATTGTATATTTAGAAAACCCCATCGTCACAGCCCAAAATCTCCTTAAGCTGATAAGCAACTTCAGCAAAGTCTCTGGATACAAAATCAATGTGCAAAAATCACAAACATTCCTATACACCAATAACATACAAACAGGGAACCAAATCACAAGTGAACTCCCATTTAACATTGCTACAAAGAGAATAAAATACCTAGGAATACAACTTGCAAGGGATGTGAAGGACATCTTCAAGGAGAACTACAAGCTGCTGCTCAAGGAAATAAGAGAGGACACAAACAAATGGAAAAACATTCCATGCTCATGGGAAGAATCAATATCATGAAAATGGCCATACTGTCCAAAGTAATTTATAGATTCAATGCTATCCCCACCAAGCTACCATTGACTTTCCTCATGGAATTAGAAAAAGCTACTTTAAATTTCATATGGAATGAAAAAAGAGCCCGTATAGCCAAGACAATTCTAAGCAAAAGGAACAAAGCTGGAGGCATCACACTACCTGACTTCAAACTATACTACAAGGCTACAGTAACCAAAACAGCATGGTACTGGTACTAAAACAGATATATAGACCAATGGAACAGAACAGAGTCCTCAGAGATAATGTAGATGTGTACATCTACAACCATCTGATCTTTAACAAACCTGACAAAAACAAGCAATGGGGAAAGGATTCTCTATTCAATAACTGGTGTTAGGAAAACTGGCTAGCCATATGCAGAAAACTGAAACTGGACCCCTTCCTCACACTTTATACAAAAAGTAACTCAACATAGATTAAAGACTTAAATGTAAGACCTAAAACCATAAAAATCCTAGAAGACAACCTAGGCAATAGCATTCAGGACATAGGCATGGCCAAAGTCTTCATGACTAAAACACCAAAAGCAATGGCAATAAAACCCAAAATTGACAAATGGGATTCAATTAAACTAAAGAGCTTCGGCACAACAAAAGAAACTATCATCAGAGTGAACAGGTAACCTATAGAATGGGAGAAAATTTTTGCAACCTATCCTTCTGACAAAGGGCTAACATCCAGAATCTACAAAGAACTTAAACAAATTTACAAGAACGCAAACAAACAACCCCATGAAAAAGTGGGTGAAGGATATGAATAGACATTTCTCAAAAGAAGACATTTATGCGACCAACAAACATATGAAAAAAACTCATCATCACTGGTCATTAGAGAAATGCAAATCAAAACCACAATGAGATACCATCTCATGCCAGTTAGAATGGCAATCATTAAAAAGTCAGGAAATGACAGATGCTGGAAAGGATGTGGAGAAATAGGAAAACTTTCACACTGTTGGTGGAAGTGTAAATTAGTTCAACCATTGTGGAAGACACTGTGGCAATTTCTGGTTCTAGATTCCAAGGATCTAGAACCAGAAATACCATTTGACCCAGCAATCCCATTAGTGGGTATATACCCAAAGGATTATAAATCATGCTACTATAAAGACACATGCACACATATGTTTATTGCAGCACTGTTCACAATAGCAAAAACTTGGAACCAACCCAAATGCCCACCAATGATAGACTGGATAAAGAAAATGTGGCACATGTACACCATGGAATACTATGCAGCCATAAAAAAGGATAAGTTCATGTGCTTTTCAGGGACATGGATGAAGCTAGAAACTATCATTCTCAGCAAACTAACACAAGAACAGAAAACCAAACACCACATGTTCTCACTCATAAGTAGGAGTTGAACAATGAGGACACATGGACACAGGGAGGGGAAGATCACACATCGGGACCTGTCAGGGGGTTGGGGTTAGGGGAGGGATAGCATTAGGAGACATACTTAATGTAGATGATGGGTTGATGGGTTCAGCAAACCACCATGGCATGTGTATACCTATGTAACAAACCTGCATGTTCTGCACATGTATCCCAGAACTTAAATTATAATAGTTTAAAAAAAGAATTAATTCCAACCCTTACTCTATCATTTAACTTTCTTTGTGCCTCTGTTTCTTCATGTGTAAAATAGGGGCTGTGTCAGGGGTCCCCAAGACTATCCTCAGTTTCAGGGATTTGCTAGAAGGTTTCATAGGATGCAGATAGACTATTATATTCATAGTTATAGTTTATTACAGCAAAAAATTACAGATTAAAATCAGCAAAGGGAAAAGGTACAGGGGGTAGAGTCCGGGAAAGATCAACAAGCTTCCAATTTTCCACTTCCAGTGGAGTCTATAGACAGCATTTAATTCTCCAAACAATGACGTGTGACAACATGTGCAAGGTGGTGGCAACCAGATCACCCAAACCTTGGAGTCCAGGGTTTTGTTTTTTTTTTTTTATCAGTCACATAAGCATGTAACACTCATGTGACTGACCTCAGCTCCTCAGACCATATCGCACAACTCTCGTAGAGGTAAAAGTGATGCACCATGGCCCAAAGGTCCAGGCATACAAACACACTCATACCAGGCAAGATACTACAAGAGTTCAAAAGTCTCTCTCCCAAGAGCCAGGCAAGGGCCAGTCCTGAAAACTTTGGGTTTGTGCAAGATTTGAGCAGCCCAGACCTGTTAACTCTTTCCTGCACAGGTCTACAACTTTTAGCTTTTAGAATTATTATGAGGACTAAATGAGGTGGATATAAAATACCTTGTAGTGTCTGACACATGGTAGGTGTTTGATAAATATTAGCTATTAGACTCTGTAGACAGAGATTTCAAAGAGGCACATGGACTTGTGAGGAAGAAAAACAGAAACATTATTCTGACAATACATCCAGAAAAAAAAATGTGATTTGGGGCCAGGAGTGGTGGCTCATACCTGCAATCTCCACACTTTGGGAGGCCAAGGGGGAAGGATCGCTTGAGCCCAGGAGTTCAAGACCAGCCTAGGCAAGATGGCAAGATCCCATCTCTCCAAAACAATAAAAAAAGTTATGATTTGAGACATACTTATAGAAACCAGGGTAGGAGTAGAGGGACTGTCTTATGGACACAGGTCTAAGGAATACACATATACACACACACACACAAACACACACACACAGTGATAAGTGGAAGGATTGTGGGGGAGACATTTGTCCAAATATAAACACAAAGCATTTAATAAATGTCAGTAGGGCCAAACCCCAGCATAACATGAGGCTTGACAAATAATCTTATACAAATTTAAAAGCCCATTTTTAGCTATATTTAAGATGTGAAGAGATGGACTCTTGGTTTAGGCAAGAAAAATTTGGTATTAATATGTGGCGAAAAGAAAGCAAAGCAACTTATCTCCTATTATGTTCTCATCTTCTCTCTGAAGGAATGTTGTTCTCAGTCGGAAAGGACTTGTGATTGACAGAGATTTCAAACCAAGGAGGACAAAAGAAATTTCAGAATATTATAAATAAGCAAATGTCCACCTTTTCAAAGATAGCTAACAACACAATGACAGGATCAAATCCACATATATCAATACTAACCTCGAATGTAAATGGGCTAAATGACCCAATTAAAAAGCACAGAGTGGCCAAGTGGATAAAGAGCAAGACCCAATGGTATGCTGTCTTCAAGAAACCTGTCTCACATGCAATGACACCCATAGGCTCAAAATGAAGGGATGGTGAAAAATCGACCAAGCAAATGGAAAACAGGGGGAAAAAAAAAAAGCAGAGGTGGCAATCCTAATTTCAGACAAAACATACTTTAAGCCAACAAAGATTTTAAAGGCAAAGAAGGACATTACACAATAGTAAAGGATTCAATTCAACAAGATGTAACTACCCTAAATGTATATGCACCCAACACAGATTCATAAAGATTCATAAAGCAGGTTCTTAAAGCAGGTTCTTAAAGCACAGATTCATAAAGCAGGTTCTTAGAGACCTATGAAGAGACTTACATTCCCACACAATAATAGTAGGAAGCTTCAGCACCTCAATGACAGACAGATCATTGAGGCAGAAAATTAACACAAGTATTCAGGACCTGAACTCAGCACTGAATCAAATGGACCTGATAGACATCTACATAACTCCCCACCCAAATACAACAGAAGATACATTCATCTCATTGCTACATGGCACATACTCTAAAATTGACCACACAGTCGGATATAAAACAACACTCAGCAAATTCAAACACACTGAAATCATACCAGCCGTGCCCTTGGACCACAGAGCAATAAAAGTAGAAATCAAGACTAAGAAAATTGCTAAAACCATATAATTACAGAAATTAAACAACCTGCTCTGAATGACTTCTGAGTAAACAATGAAATTAAGGCAGAAATCAAGAAGTTCTTTGATACTAATGAGAACAAAGATACAATATAGCAGAGTCTCTGGGACACAGGTAAGGTAGTGTTAAGAGGGAAATTTTTATCACTAAATGCCCACATCACAAAGTTGGAAAGATCTGAAATTAATTACCCAACATTACAACGAGAGGAACTAAAGAAGCAAGAGCAAACCAACCCCTAAACTAGCAGAAGACAAGAAATAACCAAAATCAAAGCAGAACTGAAGGAGATTGAGACATAAAAAAAAATACAAAAGATCAACAAATCCAAAAGTTGGTTCTTTGAAAAAATTAATAAAATAGATAGAACACTAGCTAGACTAATAAAAAAGAAAAGAGAGAAAGTCCAAATAAACACAATTAGAAATGACAAAGGGGATGTTACCACCAACTCCACAGAAATACAAATAACCATCAGAGACTCCTATGAATCTCTGTATACACACAAACCAGGAAATTTAGAAGAAATGGATAAGTTCCTGGACACATACATCCTCCCAAGGCTGAACTAGGAAGAAACTGAATCCCTCAACAGACCAATAATGAGCTCTAAAATTGAATCAGTAATAAATAGCCTACCAACCAAAAATAGCCCAGGACCAGATTCACAGCCGAATTCTACCAGATATACAAAGAAGACCTGGTATCATTACTACTGAAACTATTTCAAAACATTGAGAAGGGACACCTCCCCAACTCATTCTATGAGGCTGGCATCATCCTGATACCAAAGTCTGGCAGAGACACAACAAAAAAAGAAAACTTTAGGGCAATATCCTTGATGAACATAGGTGCAAAAATACTCAACAAAATCCTGGCAAATCAAATCCAGCAGCATGTAAAAAGCTAATCCACCATGATCAAGTAGTTTTTATCCTTGGGATGCTAGGTTAGTTCAACATACACAAGTTAATAAATGTGATTCATCACATAAACAGAACTAAAGACAAAAACCATATGATTATCTCAATAGATGCAGATGAAATTCGACAGATAGATGTGAAGGGGATTGCATTCCTGATTTGGCTCTCAGCTTGGATATTGTTGCTGTATAGAGGGTGGGTTGTTGGTTTATTGAGGGTTTTTAACATGAAGGAATGTTGCATTTTATCGAACATCTTCGATAAAAGCCACTGAAGGAACATACTTGAACATAATAAGTCATCTATGAAAAACCCACAGTCAAAATCATACTGAATGGGCAAAAGCTGGAAGCATTCCCCTTGAAAACCAGCACAAGACAAGGATCCCCTCTCTCACTACCCCTGCTTAACATAGTAAATCCTGGCCAGAGCTATGAGGCAAGATAAATAAATAAAAGGTATCCAACTAGGAAGGGAGGAAATCAAACTATTCCTGTTTGCAGACGACATGATTATATGTCTAGAAAAACCCTATGGTCTCTACCCAAAAGCTCCTTGAGCTAATAAACAACTTCAGCAAATTTCAGGATACAAAATCAACATATAAAAATCAGTAGCATTCCGATACACCAACAAAATCCAAGTTCAGAGCCAAATCAGAAATGCAATCCCATTCACAATTGACACAAAAAGAAGAAAATACCTAGAAATACAAATAACCAGAAATGTGAAAGATCTCTACAATGAAAATTATAAAACACTGCTCAAAGAAATCAGAGATGACACAAACAAATGGAAAAACATTCCATGCTTATGGATAGGAAGAATCAATATTGATAAAATGGCCATCCTGACCCAAACAATTTACAGATTTAATGCTATTCCTCTCAAATTATCAATGACATTCTTCACAGAACTAGAAAAAGCTCTTTTAAAATTCATATAGAACCAAAAAAGATTCCAAATAGCCAAGGCAATCCTAAGCAAAAAGAACAAAGCTTGCGGTATCATATTACTCAACTTCAAACTGTATTACAGATACAATAGTTAAAATATCATGGTACTGGTACAAAAACTGACACAGAGACCAATGGTACAGAATAGAGAGCCCAGAAATAATGCTGCACACCTACAATGCAACACACCATCTGATCTTTGACAAAGCTAACAAAACAAGCAATGAGGAGAGGACTCCCTAGTCAATAAATGGTGCTGGGATAACTGACTAGCCATATGCTAAAGACTGAAACTGGACCCCTTCCTTACACCATATACAAAAATCAACTCAAGGTGGATTAAAGACTTAAATGTAAAACCTAAACCTATGATAACCTGGGAAATACCATTCCAGACGTAGGAACTGGCAAAGATTTCATTACAAAGATGCCAAAAACAATTAAAACAGAAGCAAAAATTAACACATGGGATCTAATTAAACTAAAGAGCTTCTTCACAGCAAAAGAAACTATCGACAGAGTGAACAACCATCCTACAGAATGGGAGAAAATATTTGCAAACTATATATCTGACAAAGGTCTAATATCCAGCATCTATAAGAACTTAAATTTATTTATTTATTTATTTATTTATTATTTTTATTTTTTTTGAGATGGAGTCTCGCTCTGTCACCCAGGCTGGAGTGCAGTAGCCGGATCTCTGTTCACTGCAAGCTCTGCCTCCTGGGTTTACGCCATTCTCCTGCCTCAGCCTCCCAAGTAGCTGGGACTACAGGTGCCTGCCACCTCGCCCGGCTAGTTTTTTTGTATTTTTTTTAGTAGAGACGGGGTTTCACTGTGTTAGCCAGGATGGTCTTGATCTCCTGACCTCGTGATCCGCCTGTCTTGGCCTCCCAAAGTGCTGGGATTACAGGCTTGAGCCACCGCGCCTGGCAGGAACTTAAATTTATAAGACAAACACAAACAACCCCATTGAAGAGTAGGCAAAGAACATGAACAGACACTTCAAAAGAAGACATACATGTGGCCAACAAGCATATGAAAAAATGCTCAGTATCACTAATCATTAGAAAAATGCAAATCAAAACCACAATAAGGTACCATCTCACACCAGTCAAAATGGCTATTATTAAAAAGTCAAAAAATGACAGATGCTGGCAAGGTTACAGAGAAAAAGGGGATGCCTATATACTGCTGGTGGGAGTGTAAATTAGTTCAACCATTGCTGAAAGCAGTGTGGCAATTCCTCAAAGAACTAAAAGCAGAATTACCATTCAACCCAGCAATCCCACTACTGGGCATATACCCAAAGGAATATAAATCATTCTACCATAAGGATACATGCATGCCTGTGTTCACTGCAGCACCATTCACAATAGCAAAGACATGCAATCAGCCCATTAATGGTAGGCTTCATAAAGAAAATGTGGTATATATACTATGCAGCCATGAAAAAAAAATATGAGATAATGTCCTTTGCAGGAACATGGATAGAGCTGGAGTTCATTATCCTTAACAAGTCAGCACAGGAACAGAAAACCAAGTACTACTTATTCTCACTTTTAAGTGGGAGCTAAATAATGAGAACACATGGACACACAGAGGGGAACAACAGACACTGGGGCCAACCTTAGGGTGCAGGGTGGGAAGAGGGAGAGGATCAGGAAAAATAACTATGGGGTACTAGGCTTGGTATATGGGTGATGAAATAATCTGTACACCAGACTCCCCATGACGTCAGTTGAACTTTACCCACACATATATCCCTGAACCTAAAATAAAAGTTAAAACAAAAACAAGAAAAAGTAGATATGGGAAACTATAGAATTGGAGATGAATATAAATCCAAGTTAAAATTCTACAAAAGACTATTCCAGACAGTTTATGTACAAATAGAAAAGGGACCATCACTAGAAGGCTGCCTAGTTCAGTAAGGATTAATTAAGTAAGGCTTATCCTTCCTTTCTTTTTTTTTTTGAGACGGAGTCTCGCTCTGTCACCCAGGCTGGAGTGCAGTGGCGCGATCTCGGCTCACTGCAAGCTCCGCCTTCTGCGTTTATGCCATTCTCCTGCCTCAGCCTCCCAAGTAGCTGGGACTACAGGCGCCCGCCACCTCGCCTGGCTAGTTCTTTGTATTTTTTAGTAGAGATGGGGTTTCACCGTGTTAGCCAGGATGGTCTCGATCTTCTGACCTTGTGATCCGCCCGTCTCAGCCTCCTAAAGTGCTATCCTTCCTTTCTTATACTTCCTTTCTTAATCAGGTTACTAGAAGAGAAAATTTGGGCCCAGGCGTGGTGGCTTACGCCTGTAATCCCAGCACTTTGGGAGGCCGAGGCAGTTGGATCACGAGGTCAAGAGACTGAGACCATCCTGGCCAATATGGTAAAACCCCATCTCTACTAAGAATATAAAAAATTAGCTGGGCATGATGGTGCGAGCCTGTAGGCCCAGCTACTCGGGAGGCTGAGAAAGGAGAACTGCTTGAACCAGGGAGGTGGAGGTTGTAGTGAGCCGAGATCGCATCACTGCACTCCAGCCTGGTGACAGAGCGAGACTCCATCTCAAAAAGAAAAAAAAAGAAAAGAGAGAAAAGTTGGAAAAATGGATGATGTGTCTCGATTTTGGCCAACATTTTGCCAAACTCTCAGGATCTCCTATAGACCAACTAGAGAAAGAAGAGTCAGGGAATATTTCATTAAATAAGTTTCCAGAGAGCTTGAATCAAGCTTCAGGTAACTTGAATTAAGCTGATGTAGACCTATCAGCTGACAAGACTTTACAAACTTGTAAATGACACAACACATCAGGTGACTTAACCAAGATTCATGAAGAACTCCTTGGGGAGTTCAAGGTAGGGCCATATCAACAAGATGACTTTAAAATAAATTTAAAATTAAAATCATTCCCTTAGGGATGTATATATGTATGTATGGGTTAGTTGAAAATAGTTTATGGGGGGAAAGGCTTAGTTAGGAATGTCAAATGATCAAATGTTTGATATAAACCAAATGTGCATGGTATTCTTTCACTTATTTATTCAAAAATATTGTATACCAATTATAAAAGCACATTCTGCCTTGCTTTGCATGTAAAAGTATAGAATCCAAAACTAGGGCAGTAATGGTGCTGCAGACGCCATAGTGATGAGACAACACTGGATATTGCGTTTAGTTTTATAAGACACCTTGGAGAAGAGAATTACCCATCCAGACTAGGCCACCAGTTTCAAGGTGGCCCAAGAGTTGAAACCAGGTGTTAAAAGGAGATTGACAATCTATCGAGGCTGATCATCCTGAAGGATGGATGACTAAGTGGAGATGTGAAAAATGTCTTTAAATTTTTTAAAGGCTATTGTCTGGAAGCTTTCATAGACTACCGCTTGGTTCCTTAGGTAGCAGAAGTTGTAACATCAATAGCTATGAGTTATAGGAAACTGGGTTTCAGCTAATATCACACAGTGTGTCAGCTCCTTTACCAGACCCTAGGCAAATAAAGATGAGCAGGACAAGATCCCCTTCCTCACAGTTAATCCATAAATTCATATTCCATATAGAGAAGTGGCTTCAGACACAATGGCTCTTCCAACAATGAGATTCATTAGGAAACTGGATGCCTCTTAACACATTGAGCTCCCATCTCTGGAACACAAAAGGAAAGACATTTCAGGTACTGTTTGGGGGACTGAGGCTGGGCTGGTGGTACCTGTGACTAGCTGTGGTGTTCTGGTAGCCGCCAAGAACCAGGACTCCTATTTACCAGGACAAGCAAAGGGGATAGTGCAAGGAGAGTCTGAGCTGTGTTCCTGGAGGAAGGCAAAAGATTAAAGCCAAAAAAGTGGCCCTGGGAATCAGGTACACAAAAGCCACAGACTGTCAACAGGAGAGCAATTCTTGAGTCCAAAGAAGGGAAGAGCAGACATAGCCAGGATGCATGGTGTGAGCCTGGGGAAAACCATCATTTGGGAACAGCCTGGGAATGCTGGCCAGTTAGTGGCTTGTTGGGAGCTTGATGTGATCAAGCAGGCTTTGGCTTGGATCAGATGGGACTGGACAAGACGCTGAATGACCCTTTGTCAGGGGTTTTAGAGATGGGACTTGTGATAGATGTCTTCCATTTGCCTCTGTAGCTCTGCTCACCACTCTTCTCTACCCTGTGTGGATCTAGGAAGTTGACCTACATCACCTGCATCCATGGAATCCTCGCCCTTTGGATCTTGTTTGGTTTAGACAACAGCTAGAGCAGTGGTTTGGAGTCTTTGAAGAGGTCCTGCATATCCCTTGTTAGCTGAGAATAGATAGAGATTAAAGAGCGGGGAAGAGAGTGGAGTTAGAATCCCTCTGCTCCCTGCTTGCCTCGCCATGGGGTCACCTTGGGATTGCTGTTTTTCTTGGCTGAGGGTCACAGCTCCTCTTAAAATGTTCTTGTTTACATAGCTTTTTCTTCCAGGATCCAGCAGCCACTCCCTGCCCTCTACCCTCTAAGCCTAGAAGGTGGTAACAGCTCCAGTTACTAGCTCCAGGTACTGCACTATCTCTTAGGGATCTCCTACATCTTGTCCATCCTATTTAAATACCTCTTAGATGATACTAATGTGGACGTATCATCTGTTTCTTGGTTGAACCCTGGCTGATACAGGATTCTGGATTGAGTAAGAAGATGGACTAGATTATTTCTAAGAACTCTTACACTTCTAGAGCTCTGGATTTCTTGTCACTGATCTTATATTTTTGTATACCTGAGTGATGAGGATTACATTTCTGCACCTAGAAACTCACAGCAGATATTTTTGTAGCACATAAGAAGTTCATCTAGAGACTCATGATTTGGCTTAACCACATAATTTATATGATTTATTATTTTTATAAGAATTTGTGTCTTCAGTATGAATTGCAGTTCATAGTCTCAGTTGCTCACACTATGTCTGAAGGGTCAGCTAACATCTTTATTGGTGTCATGTAAAAGAGCCAAAGGGCACTTAATCTGGCCAAGCAACTACTGTCCAGACTTTGGCAATTTCATAAAAGAGCTGAAATTAATCTGAAATATCTTTCATAAATAAGCTGCTCAGCCACACTGTGACACTTTCTGGGAAGACTGAATAGTTGAGGCTCCTCATAATGATGCTGATCCAAGGATACGCCAGAACCTCAAGAAAAGAACGAGGAGACCACAGGGTCTGCGTGACTGTGAACCGCATGACTTCTGGGTCTGATAAGCCGTAGAAGGCAAATTGTCTTCTGGTGGGAAGATCATTTCTATTTGACTCAGAATAAGAGGGTTTTGTTTTTGCTTGGTTTGGTTTTGAGGCTCTCTTACTTCTAAGGAGTCATTATCTTTTAGAGATACACAGTGAGATGTTTGTGGATGAAATGATATGACTGAGGTCTGCTTTGCAGTGATACAGAGAGGGGGAATAGGTGGGAGCAGAGTCAAAACAAGATTCGTGGTGAGTGGATATGGGTGATGGAGACACGAGGCCCATACTATGCTCTCTATTTTTGTGTGATTTTGGAATTATTGCATATTAAGAGTTACGTGAATAAACAGTTAAATAAAAAGTGACTTCTTCCCACAGGGAAACTCATTTATTTTTGCTTGGTACCCATGATGTGATGCAGAAGCTCTGTGTATAGGTTTCAGAAACGTAATAGGAAAAAACATATTGAAACAAAATGTAAATGAGGATTGCCCTTTTTTGTGTGAAAGTTTACCCAAATCATGCTCAATGGAAAATATCAAGATATTATTATTCAGGATGTACTTTTAGAGTATCTTTCATGTGGACTTTGCTGTATGGACTTTGCTCCTAAATAACTTGGGGTAGAGGAGAACCAGGTAAGTTATATATGAAATAAGATTGGTTGTGAATTAAAATTTCTTCAGTTTTGGGGAAGGGTACATGGGAGTTCATTATACTATTTGTTCTACTTTTGTATATGCTTTAAATTTTTCATAGAACTTTTTTAAAGAAATTAAACCTATACTGCACATCCAAAACATGGCCATTTTACATTAGGAAAGTATGAACTTTTATGATTTTATGAAATGTAATATTATGTTATTTCTCTTTCACCTCCTTAGATTTTATGTTTTCTAATATATTGCTATTTGTCCATTTATTTTGTTTTCCCCCACTCCTTAGTTTTGTCTGTTGTATGGAACCAAGTTGGTGTTTCAGGAGCGGGCCTGGTACTTAGAACATAAATACTTGACTCCCGTGGCCAGCACGAGGACCAGGAATCAGGTGAGGTCCCTGGGGTACAGAAAAACACTTTGTACATCAGCCTGGTCTCTTTGCTTTCTTAGAAAACAGTCCTGCCAATCTTCTATCGGTTTCCACTCATGGATTTTTATGCCTGTGGGACTTCACATGTATGTTTTCACTGCCTATCATGATTGTATTACACTTCAGAGTTTAGGTGACAAGGGAATGACTCATTGTACATGAGCTTTCTAAATGGAAAAAAAGAGGAAGGTGTCAAAGTGTTTTCCTTGTCGTGGCAAAAAAAAGTATTAATGATTTCTTTTCTGCTTCTTATCAAAGCCTATTAATACATTGTTCGCATTAAGAAGAAAGACCCGGGGTATTTTTATGTCAGTGGTAGCCACAGGGAATTCAATACAATAGCTATGGAGCATCTGAAAAAGAAGGTGAGGCCAGTATTCACCACTAAAATGCTATTGCAAAGAAAAAGAATGTGAAGGCCGGGCGCGGTGGCTCAAGCCTGTAATCCCAGCACTTTGGGAGGCCGAGACGGGCGGATCACGAGGTCAGGAGATCGAGACCATCCTGGCTAACACGGTGAAACCCCATCTCTACTTAAAAATACAAAAAACTAGCCGGGCGACGAGGCGGGCGCCTGTAGTCCCAGCTACTCGGGAGGCTGAGGCAGGAGAATGGCGTAAACCCGGGAGGCGGAGCTTGCAGTGAGCTGAGATCCGGCCACTGCACTCCAGCCTGGGTGGCAGAGCGAGACTCCGTCTCAAAAAAAAAAAAAAAAAAAAAAAAGAATGTGAAACAGCATACTCATCAGTAAAACACATTTCTGATTACGTCCTTTCTACAGGAGAGATGCTGAAACACAAATAGGTATAAGACTCAGTCTCCACATAAAGGGAGCTCATATCCAAGGACACAAAACCAACTTTAAAAACATAAATACTGGCCAGGTGTGGTGGCTCATGCCTGTAATCCCAGCACTTTGGGAGGCTGAGGCGAGCAGATCTCCTGAGCTCAGGAGTTCAACACCACCTTGGGCAACAGGGTGAAACCCTGTCTCTACCAAAATACAAAAAAGTTAGCTAGGCATGGTGGCATGTGCCTGTAGTCCCAGCTACTTGGGAGGCTGAGGCACGAGAATCGCTTGAGCCCCGGAGTTGGAGGTTGCAGTGAGCAGAGATCGCGCCACTGCACTCCAGTTTGGGCTACAGAGTGAGACTCCATCTCAAAACAAAACAAAACAACAACAACAACAGCAAAACACACACACACACACACACACAAATACTCTCACAGGGGCATGGAGGTTTTTGAATGAACTTGGCCATAAGAATAAATTCAGAGTTGACAAAACAGATGTCTTAGGAATAAATGCCATTCTTATGCTAGACCTTGAAGAATAGAAAATTAAGAGGTGGTGGCCCAATTGAGAGGGGAAAATGCAGTTGAAACTTCAGACAGGGTTGATAAAGGGAGGAAGATCATAGAAATGGAGTACTTAGATATATTAATAAATAATACAGACTTTACCTGTCTAAAGGAAAACCTGGAGAAGTCTTCAGGAACCGGACTACAGTGGACCCTGGAGAACCTGGAAGAACCTTTTTCCTTTTCAGGAAAACAGAGAAAAGTATATGTAATGATGCTACAGTAATGTATTTCTATATAACAAATGACTCCAAACTTATGACTTAAAACAACCACCATGTATTATTTGTCTTGGTCCATTTTTTGCTGCTGTAACAGAATACCATAGACTGGGTAATTTATAAGGAAAAGACATGCATTGCTTGCAGTGCTGGAAGATGGAAAGTCCAAGGTCGAGGGGACCACGTCTGGCAAGGGCCTACGTGTAGCACCATCCCATGGAAGGGAAGAACAAGAGAGGGTGAAAGCAAGAGAGAAGGAAGGGAGGGGTTGAACTTATCATTTTATTAGGAAACACTCCTGAGATAACAGCATTAATCCATTCATGAGGGCAGAGCCCTCATGGCCTATTCACCTTCTAAATGTGGTATCTCTCATCACTGTTGCATTGAGGATTAAGTTTTCAACACATAAACTTTGGGGGACACATTCAAGCCACAACATCATTTCTCATGATTTTGCACTCTAGACAGAGTTCAGCTATTAACAGACAGTTCTTCTGCTCCATGTGGTGGCTGCTGGGGTTAGGGGTTCAAAATGACTTCTTCAGTCTTATGGCTGGCACCTCAGCTAGGATGGCAGGAATAGATGGGCAATTGTCTCCTTCCATGTATCCTAGTTTGGGCCTATTCACAGTAGGGTAGTTTCAGGGTGGTCGAATGTTTTATTTGATGGCTTCCAGGAAGGAGAAAGTAGAAGATGCCAGTCTTCTTAAAGGATAGGCCAAGAACTAACAGTGTTACTTCCACTGAATTCTATCAGTCAGGGGAAGTCACAGTGCCAGCACAGATTCAGAGCTGGAGGAGAGACTTTACCGCTTGATGTGAGGAGTACATGTACATGCTGGGAAGGAAAAAATTGATGGCAGCTATCTTTGAAGACTATTTCCCACAAAGAGAGTGCCCACTTTGGGAAGATGGAAGAATACTTTTTAATCAGAAAAAGAAAAACAACAAAAAAACTACATAAGGGAAGATTTTAAATCTGTGCCACCAGGTATTTCAGTGACACAGAATTAGATAAACAATATACAATATATCAAAGGACTATTTAGTGAAGGAAATGAACTTTCATATAAAACATTGAAGTGCTTTTTTTTTTTTTTTGAGATGGAGTCTTGCTCTGTCACCCAGGCTGGAGTGCAGTGGCATGATCTCAGCTCAGTGCAACCTCGGCCTCCCAGGCTCAAGTGATTCTCTTGTCTCAGCTTCCTGAGTAGCTGGGATTACAGGCACCCGCCACCATGCCTGGCTAATTTTTGTATTCTTAGTAGAGATGGGGTTTCACCGTGTTGGCCAGGCTGGTCTTCAACTCCTGGACTCAAGTGATCCGCCAGTCTTGGCCTCCCAAAGTGCTGGGATTACAGGCGTGATCCACCACACCTGGCCTGCTTTTGTATTCTTATAGTGCCAGATGCTTTCTACACTTCTCACTTACTGGATCCTCTTAACAACCTGGGAGATAAGCAGGCAGGAGCCACTTTGGAACAAGCTTTATCTGTAGGGCTGTAGGACATCTCAAAGCCTTCTGTGTCACGTCTCTGAGCTGCCAACCCTGAGCACTCATCCCATTTGCTGGTGTCCCCAAAGGAGAGAGGATAGTGGAGCTGGCACAAATCCTTCCTTTCCCACTGCCACCATAACTCTTTGCAGGGATCTCAAGGCTTTAGAGAAATGATTTGCAGCCATTCTTCACAAAAAATATCTGGGACCCTTGGTCAATTGAAAGTGCTAAATGAAAGTGTGCTTGCAAAGAGAGTGTGCTTGCAAAGAAGATTAGAAGAGACTGGGCTGACTGGTATTACTGACATGGGTCCAGGTGTTTTCACATGATAGCTCTCCACAGTTACTGATTCTTTCTTCAGATGCATCTAACATTCTGGTTACCTCATCCCCCTAGTTTTTAATTCCAATTGTTAGAATTTTTATTTTTAAAATTATTATTATTTTATTATTATTATTTTGAGACAGAGTCTTGCTCTGTAGCCCAGGCTGGAGTGCAGTGGCCTGATCTTAGCTCACAGCAACCTCTGCCTCCCGGGTCCCTGTTCAAGCCATTCTCCTGCTTCAGCCTCCCGAGTAGCTGGGATTATAGGCACATGCCACCATGCCCAGCTAATTTTTGTATTTTTAGCTGAGATGGGGTTTCATCATGTTGGCCAGGCTGGTCTTGAACTCCTGACCTCGTGATCTGCCCCCCTCAGCCTCCCAAAGTGCTGGGATTACAGGAAAAAAGAAAGTTTTTATGTCATACATGTCACTTTTTCATTTCCTGTTCCCCAGAGATATATTCAATATTGTATTTTATTTTATTTTATTTTTTTTCATTTTATCACTGGTTTTATTTTTTTTTTTTTAATTTTTTAAATTTTTTTTATTATACTTTAAGTTCTAGGGTACATGTGCATAACGTGCAGGTTTGTTACATATGTATACTTATGCCGTGTTGGTGTGCTGCACCCATCAACTCGTCAGCACCCATCAATTCATCATTTATATCATGTATAACTCCCCAATGCAATCCCTCCCTCCCCCCCCCCATGATAGGCCCCAGTGTGTGATGTTCCCCTTCCCGAGTCCAAGTGATCTCATTGTTCAGTTCCCACCTATGAGTGAGAACATGCGGTGTTTGGTTTTCTCTTCTTGTGATAGTTTGCTAAGAATGATGGTTTCCAGCTGCATCCATGTCCCTACAAAGGATGCAAACTCATCCTTTTTTATGGCTGCATAGTATTCCATGGTGTATATATGCCACATTTTCTTAATCCAGTCTGTCACAGATGGACATTTGGGTTGATTCCAAGTCTTTGCTATTGTGAATAGTGCCGCAATAAACATATGTGTGCATGTGTCTTTGTAGTAGAATAATTTATAATCCTTTGGGTATATACCCAGTAGTGGGATGGCTGGGTCATATGGTACATTTAGTTCTAGATCCTTGAGTGTATTTTATTTTTTATACGTTGAAACTTAGCTGTTTTATAATCTGTAGCTAATAATTCCAATACCTTAAAATCTTTACAAGTCTATTTCTTTTGGTCTCTTGTTTCTTCTATGTGTCTGGTTATCTTTTATTGTGTGTTGGTCATTTATTTTGAGAAATAATGTGTAAGATGTACATAAAGTCCCAGTCGAAGGTAATTTTCCTTTGAAAGACCTCTGAAAACACTCTCAGTTTGACACCCACCTTAAACCAAATTCAAGGCTTGAGGTTTTCTGGAAGACTCAGATACTCAAAATAAGGGTAGCAATTTTTTTACCCTCCCCCTGGAGATATAGCTTTTTGACATCCCAGCTTATCATGGTGAGGGTCTGCTGTTAAATTTCTTTCTTAGTGCTGACCCTGATTTTTTACTATTATTACCTTCCATCCCCTCCCTGACCACCATCAAGCTGTCAAAGTGAAAATTCAGATTTTCTGGAAATGGCAAACACCTTCAGGGAAAACACAATTTTCTGACTTGTTTATTTCTCTGGGTTCCCATTTTCCCATAAATTTTGGCTTTATTGTTTTGTCAGATCATTGATGCTTTGAAGATGTTTCCTGTATTTTCTCGAAATATTTTGGTTGTTTTCTGCAGAAAAGTTGGAAAAAAAAAAATCTAGCCCCCTGTTCTCAGAAATAGAAAGTTCCTTTAATGTTATTCTATACGACCCCACAACAACTCGGTGAAAAATTTTCATTACTCTTACACATAGATGAGAAAACTGAGGCCCAAAGTGGCCAAGTAATTCACTCAAAGTAACACAGCTGGTAAAAACTCCTATCTCTCTGACTGCAAACGTTTTCATTTATTTTATCTGGATAAAAATCACCGTCAGAACAACAACCACATTTAGCACCCAGTTCTTGGTTTCTAGCACCATCCTCCAATAAAAGGAACCAGGGCCCTTGGAGAAATGGCTGATTTTTGGGCTAGCCAGTGAATACACAAGATGAGCCTGGAGCATGTTCTGGTGTCAGAAAGTAAGAAAGTGCTTGAAAAACAAACAAACAAAAGCCTGCAATGATGGCAGTATGTTCCAGGCACACAGGAAGGTGCCAGCTGAAAGAGCTCCTTCCCAGCGGCCAAGGCTGGAACGATTTGAGCAACAAAAATAATGTAATATTGGGTTATAACTCCAAGTATATAGTAATTAAGCCCAAGTCCATAATGATATGAATAAATGATTAAACAAATACATAAATGGGGGAAAGATAAGTCTTCCTTGCAGAAGAATCTCAAATAATATTTGTAGCTATTCCTCCCTCCAGGAGGTAAAGCTTAATTCCCCTTCTCTTTAGTGTGTGTTGGACTTTAGCAACTTGCTTTTATTTTAAAGAATAGATCATGGAAAAGAGAAATACTTATTTTACAATAGAGAAACCTGGTAGATCCTAACCAAGTGATTAAGATTCATATCAAATGATTAAGGTACATATCACCAGTGATACATCAGGCTGATAGCATGTACTCTGTGTTGTGATACGATGAAAAGAACACTTCCCTCTTCCCTGAAACCCATAACCCAAATCTAATCATGAGAAAACACATCAGACAAAACCAAATGGAGGAATGGTCTACGATTCAGTCAATCTTTTGACTTCCCTGGCCACACTGGAAGAAGAAGAGTTGTCTTGGGCCACACATAAAATACACTAACACTAATAACAGCTGCTGAGCTAAAAAACAAACAAACAAACAAACAAAAAACCACACACACAAACATCCCACATCCCATAGTGTTTGTTAAAAAAAGTTTATGAATTTGTATTGGGCCACATTCAAAGCCATCCTGGGTCTCATGCAGCCCACTGGCTGTGGATTTGCCAAGCTTGTCCATAATACCTGCCTAGTACCCATCAAAACTGACGATGCATGAAAGATGAGAAAAGACTGAAGCCATCACGGTGCAGAAGGGACTCAGTAGACATGATGACTAAATACAATGCAGTATCCTGCATTGAATCCCAGGACAGAAGAACATGAGTAGAAAAACTGGAGAAATCTGAATAAAGTCTATAGTTTAGTTATTAGTAATGCATTAATATTGGTTTCCTAGTTTTTACAATGAGCCCTAGTTATGGGGAAATTGGGTGAAGGGCATATGAGAAATCTTGTTATCTTTGAAACTTTTCTGTAAATCTGAAAGTATTCCAAAATAAAAAGTTTACTAAAAACAGCAAAAAGTTAGCATAGGGAGATGGCAATCAGCCCAAACTGTTTCTAAATAAATAAAACTTTCCAAAACATCCAGGACTTACACTGACGCTCCAGTCTAATGGAAATTAGAAATGCATATATATATACTTAAAAATTATTTCATTCTCATTAAGATCTTCAAAGAAAGTAAGGCTAATATAATCCCCATTCAACAAATGAGTAAAACTAAGAAAGGGAGACATTAAATGACTGAAATGACTGTCCAAGAGTCTAGCTGAACACAGAAACCAGAACTCCGAATCCCAGATGGAGGTGGGTTAAGCTCCAGGCACCACCCATTTGTAGTCCTGCTTGTTCCCTTGGCACACTGTAGGGCACTAGACACTCTGAGGAGTTCACACGCTTCCCCAAAGTGGCAAAATCCATCCACATATTCAGAAGGTAGCCCAAGTGCCCAGTTGTTCACCTGAGGCCCCACAAGAGAAGAAGTTGGGTTGAGGTTTATTTTTAAAATTCCAATCCCCCCCCAGTCCTTCAAATTAGAAAACTAACGCCCGTTCTTTTGTCTGGAACTTCAGTGTTGTCAGAGCAGGTCCATATTCATCCTCATAGCATCCTCACAAGCACCCTTTAGTGTGAACAGCTGTTACTCCCCTGTAGGCACTGGGAAACTGAAGTTGACTTGCTGCTTAGTGAGCAAATAGTAAGCTGGGGCTTCTGTGGCAGGTTTCAGACTCCACTCCACTGCTGTCCTAGTGTCTCCCGGGCTGGGGAGGAGGATGAGCTGCTCCCCCTTGCTGCCCTCTCTATGAGACCTTGGCTCGAAGGCCAGTGGTGGTGCCCCGGGGCTCCATCCTAACAAGGTCTCTAAATACACAAGATTCCTGTGTCCTGGCCATTAAGCACTTTTGCAGGGGTATGTAGAGAACAATTGTGTTCTTTGTTCTTGGAAAATTTAGTGTCCAGGCATTATCCTGTTTCAGTCTTCATTAACCCAGACATTTGTATTTATTTTGCTTCAGATAATTATCAGCATTAGTGAGTAGCTATCACTGAGGCTCATTTTAAGAAAGAAAGCCTTTCCAAATGACCCAACAGTTAACAATTGTGTATCTCCATTAAAACCGACTTCATTTTGCTTTTTAAAAAATAAAATAAAGCAAAGATCTCAGCTTCTTAAAGTGGAGAATTTTGATGCAAATGACTATTTGCCTATTAATCTCTTACTTTATCTTTACACCATCCCTTGAAATTGACTGAAGTTATGGTAGCCTTATTTTGCTCCCTGAACTCCTGGACACAGCTGTCCTGCTCTGCCAGTGCCTGCCTGCATTGGGACGTATGGAAAAGAACAAGTACTTGTGAACATGTGGTCAGCCCACGCTGAGAAATCAATGCAGGAGGAAGCTTTTCAGTCTATGTGTGTTGAGAGAACCACAGCCCAGCTGTGGGTTGCAGATCAAAAAAGGACCCTATTCAGTGTGGTGAAAATAATACTTAGCAAAATGTTGAATCAGGTTCTATTTCCTGCCATGAGCTCAAATAATGGAATCATGTGAGCATGCAAGTGATGAAGGACCTGCGGGGAAGTGAGGCGGGCTGTGTAACTCACGCACAGCAGGGAGGAAGGCCACTCCACATCCCAGGGGCCGTAGTGAATTGCCTGTAAAATTAGCAGTGTTGAAAAAGCAAAAACTCATTCACTAAGAGAGAAAATAAATACTGATTGTAACCATGTCCAAGAAATCTGGACACCTCCCCCATATTTGATCATATTTACACGCATAGCTGCTACTTTCACCCGAACGTTGCCTTAATGTTCTATTTGAGTCGTGACTGTCAACTCGGAGATGCATTGCTTCTGTTGGCACCTTAGTGCACCTGAGGCTTTCTCCCATGCCTCTAAGGCTGTTTTCATTTGGTGTTTCCCTGATGTGCTAGGTGAAGCCCAGATTCACCAGCACAAGCACAATCCTGTTTGTAAAATCCTGTTTGCACCCTTGCTCTTAAGTGGACACAGGAGCAGTTGCAGCAGTCAGCAGCCTTCATCTGCCCTACTGAAAGGAGGCATACGTTTTCTCCCTGAGTCAGGGATTGCTGCTCAGGAGCCTAGCTGCAATAAGGAGGCCAAGGAGGGCCTGTTGATGACATGTGATTGAGATTCTGACTGTATCTGCTCAAGTCTAAAATGACCACTAGGGCTTGGGTTTTAGTTTCAGTTCAGTCAGTCAAACGGTTGAATCATAGAGGAAGAAGAGCATTCAAGCCCGTTGATTGATGAGTCATTCAAGTAGTTCTGAGTAGACATTGCCAGTGGCATCTTGCTTTATTCTCAGGAGACGTGGCTTGGAGTAAGAATGTGCAGAAGTGTGGTAGACACCAGGCCCCAAAGCCAGGATGCTGCTTGGCTCCTTTGAATATAGAAGATGGATTGCACTCGTTTACTCTTTTAATCTAAGCATAAAGTATAAATACAGTCACTGCTTAGTGTCACAAAAGCTTGGGATTAAAGAACACAGAAAAAAAATTAGGAGAGAGTTCTAAGCTGGAAAGATGGTGCTGGGATATTAGCCCTTCTCAGATCTGAACTTCAAGAAAAACAAATACCCCACACCCATACCCGCTGGGCTTAGAAAACAGTACATGTGCCCTGAACTTCTTACAAATGTGGTGTTGGTTGTTTTCTATGCCACAGTGAATGTTTCTTTTAATGAACACTCAGCTTTCCCATCCTTCTATTTCTCATTCCCCAGACCACCTGGATCAAGAGACATGTTCAGACGCTAGAACTGAATGTATCATGAACTAAGGTTTAGGCACAGCATATTGAAAGCATTCACTGGAGTGGGGAAGAGAGATGGGGTTTCTTGGTCACTCACCTCCTACCCGTAGACTTTTGCTTTTCTCTGTAATGAATTTGAGGGAAAAAAACCCTCTATTTCCCTCACTTCCACCCCATTCACCCCACCCACCCCACCCAGTAAGGCCCATCTGAATTGGCTTCAAGGCAGTGAGAACCCCTGGCTGTGTCATCCTGACTGAAGCTGGTGTGGGGTATAAGCAAAGGGACCTACTCTGCCAGGGTGGGAAGGGACAGCCCCTCCCTGGCTGTGGTCAGTGAGTTGAGGATGTTATTGAAATGACATTGAAATGGAGTGGTCACACCGGAAATGCAACTGGGAGTCAAATTTTTAAATCCTCTTTGATTTGAAAGCATCCCCAGAAGTGGTTTTAACCTAGCTTCACATCTGTAGGATTCCTGGTTCACCTCTTGGAGACAGCACGGACCAAGTAGAATGTAGGTGTCTCCTGCTCCATCTTCTCCTCCCAGTGCAAAAGACTCTAAAATAGGGAAATAGGGAAAATATTAGTACAAACAGTGTCCTGCTAAGAGATGGGAAAATCTCTTTTTCCTTCCCCTTTCCCTCTACTCCTGACCTTGCATGCTCCTCAGTGGTATAAAATACACTGTTGAACCTATAAATGCAGGCCATTCAAGTCAGGTTAAGAAAATCTAAATGGGATTTGGTTTCTTCAGTTTGGCCAGTAAAAGGGACCCTGAGGTCAACCCGCTGCAATCCCAGTTTCCTCATGGCAGCCACCTGGTCAGCCCTCTTGCTATGCCTCACAGTACAGCTTTGTGTATCCGGAGACTGAGCTGGGATCATTCTATTTTCTTCATTCAAGGGTAACTAATAAGCACAAGAGAGGGCAAATTGTTTTGCTGAGCTGCAGCCTCTGAGTTTCTCTGGCAGCTGCATTATCCTGGTCTCCTTGGGGAGATGCTTAAAGTGCTGGGAAATTGGGTGCCCTTCTCCATGAGTCTTTGGGTTCATACCCTCAGTCCAGGATGCACAGTGAGAATTTCTGACTGGTGAAACTTGCACCTAAGAAGAGCCACGTTGCACAAAAAAAGGACCTCTCAGGAGATGAGACTTATCTGAGTCCAATCAGACTCTAGTAGTGCAGTTAAGAATAGTGGATTTTACTATGATTCCAGGGAATTTAAATAAATTACTGAACTTGAAACAGAAATGACCCCTACTATATCTATTTTTGTATAAATTAGTATTCTAGCTAGAAATCAATAACTTTTATAGTGTAAAATGTGTTTGTAGTTGCTTTTTCTGATGGTAAGTTACCTTTTCCCTTTTATTTTGCAGACGAGCCATTGCTGTGGCCCGTTCCATTTCACTTCTCTTCCCTTCTCTGGGGACTCAAAGTGTTTGGTACTTAGTAACCATTAAAAGATAGCACACAGGGGCTAAGCGCTGTGGCTCATGCCTGTAATCCCAGCCCTTTGGGAGACTGAGGCGGTCGGATCACTTGAGGCCAGGAGTTCAAGACCAGCCTGACCAACATAGTGAAACCCATCTCTACTAAAGAAAACATGAAAAATTAGCCAGGCGTGGTGGCATGCACCTGTAATCCCAGCTACTAGGGAGGCTGAGGCATGAGAATCGCTTGAACCCGGGAAATGGGGGTTGCCGTGAACGCAGATCATGCCACTACATTCCAGCCTGGGCGACAGAGCTAGACTCTGTCTGAGAAAAAAAAAAAAGCACTTAGGGGTGATTGCATGTTAAGACACAGAGAAGGGACAGGACTTAACTTGTGAGAGCTGATACGTCTATGGAAGGAAATTAAGGACTCTTTGCATCTTCCTTTCCTGGACAGCTAGTTCACATCACAGATTGTGGCCTTGAACCACTAGGCATTGATTCCGTTAACCTAATTGGCTATTGCTGAGACAACATAAGTAAAAATGTCCAGTTCAAGTGTATGATTTTTTCGGGACTTTGGGGATACAGGTGTTCTATTTAATCTGCATAACACTTCCATGGATGAGTTCATCTTGTGATAATTTAGCAAGCTGCTATATACCTATTATGCTTCACCTAAAAAGCATAAAAGGAAATAGAAAAAATAATCTCCTGCTGCTTATATAAAACATTTTTGTTAAAACCTAACTTGAAAGTTATTCTGTGATTGTTTTGGTTGTTTTTTAATGAGGGTCTTTTTTGAGAGAACCATAAATTCACATGCAATAGTGCAGAGATTTCATGTCCCTTTACTTAGTTTCCCCCATTGGCAACATTTGTACAACTATGTACAACTATGTACAATCTCACACCCAGGATTTTATACAATGACATTGATACAGTGAAGATACAGAGCACTTTTGTCACCACTTGTGACTCTTATAGCCACACCCTCTTCCCTTCCTTTACCCTCTCTTTAACCTCAGGTGACTACTAAGCTGTTCTCCATTTTTATAATTTCGTCATTTCAGGAATGTTGTATAAATGAAATCACGCAATATGCAACCTTTGGAATTGGCTTTTTTCATCCAGCATAATTTTCTGAAGAGTCATCCAGGTTGTCGCACATATCAATGATCTCATCCTTTTTATTTCTAAGTAGTATTCCACACTACAGATGGACTGCTGTCTGTTGAACCAGTCACACATTGAAGGATATGTGGATTGTTTTTAGTTTCTGACATTTAGGAATAGAATAAATAAAATAAATTTCATTTTCCCATACAGGATTTTGTGTGAATATAGGTTTTGATTTCTCTGTAGCAGATGTTCAGGGGTTCCATTGCTGGGTCGCATGGTAGGTGCATGTTGACATTTTTAAGAAATTGCCAAAGATTTTTTAGAGTGGCTGTTAACATTTTACATTCCCACCATCAGTGTACAAGTGATCCAGTCTCTTCACATCCTCACTAGCATTTGGTATTGTCATTACTTTCTATATTAGCCATTCTGATATGTATGTAGTATATTTCATTGTAGCTTTGGTTTGCATTTACTTAATGGCTAATGATATTGAGTATCTTTTCATACGCTTATTTGCCATCTGTATGTTCTCTTTGTTGAAAAGTTTGTTCACTTCATTTGCCCATTTCTAATTGGACTGTTACTTTTTAAAAACTGTTTATATGTTCTAGATACTAATCCTTTGTCAGATATGTAGCTTGCAAATATTTTCTCCTAATTTATAGCTTGCCTTCTTATTCTTTTTTTTTTTTTTTTTTGAGGCGGAGTCTCGCTCTGCCGCCCAGGCTGGAGTGCTGTGGCCGGATCTCGGCTCACTGCAAGCTCCGCCTCCCGGGTTCACGCCATTCTCCTGCCTCAGCCTCCTGAGTAGCGGGGACTACAGGCGCCCGCAACCGCGCCCGGCTAATTTTTTTGTATTTTTAGTAGAGACGGGGTTTCACCATGGTCTCGATCTCCTGACCTTGTGATCCGCCCGCCTCGGCCTCCCAAAGTGCTGGGATTACAGGCGTGAGCCACCGCGCCCGGCCTTCTTATTCTTTTAATATGGTCTTTAATAGAGTAAAAGTTTTTAACTTAACCAAGTCTAATTTATCAATTTTTCCTTTTATGGACTGTAATGTACTTTTACTGTCGAGTCTAAAAACTTTTCACCTGTTCTTAGATCCTGAAGATATTACACTGTGAGCTTTATCTACAAGTTTTATACTTTTACATTTTTCATTGAGCCATGGTCCATTTTTAGTTACTTTTTATATAAGGTAGGAAACAGGTTGAGATTCCTTTTTGCTTGTTGGTTTTTCGGTGTACCAATGTCTAATTGCTCCAATACTAGTAGTTGAAAAGGCTATATTTCCCATGTTAAATTGCTTTAACACCTTTAAAAATTAATTGATCATATTTGTATGGTTCTATTTCTGCATTTTCCTACTTTATCTATATATCTATGTGTCTATCCCTTCACCAATACCACATAGTCTTAATTACTATGGTTACATAAGTCTTGAAATATGGTAGTTTGATTCCACCTCTTTATTATTTTACAAAATCACTTTAGCTATTCTAATTCCTTTGTCTTTTTATAGAAATTTTAGGGTGATCTTGCCTATATTTACGACAAATCTTTCTGGGATTTTGATAGGTATTGCATTAAACTTGTAAGTTAATTTGAGGAGAAATTACATCTTACTATGCTGAATCTTCCAGTCTGTGAATATGGTATGTCTCTCTACTTACATAGATCTACACTGATTTATTTCATCAGCATTTTACTGTGTTCAGCACACAAGTCCTAGTCTTATACATGTTTTGTTGGATTTCATCTATGATTGTAAATGGTATTGCATATTTAATTTTAGTGTCTGCATATCCATTACTATTATATGGAAATAAAACTATTTTTATATGTTGATCTTTTATCCTATCATCTTGCTCAACTTGTTAAATCTGGAAGTTCTTATAGATTCCTTGGAATTTGCCATATAGACAAACATGTAATCTGCAAATAGGGACAGTATTTCACTGGATAAAAGATTCTGTGTTGACAATTCTTTTCTTTTAGCACCTGAACACATTTCTGGCTTCCATGGTTTCTAATGAAAATCTGCTGCCAATTGTTCTTTTCTCCCTTGTAAGTAAAATGTTATTTCTCTTTCTCTGCTTTTAAGATTAAAAACTATTTACGATGTGCCTTTGAATAAATTTATTTGGATTGATGCTGTTTGAGGTGGGCTCAGCTTCTTGAATTTGTTGATTTATCTCTTTTGCCAAATTTGGGGAGTTTTCAGCCATTGTTTCAAATACTTTTCTGCCCAGTCCACTTCCTCTTCTCTTTTCAGAACACTGATGACACTTAGGTTAAATCATTTTTTAAAAATAATTACACAGGTTCCTGATGCTCTGTTCATTATATTTTCAGTCCATTTTATGTCTATTATTGAGATTCAGTAATTTTATTGTGCCATCTTTCAGTTCACCAATTCTTTCCACTGTCCCCTCCATTTTGCTGTCAAAACCATCCACTGAGTTTTTAATTTGGGTCATTGTAGTTTTCAGTTCTAAAATTTCTATTTGGACTCCTTTGTATTTCCTTTTCCATTGCTAAGATTTTCTGTTTCTTTGCTGAAACTTTATTTTTTTCATTGATTTCAAGTGTGTTTATAATTGCTCACTGAATCAGTTTTATAATGGCTGCTTTAAAAACTTTGTCAGATAATCCCACCATCTCTGTCATGTTGGCATTGACATCTATTGATTGTCTTTTTTCACCCAGTTTGACATCTTCCTGGTTCTTGATATGGAGTGACTTTTTATTGAAACATGAACATTTTAGATATTAAATTATGAAACTCTGGATCTTACTTAAATCTTCTGTTTTAGCTGGTTTCCTCTAACACTGTTCCAGTGGGGAAAAGGGGGTGCATCACCTCATTACTGCTTTATAGGGATAGTAGTCTAGGTTCTTTACTTAGTCTCTATTGACATCCAAAGGGCTGGGGACTCCTTCTTACTTCTGGGTGGAAGTGGGAGTTTTAGTTACTAACTAGGCCTCCACAGACATCTCACTGATGGGAAGAGCAGGAAAGCCACATTACTGTTCCCTAAGGGGCCTTTACTGACACTGGCAGTGACTTTGTTACCGCCATGTGATGACAAAGTCTTGATTCCCACTAGGCCTTCTGTGACAGCACCCCATCTGGTAAAGGGAAGGACGCCTCTCTATGCCAGGTTGAGGTGGAGGTACCAGCTCCCCATGTGGTCTACACT
Organism: Trachypithecus francoisi; assembly: GCF_009764315.1. Taxonomy (NCBI): domain Eukaryota; kingdom Metazoa; phylum Chordata; class Mammalia; order Primates; family Cercopithecidae; genus Trachypithecus; species Trachypithecus francoisi. The sequence continues at coordinate 42,798,085 of NW_022681462.1, read as the reverse complement.
GACACCATGGTGGGCACCTCACTACAGCGTGTTGTGGCTGTAAGAGTAAGCTCCCCCATTTAGCCTTTAGAGCCATAGCAGGGGTGGGGGGCATGGAATGCACAGTTTGTTCAAACTAGGCTTTTGTTAGGATTTTTGTGTACATCTGTTGGTGGTTCCAGGTTGCCAGCTTTTTTTTTTTAGCTCTGGTGTGGGATATATGAGGCAAAAAGAAAATGCAAGGAATTCACTACTGTGTCATTCCTTGAATCCTATGCTTCCTAGATAGCCTGATTTCTCTTCACCCTTCAAAGTCTTCTAAGATTTGCTTTATATATAATATCCAAGGATTCAGTTGTACTTAGTAGGAGAAATAGGGAAAAACATATCCATCTTGTTAGAAGTGACTTTGACTACAGTTGTTGTTGTTGTTGTTGTTGTTGTTTGAGATGGAGTTTTTGCTCTTGTTGCCCAGGCTGGAGTGCAATGGCATGATCTCGGCGTATCGCAACCTCCATCTCCCAGATTCAAGCAATTCTCCTGCCTCAGCCTCCCAAGTAGCTGGGATTATGGGCATGCGCCTCCATGCCAGGCTAATTTTGTATTTTTAGTAGAGACAGGGTTTCTCCATGTTGTTCAGGCTGGTCTCGAACTCCTGACCTCATGTGATCTGCCTGCCTCGGCCTCCCAAAGTGCTAGGATTACAGGTGTGAGCCACCATGCCCAGCCTTTGACTACAGTTTTTGAGAACAGAAAATGGTATCTGAAAGGACTGGAGAGCTTTCTGAGTTCATTTGGCCCCAGATCAGTGTTCTCCGTGGAACTTCCATTTTTTGAGCCCCATTTCACTAGAACCACCCCAGTCCCTCTGTCCTCATGATAAGAAGTCTGCCTTTAACTGTTTCTTCCAGCAGCAATACTTACTTGACTTTACGTAGAGAACCCTTTCTAATCTTTGCTGGCTTGAGAACTATTCAATCTTGAATAAGTCTAAGCCAGGAATTTTCCTAGGGAAAGAGTTGACCTTTCTACGGCAAAATTAGGAAAATAAAATGTATCGAGTTTTTCATAATGCAAGATAAGTTTTCATTAAGAGATTATATTATTATATTCTCCCTATCTTTTAGGTGCTGAAAGTTACCCTTTAAATAAAATAATAATCACAGACAGTTATTTTTTTTTGTTATCCTTACTTGACAGAAGAGAAAAGTTGGCAATTTCATGTTGGTTCCCCCCAAATTGCTTTGTTTCCCATTATTTTTCTTTTAATTTTAAAAATAGAGGTCTATTTATATACATTGAAGTATACAAATCTTTTTTTTTTTTTGAGACGGAGTTTCACTCTTGCTGCCCGGGCTGGAGTGCAATGGCACGATCTCGGCTCACGTCAACCTCTGCCTCCCAGGTTCAAGCGATTCTCCTGCCTCAGCCTCCCAAGTAGTGGGGATTACAGGCATGTGCCACCATGCCTGGCTAATTTTTGAATTTTAGTAGAGGTGGGGTTTCTCCATATTGGCCAGGCTGGTCTCGATCTCCTGACCTCAGGTGATACTGCCCACCTTGGCCTCCCAAAGTGCTGGGATTACAGGCGTAAGCCACCGCACCTGGCTGAAGTGCACAAATCTTAATGGTGCAGTTCAGCGAGTTTTGACAAATAGCAGGCTGTATAATGTAGATCTCAGTCATGTTAAAGAAAGTGTCCATCACCCAATAAATTTATCTCAGACACTTTTCCATCAATTCCTCACCCTGACCCCTGAGTTTCTAACTTTATTATAAGAGCTCAGTTTGCCTGCTCCAGGGCTTCATAGGAATGGAAGCAGGTAAGCAGATAGATGTATGTTTCTTTTGCTCAGTATAATGTTTCTGAGATATTCGATGATTCATTCCTTTCTTTCTTTCTTTATTTTTGCTGAGCAGTATTTCATTGTATAGGCCCAGCCCCTCTCTCGTCCCAAATGCTCATTTCTCTAGAACTCACCTAATCAGAGTCTCCAGGAACTGACCTTGCTACCTCCAGCTGACCTCAGCTACATCATTCCATAGGTATTAAGATGCAGTGTTACTTACACTCATCTGTGGGAAGAAAAAATAACTGAAGACTTAAGACTCACTTCTCTTTTCTTTCATTAACACAGTTTGTATTGAAAACAATGTTTATTCTCCTGTTAATGGACATTTAAGGTGTTTATGGACTGATGTTATGAATAAGATTGTCAGGAATATTTTTGTGGAAGATGTTTTATTATATAAAATTTAGAAACATTTCAACCATTACATCTTCAAGTATTTTATGTCTCATTCTTTCTGACTTCTGAGATTCCAATGGCATGTATGTTAGATTGCCAGTATATTCCCACACGGTACTGATGACCTGTTCAGTTTTTTTCTCTTTGCCTCATTTGGAATAGTTTCCGTGAATCTGTTTTCAAGATTATTGATTTTTGTTCCTCAATACTCACTCTGCTGTTATACTCATCAGTGAATTTTTATCTCAATTATCCCATTTTTTCAGATCTAGAATTTTCCTTTCATTCTTTCTTAGGAGTTACATTTATCTCATAAAATATCCCATGTTAATCAATTATATCCATTTTTCTCCTTCTAATTTTTTTTTTTCTTTTTGAGACAGAGTCTCGCTCTTTCACACAGGGTGGAGTCCAGTGGCATGATCTTGGCTCACTGCAACTTCTGCCTCCCAGGTTCAAGCAATTGTTGTATCTCAGCCTCCCAAGTAGCTGGAATTATAGACATGCACCACCATGTCTGGCTAATTTATGTGTTTTTAGTAGAGACGGGGTTTCACTATGTTGGCCAGGCTGGTCTCGAACTCCTGGCTTCAAGCGATCCACCTGCCTCAGCTTCCCAAAGTGCTGGCATTACAAGCATAAGCCACCATGCCTGGCCTTCTCCTTGTAAATTCTTGAACACATTTATAACAGTTGTTTTTAAATCTTTGTCCATTAATTCCAGTAACTGGTCATCTCTAAGTCTGCTTTCACTGATTGTGCTTTCTTTAGATTTGGGGTCACATTTTCCTGCTTCTTTGCAAGCCTAATAACTTATTATTGTACTTCAAACATTGTCTATAACAGATTTTACTTTCTTTTGTTTATTTTCCTTTCTTTTGTCTGGTGGTTAGGGTCAGGGACTGGTCATTAAGATTCTTCCTAGAGTCAGGTTGAGCAGAAGCTGCTTTACTTAGACTGAGTTCACTGTGCTTAGTCCACCCACCCCACCACACTACCCTTTTTATTCTTTCAGAGTTTGAGCTGTGAAAATGGTGAACTACAGTTTCAGATATCTTTGATTCACCTTTGGGTTTAACTCCAGCGCAGCTCTGAAGTCTACGCACCACAGGGATGCATGGGACCATGCAAATTTTCTCTGCTTTTCAGCTTCCATGAACTGCTGCTTTCCTAGCAAAATTCTGGGTTGAGGGTAAAGAATCGCTAGGCCAAGTGTTTGGTTTTCTGCTAGAAGTTCTTCCCAATTCCAGTCCATCTGGCCATTTTTCTCATCCCTTCAAAGTGTCTCCATGTCTGTTAGGCCCATTCTTCTGTTCACCTGTCCCCAAAACAGGCACCTACCCCATGTGTGGAAGCTTTTGTGGATGTTGGCTTACCGAGAAAGAGCTCATCTCTCTGAAATCACTTCATTAATGTTACTTTCTTATGTATAGTGTTTTTCAGTAGCCCCATAAAACATCTGATTTTTATTTTGTTCAGATTCTTCAGTTTGTAACCATGGAGCAAAATTCTCTTGAATCTATCTACATTTTAACTAGGAGCCCTCCCAGTTGCTTTTCAGATCATTTGGGACAATGAAGTTGAATATTCCAGGACCCACTTACACAGAATTTCTCCATAATAACTTTAGACTCTTATTGTATTTTTAGTTTTGGCAGTTTGTGATTTTGCCTATTGAAATTTTTTGACTGAAGATTATTCCTTTGGGTGTGTTTACATTTCTTTGGGTCTGTACTTATAAGACTAAACTATGAGTTGATTAAGATTTTTTGTTTGTTTGTTTTTCTGAGACAGGATCTCACTCTGTCACCCAGGTTGGAGTGCAGTGGCATGATCTAGGCTTACTGCAACCTCCACCTCCTGGGCTCAAGCAATCCTCCTGCTTCAGCCTCCCGAGTAGCTGGGACTATAGGCATGAGCCACCACTCCCGGCTAATTTTTGTATTTTTTGTAGAGATGGGGTTTCACCACGTTGCCCAGACTTGTCTTGAACTCCTGAGCGCAAGCAATCCACCCGCCTCAGCCTCCCAAAATGCTGAAATTACAGGCATGAGCCACTGTGATGCCATATTTTTTATATGAGAAGTGTGCAGCTAATACTCCAGCTTTATTATAACTACCTAATTGAATATTCTTTCTTGTTTCATGTAAATGCCTTTGTCGTAGAAAATGCTACTATGAGCAGCATTGTGGTTACTTTAATTCCATTGCCAAAACTTTTATATGGTTTCCTGTATTCTAAAGGGAAAGGTATATGCACTTGTCTTCTTTTTAAACTTTTCTTTGTATGAATCAGTAGCAGTATGAATAAATGTCAAAAGTTCTTATTAAGTGGTTAATGTTGATGCCTCTGTCTCAGCATTCTTGTTTTAGGTAATGATGATTAAGCAAACTTTGTCATGGAAATGCCAGAGTTAGAAAGAAATTGTATTTATTACTAACTAGAGAACCCATGATAGTAACAATAATATTTATAAATAATCAGCCTGTGCCAAGTTCACTAAATCCTTCCATCTTAGAGATAAGGAAGGTAGTATGGCTTGGAAGTGGTAATGTCAGAGTTCAAAGCCCTTTTTCTCTACCGAAGTGGACATTGTCAATAATACTTAGTAAACAGCCAAATTGTGTACTCTTTAGTTGAAGAAAATTGCAATAGAAAGGACATTTTAAAGGTAAATTTTCTTCAAGTTTAATTATTTAGTGAGGCTAAACAAAAGTGATTTTGTTGTTGCTTGGTAAGAAAGGCAATTTCTCTATTCTAATATTTCAGATTATGCTAAATATTGTTTATCAACTGAAGAACAAATCAACATAAAATATAATTTAAATTGATTCAGAGAAAATATTAAGCTGGAGTCCTGATTATTTAATACACCCGTGGAATGTCATTTTATGCTAATGAAACTTGGTTGCAGAGAAAACCAATGAGAATGTATGCGTTCCCGGGACCAGGAGACCCAGCAAGCTAAAGTCTAACTCTCCCTGGAGGAGCCAGCCAGTGGGCAATGAAAACAGGAATGGAGTTCCTCTTTCTAGTAGTTGTTGGGTAAATTGCGAGAAGTAGAATCACAGCACATGCTGTGAGATTATGCCTCGTGTGAGTGTTTCAGGTTTATTTTTCTCTCATTGACTGCTTAGTCAGGCATAAGGACTAAGACGAGAAACTAGCTGCCACAGACCTACCATCTTATCCTTTACAGAATGTTTGTCTAAAGGGAAAGGAATTCTTCAGGATAAGCGAGTGAGGAGGAGATAAGTCAGGCCAAGGCCTCTGTGCATTCAGCGAGTTTGGAAGTCTGCAAAAAGTGAGAATAGGTGCAGGTTAACTACTTGATTGTGCCCATTTTCAGCAGTCACGATTTGCCAGTCCATGTGCTGCTCTTTTGAAGGCACTTGAATTGTGTTTGACTTAAGGTGGTGATCCAAAGGAGCAGGGAGGGCCTATTGACCAGTGTGGAAGAGCACTCTCAATTTACTGAAGGAGAATCTGCAGAACAGAGTTGAAGCCTTGTCCTTCTGCAGGAAAAGGTCTTTCCAGGTCATCAAGCTGGCCTTTTCACACGGTAGCTGGCTCTGAAGGCGATATCCTTGGCACCTTCCTCTGGTGGCAACATCATAGAGTGCTCCTGGGCCCCATTACTGCCCTGGTCCTCTCAGAGAATCTGAGCCAGAGTGGCTGGGCAGATCCATGTTCTCCACACTAGGCACACACACAATACAGATTCTGACTGAGGAAGAACATCAAGGATCACAGATCTGCCACAGTAGTGGACGCATTTCCTCAGTGCATCACCCCATATCCTCCAGCAACTGGAAGCAGTGAGGCAATGGGGGAAAAGATGGAGGCAAAAGGGTAGACAAGGGTTTAGAAAAAAAAAAAAGCCATGGCCGGGCGCGGTGGCTCAAGCCTGTAATCCCAGCACTTTGGGAGGCCGAGACGGGTGGATCACGAGGTCAGGAGATCGAGACCATCCTGGCTAACACGGTGAAACCCGTCTCTACTAAAAATACAAAAAACTAGCCAGGCGAGGTGGCAGGCGCCTGTAGTCCCAGCTACTCCAGAGGTTGAGGCAGGAGAATGGTGTAAACCGGGAGGCGGAGCTTGCAGTGAGCTGAGATCCGGCCACTGCACTCCGGCCTGGGAGACAGAGCCAGACTCCGTCTCAAAAAAAATAAAAAATAGAAAAAAAAAAAAGCCATGGCCGGGCGCGGTGGCTCAAGCCTGTAATCCCAGCACTTTGGGAGGCCGAGACGGGTGGATCACGAGGTCAGGAGATCGAGACCATCCTGGCTAACACGGTGAAACCCGTCTCTACTAAAAATACAAAAAACTAGCCAGGCGAGGTGGCAGGCGCCTGTAGTCCCAGCTACTCCAGAGGTTGAGGCAGGAGAATGGTGTAAACCCGGGAGGCGGAGCTTGCAGTGAGCTGAGATCCGGCCACTGCACTCCGGCCTGGGAGACAGAGCCAGACTCCGTCTCAAAAAAAATAAAAAATAGAAAAAAAAAAAAGCCCTGGATTAAAAGTCTAGTTGCATCAGTTACAAGGTATGTGACAATTTAAGCCTTGGTTTTCTCATCTATAAAATGGGTTGATACCTGATAGAGCTGTTATGAGTACTGAATAAGACAGTGAACATAAAGCCCTCCTCTGGAACCTGGCACACAGTAGGTGTCCAGGAAATGTCAGCATGGGGCAGAACACAGAAGACCTTGGTTACATATGTAAAGTGCCATATGTTGCTACATAACACTGTTATAAAGATGCTGGAGATACAGCAGACTGACAAGTCAAAGACAGCTAAGTAGCCCCCTTCTGTACCTCATTGCCTTTACCTGCCTGGCCCTCCAGGATGGAATGTGGAAAGCACAGATACTGCACAGCAGAGATGGATCCTTGGCAAAGGCTGGAGTAACAAACTATGAATTGTTGATTGGGGACTAGGGTTGGAAGGGACAAGCATGGAATAAAGGTGGCCAGAGGCACCTGCCAGAATGCCAGTTGTGTGTCACAGCAGAAGCAAAGGTGATAAATGACAGCCACAAGTAGCACAGAACCTCATTTTACCAACAACTTTAATCTTATTCCCTCATCACATCTTTTAGATTAAAATGTTTTTTGATTAATTAAGGTTCCCCTTCCTGTAAAGTTTCTAGCTCAACATCTAGTTAACCTAAAATGAAGTCAACTGAAAAATAATGGACAGGAAATTACATTAATGGCTCGCCAATATCTAACAATCCCTTAGAAAGTAAAGAGTTGGCTGCATAGAGATTCTTTTTGGAAAGGAGGTGGAATTGATGTCTTATAGCAAGTTTATTTGTTGTTTTGCTTAGTCAGGTTAAAAGTTTCTATTTCTGTGCATTAACCAGTGATTATGACGGATACTAATTCTGTGGGCAGGCAGCCTGGACAGTTCTTTGGCTAGTCTTACCTGGGATCACTCCTGTGGCTGCAGTCATCTGAGTTCTACAGGACTAGGATGTCCAAGATGGCCTCTCTCCCATATCTGGCAGTGGGTGCTGGCTGTTGGCCAAGGCACCTTGGTCCATCTCTACATGGCCTTCTGTCCTCCAGCAGGCTAGACTGGGCTTCTGCACAGCAGGTATTCTCAGGGTTATAGGAGAGTGATAATGAGGGGTTCAAAGCTTCTTAAGGCCTAAGCTCTGGAAATCACACAGTGACACGTTCCCCATATTCTATTGGCAAAGCAAGTCATAACTCAATCAAGATTAAAGGGATGGAGAAAAAGACTCTACCAAGGTAGCCAGACAAGAAAGGGGCTAATGAAGAGACATTTCAAATTAGGGTAAAGGATTTTTCACATAAAACAGCATGTGGTCATCTTATGCTGAGAACAGGGGTAAGGCATATGGGAAGAGGCAGGAAAACCTTCTGCATGGAGTCCTAGGAATAGCTGGGGCTTCCCTGCAAGTGCGCTGGGTACTTCCCACCTTGAACATCTATTGTAGGACTACTATGCTGGGAAAATATGGTTTGTTCAGAGGACTGCAAAGCTTAGTCACTGCCCATCCTTGTCCATCCTACTCTCCCAACTGAAATAAGGAAAGTATAGGGAGAGTCAAAAAAAAGCGGAAAAATAAATTGAGTACTGCAACTAGATGGAGGTGGGAAGTCAAACTGATGTTACAATTTTTCCCTCACTCCCAAATATACATATTAATATAGTCAAACACAGTATCATCCCTTGAGGGCTGAGTGCTTCTGCTTTCTTTAAAGCAGATATTCTCAAATTCCACTCACTGGCTATTCCCAGTGGATTGTGCGTTCTTATTGCTTGTACAGCAATAGTGCCCATGTTTAGGTTTGACCTTAAAAACTTTTTTTTTGCAACAACCTATAACTTGTTCATGCTCTTTTATTTTTAAAGTATACCTATTCATTTCTTTTGCAAAAGCTGGTGAATTTCCTTTGTAAAGATATGGGTAAGCTTGAAGTACTTTGTCTAGCATAAATGGGTCATAAACTGGCAGGGCACAGGACCCCTACAGTATGTGCAATTTTTATGCTTATAGTATGGAAGCATGTTTGGTAACAAAACTAAACTTTAATAATACACTGCTTAGCCCCATATAAAAATACTCCCTGGTAATAAAAATACTGTAACTGTGTAATAACCAATGCTATATTATCTACTCGTTTATTTTGTATTAGAGAGATCATATATTTTTTAAAGTTTTTTAAATACCTCAACAGCTTCATGATGTGAGACCTGTTCCTGCAGTGTGTACCATTAAACCTCTAAAGTCCAGAATTGTGCCTTACACTGGGTAGGAATCCAGCACACACTTTGTGAGTGAAAGGATGGTAATTATTATTATCATCTTGACAGCCAGGAACAGAGGTTGGTGGGTATCTGGAATCAGAATCAAACAATAACTAACAGGAATGATGCTGGATCCATCCATTGAGCCAATAATCATTCTGGAGTTTCTGTTGCAGTCTATGAAGAATGGAGAAGGCTAAAGTATTTTAGAACTTTAAATTTAGAAAGAATCTTGGCAGTCAACTCCTCTTCACAGCCAGTTCATTGTTCCTCTCTAGGGTGCCATTGGAGAGGACACTCCCTGAACACTTATGAGTCAAGAAACCCTCCTTTTCACCAGCCATTGGGTTCCTTTTTAAGTTTATTTTTTAAAAGTTTTCTTTACATTGAAATCTGCCTCCTTTAATTCCTACCTCTGGCCCTAAGTTCTGTATTTGGCACTAGATAGACAAAACCCATACTCTATTTTACACTCATTCAAATCATTGTATTTCCCTCACCGGTGAATATATTACCAAAGTTGGTTGAGTTTCATAATGCAAGCCCAAAGGGAAAATTATCTTGAATAATCATATGACAATATGTGGAAACTTTAGGGGCTGTATACGCCACCTCATAGTTTTGAACTGTGTGGTTAAAGACACTGAGAGTTGACAGATTAGTCAGGGATTTGTCAAGAGTATTAATTACAAACTTTGAAATCTTGGTCAGTGAAAGTTCATTTTAGTGCATCTTGCAAATATGATCAAAGGTCTTTTCAGTACTGATTTGATGATGCTTAACCACAGTGTGTGAAGAATGAAGTTTTTCATTAGAAATTACTGATGTAATAATAGAGCACATTTTCAGGGAAGATGTATTGTTGGACTATTACAATTCATGCTCTTTCCCCACCATATCCCTACCTTCTATATGTCCCCCATCCCCTATTTCCACCACCTTCCTTCTTGGGACCTCACTGAAAACCTGAAATGCTCTGAAAACCTGAAATGGCATTTTGGACTGCTGCAAAGGAAACTGATCTTAACATCAGTGCGGCTCAGAGATGACCACCCTGTGAGGGCAAAGGCGGGGCTGGTGTAAGTGATGTTGTTAAACCTGTAAAAATAAACCATGAAAACCTAGGGATTTACTGTGATTTGGGGAGTGAAACAAATTTACCACTGGCTGAAAACTTGAAAAATGGAGTACAATGTGTAGTAGATTAGAAGAAAGGAAAGCCGTCCCTCTGCCCTTGTGTAGTTCTAGAAAAACAATCTTATTATTTTGGTAGCTTTCTATTTTTCCTGAAAAAAAAAAAAAATACACTGGCACCTAAGCCATGGAAAATGAAATAAAAATACACCAGTGCAGCTTCCAAAACACTAGCTTACATCTCCCTCTCCTATCCGCCAGGAATGTCTTATCCCTGCCTTCCAGTGGCTGCCAGAACAACCAAGGGCATCCGCAGCGTTCCTTGGCATTGGCGTTAACAGCAGATGGATTTTCCGCAGCAGCCAGGTGGAAGATGGCTAGCATTGGTCCACCGTCTCACTGTACTGAATTTCAAGAATCATGGCCTACTGCCAGCCAGGTCCGAAGGCGCTAGTCTGGGGAGACTGGAGCAGGTCTCTACTGGTTGGTTCACCTGTTCTGAGACTCTTCCTGTTCAGTTGCCTCTGTGCGCCAGAGGGTGGCACCCCAGGCACTCCAGAGGTGGAGAGGTGGGGACGGCAGAGGAGGAAAAGAAAGAGGAGCGGAGGGAAGGACTAGGGAGGGAAGGACCAAGGAGGGAACATTAATAAATTCTCAGACCTTGGTCCCGAGTTCCCGGCTAATTTGGGGGCAAAGCCGCCCCCACGTCCACGCCCACCCCCTTACGGAAAAAGCCTGAGTTTCCACTAGGCTAGGTGTCAGAGTTGGGAATGTCTAAAATAAAAAAGGCTTCCGAGGGTTATTCATGGCCAACAGTTTCCACAGGAGAATCCAAAGGGAAACTAGTTTCCGGGGCCGCTGTGTGTGCGGGTGCTTGGGGGTGGGCGGAAAGCCGCTGGCACTAATGGCTTGTAAGTGTGCCAACATCTGAGCTGTCCCATTGTGTCGTGTTTTGCAGTTGCTGGATTTGTGCGACTCGGTGAAGGATGATGCCCTGAGGGTGATCCCCGCCTTTAACATTCCACACACCAACCTCCACGCACCAATCGCCGGAATCTCCAACCCGTGGTCCGCGTGGGCTTTCTACCCTGCACCGCTGCAGCCGCTGCCACGGGAAGGGGCGCGCTCCCAGCGGCCCAAGCTGGGAGCCAAGCTCTAACGGGTGTGGCGGGAAGTGTGGTGACCCGCCTGCAGCTGCCACGACGCTCGGTCCACTGACGCCCGGAGCTGTGGCCGAGGCCGGGGGGATTTTGGTGGCAAAGCGAAGGTCCCGCTGAGGCTGGCGAGGCGCGCCACTGGCTGCTAGGAAACAGATCAAGACGGTAGCCTGGTGCGCTGGATCTCTGTGCACTTTCCCTGAAACCCAGCCTGGCCTGACTGCAACCTCTCCCAACTTCAGTGCCCGATCCCCTAGACAATCAGGGTGGGCTCCCCGCTGCGAGCGCGCCCCACAGCCGGGTGCCGCCAAAGGTCTCCTGCTGTTAGCGGTGACTCACATTCCCAGTGATTTAGAAAAACTGTGGTGCCGAGTGAATGAAAAAAAAAGCAAACACTCTTAGACAAAAGAAAAAGCTCCACTCTTTCCGTGAGCGGGCAAAAAGGTTCGGTTCAGCAAGTGATGCTTTTTCAGTGAATCAGACGCTCTGAGGCTCTGCAAGGAAACGCACGGACTGGGAGAAGGAAATGGGAGCCTAGAGTTTTGCTCTCGGCAAAACAAGAACTCGGCATGTCCTTCCAGGCCGGCGGTTTCCGTACAGCAAGACAAGGCGCGGAAAACATTTTTACCATCTGACGCTATAATCTGTCCTTTAGAAGAGCATAGGTGAAAAGTTTAATAAAGAAATTAAGCGATGTGGAAGTCATTGTCGCTGCTTGCAGAGGGCGGGGAGGCGGGCCTGGGCAATTTCGGAACTAGGAGAGACCACGTCGGCACCGCCTGTGGTCCCGGGCAAGGGCCATGGATTTCCCATTTCTCAGATCCCAGCTGCCCGACTTCATTCTTGTTTCTTTCAGTCCAACTCATCCTCCCTTCTCCCTCCCTCCACGTCTCTTGGCACCGCTCTGCCCGCGTCCACTGCGAGGGAGGTGACCTAAAACCCATGGGCCCGTCTCTGCGTTCTCTGCGCTCTGGCCCAGTTCTGGGAGGACTTCCCGACGCCGCGGGAGAAGGCTGCAAGGGCTCGAGGCCCCCGACGCGGCCTGGGTCTCGGGGGACACATGAACCCGCCACCTCTGGCCAGCTTCCTTTTAGTGCCCCAAATAGGACCACTTAGCCCGTTGCTTCCCCCCGACTCTCTTGTTTTTCAAAGTGTTCACAGGGTCGCGAGAGCGAGCCACGCGGGGGCGGCGAAGCTGCAAGACTGCAAGGCTGCACAGGAACAGACGACAAGAAATAGGGCTTTCTTCTGCGTGGTTCTTTTCCGGTCCCTATTTGAGTCGCCCGACCCCGCGGGGAGCGCGGAGCATTGCGGCGTTCGGCTACCTTCAGGCTCTCAGCCCGCGCAGCAGGTCGCGTTGCTTTTCCCCAGTTGCGGCGCGGGACGGCCGAAGAGCAAAGTTCGTCCGCGGTAGGAACTTCGAGGACCCGTTAGGACAGATCTCCGGCCTCCGAGTCTACTTAGCCGTGTCCACGCAGGTGCCTTTTCCCTCTTGCAGCGAAATAACTGGGCGGGGCCCGACGCGCGTACTCCAGCTACTCCGGGAACCCAAGGCCTCTTTCACCTCGCTCAGAATTCACCCGAAAATGCGCTGAGACTTTGGCCTGGGGTTGTGGTGTGTCCCACTGACATTACAGAAGCGCTTATGAATTTAAAAACTGATCCAGGTGGCCGGACGGCGGGACAGCGCCTCCTCACTTGCTCTCTACGACAAGGCCCCTTCCTTCTCCCCGCCGGCTGCGCTGGTGGGTAGGTTGGTCCCTTTACAGAGTTTCCTTAATCCATCTAGCCTGACCTCACCTTCGGGATGTTCCATTTCCCGATCCACCTCCCACACCCCCGCTGCAGTGGTCTAGAAGCCAGGGCTGGGGAACTGAGGCGCGCCAGGAGCAGACAGGAGGGCCGGGGTTGGGGGCACCAGCCACGCGTTGGGAGAGCAGACCCGGGTGCAGACTCGGAGGACTGGAGAGGCGGCATGGAGTTTGGTCTCCTGGGAGGCAGAGTGTGGTGCCCCGGACTCCAAGGAGGAAACGGATTGGCTGGGGGGGGGTGCCGCGCGGGGAGGAGGGACGGGGTTTTACGCTCCCGCACCACGTCCCGAACTCAGCTGTTCTGCCTTCACTGGCCTCAGCCCGTCCAGGGACAGCTTTTACGAGGTAATCTGCGAGCCCAGCAAATCTTGGGGGTCCTAGCCGAATGTAGTGCGCAACGTTTTCTCACTTGGAGGCCGCCGCTCACCTCGATTTTTTGTTTTTTGTTTTTTCCTAAAAGGATTTTTTTTTTCTGAGTGCCTTTTTCATTTCCCTATTTTACCTGCTCTGCTGACATGCCTCCCGCCCTCACCCGGGAGGCGGCGAAGACGCCCACTGGGACCGCGCCTGGCCATTTTTCTGGGCACGTCCTGCCCCCACGGGCTCTGTCTCTTAGGGAGACTGGGCGCGGAAGAAAAGCTGGAGAGCCCCTGCGGGGTGGCAGGAGGTGGGTGCCTGAGTCCCGCGAGAGGCTGGGGCGAGGAAGATGCGCAGCCTGCTGATCCGCGTCTCGCCCGGCGCCAGGGACCCTCAGAGTGAGGAAAGCTCAAAGACCTCGCCCCGCGCCTTCCCGAGGACCGACCCAGTCCCCGCGCCTGCCCCAGAGCGGCTTAGAAACTCAGGGCACAGTGAGGGCGCAAGGCTTCCTGAGACTTTCCACCGCTGGCCCGGCCAGCGGAGGCTGTGACCGGAGCGCCCCCTCTGTGCCGCGCACGCCGCCGCCACAGGGTTGGGGGAGGTGACCGGGAGGCCAGGGTACACTCGGGGTGGGGGATGGGCGCGCACATGGCCGCCAGCAGGCACAGTCACTCCGGTAAACACGCCAGGGACGGCGGCGCGCGCGGGAGGCAACCCAGTGGGGCCACCCCCGCCTTTACCTGTCCGAGCCTGCACGCGCCGGCTGCCGAGGCGCCGAGAAGGCGGAGCTTGCCAGCCCGCGCGCCGGGGCGGGACCTAGCGGGGGCGGGGTCCGCAGTGATTGGGCGCAGGAGCGGGGCCGCCAGCCAGAGCTGGGCTGCAAGGCAGCGCAGGTTTCACTTCGCTCTGCGCCGCCGCCGGGTCTGCAGTTAGTTGGAGGTCTGCGTCCAGCCCGCTGCCGCCGCCGCCACTGCCACCACTCGATTCTTGCAGTCACCTTGCGAACCCTGCCACACTGCGATCGCATCATCGGGGTATTCGGTTCGCTGAGTTCCCGCCGCCACCGCCTCGGCGCCCTTCCCTTGGCCCTTGTTCCCCCAAATGTCTGACTCTGACTCTCGGACTGAAAAACGCAAGGTAAATACCTCCAAATCCCGCGGTGCGTGCCTGGCACCGATGGAAGACTAGCGCTGGAGCCCGAACACCACCACCTACTGCCCGCTTCCCGTGCACGTGCGAGCGGAGACGCTTGCATCGGCCCCGCTTGTCGCCGGCGCGAGGTGGGGATCCGTGTGGGTCGGGTTCTCTCGGGCAGGTTCTCTTTAGAGAAAGGTCGTTCGCGCGGAGCCTGTGGGCTCTTGGCCAAGTGCGGCTTGAGCCGGGATGCTGCGCGCGGGCCTGGTGAAGGGTCGCACGTCCGGGGAGGAGGAGAGGCAGCGCGTGCTTTTCGGCATCGGCCTGGGAGCTGAGGACCAGCTCGTAGTACTGGGCTTTGCGCCCAGCCGGAAAGTCTCGCCGCTGGCTCCAGCGCTCCATCGGTAGCGGCCGCGCAGTGCGAGCGTTGTTTCTTTCGCGTCTCGGTTTTTTTTGGGCGCGCGGGCCTGTTGCGGAGAATTTCCGGAACTGAGGTGGTGATTTAAATGACGTGACAGAGCTTTTCCTTTTACTCATTCAGGCCAAGGTTTCGGGGCCGCTGTTGCATTCGCTTTCTCAAGCGTACCTGGGGCCCCTGCTTGCTCTGCAGGAGTCTTGCAGACAGTGCCATCCACACGATCCACTGACAGCGAGAGATATAGGTTCTCCCCTGACCACCTGGACCGCGCAGGGGACTAGCCGCGGCCAGCAGAACCTACGCGGTCCCTGGGGCCGGGCTGTCTTAGCCGCTCACGCGTGCCCGAGTACACCCGACCCGGTTCGCGGTGCAGGCCGACGGCGCCGTGCCCTCTGGGACCTGTTGCCCCAGGGTTGGCGCTGCTGGTGGAGGGCCCAATGGACGCCAGGGCGGAGGATGTGGATTTACTCGATGGTCGCGGACGTGCGCGTCCGTGGCCAGGGGTGGCTCTTCGGCTTTGACTCGTGTCTGCGGCGCACCAGGAGAAAGAGAGAGGAAGTTGTTGGAGGAGAATAATTGCCGCAGCCAGGGCGGTGACGGCCGTTGGGGTCTGCCCCCGACGGGCCAAAACAAGGACAAGTGGCGAGGACTGGGCCTGGCGATGGCTCTGCGGGTCCGGGCGCGGCGCAAGCCCTGCTTTGTCTCCAGGTGACTGGCTGTCCAGAGCGGCGTGAGCTGCTAAGGCTTGTGTCTGGAAGGAGCACAGGGATGGGCAAGGTAGTCGGGCCAGCCGGTCCCCAAATCCTCCGGCGAAGCTGCCGCCGCCGCCACTACTACTGCCCAAGCTGCGCTGGGAGGCGAGTTTGTCAACAATCGCCTCGCCTTTGGCGGCCTGACCCGTAGGCGCCGCCCCCACCGCGGCTGCGGATTGGCTGCGGCGCGGAGCGACCGCACGCGGACCAATTGGGAGCGCGGGCACCCGGCGCCAGCGGCGCGGGGAGGTCGGCGGTGCCGGCGGCGGCGGGCGCAGAGCGCAAGGGGAGGAGCGGGAGGAGGCGGAGGATGTTCCCGGCGGCTGCGGCCGGGGCAGCGCGGGCCAGAGGCGCGGCGTGCGGAGCCGTCGGCTGCCCGGCGGAGCGCGGCGGCGGGCTGGCGGGAAGGCGCGGGCTCTGCGCTGCGCCGGGTACTCGGAACCCGAGTCCAGAGCTTTGTTTCCTGCGCTGCCTTCGTGGTGACGGTCAGGGGGCGCCGGGTCGGGGAAGGGCGCGAGCCAGACGCCCCGGGGCCCGGTCCCGGGCCCGGACGCTACGCTCTGAAGGGAAGGCGCGGACGTGAGTTTCGGCTTGATTGCCTTCTGAGGGGAGGGTCTGTGGGATGAAGGGGGTGCGCACCGGTGTCGCCTAGCCTGCGGACCTAGTTGGAGACTTTGCAGGGGTTGGCTTATCCCCCCTCCCATTTAGGGGTGTGCACCTAACGGTGCCGCTGCACCTCATAGAAGTTCTGTCTGGTTCCGTGCGGCGCGCGGTACGGGAGCGGGAGGGAGGAACCGCGGGAGGGAGGGACCACGGGCGGAGAGAGCGCCGGAGCCGGGCCGAGCCGCGCTGGAGTTACAAACTCTATTGTGACGCACTTACTACGACTGACGGCCGCTGCCAAACCTTCCCCAGACTTGCTGCCCTCAGCATTTTCGGCAAACAATGGGGCCGGAGCAGGGAACGCGGCCAGCCGCCTGCAATCGCTGCGTCTGCGCCCGCTCTTATGCTCCAGCGTCCTACCTAACGCCGGGAAGTCAGAGCCGCTGGGAGTTTCTGACTTACCCAAGTCTGTCCTGGGCAAAGAGCACACGCGAATAGACTTCAGATTAACTACTTTTCTGGAAATGCGTGTGTGTGTGCACCAGTTCCGCAAGCTGTTGACATTGTTACTGATTTTGTTTGGGGGTACGAAGTTTAATCCCACCCTCTGCCAAAAAAAAATTATACCTTTATTATTTTAGGTGCAATTTTTTTATTTGGGAGATTGTCGGAAAAGTATAGAACATGAAGTATTTGGGATTAATCCTAAGAGCTGATTTATTTTTTATTTTTTATTTTTTTTTGCTTAAAATAATCTTAGTTTTTATTTTACTTGCAGAAAAAAAGACCAAATGGCAAAGCAACCTTCTGATGTAAGTTCTGAGTGTGACCGAGAAGGTAGACAATTGCAGCCTGCGGAGAGGCCTCCCCAGCTCAGACCTGGGGCCCCTACCTCCCTACAGACAGAACCACAAGGTAATCCCGAAGACAATCACGGAGGTGAAGGGGACAGCTGCCCCCACGGCAGCCCTCAGGGCCCGCTGGCCCCACCGGCCAGCCCTGGCCCTTTTGCTACCAGATCCCCGCTTTTCATCTTTATGAGAAGATCCTCCCTGCTGTCTCGATCCTCCAGTGGGTATTTCTCTTTTGACACAGACAGGAGCCCAGCACCCATGAGTTGTGACAAATCAACACAAACCCCAAGTCCTCCTTGCCAGGCCTTCAACCACTATCTCAGTGCAATGGGTAAGCAATGCCTGGGTAAGAGGCGGTTGATGTGTGGATGGTTGAATCTGCTTGAAGGCTGTGTGTGGCATTTAAAAACCCCTTTTAAAACCCCGTAACTGATTTATTCCACGTTTTGGTGGGAATGGAGGATGTGTCAAACTATCAACCAACTTTTTTTTTTTTTTTTTGAGACGAGTCTTGTTCTGTCGCCCAGGCTGGAGTGCAGTGGTGTAATCTCAACTCACTGCAACCTCCACCTCCCGGGTTCAAGCAATTCTCTTGCCTCAGTCTCCCGAGTAGCTGGGACTACAGGCGCGTGCCACCACGCCCAGCTAATTTTTTGCATTTTTGGTAGAGATGGGGTTTCACTGTGTTAGCCATGGTAGTCTCTATCTCCTGACCTTGTAATCTGTCTGTCTCAGCCTCCCAAAGTGCTGGGATTACAGACGTGAGCCACAACGCGTGGCCCAAACCAACATTTTTACAAAGTTATTAACTTTTGTGGCAGTGATGAGTTGAGGTCCAAACATTAGCTCTCAGGTCTGCCTTCATTAAGCAAAAGTGTGTAACCACGACATGTTTTAACCACCACGCTTTACATAGTAATGACATTTTGCTTGAAAGGGAACTCATCGTTTACAGAAAATAGCTTAATAATGAAAAGTGTAAAGGAAGATGGCAATCACTTTTGAAAATGACACTTTTAAAAAAATGAACAAGTTCGTGAAAGCAGTAGCAACATAGAACCATGAAAATGGTTTGTTTTCTGCTTAAATTCCTCTTTGCACTTATTGCCCAGAGAGTTTGGACATAGTACTAATCAGATTAAGTTGTCGGTTTTTATTTCAGGGATTAAAGGCAGTTGTAGGGTTTGAACCAAGAGTGGCTAACATAAATGCCACAGAGGCCTGCAGCAAAATCATGGAAGGAACTGAGCTGGTGGAGACTGGTAAATTGGAGAGTATTTGCCCCTTCTATGTTTGGGCCACGCCTAATTGTGGCTGTGAGGACATGTGGTCTCAGGGTGGGTTTTCCTATATTGCAAGATAACCCAGGAATGCAAAATTGATGCCAGGATACCCTGTTTCAACATTGACAGCTAATTTAGATTTTGAAAACATTGTACAAGCTGAAAAGAAACATCTGCAGGCTTGATGTGGCCCTTGAACCTCCAGCAAGTGACTTTGGGTGCATACTTTGGGTAACCCTCGTGAGGGGCTGAGTCTGTGTTGATCAACTTGCTGTTTCCCACCAATGGAAAAGGTTCATGTCTTGATCAGTAGTCAGTCACATTGACCATTCGTCCAGATTAGCTTGCCATCTGTGAACAAGATAGAAGTAAGTTGGTAGAGTTATCAATTAGGAAATCCAGTACAGAGTCTATTATTGTACTTCATGATGAAGGCTAACTCAACAAACCCATCAAAGTAGACACTGGAACAAAATGACATTTCTAAATACCATCTAGCTCTGTTTTCATAGGCTTCAGTGAGGTAAATCGGGCAGGCGTTTGCCCATGTTACAGAATTGGAAAGAACCTCAGAGTGGTGGTCACTTGTCAGAGCTTGGGCACACCTGTAAAGTGGTGGGCAGAAATGACAAACATCCCAGCAGCTACACATGTTGGCTGCACATCTCCTGCCAAATGCCAGGAGGTACTTTTTTAGGGCCCCTCCTTAGGGAAAGGAGCTGGAAGTTTTATTATTGCTGTTACTACTACTCATGAACTCATTTCGGCCTTAGAAGTTCTTGGTGCTTGTAGTTTTTGTTCTACTCATGAAAATGCTCCCCCATATATGTGATCATTCTTGCTTACTATAACATCCTTGCTTACTAAATGAGTTAACAGGGCTTTATGGTGTGTATCCTGAAACACATGTACTTTAAAGACCTTCTGGAAGCTATTAGCTTTTCACACTTTCACAACAAAAGCTTCATACTTGTGGTTATTAAGCTGTTTTCTCTAACCAGGTCCCTTTCAAGCAAAATGCATACATTGGTCTCTGTAGGTGGTAGGTTAATGCATGGAAGTAGTTTCTCCTTCCCTGGAACTGGGAATAGTGGGTGAGATAGTGTATTTTTTTTTTTTTTTTTTTTTTTTTTTTGTTGAGACGGAGTCTCGCTCTGTCGCCCAGGCTGGAGTGCAGTGGCTGGATCTCAGCTCACTGCAAGCTCCGCCTCCCGGGTTTACGCCATTCTCCTGCCTCAGCCTCCTGAGTAGCTGGGACTACAGGTGCCCGCCACCTCGCCCGGCTAGTTTTTTGTAGTTTTAGTAGAGACGGGGTTTCACCGTGTTAGCCAGGATGGTCTCGATCCCCTGACCTCGTGATCCGCCCATCTCGGCCTCCCAAAGTGCTGGGATTACAGGCTTGAGCCACTGCGCCCGGCCAAGATAGTGTATTTTTTAATGTAAAGACAGGCATGAATGCTTTTTTTGGTGATAAATACTATTTTACAAGCTAATTATAAGTTAAGCACTGTTACTTGACGTGAAAGATACGGGGCTTCAAAGATCATAATCTAAATAATTATGCACAGTTAATGGTTATACCTGTAAAGTAAAGTAGTGGATCCTGAGGTATAATTTTATAGTATTAGCTACATTTCAGTAGATAGTGTGATGAAGAGTTTAATGCATAGGATTAACTGAGAAGTTACAAGGAGTTTGGTTTAAAGTTAATGTCCCGAGGTAAGTTTTCAGTGTTAAGTTTTTGGAAGATTTGTTTTGGAAGAGGATGAGTTGTGGTTGGGGGAGGAAAGAACTTAGCCAGATGTGAGTTTCTTAAATTGAAGCATAAAATTTACAATTTGTATAGTCCATAATTTTCTGTGGACATTCTACAGTCTTAGTTCATGCCTGAAGACCACTGAAATAATGCTGAGTTCATAAGTGGTTCTCTTGACATTGTTTAGTATTCTTTACTCAACCCTATCCATGAAGTTCTTCAATGAAGCTTTTGATAATTTATTGCAAAATACATTTTTCACAAAGAAGTCATTATGATTGGTTTGAACTAGTGGAACACAAATGTGAGGTTAAAAAGAGGTTCGCCTTAGCCAGGGGCTCCTTTAGCCACAAAGCAGTATTTTGCTCAGCAACTTGGGGTAGAGATCAGTGTGTCTTGAAGTTTTGTTTTTGCATCTTTGTTCTAATGAGAAAGTAAAGTCCTGTGAGGAATATATAGTAGTTACGTGTATTAATACTATTTTCATATTTTCCGTATGTCTCTCATTTTTCTGAAGACAGGTTCAAAGAATATATTTATCTGTGGGGCAACAGATACAGTTTTTTCACTTTTCCTCAATTTTAGTCTCCTTACACTCCGGGAGGATTAACTTGACAAATGATACGTTAGTGAATAACTGATGATTTTTATCAAAATCACTCACATGTGTCGGTTTACTGAGTGCCTTTTTGGATGAGTGTTTTATGCCATATGTGTTTTTAATGCAATTAAAGCGTAGTCAGTACACTGAAGTGTAGCTGGTACAATTGAAACTAAGAGTTGAGAAAAGTCAGGATATGGAGGAATGCTCCCTAGTGTCATGTTAGTAAATGTCTTAAATTTTATACTTGTTCCCTGGCACATCGGAATTCACAGATGGGAGTTAATGGCTTTCTTCTTTTTTTTTCCTCAGTGTCTTGTGGGTACTTCTCTTTTAGCTAGTAATTGTCTGACCCCTCCTTTAGTTTGTGAGCTCCCTGGGCAGGGCATAATGTCCTGCAGATGCTAGCCAGCGCCTGACAAAGAGGAGAAGCCCAGGAGGTGTTGTGAGGCAATCCACCTCTGCCTGTTAGCCTTTCCAAGGAGCAGTTTTTAACTGAGGACAAATAGTTTAAGAAAGCAGGTAGCAAGAAAAAGGTCCTGACCTCTGCTCCACCAAAATGTTTTTAATTACCTGGATCTAGCTGTAAGGTTTGCCACATAGTGGTGATAGCTAAGGTCTAGCTCAGCACTGCACAGCAGGGAAGCCACACGCGGCATTAACCACTTGACATAGGACTAGTCTGAACTGAGTTGTGCTGTCAGTGTTGATACACACTGGATTTTGAGGAAACAAAAAAGAATGCAAAATAGTTTGTTTTCGTATGGGTTACATGGTGAAATGGTATTTTAAATATATAGGTTAAATGAAGTATAAACTTGTATTGCAGTTAAAAAAAACACGAAGCATAAAATTTACCACCTAAACGATTTATTTCTAAGTGTACTGTTCAGTAGTGTTAAGGTCATTCATTTTGTTGTGCAGCCAGTCTCCAAAACTTCTTCACCTTGTAAAACAGAAACTCCGTACTCATTAAATAACTCCCCATTTCTCCCTCCCCCCAGCTTCTGACAACTGTCATTCTATTTTCTATCAATTTGACAACTTCAGGTACCTTATATAAGTGAAATTTATACAGTATTTGCCCCTCTATAACGGGCTTATTTCACTTAGCATAATGTCGTCAGGGTTTATTTATCTTGCAGAATGTCAGAATTTCCTTCCTTTTTAAGGCTGAAGGTGGTTCCATTGTGTGTATATCACATATTTCATGGATCCATTCAGCCATCAGGGACACTTGGGTTGCTTCCACTTTTTGGCTATTGTGAGTAGTGCTGCTATGAACATAGGTATGCAAATATCTTTTGGGGATTCTACTTTAAAGTTTTTTGGATATATACTTGGAAGTGGAATTGCCAGATCATATGGTAATTCTATTTTTAATTTTTTGGAGAACCATCATGCTGTTCTCCATAGAGGCTGTGCCATTTTACATTCCCACCAACAGGGCACAAGGGTTCCAATGTCTCCACATACTCACCAACACTTTTTTTTTTTCTTTTAACAGTGGTCATCCTAGAGGATGTAGGTGATACTTCATTGTGGTTTGGATTTATATTTACTAGCTTAGATTTGTATGGCCACCACCACAGTCAAGATACAGAACAACTCAACCACAGGGATTTCTCATGATACCGTTTTATAGCCACAGCCACCTCTCTCCCTCTTCCTTGAGCATCTAGTCATGCTCGTTGGTGATTAAATGTATTTTAATATTGACTTTCTCTGTTTCTACCTTTTTAAACGTGGCTACTAGAAAAATGCAAAATTAGGTCTGTGGCTGGTGTTCTGTGTCATCTCAACAGGCTGGCCTCACAGAGAGAGGAGCTGGAGTGTGCAGTGCTGCTCTAGCAAGCAAGACTTGACTTTTCCCACTCAGGGCACATCACTTCCAAGAAGCTTACTCCTTGGGTTATTTGGTTGACTTAAGAGAATGAAAGTGATTAGCCGAATCTTGTGAACATTTTAAACATTAAATGAGCATTGTCAACAGCGGCATTCTCCAGGCAAATACAGAGTTTTGTTTTACCTCTTTGTTTTACCTCTTTGAAGTCCATGGTATATTTGGACTTCAAAAAGTAGATGGTAGAGCACATGCTTCCTTAGCACCTCCAGGCTGCCTGGAGCCTCACAATAGAGATGGCTTTGAGGGAGTCCCAGCTCTGTTTCTGAAACCCCATAGTTGCTTGTTTGACACCAAGAGAAATAAGGAAACTTTTTAGGTCCTAAGTGGGAAGAGAAAGTGCTAGAAGAGAACGATATTCTTCTTTACCAGTTCCAAACACATTCATTGTTAGTTACCCAATTTTAAATTTACATCTTAAAAAAATTTTTTTTCAGATAATTATAGATTCACATACGTTTATAGGAAATAATGCAAATAAATCGTATATGCCATTCACCCAGTTTCCATAGTGGTAACATCTTGCTGAATTATAGTATGCTGTCACAACCAGCAATTTTACATTAACAGAATCCATCTACCGTGTTGAGATTTCATCAGTTTCACATGCAGTCCATTTCATGTGTCTGTGAGTGTTTACTTCTATTCAGTTTTATCAAATGTGTAGGTTTGTATGGCCAACACCACAGTCAAGTTACAGAGCAACTCCACCACAAGGATTTCTCATGATACCTTTTCATAGCCACAGCCCACCTTTTTGTCTCTTCCTTGCCCCTGATAACCACTCATCTGGTCTACATATCTGTGCTTTAGTCATTTCAAGGATGCTGTATAAGTATAATCATACTGTATGTAACCTTTTGAGATTGGCTTTTTTCACTCAGCATAATGCCCTTGAAATTAATCAGAGATGTTGTGTAACAATAGTGCCTTGTTTTTCATTGCTGAGTAGTATTCCACAGATGATGCACCACAGTTTGCTTAACTATTCATCTGTTGAAGGACACAGTGTTTGCATGTTCTGGCAAGGCCCTGGCACAGCTGGAACTCAGGGAGGATTAGAAGAAGTATTTATTGTACTTTTACTTCTCTCTTTTTTTTTTTTGTTTGTTTGTTTGTTTTTGAGACAGAGTCTCACTCTGTTGCCCAAGCTGAAGTGCACTGGTACTATCTTGGCTCACTGCAACCTCCAACTCCCAAGTTCAAGCGGTTCTCCTACCTCAGCCTCCCAAGTAGCTGGGATTACAGGCACGCACCACCACACCCAGCTAATTTTTGTATTTTTAGTAGAGATGGGTTTCACCATGTTGGCCAGGCTGGTCTCGAACTCCTGACCTCAAGTGATTGGCCCGCCTTGGCCTCCCAAAGTGCTGGGATTATAGGCGTGAGCCACCACGCCTGGCCCTACTTTTAGCATCTATGTGTTCAGTTTTAGTATATAGAAATACAGTTGATTTTTGTGTTGGCCTTCTGTTGTGCAGTTTGCTGAACTCCTTAATTCTAAGAGTTTTTCATAGATTTCCTGGGAGATCTGTATAGTTATGTGATCTGCAAATAGGGACAGTTTTATGTCTTCTTTCTGATCTGTGTACATTCTTTTTCTTGCCCAGTTGCACTAGCTAGAACTTCTAGTGTTTATGTTGACTAGGAGTGGTGAGAGCAAACATCCATACCTTGTCCCCACTCTTAGGGGGAAAGCTTTCTGTTTTTAATCATTAAATATGATGCTAAGTGTAGGTTTTATGTGAGTGCTCTTTAAAAGAATGAGGAAGTTTTAACCTGTATTCCCAGAATGCTGAGAGTTTTTGTCATAAATGGATGGTGTTAGGTTTTATAAAATGTTTCTGTATCCGTTGATGTGAGCCCGTGATGTTAATTTATGTTAACCTGTTGATATGGTGCATTCCATTGATTTGCAATGTTAAGTCTCTCTTGGATGTCTGAGACAAATCCTGCCTGGGCAGGGTCTGTAATTCTTTTCATGCACTGCTGGATTGAATTTGTCGATATTTTGTTTAGAGTATTTGCGCCTAAGTTCTTGAGAGGTGTCTGTTGTTTTCTTTTAAGACTGTCTGGTTTTTATATCAGGACCTTAATTAGTTAGAAAGGGTTCCCTCTTTTATTTTCAGGAAAAGATTGTGTAAAATTGATATTCATTCTTCTCTCAATGTAGAATTCTGTAGTGAAACCATCTAGGCCAGGATATTTTTTTGGGGGGTGGCAGGGGGCATTTAGATTATAGATTTTTTTTTTCTTAGTTTTTGTAGGACTGTTCAGGTTGTCTGTTTCTTCTCAGTTGAGTTTTGATAGTTTGTAGCTTTTGAGGAATTGGTCCATTTCTTCTAAGTTGTTGAATTTATAATGTGAAAAGCATTTGTAGTACTCCCATATTTTTAATGGATGCAGGATCTGTTGTCGTAACCCCTGCTTCATTTCTGATACTGGTAATTTGTGTCTTTTTTATCTCTATCAGTCTTTCTAAAAGTTTATCAGTTTTGATTTTTTTTAACCAGTTTTTTGTTCCACTGGTTTTTCTCTACTTTCCTATTATTAATTTTATTGTTTATTATTTCCTTCTTCTTGCTTTGTGCTAGGTAGGTTATTTTCCTAGTTTCTTGAGACGGAAACTTGGAATAGTGTTTTGAGACCTTTCCTCTCTTTTCTTCTTATTGTTTTCTCAGAAGGAAACATTTAATACATATTTACAAACAGAAACACTATCTCGGGCAGCCTCAAGATGAGATGGTAGATCCCTGCATGGTTACCCTCCAGACCCAGGGCTTATGTGCCATAGGGAAAGGGTATATATGCTTCAGAAGGGATGTACAGGACAGTTGCTTAAGGGCAGGATTTATGGTGAGATAATATGAAACTAAGGACAGGATTGACGGTAAGTACATGCTTGTACCCAAGGAACAGTAGATAAAATAGAAATCTTGGAGGCATTCCCAAAACCAGGGTTAATCAGAAGTCAGCACAGCAGATTAGCATCCAAGATGGAGTTGTTTGGCCTCCACACTCCAGCCCCCAGTCTGGCTCTTACAGTCTCATGTGCCTTGCTCTTCTGCCGTAGTCCCTGAGCCTTTAGTGGGTGTGCTTCATTTTGTATAGCTTTACCAGTAGTGTGCCTTGGCAATGGAAAAATAGATCGGGCACAGTGGGATTCCAAATGAAGGAGATTCTCAGGCTTTGACGAATCATTTGCAGTCCTCAGAATACCTTGATTCTGGTTTTCTCGGATGAAGCAAAACAAGATAAATACTGTTAATATCCACATAAGGATTATAATGAAAAAGAACATGAAGAAAATTAGAACTCAGTTCTTTAGAGACTTGTAGCTGGGAAATAATTCAGGATGCAGTTTGAATTGTAGGCAAGTAATAAAAACTCAAAAATAATGGTTAGGGCTAGAATCTGATAGCAGGTACTATAGTTGTCTTTGGAGCATGTTTTTTTCTCTCCAGTTTCCCCATTCCTATCAAGGACCAATTTATTTGCAAAATATATGTTAGTCTCGTTATATTTAGCCTGATTATTTGCCTAAAGTGCAGCAAGAAAAGTGATTGGCCATGTAGGCTCTTTTTAAGTTGGCTTTGCTGGAATTGTTTCATAAGAAATCTTAGATTGGACTTTTAGAAGCCTCCAGGCTTGAAAGCCAAGCTGAAAATTTGCCACCAAACATTGCCTGTAATACCTACAAATCGGGTGAATTCCGTTCTCCTCCAGGTCCCAAAGTATCTTGAGGTTCTTGGGCCTGTCGGAAAATGACATTCTTTGCTTATCAAAGGTCAGGAACCTTGTAAGGGAACTGTGTAGACAGGTACCAGGCCTGTCTTTTCAAGGGGCTTTTTATTCTTTAAAGCAGTCTGGTCATATCTGAAAATATGCCATTCAGTTAAAGCCTTGTAAAACAACCCATGTCTCCAATTGCATAGAGAACGTACTCTGTACAATTTTAGTTCTTTTA
This sequence comes from Trachypithecus francoisi, assembly GCF_009764315.1. Classification (NCBI taxonomy): domain Eukaryota; kingdom Metazoa; phylum Chordata; class Mammalia; order Primates; family Cercopithecidae; genus Trachypithecus; species Trachypithecus francoisi. Next base: position 42,771,341 of record NW_022681462.1, on the reverse strand, counting down.
AATGTGTCAAGGTTTGTTTTGTAGCTCAGGATATGGTCTATTTTGGTGACTGTTACAAAAGAAAACAGATTCTTACTGAACTTATGCAAATAACTGTATTGCCATAAAATAAGAATACTCATGAGTAGTTTCCAAATTTTGGAGAACTCAGAAAGGTAAATTTTGCTCACGAAAGTATGCTTTACTCAATTATAAGCTATAAACAACTCAAAAGCAAAATGATTTTCTTCAATTAGAATGGCAGCCTTCCAAACAACGTGCTGTCCATTCTCCTTGGAACTGCCATCCACAAACCAAGCGGCCATGTCTCAGGACCAGAGATGGTGGAGTCTTACCCTCTTTCGTTTTTCTAATGTAAGCATTTATTCAGTGCTAGAAATTTGCTTTTCACCACTACTTAGCTGCATCCCATGTGTTTTGGTATGTTATGTTTTCATTTTCATTGAGTTCTCTCTCTATATTTTTAAATTTCCTTTGAGACCTCCTCTTTGACCCTAGGTTATTTAGAAGTGTGTTTTATTCCCAAATCTGTGGAGACTGTCCTGTTTTCTGTTACTGTTTTCTTTCTGATTCTATTATGGTCAGAGAGCAAATTTATACTGTTTCAGTTTTACAAATGTGTCGAGATTTGTTTTATAGCCCAGGATATGGTCTTTTGATGACTGATCCATGCTGCATGGGTACTTGAAAAAAAATCTGTATTCTGCTGCTATTGGGTAGAGTGTTCATTATGTATATATCATTCAGATCTTATTGGTTGGTTGTGTTGTTCGGTTCTTGTCTGTCCTTGCTGATTTTACTGTCTTGTTCTGTCAGTTGCTGAGAATGTGGTGCTGAAATCCCCAGCTGTTTCCTTTCAGCTGTATCAGAGTTTGCTTCATGTCTTTTGAGGTGCTGTTGTTTGGAGTTTACACATTTAAAATGTCTTCACGTTGGATCCAATCTTCTATCATTGCTGTAAAATGTACTTTAGTTGGTATTAATAGCACTTCTGCTTTTTTAACATTAATGTATTAATGTTAACATAGTATTACCTTTTTCCATCCTTTCACTTTCAGTCTGCATGTGTTGTATTTGAGGTAAGTTTTTTATATATGGCATGTCTTTAGATAAACCTGTTTTATCTGGTTTGCCAAATCTGTCTCTTACATTGTCTAGACCAGGTACATTTAAGATAAGATATATGTCTAAATGCCTTTTTATTATTTGTCTTCTGTTTCCTCTGTTCCTTGTTTCTTTTTTTGTTTTCTAACCTTCCTGTGGGTTATGCAAACATTTTCTAGGATTTCATTTTGGTTTGTTTGTGGCGTTTTGAAATATATTGCTCTGTATCATTTTCTTAGTGGTTGTTCCAGGTATTATAGTATATGTGTGGAATCTATATTCTAAGTCTGCTGGTATCAATGGTCACAGCATTCTATGACAGGAGCTGAAGAATAGAAACCTTACTTTTCTTTAGGCTCGTTTAGCCCCATTTTTCAAATATAATTGTCTAAGTTTCCTCCATGTACATTGAGCACTGAATGAGTTGGTGGTGTCATTTTTGCTTCAACCATCAAATATGATTTAAGAAAGTACTGTTGGTCTACTAATAGTCACTCCCATGTTTCTCCTTCCAATGTTCTTTCCTTTCTGAAGTTCTAAGCTTTCTTCTTTTGTCATTTCCTTTCCATTTAGAGAACTTCCTTAGTTCTTTAATGATAGGTCTGTTAGTAACAACTCCTCTGAGTTCTCCTTCCAGGAATGTCTTTATTTCCCCTTCAGTCCAGAAGGATATCTTCACTGAAGATAGAATTCGCCGTTAATGTATCTTTCAGTACTTGGAAAACATGCCACTTTCTTCAGGCCTCTATGATTTTAGATGAGAAATCCCTTGTCATTTGAACTGGTGTTCTCAACTAAGTTATGTATCATTCCTATGTGGCTGCTTTCAAGATTCTCTGTCTTTTATATTAAGAGGTTTAATTGTGATGTGTCTTGTCATGGGTTTCTTTGGGTTTGTCCTTTTTGGGGTACACTCAGCATCTTGAATCTGGAGTTTCACGTTTTATGCCAGGTTTGGGAAGTTTTCAGCCATTATGTCTTTAAATACTTTTCCAGTCCCTTCCTCTCCTTTGGAACTACGATGATAAGAATGTTAGTGTATTTGTTAGTCTTGTAAGTCCCTGAAACTGTTCATTTTTTTCCAGTATATTTTCTCTCTCTTCAGATTGAGTAAATTCTATTGATTTTGCCTCATATTCACTGATTGTTTTTAAACTTATGTTTAATTATATTTTTCAATTCTATGATTTCTGCCTGTTTCTACTAGGTAAGTTGGAAGTTCAGATTCCTCCTTGGCCTTGCTGGTACTTTCCAAGCAAAATAGGGGCCCCAGTGCACACTGCTTTATTGTGTCCAATTGTTGGGGGAGGTGTGTAAGCTTGGCTCCCTCAGCCACTGCTGACACCAGGAAGCAGGGAGACCATAGAGGGCTGCCTCACACCTTGTTTCTGCAGAGTAGAGGCCAGAACTCCCCACCAGGGGTGGGGGAGTCGGGTACAACATGCCAACCGGGCCCACTTTCCATTACCTGATTCTCCCTCTTTAATGCTGGGTCGGGGAGTTCTCTTTTGTTCTCTTTAATTAGTCAGATAGGGTGGAGACTTAGTACCCACTGGGTGCCCAGACACCCAAGGCTACGGTGGGCCCATGAACCTTGTTTTGCACTGTCTGGTTCAGTGGGTGTATGTAATGTCATGTCAACTAACTAATTCCACCTTGTGCCCACACCTTGCTGTTTAGTAGAGGTGGAAGCTTAGCTCACTGCTCACTGCTCAGCCCCACTAATGTTACCCTGGGAGGGGAGTTAGATAACTGTCCTACTAACGCTGCTCTGGCAAGGCAGCCGGATCACCTCTGCCTGCTTCTGCCGGGCAGGATCTGGGAGATCGGCCTGCTGACACCATCTGGTGGTGGAATCAGGGCACCTCTTGCGTCCCCTGGCTGGGGATGGCCTGGAAGATCAACTCCCCACTCTGGCCATGCTGTGCTGTGGAGCTGCTGCCAGGGGTGTTGTGGTTTTCCCATTGCTGTTTGGCTGGAGTAGGGCAGGAATCATGAAGTGGTTTTCTGTTGTTAGGTCACCCTCTTTTCAGTCCCTTAGCGATGGAGAAGAGGCCTCCCATGGAGCTGTTATCTACGCCTCTTGGAGAGGCGCAGTTGGAGGTTTCTTCTGCAGCATGCTGTCCAGGATACATGGGAGTGAGGAAAATGGCATACTCCCTGTCCGTCATCCCTCAAGTCCTGAGGTCCCCAGCAGCCCGTCCTATTTCCCACTTCAGTTTTCCTGGGCCTGCTGGTTGTATTCTGTCTAGGGTTGTCTGGGGTTCTGTCTCAGGTCTTCAGTTGGGAGAGGAAGGACCTGGGGAGATGGCTTCTCCACCTCAGTGGAACTAGAGATCTGCAGCTTCCTTTCAGTGTTTATGGTGACTATTTGTCTTAGTCCCTTTGAGCTGCTCTGAAGGAATACCTGAGACTGGGTGGCTTATAAACAACAGAATTTTATTTCTCACAATTCTGGAGGGCGATAAGTCCAAGACGAAAGCAGGTTTAGTGTGTGAGGTGAGGGCCACTTAGACGGCACCTTCGAGCTGTGTCCTCGAGTGATAAAAAAGGTGAGGGTTTCTCTGGGGTCTCTTTTGTGAGATCTCTAATCCCATTCCAATGGCCCCACCTCCTAACACCCATCACCTTCAAGGTCAGGTTTCAGCGAGAGTTTTGGGAGGATGTAGCATTCATACCATAGCAGTATCAATTGGCTCTGACTGCAAAGACTACTCTGAATTTTAGAAGTTACTTCTTTCACTCTTTCTTTTTACTCTCTATATGGAATAACAGACTTACAATGATGGAAAGATATTTAGCTGTGATCCAGGCTGCCTTTTTCAGATGATAACCATAATATCTATTGCTGTAACTCTACTGTGTGTGACTCTCGTGGTGTGCCCATAGGGCGTGCTCTGTGCTGCTTTCAAACATCACTCCTGAAAATGTCTGGGTAACCCAAGTCCGATTTTACATGCCTTAGGGGGGACTTCTTACTAAAGATTCTGACTTGTTTTATATTTAGGGTACTTGTGGTAGGTTTAGAGATGTACACCTAATTGCCAACTGATTGCTGTACATTCTGATGCCTTGCTGCTTGACCTACTTTAAAACCATTAAATCTGATCATTGGCCCAGTTTCCACATACCCCATGTCTGTGGTCATCCTGCCTGTCACAGGACTCGCTATGAACCACCACCTCTCCCTACCCGTCTCCACCTCCCACACCAGAATTAAGTTGTCTCCATTCCTTCTTTGTTAGGCCAGCCTCAGTCTCTCGATGTATTCCTCATGTGATGACATTTCTAGCCTAATCCACCTCTGGTCCCTGCTCAGTCGATGGCTGAGACTGGTGGAGCATCTGACCTCAGACTGCCTTCCTTCTCTGCAAGTCTCATCACACTGTGGACAGAAGCCAAACACCTGTCCTTGGAGACCTCACAGGCTTGCTCCTGGGCTGGATGTAAGCTCTGTGCATTGCAGGTACAGAGCAGAAGACGTAACATTCCCTTTTTTTTTTTTCAGGAAGTGCTAGCAGAAACATACATGCAAGGGGGTTCATCACAGCATTGTTTATACAGCCAAACGACTGTCCTTGGTCCTCTAATGGAAGGGGAGAATCTACATTATTCTGCCTTTTTTGTTTGGCAGACTGGTACTGTCTTCATGGTGTTAAAAAGAATAATGGCATAGGGGAAATGCCTGTTTGCCTGATGTTAAGTTTTAAAAAACTGCAAGATTATTTATGATAGTCTAGTTTAGTATTAAAGAAGTTCATTGGCATGTCAAAAATATAAGAATACGTTAAACTGTCAGTAGTGGGTATTGTTGTATTCTGGTTACAGGTGGTCTTTTCTCCCTTTTTTCTTTCACCCAGGGTGGTGCAGTGATCTCAGCTCACTACACCCTCCACCTCCCAGGTTCAATCGATTCTCCTGCCTCAGCCTTCCGAGTAGCTGGGATTACAGGCACCCACCACCACGCCCGGCTAATTTTTGTATTTTTAGTAGAGACAGGGTTTCACTATGTTAGCCAGGCTGCTCTCGAACTCGTGACCTCAAGTGATGTGCCCACCTCAGCCTCCCAAAGTGCTGAGATTACAGGTGTGAGCCACTGCTCCTGGCCACAGGTGGTCTTTTCTGTGTGCCTTTGTGTATGTATGCAATTGTCATAACTAGTATTATGTTTATAATCAGAACAAATTTAGTAAATAATACTTATTAAAACTTTGGCTGTTTATAATTTTAATCTTTGTCTTTGGCATTCCCAGCAGCCTGTCACTGGGCATGCGTACCTTGTTTGTGTGATTCAGTGTTAACCGTTATGTCTTTTGCATTGGTAAACACTTTGTCCAGGCTGATCAAGCTTTGGTCCCATCAGGACCATCACCGAAAGTACTCCGGGTGAACATTTGCCCCCTAATTTACTCTTTTGGGGTCTGCCTTGTTTTTTGCAAAGTGAGTAATCTTTCAAGGAACATCTCCATCGGGCAGGATCATGGGATTTGGTACTGGCAGGTTGCTCTTGGTAGCTGTCTCCCCCACAGGCTGCCCTTGGGTCTGGAGCAGGTTTTAGGTCCAGTCCTGCCCACCCTCCATGGAACCTGGGTGGAGCAGTGAGTCTATCTGAGCTTCAGCTTCTTCAGCCATCAAGTGAGTTCATAGTGCTCACCTCTGAGGGTCATGGGGAGTTTTTCCATAAGCAAATCGACAGAAAGCGCCTGGTGGAAACTCACACAGGAATCTTCCCTTGCCCCTCAATGAGCCCTCAGCCCTGAGGTTAGTGAGCATGACTGTAATGAAGTGCTCTGTACTGCTCTCCGTGAAAAGGAGTTGTCGTTCCAGGAGTATAGGAAACTTCTAGGGAAGTGAATTCATCTGGAAATGCTACTACAATTCTAATCCCCTGGGTCCCAGAACAAACAAGCAAGCAAAAAAGAACATCTTTTCTAGAAACTGGCCTGGAGGGGTTGGGAAGAGGAGGTCTGAATCACCGCTAACCTGCCAGTGAACCGAACATCACCCGAGAAGAACCTCAACTTCTTGGGTAAATCATGGAGAGACATCTGGAAACCTGCCCCACCCCCAGCTCTCTCTGAATTGGGGCTGAGTTGGGGACACCTGCTGGAGACGGCCCATTTGATTTGGCAGAAACTTGACTATAGTTCAAAATGTGTCTTGAGACGTGAGACATAGACTCAAGTACTTTTTCTTGCAATCCAAGCTTATGTACTTTTTCCCAAAATAAGGGGTACATTGGTTGCTCGTTGATTTAACCTTAGGAGTGTTCATTGTGTGAATGAAATCAAGACTCCTACAACTGCTTTTTCCTTCTTTTCCCTGAGGTAATTAAACTCCTTTAGTGAGAAGGCAATTAAACAGACTATTGGCCATTGATAATCAAAATGTTGGTATTTCTAAGTGAGTGAGTTATGGATCCTTCTTGGTAAGCTTTTTTCACACACTATGAGGTAGCAGAAGTAAACAGTCAGTATAAACAACGTTTGCCCAGTTTAACCCGTTTGTAAGAGGCCAGGCCTTCGTGGTTTTAAGTATTTGCTTAGAATGAATTTGTTTCCCCAATGTCCTCTGGGAAACCAAAATGTGCTTTGTATTTTCTCTTCTCTGCCTTGGACTAGATCCACATGATTCGTGAGTAGAGTTGTGGTTTGCGAAGACAGGTGTGGCAAGAAATAGCCTTGAGACAGGGCTGCTGGCATGCAGCTCTCCTCCTGTTCTGCCTTTCTGTGTGGACCACGAGGCAGGAGTGTGGGCTTCCCATGGAGCATGTCTCCCTTTGAGTCACACATCTGCGCTCACAGTCATTGCCAGCCAGTCGACTGCAAGTGCTGTGTCTGCAAACCTTGCAGTGGGGACTTGACATTGCTTTCAGAGTGAGGAAACTGAACTTGGGGATTTGAACATGAGTCTGGGCTGTGCTTAGTGTTGGAGCCCCAGGTTGAACTTGGGTCTTTGGTGCTGGCAGACTGCCCTCTGCACAGTACATAATGCTTGCTTTAGTTTGGACTTCCCTTTCTTAGGAGTGAAATGGTTTTGAAGCTAAAATTAAAAAAAAAAAATCATTTCAAGCTGATAAGAGTGTGTGTGTTAAATGGAAACACGTTCAATGTAAGGATTTCAGCTATTTGAATTACCTTGGGGCCTTTTCTCCCCAAAATATATTGTATTACTGGGTCATAACATGCTTCCCATTCCAGTTCCTAAAACATTTTACTATTAGCAATTTATAGAAGACTTAAGGAGTGGTTGGATACTTTTTTTTTTAAAGAAGGCAGCTTAAGTGGATGCAATCTGATTTTCTGTTAGGCATGTGCATCTGCAAAGGTGTCTGAGGTGAGCCAAGCTCAATAACCTGATCTGTTGAGTGAGTTACTTTTCTGTGGGATTAAGTGTGGTGGAGAAAAGACTAAAAGTGTATTTTCTTGTTGATTTGTCTGTTATTTGGTCCCTTGAGAAAGACATTAACCTGAAGTAGTCTAGTAGTGAATTCTGAATAGATACAATGTTAGTATATGTGTGAGTTTACACCTCATTTTTACTGATACTTGAGCATAAATTCTACTAAATTAGTCAAAGCAACTTACCAACTTAAGAAAAAGTTTGATACATAGCATGAGTGCAATATTTGTTGATTTGAAGATACTCTCATTGGCATTTAATGCAATATATGAGTGCCAGCAGGCCCTTCTCTTTTCACTTGGATTTCACCAGTGTGCTCATTTGGAGCTTAGAACTCTGTCCTCTGCAAAGAAAGCCTGGCATACACTGTAGAAGGTGTTGACTCATCTTTGTGTTCCTCTGCTCCTCTAGTGTAAGGTGTGGAGTGGGAGGTTCCAGCAGGTGACCCAGCCCAGCCTTAGTCCTCCCATAGGCCTGTTAACAGCCCTGGGGCAAATGCCTCAGCCTGCCTGGAAATCTCAGTGTTAGGGCCACGGCCCTTTCGCGGTGGTCACAGCAGTGTGGGGAGTTGGTGCCTATGGGGAACTGGCCTACATTGAGTTAGAACAATCCCAATTCTTGTGGGTTTGTTTTGGTTTTTTGTTTTTGAGACGGAGTTTTGCTCTTGTCGCCCAGGCTGGAGTGCAATGGCGCGCGATCTCAGCTCACTACAACTTCCACCTCCCAGGTTCACGCGATTTGCCTGCCTCAGCCTGCTGAGTAGCTGGGATTAGAAGCAGGTGCCACCACGCCTGGTGAATTTTTGTATTTTTTTTAGTAGAGATGGGTTTCCACCATGTTGGCCGGTCTGATCTCAAACTCCTGACCTCCAGTGATCTGCCGGCCTCAGTCTCCCAAAGTGCTGGGATTATGGGTGTGAGCCACTGCACCTGGCCAGAACAATCTCAATTCTATCTGTATCACACAGTGTGTTTCTCGTCTAGGATACAGACTCACTGGGTAGCAGCTGTGTCTGCCCTGGAAAGTGGGGGCATCGGCGGGGAGGAGGAGGAGGAGTAGGAGGAGGAATGTGTGAACCCAAACACATGGAAGACCTTCAAAAGCACCAGAACACAGTCTTTCAGCACAGAATTCTATACATCCTTAACTTGCACTTGTGCTAAGGAAGACTTTACCTCCCGTTCTTTTCCTTCTGTGACAAAAAAGTCATCTGTCTGGGAAGACACGGCACAATTTATTTATACAACATTTTTGTGGTTTACAGATGAGGCCACTGGATCCTCCCTCGGAATTGCCCTTCATAGGGAAGTTCAGTAGCTGCTCGAATGGTTAGCATAATCAAGGTGAAAAGTTTTCCTTTTTATTCAAAGTGGGATAAAAAGAAGCAGCTGCCTTTTGTGACTTTAAGTGAGAAGCTTTCATTATGTCTCAGCTCTACAGTGTGTTATCAGTAATCATACCTGTGTTAAGTTGTACTTCACTTTGTATATCACCATTGTAAGTTTTAACCATGTACATAAAATTGATAGGCTTTTTCCATTTTTGTTTTAAAAACTGCCAAAGGTGTAGCTTTTTAGGATTCTGTTTTTGCTCTTATTTGTGAGCTGAGTCTTGGTCTTTCTTATGTCGGAGGTGAAAACAAGAATACTTGAGACTTTAATGTGAGTTTAGGAGAAAAGATGTTAATCACCAGTTTCCTGCTACTGGTTTTAAATTTCATAGAGGAAGCCACACTGATTGTGTCATCAGAAATTCTTACATTTTTAGTTTAAATTCTCATCTCCCGCCCCTGTTGCCCAGATCTGGTTTTTTGGCTGGAAACAACTTACAGTAACTTCAAATTAAGCATTTTAATTCTAAAGAATGGTCTTAAGTGAACCATTGTAGATAGTTTTCTTATGGGGAAATAAATTGGATAGTTTACCTTGTCAGTAGAAGAAATATAGGGGTTTGTGTTTTTGCACTAAAGTAAGTTCAGGGTTGGTCTTCTTTTAGCTGTCCTTAGTTTTGGGATTATTTTTGTTTTTCAGAATAAAATGGCACAGGTCAGGGATTATTTTTGTTTTTCAGAATAAAATGGCACAGGTCAGACACTTTTAATCCCCTGAAAGTAATCTAAAGCTATAGAAATGGAGTTGCAGCTGTCCCAGAGACAGACTGGGACAAAGGTTGGTGTGGAAAAACTAAGGAGCAGTAGCAGTATTCAGTGTCCTGTGTCCTTCCCCAGCAGAACACTAGCAGAACACCGAGGGCAGAGAACACTGACACACGCTATTCAGAGCAGCGATTTCAGGAGCACACCAAGGCGGGGCCCGTGGTCAAGGGGCTTCCCAGGGGATGTCATAAAAGGCACATGGAAAGAACTGGTTTAGGACCAGATTTGGCACAGGTTCACTGACAAAAAGTGGGGTGGTGATTGAGAGGGATCATAGATTTCCTTTATAGTCACAGGGGCGGAATCAAGATTGAGGTGGGGCTTAGAAGGGAACATTTCAATTCCCTATGAGGAATAACTTTGTAGCACTCGGTGTTCTTCAGCGAGGACAGCCGTGCCTTAGGAAATGTGGTTCTGTCCCAGGAAGTGGGCACATAGGCTGGGAGTCTTAGAGGGCTCCTGCCCAGGTCTCCCACATGGTGCAAGATGCTGGGCTTCTGTCATGACTCAGCTGGGGATGTCCTTGAACATAGGAATCACACACAGCTCAGTCTGGGTTTGTTCCTGGCTTGTCTCCAGCTGCTAGTAAATATGTTAATATGTGTGTCGGGGACAGCTCTGGTGACATGGATAATTAGAATTCTTCTGATGTTGAATGAGAAATGAGTAAAAAGGCATAACACATTAATCTTAATGTCTTTAGACTTGTGTTTTTATTATAAGGGACAGATAATAGTGAAAGAGGGAAAAAATCTCATGAACACTAGTTTCCAGACTTCTGTCCAATTTCACAGCCTTGGTTTACTGTCAGTTTCCAAATGATCAGGCTGGAAATTGATGAAAGCTGTTTCTTTTGACCATGGCCCCATAAAGGTAGTGGGCAGTGCACGTTGAAAGAGTAAGTATGAAAACACTGGCCTCATCTCATAAACTTTATTATTGATAGTATTTTATTCCAGCAGCTGTTTTTGAAGCACCGTCTTGAATTCATGTGACTGCCCAGGCTTTTGACACAAATGTGTTCCAGGGAGACAGATTGAGGAAACTTTGAGTACTAATCCTGTCACTTTATTTCTCATAACTTTTATTTTCATCCAGTGGCTCAGCGGAATTGATTGGGATTGCCAAAAAATAGAATGATACAAGTGAGAAATAGACCTGGAGGGAGGTGTGTGTGTGTCGTTGGTTTCTTGCTTATTTTATTTCCGAGAACCATCAGAGTTGAGGATTTCAACTGTTATTCTGATAGCATTTACCGCAAACCCTGATGGCAGGTGCTGTCCTTTGCCTTATAGCTAACTGGGACTAGAAATAGTTCCATCACCCAGGTGGGTCTCATAAGGAAACATTAGTGGGCTGGTCTGTTGCATCCCTCCTCTTGTAAGCTTTGGATAACTCTGAATTTAGAAAGAGATTTCTGAAGATATTTAAAGAAGGAGACTTACAGAGTTGAATAAACATCCTGGAATTTTTCTTTCTCTAAATGAATGTCAGCTTCAGAGAGCCCACCTGCAGACAGAGGCAGTGTCTCCTCTAAACATTTTCGGAGTAGCTCTTGGAATTGGTTTAAAGCTGGTTTCAGACTCCACAAAGAAATGGCCCTTTACAGGATCCTTTATTGCTTTCGGTGGTTAAAGCAGAATCTGTCCAGAGAGTAAAGGTAGACAGCCCTGCAATGTCTGAAGGACAGGCCTTCTTTCTCCTCACAGCCCTGCAAGTCCCCGGCTGTGCCTGGCTGTTTCCCACAAGTGCCAGACAGAATGTGCACTTTTTGACAAAGTATGTTCTATTCTGTGTGTAAAATCCTCTCTCAGTTCTGAGTTGAATATCGATTCAAAGCTTAATTCACGCTGATTACTTGAAAATCTAATCTTGATTCTACCCGAGTGTTTGTAGATATCTGAACATCTGGAAACAGTACAGAGTGAAGCGTTCCCGTGAGTTTTAATTTGGTTTCTGGTACTACACTTGAAACTCCAGTAATGATAAGACGGGAACTAAAACAGCAGCTGTCCCTCGGAAATGAGGGTCACACCAACCTCGTTCCCAGACTGAGGCGCAGTTGAGAATGCTTATGTGTGGCATGCGCCTGCCGCCCAGTACGCACACCTGAGTCATTAGATGTCATTTTATGGCATCGTCACAGAGAACGACTGGGTTTTGGAGAGAGAATGTCATAATGTGACTTCATTTCCTTGGAGCACTGAAGTAGAGACTTTTGGAGTAGCAGCTCTTGGACATTAAAGAGAAATCAGAAAGTTTAGCCTGACTGATACAGAGCTCATTATGAATTGACAATCTCTCTTTAAAAAAAATAAATTTCCTGCCGTGGCTGCTGGCGCTACAGAAAGTCCTTTGTGAAAGCCCCAGCCTGATTTCACTATCAACCACTTAACCGCGGTATTAATTTTTCAGTTGTTGAACTTTTAAGATTTTAAATTACTTTGAGTTTAAAAATAGTCTGTTGCTGAGCCAGAATAGTTTGTTAAGAAACATGCATCTTTGAGTACAACTGAAGTTCCTTGGTGTTGGAAAATGCCCTCCCCGCTCCCCCAAAAATGGATTAAGAATACTTCATGGTATTTTCCATAGGAAATAATGTTACTAGTAAGTTCTGGACTTCAAAACATGATTTCTAAGAAGTTTGAAGATTCAGCGGGCACACTTTTGGCAAAAATTGCTTGTATCTGACACATTGCATTATAAAAGTTTTGATTAGTGGGTTTTTTTTTAAACAAGAGAAAGAAAACATGGATCTGCCTCGGAAGTCCCCTCTGCCTGAGTCTGCTGCTTGCAGGATTGGAGCTTTTGCTGTAGATTGCAGCTTTGGAGCTGCTTTACCTCGAGAGCACTTTATATTTTATTGTGCTTTAAAAAAAAAAAAATTAGTGCCGGGTTTATGGAGTGAAGTGCTTTCATAAATGCTGAAACTACCTTTTCTGTGGGTAAAAATGCACCTCATCAGAATTTCCCCTTTGAAGAATTTTTTATGTTCACGTAAAATTGCCAAGTTAAAAATTTGATCTTCCTACGGAGTAAGAGCTTTCATTTCAAATAAAGCCATTTTATTGACCAGGTATCAACATTTATGATGGTCAGACACCTTGCAGATAGCAAAATAAAATATTTATGCTTGGTACTTACTTTCCTTATAAACTAGAAATGTCAACCCAGGCTATCTTTTTGATAGCTTGAATATGTTAGGATGGGAGGAATTGGGTTGAGTATCCAGGTAAGATTCCAGGAGTGAGGGTGGAGCAACGTGTGTTTGGAGATTTCTGTATCCCAAACCCCACGGGCTCCAGGCACACTTTTGGAGGACCATTCCGGTGGATCCCTTTGCCATCGTGGTGGCAAAGCAAACCGATGCTAAAGGAAATAAACTTAATTCTCATGCTGATCAGTGCCACTGTGGGGCTTCCAGACCCCATTCATTTGTTCTGGTGGATGTCATGTGGTGTGAGACTCACTAACATTAAATTAGTGATGAAGTTGAAGAGACGCTTACTCTATCCCCATAGAAGGTATTTTGTCACTTAAGAAATAATTGAACTTTATGTTGCCCTGTATTAACAGATTAAAACTACCCTTTTAAAATCTAGGAATAGGGCTAAAGTAGTCAAAATAAGAGTTTTTGTCATGTAGCCTTCATAGCCATGTACTACTGTGTGCATACTAGCTAGGTTTTACTGCAGGATGTTTGCCATTACTTTTAGGTTTATAATTCAAGAAATAACTATATTTGCTTCTCAAAAAAAAAAAACGCTGGCTTTTTAAAAAAAAGTGATAGGTGCTAGTTAGAGTAGCCCCTACAGATCAGTCTTTTTTGCAAAGTGAATTTATAGTATCTATTTCCATAATAACTTTTTAAAATGACACCTAAGTACATACAGTTCATAGCTGTCTTAGTAATCTGTAGCTGTTGCCAATTCCAGTGTATGCAATTCCAGTGTAAGCCTAGTCTCTAAACCATTATCTTTGGTTAATACAACTCTCCTAACTCTGAAATGCTAAAGATAATGTCTCAGGGCTCCAGGGCATTGCCACGGTTTCTTACCTTTTGTCCACCAGGGTCTGGTTGGGAAACCATCTGCATCAGAGTTGCTTAGGGACCTGTAAGAGTACAGCCTCCTGTATCTGACATACACACACACACACACACACACACACACACACATCCTCCATTTCTCCCTGCCAGAGCTTAGGGATGTGTTTATATCCATGAATTTATTTAGGCTAATTAATGTTAACTACTGAACTTTTCTTTTTGTACAAGAAACAGGCCATTTGCTTATTCGCTTCTGCCAAAGCCAGCAGGGCATTTATCTCTTAAGATGAATAAGTTGAAATTGGCTAACTTTTTAAAAGCTCCTACCTGCTGGCTATGTTGAATGCATTCACTAAGTGCTACTTTGATAGGTTGGCTTCTGACAGACACTGCCCCTTTGATGGTATTTGGTGGTGTTTGCAATTACCAGCCCAAGCACAAGCCATGGAAGCTTCTAAACCACAGACACAAGTCAAGGTGTTAAAGAGAATCCAGTGGACTTTATTTACGAGTTGGGGGAAATTGATGGGGGGAGTTATTTTTGTTTTGTCTTATAAAAAGTATAAAATATGTCTCCTTGTCCCAAAGAAATTGAGCACTTAGTTGAAATCAAGTGGTTAATCCACAAGAAGGTAAGCCCTGTGGGAGCAGGGCATGGCCTCTGTTGTTGCTATACCCAGAGCACCTCCTAGAACAATGTCAGGCATGTGAGTGTTTGTGTTTGTTGAGTGGATTTGTGAATATCATTGATGTATTAAGTATCGGGTAACTTGGCCTGCAGTTTTTACCAGTCTGCCAACTTTATAAAACATCAATCTGTAGTTCACAGATACTCTTTTGCTAATTGGTGTTTTCTTCACTTCTGACTCCGGGGTTGAAGACAGTTTTCTCTGTCAGTCATGTGTAGAGAGAAACAGATGGAGCTTGAAGCTCAGGAGAGGTGAGTGATGGTGTCTTGCTGGCTGGACGTTCATTTGTGCATATGGGTAGGTGCATCTCCTTTAGGAGGATTGCATGAGACCCTTGTTCAGTGGGTGCCCAAACAAAACACACTTTTCTTCTTCCCCTAAGGGTAAACTGACTTGTTAAAAGCTTCTAAATCAGGGAACGAACACTTAAAAAGAGTAGCTCTTTAAAGGGCGGTAAGCCCAGGGAAAGGAACTATGACATCAGCATCACCTGGTATCCCATGTAGCCAGAAATTTTGTTTTCTCCCAGTTTAGTTCAAAAACTAATTTTAAGACTTTTTATAGATTTGTTAGAAATATTTGTGTGACACAGGTACAGTGAAAGTAAATTTTGTATGATTGGCTGTATTCAGAGGCCATGCCTGACATCCTAAAAGTTTCCTGTTCATCAGCCTTCGTGCTTCTCCACCAGGGCTTCCTACAGCAGTTCCTCCCTTTGTGGGATTACTGTTAAATTCACTTGGGAAGGGGCTGGGGTCAGAGAAGATGAGGCAAGAGATTTTAGAGGAATTGGCAAAAACTCTTCAAAGTGTTCACTTTTAAGTGCTTTTATAGAGCTCTGAATCAGTGTCAGTTTTACCGGCCTTTTACAAAAACAAAAAAAACAGGAAGTTATGTTCCTTATTATTGCAAAATCCTATTATCATAGGTTTTTACATATTTTGTTCTGGTGAAGACGTAATACGTGTGTTTAATTGTGAGTACGGTGTGCCCGTTTTTACAGTAAGTTAGCGTAAGTTACACGTGAATAACGGTGGAAATCCAAGAATTTTATCTCGTTTCCTGTACACTTTACTGAACTGTTAGCCTCTGAGTGTAATGCTTTCCTGGTGGCACATGGAGAATATAATCTTCCTAATGCATAATGGGATCTTTTGACAACTCACATTTTTGTTCTCCTTCAATTTTGGCTGTCACATGGCTTTTAATGGTTTCATTAGTAAACAGATGAAGGTACTGGGTGTGAATGTTAGTGACAGCTTAATGAAAGGGCAGTCCTCCCTCTGTCTTCTTTCAGAAATGCCTTTGCTCTTAGACCCAAAAACATTTTTTCTCTCCATGTGGTGTTTGCAGACTTGAGCTCATCTTGATTGGATGCATTAATATTGAGACAAAACATGCAATTATGCTTTCCTTTGGCCCTGGGGTAGCCCTTCTGACGACAGCTGTCTATCATCGTACCAGCTTTCATAGAAACCAACTCATTCAGGTTTCTCGGGGTTTCGCTTATTTGGCTTTGAATGGGACAGCCATTTCACCTCATATTTTTAGATAATGTTTGAAAGTTATATAGGAATTTTTACCTTGTAATAAGATCAGAATGATTATTTTACTGAAAAACTGAATTGTTATGTTATAATTATGTTTCAAGCCTATTTCTTTGGCAGGATTTTCCATTTTCTTGTGAGTAACTTCTTGAAATGGACGTGTGTATGAATGGGTCGGAATGAATTCAGCAATTCTGAATCTCCAGTTTTGAAAAAGGAAATTTTATTCTGTATCTCGTATTCTTTAACCAGAGTTATGTAGAAGACTGTGCCACTCTAATCTTTAATACATGGTGTAGTTCTTGAAGTCAGGGAGCTCCCAGAAATGTGAAAGAGCGTGTGAGATGGGCTTGCCTCTAGAGACTTATCTTTGGAACTTTCCCAGTGATCCATGGACCATAGTGTGATTTTTGTTTTGTTTGTTCTGATGCAGCTTCCAGGAGGCAGGCTGAACCTGCAGATATGCGCCCGGAGATACGGATCGCCCAAGAGTTGCGGCGAATCGGAGACGAGTTTAACGCTTACTATGCAAGGAGGGTAATGATGTTTTCTTTACCCCCTTTTCTGCTCACGCCCTCCCCTTTCACACCATATTTTTTAAAAAAGACAACGTGACTTGTTATAACTACATGCTAATTCTAGAAATGAATACTGTTGCCGAGTTGTGACCTTTCATTGTTTCTCCTTTCCCATTTTTCATTTATGACTGAGTTTAAGTAATGGCACTTAAATAAAATAATACAGTAGGAGGCAGCAAAGGAATTTTATGAGCAGACTTTAAAACGATGCTAAAATAGGGATTATTTATAGACTTTGAGATAGTCTCACCTAAATATTATTAACATAGGTTTCAATCCATGTAGTGTGTTTCTGTACTCCCCTTGTGCATTTTAGGTCAAAGTTAAAGGTAATTTTTAAACAACATCTTTTGTCACTTAGCACATGGGAGCAATCCCAGCACTCATGTAAAAGACTCTCCTGCAATTTGCGGGGTGACCTGAGTAAGAGCAGGGAGCCATTGCCCTTGCAGAGCCCATTGTTGTCTTTGGACATTTAATTGTTGAAATGTATTAGGAGGCCACTCATCAATAGCCTGTAATTTGGGCTATAAAAACTTTATATTATGGATAATTGACTGCCACGTATTTTGAGCTATGTTCTTGATTTTTAAAAAAAATTGTAGCCTGTATCATCTTCTGTAGTTAGTAGAAGCAGTGTTTTTTTGTTTGTTTTACCTGGGGGCAATATAGGTGACCATTTGGACACCTTTTTCACATGGGAGACTTTTGTTTGTTTTTGAGACGGAGTCTTGCTCTGTCACCAGGCTTAAGTGCAGTGGCGCAATCTCAGCTCACTGCAACCTCCGCCTCCCAGGTTCAAGCAATTTTCCTGCCTCAGCCTCTTGAGTAGCTGGGATTACAGGTGCCCGCAGCCACACCCAGCTAGTTTTATATTTTTAGTTGAGACGGGGTTTCACCATGTTGGCCAGGATGGTGTCGATTTCCTGACTTCGTGATCTGCCTACCTCAGCCTCCCAAAGTGCTGGGATTACAGGCCTGAGCCTCTGCGCCTGGCCACGTGGGAGAGGTTTTTAAATGTGTAGACTTTGACTCCAGGAGTTAGTACCATTGAGAACATCTGTGACTGCTTCTGCTAAAGGGTGCACTAGCAAAAGTGTGATTTAGGGTATTTACTTGTTCACAAAGTTTTAAACACCTCATATAAAAGTATTAATTCAGTTGATTTATCCAAAAGGAAGATACTAATTCTTATTTTGTGGAAAATGTTGTAGTTGTTAATATAATTTATTCTTACCCCTTCTCTTCTAGCTCTATTTTTTTTTTTCCTGGACATTGTTGTTTCATATAAGTACCTCTTAAAGTTTTTTTTTTTTTAATCTATTTTCTCTTCTAGGGGAGGTCATGCTTAGTTAATTGTTGCTAAGTAAATGGATTTTACCTTTGAATTATTATTTTTCTGCCTTTATACAATGTTTTTTAGGCTTCTTTTAGACAAATAGACATTTTCCCATTACAAAGGACACTTTCAGTTCTTCAGTATGGAATTTCTGTAAGAGTCAAGGATGTTTTAAAACACACATTGGATCTTCCTGCCTTTCTGTGGGGGTGTTTGAGGAGCATGCTGTTAGTAATGATTCTGTTGTAAAATGGGAAGTGTGACATTGATGGACTTAAGAATTTCTTAAAATACTGTCTTTAGTTGGCAAAACTCCTGGCATCCTCCACCTGACATAAACCAGTTCACAGAACATATGTTGCTTTCCAGCCTAAATCTGAAATGGCAATTTTTTTGGAAGTTTGGTTGGTTTTATAACTTGTCACTGAAGTAACCATTCCCTCCAGTTCCTCTGCCTTGGTTTACCTAAAGGGATTTTGGTGTTCCTGTGTGTGACTGGACGTGACTGTCTCTTGGTTGACTAGGAAGAACTGGTGAGAAGTAGGACCACAGTGTATTCAGGATGGAAGTGGGGAGGACATGAGTCCCTTTAAGAGTATAGGTGAATACACTCAAGTCCCGATTCTGAGATTGTGTCCAGAATCCAACAAGATAGATCATTTCTGATTGGTATGGAGACATCTCTGAACCTAGGCAGTGAACTGACCATCCGCTGGGCCTGTCTCCTTCCCATCTGGAAGGGACTTTGTAGACACTCTCAGGGCAGGATCTGCCCTAGATGGGGCTGCCTGAGAGAGAGCGGCGGCAGTAGGCCTTGCCTGGTGCCCACAGTGTCCCCCTGCTGCCAGGAGCTCTGGGTACTGAGATAAGCTCACACATTCTCAAGGATTTTGTTAGAGATTTTGACTACAGAGCTGGATGTGTTCAAGGATATTATACAAGTTTCTCTTTAAACCATGCAATATGAATGCATGACTCCACAAGGCTTTCCTGTCGGCCTGCCCAGATGCACCTGGTGAATGCACCTCCATGGCTACCCTGAGTGGTCAGTGACAAGACATGGACTAAGGCTGGCGTGGGGACTGGAGTGCATCCCAGTCCCCAGCCATCCTCTTGCAAAGCTGTCAAGGTGGGAAATAGTTTGAGTCACATGCAAATGAAACCTAGGCTGCTGGGTTGTCTTTGTTACCCTTGCCTCTCTGTTGAGGATGTGATAGCAGCACCTTAACAGGTTCATAGCCTGCCTCCCCTCCTCTTCTCCCAATGTCATTTCACAGTTTAATGTTTAAGATGGTCATGTCTGTGTTTCCAGTAAGATGCAGCCTATTGTTCCCATGCTTTTGGTAAAAGAAATTTGTCTGATTGCAGTATTTACAAGGTTTTGTCATTGTGCATATTCTTTTGCATATCTTAAGAATATTAGTGCAAAAATACAGTCACAAATAATTAAAGGACTTTAGCTTTCTTAGTAGGCTGGGATATTGGGGGAAAGGAGTAGGGATAGATTCTAGGTTATAACACAATTTTTCTAAAACAAAGATAAATATATTCAGATTTTATGAATAGCTCATAACACAAGGCTGGGCACGGTGGCTCACACCTGTAATCCCAGCACTTTGGGAGGCCGAGGTGGGTGGATCACCTGAGGTCAGGAGTTCAAGACCAGCCTGGCCAAGATGGTGAAGCCCCGTCTCTACTAAAAATACAAAAAATTAGCTGGGCGTGGTGGTGGGCACCTGTAATTCCAGCTACTCGGGAGGCTGAGGCAGGAGAACCACTTGAACCCAGGAGACGGAGGTTGCAGTGAACTGAGATTGCGCCACTGTAGTCCAGCGAAACTCCATCTAAAAAAAAAAATAGTTCAAAACACTGGATGATACTCTGGATAGTGACACAGTGATCTTCAAATCCCAGCTACTCGGGAGGCTGAGGCAGGAGAACCACTTGAACCCAGGAGACGGAGGTTGCAGTGAACTGAGATTGCGCCATTGTAGTCCAGTGAAACTCCGTCTAAAAAAAAAAAAGTTCAAAATACTGGATAATACTCTGGATAGTGACACAGTGATCTTCAGAGCCACAGGCACCCGTCTTGATACTTGTTAGATTAAAAACAGTCCATTGTCTGGAATCACACTTAATGGTCCATTGTTAAATATTGGGGGCAGAAATCTGGGAAGGTAATGGGAGGCCGTTTTGGGAAATAATGAATTCAAATTACCTGCTGTCTTCACAAGGGAATTATCCTCTCTTGGCAAGCAGTGTACCTCACTGCGCTGCTTTCGGATGGATATTAACCTTTTAAATACTGACTGTCTTTATTTGCTTAATGCTATTACAATGCCTTGTCTAAAGTGTTAGTCTTTTATTGCCATGAGCCTTGCGAAGCCTGACAGGATATTTTCCCGTTTTTCCAGTTAGAGAAATAGAGGAAGTTGTCGTGTAGTTGTCATGTATTCAGTCCACTTAAGGGCAGTGGGGAAGCGTTTGAGACGGAGCTGTGGAGGCTGAATCCTTGAAGGAGGAGGTGAGAGAGGCACAGGTGAGCGCAAAGTCCCAGTGCATGTCCCCTCTTCTCTCCCGATGCAGTGTCATTCCCAGCTGACCCTGCCGGGCTGAACGGCCTGGCCCCTCTATTCAGTCGGAGTTTTACTACTTCAGTGGATTTTGGTAACTTCATTTTGAAATCATTTCAGACTTACAAAAATGTTGCAAGAATGACACAAAGAACCACCCTTTTATATCCACCCCATTTGTTTTCATGTTTTCCCTCTTTGTACCCGTGTACAGTTTATTTCAGAATAAACTACAGGCATGATACTGCTTTTCCTACACTAAAAATACTTCAGTATATATTTCCCAAAAATAAGAGTAATCCCTTGTGTAACCACAGTGTAATTATCAAAATTCACAAATAGTTTTACAGAACTCATATCTGATCTGTGGACCTTATTCAAATGTACTTGTCCCAACAGTGCCCTTCTCAGGAAAAAAAAAAAGAAAAAGAAAAAATGTATTTTCTAGCCCAAGAGCCAATGTAAGATCATGCATGGAATTCAAGTGTCTTACTTCTGGCTCTGTTAATTTGGAACCATCCTCTGTCTTTGTCTTTTATGACAGTGACATTTTGAAGGATCAGGGCAGTTGTAATTTACAGACTGTCTGATTTATTTGACATTTCTGCATGATGAGACCCACGTTTTGCATTTCTGACAGGAGCACTCCAGAGGTGATGTGTCCTCAGTGTGGCACAGCAGGAGGCACAGGATGTCCATTTGTCCTGTTACTGATGAGGTTCACTTTGATCCAAGGTGGTGTCTTCCACTGTGAAGTTAGTACTTTTCCATTTGTAATATGACAGAGCTTATAAAGGACGAAGAGCTTTCCTTTCTCTCATATAATTATTTAGTATACCAACTTGGATTCATGGATTCCTGTTTTATTTAATGGGCTACAATGCGTTACTCTCAATATTTATTTTGATGCTCGGATTCTTAAAGATTTGGCAGGAGGCACCAGTAGTGCAGGCACAGGGAGAACCAGTTGTGGGACAAAGCCCAGGGGCTGTGGAGGTCATGGAGCTCTTAAAAGGCATTTGTTGCTGAATGAACTATGGCCAGAGGGCCACTGATGCTCACAGCTCTTCCTATGCAGGTCTGCTGTGCGGGGCGCTCTATAAGACTCCAAGCTTGTGAGACTCCTAGTGGAGAGTAGGGAGGCTATTGGTAAAGGCTAGATAGCACAGGGATGTTAGTGGGCATGGAGGGAAGAGAAGTTCTCTGAGAAGCTAAATCTTTATTTTGGAATTTGTGAGAAAGTGAGCAGCTTGCCTTTACCTGAGTGGTGCAGTGTTTGTATTTCTGCAGCCTGCACCTTCTCTTCCTCGTGAGTGTGTCAGCCCAAGACAGCCAGACTGTTCTTCAGTAGCCGTTGCCAGTTTCTTTCATCACCTAAACTGTGTGAGTGCATGTGCCGGTTCATCTGCTGGACACAGTGCCATCAAGGATAGATTGCGATCCTCTGTAGATGTGGAACAGAGGTACTGGAAGGGTAGTGTCTACTTGGGTGGGAGTCTTGACCATGGGCCGGGGCTGCGATCCGAAGCCCTTAGAATGTAAAAATGCTTGCTCTTGGAATAACTGGAGCCATTCTGCAACCAACATGCCTCCCTCTTTCCCCTCCACCACCCGTAATACTGAAGCTGGAGTTGTTTTCCTTCTGTGGCTTCTAGGTTCTTCGCAGTCAGGTTGTCCAGCTCAAGTCACTCCATGTGCAGGAACACTGCTCTTGGCTAACTGTGACCTGGGCATGTCCTGGTGGTGTGCTGCAGTGGACAGCAGCACATGAAGCTGCTCTCCAGATGAGGCCAGCAGTGAATGAAAACCCTTTCACTGTTTGATCACAAGAAACAGTGATCTTTTGTTTACACTGCCTACTTCCTACTCTGTCCAGGGCATGTGCAGACATGAATTGATTGAAGTGCATGTAGACCAAAATCTAGCCCTGAATCAGACAAAGTAGAGTTGAGAAAGTGGCTTGCAGACTGATTTTGATGGAAAGAATTTAATGTGTCATTACATTAGCGTTTTCCTATACTATATATGAATTTGAAATACTTACATGCTCTCCTTAAGAAGTGAAATCCCCAGTGCTATCTCATTCTTGTTTTTATAAATGGTGGTCATTCTTCTGTGAATAATGTACAAAGGCAAGGACTAAAGTTTAGCCTGCTTGTTGGTAATTGCACAGACTGAACACAAACCCAAATGTGTGGTCTCAGCATACTTTGGAGGTCTTCATTAATTGAATGTTGGAGTTTAGTAAAAGAAGTTGCTTTCTGTTACTGGCTGTGAAAAGAATCGTGGAAATCTGCACATCAGATATTAAATTCAAATTAGACCTAACTCATGCAATGATAGGTTGCCCCACACTTCACTCACATAAGTTTATAGAATGCCAGTTTTCATAACAAAGGCAGTCATGAGGAGCTTAGATAAGCTTAGATAAGCTCCTCATGTACCTGCTGTTGATCAGTGGCGCAGTTTTCAGGTTCATCAAGAGTTTTCCTTAGAGCTGGAGGAGGCAGCTCAATGTTTGGGTTTAGGAGCCTTCCTTGCCTGTCTTAGACCACCCCATTTCCATCCCACAAGTACAATGGCCCGAGGTGATGAGCTCCTTGGTTCTTCCCTCAGACTTTCAGGAGCACATGTGGCTGGGATTGTGTGGACTATGGATTGCTGGTTTTCCAAACAAGCACGTTCTGTTACTCGTTGAAGCCAGAGTGTGATCTTGTAGGAAAACATGAAGTGTGGGGACTTTGGGGTCAGACCTAGAACCCTGGCTCTACCCTTAACCTTTAGGAGGTCCATTTCCTGGTCTATCCCTTAGGCATGTAGTGAAGATTAAGTAAGAACATTTAGAGATGGAGCTAGAAAATTCATATTATCATCTGTTATCATAATTCTGTTTCCTCTCACTTTGAACTGTAATTGAAACAGTTTTCAGTTGGTCTTTGGCGTTTAGAAAGGGAGATGCCAGGAACTCTGTTCACCTGTCTTATCGTTTAAATACTCTGGAACTGCTTTTTAAACGAGTTGTGTGGTTGACCCTACTGCACATGCTGTGTCTGGGTGTAGGCAAATATGAGATGAGGCTGAGGCACTGGTGTGTGTTTAAATGGCTGGGTGGGCATTGGGCTAGAGGACTTGTGCTTGTTTGCACCACGTGTGAGTGCTTATCTGTTTGGCAGGTGCCTACACCTGCAGGGCTGCCTGGCTGCTCTGGATCAAGGCCATGAACACGTAACCATGAGGAAGGAGATGCAGGTGCCTGGAGGGGGACTTCAGGAGGTCTAACTGGGGTTTTGTTTTTTTTTTTTTAAATCTCTTGAGGAGGAAATGAAGATGCACACGAACTAAGACTTGGCCCTGCTGCAGACGCTCGAAAATAATAAGCTTCTCATACCATCCTTCACTAGACTTCTACCACCTGAAACAAAGTGGAGAGGTTTTAATTGTGGTTAAACTATGTTACATCTCACTTAGCTTTTTTCTGAGGCTGGAATATTTTGGAACAGTGTGTTTCTTCTCTGAATCTAATATTCCAACTACTGGTGCCTCACACAGATGTCAGAACAATCTGTGTCTTCTCTATGGTTGGCCATAGAACAGTGACGACTTCAGAAGTGGTAGGCGGGAGTCATTCCCCACTTTAGCCAGCACCAGGTCTGGAGTCTGACAGGCTAGAGACCTACCAAGTGGAGGGCTGTGCTGTGCTGCCTGAAGAGCCTCAGTGCACAGTCTCACCCCAACATTCACTGGAGAAGAGATCTGTCTCACAAGATGCCTTAACTATAATAATTTCTTTGAAATAGTGTGTCAAAAATAGGATGAAAGTTTGGCTTATGCAAATGTAGTTTTTATCTGACTTCTGAAGACCACATTGTCACCATAGCAAATCAGCTGCAGCACTAGAGGAGAGTGCTCTACTGGTTTGGGGTGAAGGTACCATGCATCTGGGAGGGAACTTCCCAGTGCCCTTTCCCCAGCTGTGGTGACATCAAAGTGCAGTAGGCACAAGCTATGCAAATATCCCTGTTGCCTTGGTGATGAACAGAAAGTGGATTTGGTGTTGGGCAGTATTGTATCAATCTCCTCTGACACCTGAAAACAGCATGCATATGGAACCAGCGCTGAAATACCAGCTCAGCTGCCGTTTGACTGTGGTTGTCGGTCTGAAAGTGGAGAGAGACCAGATCTTCCTGAAGAGCTCCACATGATGCTGACTATGTGCTGGGCCTTTTTCTCTCTGACCTCTATGTCACTCGGTTGCCAGTTAAAATGCTGTTTAGACTGCTGGGTTATGAACGGGTAGTGGGGTGGTAGTTCTAACAGAATCAGGGGGGCGACTCCTAGTCCTCTGTCCCACCCTGCCACCTCAGTGTCCCTAAAGATGCCATGACAGCCCCTGGGTATTCCCAGGCTCCTGGATGTCCATCCCAGGCCCTCTTTTCTGCAGCCTATGGGGATCAGACACCAACCAGAGAGAGACTGCTTCCTCAGTTGCCTGAGCCTGGAACAGAGATTCCCTCTGTCCTTTCTGGTCTCACAGTCCAAAATTCAGCCTCCTCTTATATATAATATATAATAATATATAGTGTATGTATAAATATATATAAAAAATAACTTTCAGGACACCCTATACATTTAGTGTTGAAATTCTGAAAGAAACAAGCTTTCGAGTAAGTTAAATTCCTCTGCATCTCAGAGTTGTATAGGTATACCTTATTTTTGAATGCCTCTTAGAATTAGGAATTGAGCTTGCTTTGATATGACGATGAAATTGTCGTTTTTCCCTTGTTGCTTTGACTGCCAGGAAACTCTTAACTGTGGCTGTCTTACAGCACATTTCACCCCTGGTTCCCAGGATAACTCCTTGATGTCACGTCTGATCTCAGCCTTTTTTAAAATTGTGTTATGCATATTTGTGCTTTTTAAATTTAAGTCCCCCCTTGAGCCATGCTATGTCTAGGTCTGTGATGTACTTACTGAGTCCTTTGGCCCAGTGGGTGTCAACCCTGCCTTTGGAGTATGGATGAGTGGGCTGTATTCTGAGCTGCATTGTAGGAATCATTTAGTGATTCTCAATTCTCACTCCAGAACCTCTGTGACCTCAGCTTAGCCTGAAACAAGGCCCCCTTCAGGTCTGAGGAGCAACGGGCCCTTCCCGGCACAGGCACAGGCACAGGCACAGGAACAGGGCATGCGAAGAGGGAAGGTGCTGGCCTGAAAGCCCTCGTTTAACTTCTGTCCTGCTTCTGGCATTCCATCTTCATGTGGACCAAGAGTACCTGTCCTGTCCTGTCACTGTCTTGCACCACCCTTTGAGTCACTTGCTTGACCAACTCTGTAGTCACTGGCTGCAAAACAGCATAGGGAATGCTCCCCTGGCACTCACGGTTGTTGTGGGGACTGAAAAGCATGGGCTAGGTTATTTCATTTGTGGTGGCCATGGCAATTCTTCCATCCCCAAGTTTGGGCACACAAAGTCCAAAGGCCTGGAGTGCCCTGTGCAGCTTTTCAAAGGATTGACTCCTCTCACTGTTGGAGAGAGAAGCTGAATCCAAAGCTGCATTCTATAGGTGTCTGGTGTTCCACCTGACCAGTTCCCTGGAGCCAGGGCCTCTTTTCTTTTCCAAGCATCTGCTTCCCTGGACTGAGCAAGAGAGTGTTGTTCTGTGATTATTTTGGCATTAGAATGTCATTAAATTCCCTGACGCTTGATTGGTCGTCCCAAGTGTAAATTGAAGATACTCCTGCCCTGCACTCAATGTTCCTTGCTGCAGTGGCAGTGCCAGCCCCTGGCAAGGGAGCAGGAACCCCACGCTAGGGCATTCCTGTGGCTCAGCTCCTCCCCAGTTGCCACCCAGATGAGCTTGTGCCATCTGGTGTCGTGGGGACGTGTGAAGAACTATTTAGGAATTCCCTGTTGAATGAGCGACACCATCTCAAAGGGCATTGTTCATGTCTTCAGAGAAAGACTGCCTAAGTCTATGCTGAGGAAACTTGTAGAGACAGAATCCTATGCCTTTACACTTAGAGGGCACAGTCTGTGGAGGAGCAATCCTGCAACTTGGCATAATTTTTCCTTCTGGTTTATGATAAATATTTATCCACTACTTAGATTATCTTTACTGAGCTGCTGGCCCCTTCTGCCTGTTGGCCTTGCTGCCTCTGCCCAGCTTCTCTCTCCACTTGCACTGCCCATTCTCCTCTTGTACTTCCAAGAAATTCTCCTCTTCCTTTGGGGCTCAATGTGGGGATTCACCCTGGTGCCTTCCTGCCCTGGCTCCCCCACTTCCTCTCTGGCCAGGTTTTTTCTCTCTCTCATTTTATTTGCCTCTGTATTGTCCTTACTTTATTATCTTGTTTACTATTTTGTGCTGGCGACACAGCTATTACCACCAGACCTAGTGGGTACACAGACACATGCCTTGAAGTTGGGCCCCCACCTGATGCTGGTCAGCATCAAGGCCACTGGAGCCCCTTACCCTGAGAGGAGCAGGGGCTGTCAGGAACTGGTTCCTGGAGGGACATACAAGGTTGTGAATGTTGAAGGGGTCATCTTCTGGACACATGGGATGGCCACAAAAGGCAGTTACCTCCAGGTAACCCAGTCCTCCTATAGCTCTTGATTTAGACTATGGAGATTACAGTACCTAACTGGGTGGGGCCCTCCGCTTTGTGCACTTGTGATTGTGTGTATGTGTGTCGGTGTAGAGAAAGAGTGAGAGAGGAGAGAACTGTAATATATGGTCACTTCAGTTGTAACTTACTAGCCAATTTGGTCTTTAAAAATAATCTCCTTCACCCAAATGAGTTACTATATCTTCCTAAAGTATTTTTGCAATTTATGCTAAAACAGAATTACCCAACCCTGTAAGAAGGATTGTTTTCACTTAAAGGGTGACAGACTGAGAATTATGGGTAAGCATCAGTGAAAGGGTGTATTAGTTAGGGCTGCTGTGCAGAGTTCTAGAGACTGGGTGGCTCACACAACAGGAGTTTATTTTTCTTAGTTCTGGAGGCTGGAAGTCTGTGATCATGGTGCAGACTTAGCCTCCAGACCTGTAGATGCCGTCATCCCCTGTGTCTTCACGTGGTCTACCCCAGTGGGTTTCTGTGTCCCAATTGTCTAAGAACATCTTGGATTAGAGCCCACCCCACAGTGACCTCATTTTAACTTAATCACCTTACTGATGACCCTGTTTCCACTTACAGTCACAGTCTGAGGTCCAGGGGGTTAGAACTGCAACAGATGATTTGAGGGGACACAGTTTACAGTTCAGCCCATAAAGAGGAGGACACCCAGAAGTTTCAGGAGGGAGTGGAGCATCTTCCCTGTTTATATTTATTTTAATAGTTTTTTTTAAAAATGTTTTTAATCAGGAAAGACAGTGTGTCTTTTTTCTATTACCCAGTTTGGGAGTGGCAGAACTTAAATGCACTTGTGATACACAGATGTCTCTTCCACCTGATTAAGAACCACTTAGCAGACGCAGACTTATTGGACTCTAGGCGGGAGGCCAGCTCTGCGGACACAGTGGGTCTCAGGAAGACGGTCCAGGCGTGGCTGCTGATGCTCCTTTTATGGGTGTGTTTATTGTCTTAGCCCACATTAGATGCGAGGGACCACTCACACTGCAAGTGACAGCTCCTGGCTCAGTCATACTCGCCTTTAACTGGCAGCTCCCCAACAATACAGAGATTGTCATTTTTAGTCCTGACTTGCCCATTCCATTTTGGATATGCTACCCTGGCCAGAAGCCTCTGGGTGTGCCCTTACTTTGACCTTTCACCAGTGCATTCCGTCTTAGGGGACTTTCTCTAATCGCTTCAAACTCCCTCCTGACCCCTTACACCACCCCAAAACCAAAGGCCCTGGTTTAGGAGCTGAATTGTAGCAACCGCTCCTCACGTATCTAGATCGCAGGGAGATTTCACTGGAGCTGGCTGAAGCTGTTGGCACTTTGAGCAGCATTGAGCCATCAGTCTTAGTTCTGCGTCTTCGCCCTACTGCAGCTTTTGGCCACTTGCCCCAGTTTAGTGTCACCAGGCCCTGACCATAAGCCACAGTAATTTTTATGGCTGCAGGTATTAAGAGGGCAGCCAGTCTGCAGAGGTAGGGGCTGCCCATCCTCCAGCTGTCTTTTGCAGTACGGGCATACGCTTCAAGCCAACAGCAGCTCCAGCCAGCCGTGCCAGCTGTCAAATGCTTTCTGGGCTGGCACAGCTCTTTGAATCCGTGGTAATGGCTTCCTCTGTTGAATGTCGTCCAAAAGCAATTGCTTGTCAACTTAAAAGCGTGTGCCATGTTGTCATGCCCGCCGTCTGAGAGGGCAGGCATCCCCGCACCCTTGCAGACTGGGATGCTTTAGCATCTTCTCATGAGTCAGAGATTGGGTGTAACTTTTGCCAAAATTTCCTGCATTTTCCCCACCCTCTCCAGCATGTCTTTGAATACCCCATATCCTTTACATTTGAGATGAAAGCGGAACTCTAAAAACTTGGAAAGATTCTCTCGTGAGGTGACTTCTACTTAAGCTTGGTCACAGTCTCCTGCTGTCCTCCAAGAGTGGGCAGAAGATTTCTTCCCTTGGACGCTGCCAGTGCTAGAATATGAAACTTAGCAAGTGTCAGCAGTTGGAGTCTGCCCTTCACAAATTGGCCCAGCCCCCTCATTGGTGTCCTGTTGACTGTGGACACCCAGTCAGCCCCATTTTCTGGCCATACCGAACATGGCAATGACACCAGGTTGGCACAAAACTTCCCTGCCTGGATTGATTACTTAGCTCATCATAGCATACATTTTCTTCATTTTAGTAAGCTGTGGTTTTATTTTGAATAAGTCTCTGTCAACCTATTAATATTAGTCTACACTAAAATTAACCTTCCCCTAAATTATTCTCACACAGAGGCAGCAAAGTAATTTTGAAAGTTAAATCAAAACAAAGCAATCTTGTGTGTAAAACAGATAAAAATCACAGACTGTGGTTACAGAGTACCTCTACAGGAATCGCTTACATAAAGCTGATTTCCTCCAATCTTGTTATGGAAGGAAAAGGGGAAATGCCCTGGCCTTATCACAATCCCATTCTGTCAGACAAGCGAGGCAGAGCTTGTGTAAACAGTGGAGCTGCAGCTGCAGCTGGTTGTCTGTGGGGGCTTTTCGGGGTCTGAGGGGACAGTTGTCTCAGCCTGATTCATGGCCGGTGGTTCCCGCGACGGTGTGTTGGAGGCATCCCCCACTCAGTGAGAAGGGGATTTGTGGAGAGGCAGTCACGTAGCCCAGTCTCGTGTGGATTAGTCATTAAGAAATGTCCAGGGCAGATTTCAGACTTGAACAGCGAACCAGGTTGTAGCTCATGGCGTTGAGGTTGATGTGTTGTGTTGCCGCCGTCTTTGGCAACTTTGAATTTATACCTTGCACTTACCCACAAGATGGATTACAACCTGAAAGTGGGCGCTGTGGAAGACCTGAGGACCCTGAAAGCATTGAATAAGCTGGTGATTTCCTTTTGAACAGTTTCTCAGCTTGTAACAAACAGACTGGTCACTGGCACAGAGGCTTTTTTATGTTCTGGATTGCTCTTTCCTCCCCACACCGGGAGGGTAGGAGGATGGGGGTTGACATTGCCTGTGTCTGTGACCATGGGCACCCCTCTGGGTCACAGTGTTTATCGTAGCCAAGCAGCCAGAGGCACAGTGGTGCATCACTGCACGCCTTTACTTAGCTTCTTAGGGCAGATTACTCCAAATCACTGGTTTCTCAAATAAATTACAGCTGCCAGAAATTCACCCCTGAGGGAATCTGCAGCATATTTGAATGTCAATTAACTTGGGTGTTAAGATAGTTGCTTTACATCCTCTTTGAGTTTTTCAGACATTCTTTTGGGTGCTTTCTTTTTTTTTTTTTTTTTTTTTTTTCTATTTTAAGGAGTAAATCATTGGTATGCCTGCCCTTTATGTAGGGATGTCTTCCCCTTTGCAGGGAAATGAAAACAAGTTTTCTTCACAGTCTCAGGGAGGAATCGTGCTTTGTGATACAGTGCTCGTGAAGAGGTGCCTTTCATAGTGTTTAAGATGGGATTGGTTGTTCACTTAAATATGGGCTCCCTCCCCTCCCCACTCCCAAATTAGGGAGAAACTAAGAAGTTTTCCTTTTGTTGTTTCAGGTATTTTTGAATAATTACCAAGCAGCCGAAGACCACCCACAAATGGTTATCTTACGACTGTTGCGTTACATTGTCCGCCTGGTGTGGAGAATGCATTGACAGGTTCTTTGCGGAGCCAAGATACGTGCAGACATTTTGCTTGTTCAAACCAACAAGCCCCAGCACCGCGGTCTCCTGGTGCCATTATTATGCAGCCAGCGGTTCTCTCGTGGAGGGGCAGGTGATGTGTTCAGAAGACACCGAGCTGGATGGGAACTTGACCTTTCTGTTCATCACCACACAGCCGAATTTCTAATGGAAGTTTCTTGTGAATGTAAAGGAGGGAGCATTCTTTGCTTTTTAATGTACAAACCATGGTTTTTTGGAACAGGATTTTGTGTAAGAATGGTGTTTACATGCAGTGTGTTTTCCCCATCACCTTCTTTCATAAGGCTTTTCAAAAAGGAAATGGAAACTTTTTAATCAATTGTGAATAATTTTTGTATTAAAATTTTAAGAACCTATGGCCTATTCTCAGAGGATTATGTAAACCCTGCAGTGGAAACTGAGCCAGCTAACTTAAAAAGCTGCCTTAGTTTATTTTTAGAGATTACAGAATTTTTAAATAGGGAGAGGTGTGATATACTCACTCCCTTCCCTACTATTGCCTCTTTGACCTTTTAAAATTATTTTTATTAATACCAAAAGAGTTCTTTTGAAATGGAACTGATTAAAAGGGCAGAGGGTCTCTTGTCACCTGCATTGATATGCCAGTCCCATTTGTAAATATTTACGTACCTTTATAAATTCAGTTGCATCTGTGGCAAAATTTCAGACTATTTTTGCGTCTTTCCTCATCACTTTTTGTGATGTACCTCCAGTCTGGACTCAGATGCATAGATTTGGTCCAGTGTATTTTCATGATAAAGTGAAACTGAGTCAGAACAAGAGTTAATATCCGCCTGTACCTTGCACAGTTCGAGCGATCTGTTATTAACTGGGAAGCATTTGGTGTTGGTTTTCATTCCATTTTGATGAGCATGTTATTGGGAAGTATTCTGAAGAGGCAATAGCAGTAATAGCAACAGACCTAAGTGCTACGCCCCTTTGTGCTGCTGGCTTTTCTGGTTGCAGGCTTTCCCATGTTCACAGGATGCACTGTCAGCATCAGGTCCCAGAGGGCCACCGTGTCCAATACAGCAGAGTCCAGCTGCAGCATCCAGCTCACGCCTTCATGGGAATGGGCACAGGCCTGGGACAGGGCTTCTGATGGCCATTTGCTTGGCCTCCTGCATTTTAGTCCTCCTGCATTCAGTCTACTGGCCCCACTCCTTTAAATTCACTTTGAAACATAGGCTTCATCCCACTTCCACCAGCACCATGGAAGACTTCTGGGCAGAAGTCTGGTTTTTTCGTTCTTCCAGGACAGTTGGATATTGTCAGGCCACTCGTGCCCCCAGCCCTGTAGTGAGGATGCTCTTTCTCTGCCTGCTCCTTATGAGTGCAATGGAAGGAAACCACACACTGGTCAGTCATTTCAGAGGCAGCAGACACCCAGGGAGACACAGGAAAGAGTCAGGTTAGGGAGCAGTGAAATTGAGGAGGGAAGACAATTCTGTGAACTCTGTAACTCTTAAAATTTTTGAAAACTCCAATCATTAAACAGCTTTTAAAAGAAATAAGTAAATCTTCAAATGAGTCAGCAGTGCCAGCAACTAATGTTTTGCCTAATAGAAGAGCCAGCATGTTCACATAATTTAAATTAGGTGGAAAAATCTAAACACTTGTATCTTCATAATTTAAAATATATACACACACACACACACACACACACACATATATATATGTATGTATTGCATATTCACTTTTTCCTTTAGGTAGAGATGGTTTAATTCCAAATATTCTTTCTTTAAGTAATTTCGTTTCCCCAAGAATCTTCTTGGGACTTTGACTTATTTTTAAAGCTGTGTTGGAGCTCAACTTGTTCCCTAATGTGTCTCGAGCCCATTTGTAGGGTTACACAAAGCCCATGGTTATGAGCAGTGGTAGGATTGCAGCCGTAGGCCTGCTGGACACACACACACACCAAAGATGTATTTGGTTCTGGGCGCCCCCTCCCAGGATCCCTGTACTCATGTGCCAGTCTCCTGACTAGAGCACTTTACTCTGTTTCCTCAGCTTTGCAGCCCCTGGGAGCGCACACTGGGTGCAGCCCTGGGCCAGACACAGGGGGCCCTGTCCTGCGCTGCCCAGGGGCTGTGTTCAACACACGAGCACGTTTCCCTCTGGCCTGGTGGCCTCCAGGCTGGATGTGGAAACAGTTCCTGAGGAAATTAGAGAGTCTATGAATTGTAGGAGTATTAAAGAACAGGCTGTTAGCACCAGAACTTAAAGCGATGACTGGATGTCTCTGTACTGTATGTATCTGGTTATCAAGATTCCTCTGCAGAAAGTATGCCTCCCGTGGGTATACGTTTTTACCTTTTTTAAAAAACGTTTTTGTAGAAAAAATAATTAAATCCCCTTTTTGGAAACTTAATGCAGATTTTGTGCCTTGACACCTCTCCCCATGTGAGGTTTGTAAAAAGTGTCCTGTGACTTAACACAGAAACACAATAAATACACACAAAATAGCTTCGTGAGTGATTCTTCAGATGTCCTTCCCAGAAACCAGTTGATGAAGAATGTTGGGGGTGGGGGTTGTGGAGAAATCAAGTTTAAAATTCCTTCTGATTAAAAAAATATAGTGGAATACAGTTGTCTGCCGTTTCCCCTTCTTAATGTATATATTGTGAGTATTTATTAGATTAGTAGGTCATATTTTACTTATCAACTGAGCCAAATGTCTGTGTGCAATTGTGTTTCCTTTACCTTTCTTGTAAAATTTTGTACAGCATAAATGAGTAAACAAATCACTGTTTTTCTAAACTTTTTCGGAATCAAGGATTGTAAATATTGTAGATTCTTTTTCTGTGTGATGTGTCCTACTGTTTCGTAATGCTGTAACTTGTAGAAATATTGTATATTTATTTTCTGCTTATTTAATGTCTTAATTTCTGAAAAGTATTAACATCCCTGTCTCCCGCACCCCTGCCATTCCATGAAGTTACCTCCTGAGAGGTGTAGGGGGTGACTGGAGAGCTCATTGCAGACCACATGGTCCTCCAGGGCGGCTCTCCAGCTTTGGGTCCTGGTATTTCCAGTCAAGTGGGTTTCAATTCTTGGGCTTTGCCGCCCTTATGATGAAGTGTGTGTTTGATGCCAGTGAGAAACTCAGTCTGGCAGGCTACAAAATTCTACTCCAAGAAATACCCAGCAACCTTCTGTTTGTTCCAAAGCAACTAGCTTCTCAAGCAAGCAAATTTTGCTGACTCCAGGCTTTATCTTTAGGAAAACAAAAAAACCAAAGTATTATCAGCAGGTGGGAAAGATTTTTCTATTGAAAATGTATCCCTGACAACTCTGTGTTTAGAAAAAAAGTTAAAATGTGCCACTTCCGGAGGTGTGCATTGCAGTTGTTCAGGGCTAGGGCTGGGCAAGACCAGGGGACGGGTGGGAGAGGTGGCTCCTGCCTCAGGACCACCTCAGGCCACTAACCCCTTTTGGACAACTGTGAGTGGTTAGGTTTTCCCCCACCTGCTGTGCGACTTCCTGTGCTTGAGGCTGGACTAAATTGTCTTCAGGAGCTAATTTTAATTAACTATACAGCCCTCCCCACGCCCCACTCATTTGGTCACTGCATTTGGTCAGTCTGCTTCTTCAGGTCGATGCCCTCCTGATTCTCCATCTCCTTCAGGGGAGGTTGGGGCCCCACTGGGCTGGGTGTTAAGATGTGAAAGCTCGTGGAAGCTTTAAGGAGACTTCATGGTGGTTCCATGCAGGTGGTTCTGCCATCCCTGCTGATTTATCCTGGTTCCTGTGTGTGTCTACTCACACATGTGGAGGGCAGGGGGAACGTATCTACACATGACACTAAATCAGTTGGGGTCTACTTTAAACAGCATTGTGTGTAAGAAGCATCCTCAAGCTCCCAGCTAAGTAACTTGACTACTTTTATTTGGGGATTTCAGATTATAGAAGCGCTCTCATGTTTTATGTCCAGATTCTGTGACCACTAGTTACTGTATCAGAACTCTTCAGGTACCCACTTATAAATAGCACTGATCTGTTTGTATACTGATCCATCACTAACCTGTTTTCTAGGACCCAGCATATGTAGCATTTGTATTGCAGTTTCCCTGGCTTACTTGTGTTTTGCACTGATGAATTTTGACAGGGTAATTGCCACTTTACTTGTGCAATACTGCTGTAAATAACTGCAGATTTTTAAAGAATCTTTTATGTTAATTTTATAAAAATAAAACTTACAACTAGTTTTGGTGAGCTGTTTGATTTGTTTGCACAAAATGTCAGAGAAACAGCTGAAATTATATATGAACGTGTACACGCCCACACATCTGCTGTTACCAGTCGTAAAATGTAGCTGTGTGTAGCTCATAGATTTTTGCTTGAAGACGAATCTGTGCAGTACATTTAAAAGCAAACCAGTCTTTAAAGTTTTGATGTGGCTGGTGCGACTGCTAGCAAAGTATTCTGCCTGCACAGTCAGATATGACTCAGCACTTGGGTGGGGAATTGTGGGGGCAGGGAAGTGTACTAGGAGCCAACTCCTGATGAGTGATATGGCAGGTGCCCCACCATCTTACCCCATCCACCCAATAGTAGAAAGTGCTTGTCTGCAGCACCTGCTCGGAGTCAAAGGGGTCACCCAAACATGCCTAGACCCTGGGTGTGAAATGACCAGGAACCAGTAAGTTCCCAGCTCCTATCATGCGGGGTGGATGGGAATTGCCTTAGGAATGAGTGAAAGAAATTAAAGTCTGGTTTGGGGATACAGGTGATAAAATCCGAATAAGTAAGTACTCAATTTGGCACTTTTTCCTATAGTGCTGGGAAATTTCCCTATAGTGCTGGGGAAGTGAAAGACAGACTCAGCTTTGTTTTAGACTAATAATCTGTTAATACTTTCAATCAGGTGAGCAATACACGAATATGGTCTTGAATATTTATTTCAAATTGTATTTGTTTCACATCAAATTGTTCTGTCTTAATCCTACCTCCTCATTGAGGTAGGAGTTTGCATTTTTCCAGACCCTTAATCTGCTGTGTGTGTGTGTATGTGTGTGTGTGTGTGTATGTGTGTACTTACAAAGCAGTTTTGCTTTTCTGTAAGTGCCATAGCTCTGTATATGGTTCTGACTTAGCAATAGGTCACATATCTTTCCATAGTGACTCCACTTCATGCTAACTACTGCAGCAAGCGCGAGAGCACAGGCATAGAGTTTGCTCATGGGTATCCCGCTCTTGTTATCATGGGTACAGGGAGGTGGAAGATCAGCCTCAACAGACTCTGGAAGACACTGTCAAAGTGGCAGCTCCACTTCACACGGCCCCTGGCAGCATGCAAGAACACCCACCTACCCCCAGTGCTGTCAGACATGAGTGAGCTGGTGTCTGCCTGCTGGGTGAGGAGCAAGTGGTGCTCATTTGAATTTTTCTATCAGTGCAGTAGGATGATCTTTTCAAGCACTGGTGGCATTTGCCTTTGTTTCTGAAAGCTTTTGCTAATTTGGGGTTGAGTCTTTTTTCTATTGATGATTAGCTCTTTATACATTCTGGACAAAAAAATCTCTTGTATGTTGGAAATACTTTTCCTTCAATCTGTTGCCTTTCTTCCCCAACCTTTTATTATGAAAACTTTCAAACATTCAGAAAAGTCAAAAGACTTTTACAGAGAACACCCATGCACTCACTACCTAGCTTCTACCTTTACTTTTACTACCTTTGCATTATAATGTATTCATCTATCAATCCGGCTTATTTTTTGGTGCATCTCAAAGTAAGTTGTAGTCACCAGTACTCTTATCCCCAAATACTTCAGCATCACTTAGACTTCATTAATTTTTTTATAATTTTTTTCTCCAAAGATAAAATTTGCATAAAGTAAAACATACAAATCCTATGTGTGCATTTGCTAAATTTTGACCAAGGATGCAGCTGTCTCTCAAACCCTTGTCAAGATAAAGAATACTACCGTAACTTCCAGAAAGTTCTCTCCTTCCCAGGTAATCCCTCCTCTCCTGCCCCCATCGGTAACTTCTGTTCTGAGGTTCTTTTCCATCATAAATTAGTTTTACCTCTTCCTGAACTTCATATTAATGGAACCATACAGTATATGGTCTTTTGTGTTGTGTCTGGTTTCTTTTGCTCAGAATATGAGATCCACATTACAATGATCAGTAATTTCTTCCTTTTCATTACTGAGTCGTAGTTTATTGTGTGAACAAACCATGCTTTTGTCTATTGTCTTATTAATGAACACCTGAGTTCTTACCAGTTTGGGGCTATGATGAATAAATCTGCTGTGAATACTCTCATACAAAGCACATGAGTCTTTTCTGTGACATATGTTTTTAGTCTGCTGCATGTTTTTTAATTGCTTGTGGTGTACTTTATGTAGAAGTTGTCATCTTAGAAGTCAGATTTATCAATCTTGCTTAGGTTTCTGTATTTTGTGTCTTGTTTAAGACAACTTCTCTATGCCAAAGTTTTAAATATATTTTCTTATGTTTTATTCATATAACCAGTACAGTTTGGGCTTTTTTTTTTTTTTCACCTTAATCCACCTGGAATTTGTTTTTTTAGTGATCCACAGTATGAGTCTGACAATTTTTCTTTTTTTACTATTGCTTTTATATTTTATTGAATGCATTTTCTTTTTTCTCTATTTTTTAATATTTGCATGGTGAGAATGAATTCATTTAATTGATTTTAATTTTAAATATACAAATGCAAATTTTTTTTTGAGACGGAGTCTCGCTCTGTCGCCCAGGCTGGAATGCAGTGGCCGGATCTCAGCTCACTGCAAGCTCCGCCTCCCGGGTTCACGCCATTCTCCTGCCTCAGCCTCCCGAGTAGCTGGGACTACAGGCGCCGCCACCTCGCCCGGCTAGTTTTTTTGTATTTTTTAGTAGAGACAGGGTTTCACCGTGTTAGCCAGGATGGTCTCGATCTCCTGACCTCGTGATCCGCCCGTCTCGGCCTCCCAAAGTGCTGGGATTACAGGCTTGAGCCACCGCGCCCGGCCTTACAAATGCAAATTTTACATAGCAAAACGAAAGGAATTTTTAGTTCATTAGATTCTGTGTCATTGTATTGTACTGAATTTTCTCCTAATTTTGTAATTCTGAGGATGACCCACAACCCATCTTTTCTCAAACTCAAATACAGACATTACCCAAGACGCATTAATCAGAAACAATGACGTTTTTGTCTGGTTTGTATTTTCTTCTAGATGTCAAATTGACACGTAGGGATTAACATATCCACAAAACAAACTTTATCAAATGAGGCTGCCCATTTCTATGTTCTGTCCTAATACATTATTTACATTTTGCTTTATTGATTTTTATTTAGCATAATACTTTCGGTAGTGGTGGTGGCCTGTATGTACATGTATATACATACATGTGCTAAATGTACACATTTAATTACATATATGATTTATATTATATAATTATATAATTTATATAATTTAATAATTATTTATATAACAATTTATATTTTATAAATCTAATATAATTTATTATATACTATAATTTATAAAACTTATAATACATTTTTATATAATATAAATATTATTAATACTAATAAATATTTCAAATGCTTTAAAATATTTGAAATAACCTGCATTTAGAATTAGACTTAGATATCTAACCCTTATATAGGATTAGGCTTGGATATCCCAGGCATCCAAGTATAATCCCATATACAGGTTACATATTCAAATAGTTTGAAGCATTACTTTGATTTTTACAACTCTGGTTAACTCTTCCTTTCTATGAGAGGGTATGATGTAACCATTTTTACCCCACAGACAGCTAGCACTGTTGTCTTTTTGTCCACCAGCCTAAATTGATCCTTTGACAATATACCAAATTCTCATACATACAGTTCTGTATCTCAACTCTTGCCTTTTTCATTGATCCTTTTGTTTAATCTACATTATTTTAATTACGAGAGTTTTATCATCTGTTTTGAATTTCTTGTCTTTATTTTTCAAAATCATCGTGGCTGTCTTACACTGTTTTTATGTGCATCTTAGAATTAGTTGAAGCTTTTCAGAAAGTTCTTTGGAGGTCTCATTTAGGATTACAATGACTCTTGATTTAGGGAAGAATTGCCATTTTTCCAGAAGTTTTCCAAGATGTATAATATTTTTATCCATCGATTACGTTTGGTTTTGGATGCTTTTAGTACACTGGATTTTTCTTCCTACAAATCCTGCACATTTCCTATTTGCTTTTTCTGGGAAAGAAGGGAGGATGCCTTGCATCCAGCCCTTATCTCCACCACAGTTTCCCTTTGTGTGCCTGCCTCCCACTGCCCCTGGCACCTCTGAAACTTTCTCTGCCTGCCCAAGGTATCGCTGAGGGCAGGCCCGTGGCCTAATGCTTGGCTGATAAAACGCTCTTCCCAGCACTTTGACTCTGGAGCAAGCAAGGCAAGGAGGGGCCATTTGGAGGGCAGCGTCCTTGAAGCTGCAGGGCATGTTTGTGTTCTTGGCCACAGTAACCGGCCCCCCAGCCACCAGCACCCTGGGGTCCCTTCTCTGAGCTGCCTGCTGGACTATGCAATAGGCGCCCACCTTCCAGCATGTTCTCCTTGTGCTAAATTGGCCAGGGCTGGTTTCTGTCACTGGGAGCCAAAGCGGTGACTCATTCCTACCTGTCAGAAGGACCGAATACAAAGGTTGGATGAAGTCTCTTTAAGCAAGATGAATTAGAAGGTGTGGGGTGATGGGCTCATAGTGAAAATCTCCCCTGGCGAGACCAGAATGGGGCTCTTAGGAGATGGGAAACAGCGAAGCAAAAGGTGGTCTCTAATCTTTTGGGGTAAATTCTACCACTTGCTGTTTTTTGTTTTTTTTGTTTTATTTTTTCCTGGAAACTTATCTTTCCTGAGGCAACCCCTAAGTCCTTAGAAGACTGTATTACCAAAGAGAAGATATATTATAGAATGTTGAAGGCCTTTTTTTCTGGGCATGTGATAGAATGATTACATACATTACAGAGAAGGACCCAGGGAGGCATGATTATAATAACCACTCAGGCTCCATAAAGTAGATTTGGGAAGAGTTAGTCCTTACAATAACCCTTTAATCGCTAAACAAGATCAAACTTGGCCCACCACTCTTAAAAGACACCATCAAGATGTCATGTTTCATTGCAGATATCAGAGAGCTTATGCAACCCCATTAAAAATATATTTTAGGTGGTCATTTTTGTAAAATCTTAATCTGAGTATTAAGGTCCCACCATATACTAGACACACATGAGAATATCAAAATGCATAAAACCAGGGCATGGTAAACAGGCCACGTTCTTCAAGGTCTCACAATCAGTAAGCGAAAAGACCACAGTAAAATTCTCCAGTGCAGTTCCCAGGGAAAGAGCTATTTCAGGAGCTGAGAGAAGTGAGAGTGGTGGGCCTACGGCTCCACTTCCCCCTCATCTCATGGTCCCCTATAACGATGCCTATAATGACAGCTAACCTAGGTACTTGCTACGTGTGAAGCGCGATTCAAAGCATCTCATAATCCATTTTCATCTCAGAACAACAGCCCTTTGAGGCAGCTGCTATTACTATCCCAAGTGTCCAGACAGGAAAACCAAGTCACGAAGTGATTAAGCCACTTGCCCAAGGGCATCAGGCTCCTCAATGGCAGAGCGAGGATGTGAGGCCAGGCAGTGTGGCTCTGCCAAAGCATGGACGTCTGACCACTCACCTCCTGCCTCACAGGGCCCATCGGACCAGGAGCAGGAACAGGGGGCTGAGACCAGCCAGCCAGGGTCTGCCCCAGACAGGATGCCTGTCCTTCCACCTTGCCTCTGCGTAGCTGCCAGCACTCTGGGGACTCATGACTCCTTGACCTGGTCCAGATCCGCCATGAGAATGTGCACGCACAGGCCCAGGTCTCACTTGCATCTCCAGCCACCAGGGCATTTCAGCTTTGCCAGTGGCTCTTCTTGCTGTGGGGTCCTAGTCCTGCACGGACTCTTTTGACCTAACTGGAGGGCCTCCTGTGGACATGTGGGCTGTCCCAAGAGTCCTTGTTTTTGCCTGAGCCTGCTAATTGCCACGCAGACCCCTGACGGGTGTGGCCTCTGTGTGATGGAGGGTGTGGGCCCCCCTGCTGCCCACTGCCCCATCCTCACTCTGCCACTAGGGCGAAGCAGCTCCCCAGGACTTTGTTGGGATTTAAGGCCATTTTAATGGGGGCATCGCAGTGCTAGAGTGGTGGAGTAAAAGGGTCAGAAGCCCCCCCGGGAGTGGGCTCCCCAGCCAGGAGCCTAGAGTGAGGTTGGATGGGAAGGAGCTAGTCAGTATCCATCAGGAGCAGAACCCTCTCACACCCATTCATGTCTGGTTCTTGAAATCTTTTCTCTCCAGACCTGGAGCAGGGGATTGTTCTGAATCCAGAGTCTCCCGAGCCCTCAACGTCTTACCCCTACCTGCCAGGCACATACTGCCTGTGCCTCTATGCTGCGCCTGATCCCCAGCCCCAGCTGGGTGCACATGTTCCTGTTGCTTGTCTCAATCTGGTGCACACCTTCCCTAGGGCGCCAGTGGAGGGCAGGACTTGGGGTTCAGATCTTTGAGTTCCCCATGGACCCCACTTTGCAGTGAAACCTATAGAGAGCAGGCAGCACTGGACTCCCCGGGAACTCAGACAGGCCATCATCCCCAGGAGCTGCTGTTTGCTTTCGAAGAGCTGGAGCTCCTCTGATTTTCTTCTTTCCTTTATAAAAAACAGTATTGAGGTACAAGTACACACAGAGAAGCACATAGCTTGCACAGCCAACTTTACACATTTCTACAGCCAAGGATTGATTTGTCTCCCCAGTGAAGATGCAGAACCTTCCCAATTTTAAGTCAGAGCAGCTTGGTCCTGCCTGCCCAGGCTCACCCCTGACCTCCTGACTCCCCTCTGCTCTGTGGGCCTGAGCCTGGAGGCCCTTCGGGGACAGGCTGGGGATCCAGGCCTCTAACTTCATCATGGGTAGGTCCTCCACGGGCGCTCAGAGGTCCCTCAAGGCCCTTCTAACAGGAAAGGGAGCCATCTCCGCTCATGGAGTAGGTGCCAAGGAGTCTCTGACTCAGTCAGAAACTCTTCCCAGTGTTACTCGACCATGACCTTCAGGCCAATATGTGCCACTTATTTCTGCAAAGATGCCTGCTACAAAAATCCCTGACTGTAGAAGATCTGGTATATTTTCTTAAAAAGTAAATCAATTCTATTACTTTGAATTCTGGACCCTTGAAAGAGAAGAGTGGTGAATCAGTTTCCTCGGGCATTGGATGACATTTTGAAAGTCTTTCTGAGGGGGAAAAAATTGCTTTTTCTCTTCAATTAGTGCCTATAGAATCTCTTTCTCATTTAAGTGTTAGCGAAAGGGTTCTATTGTCTCTAACCCAAATAGTTTAAAAGACTTGCATTCATTCATGTATTCACTCACTCAGCAACGGTTCATTGAGCCTCTATTATGTATCAGGCACAATTCATTCTAAGTGCTCAGGAATTAGCAAGGACAACCCCCTGCCCTCATGGGGCTCATATTCAGTTGAGGTGGGAGGCGTAAGATAACACGCAGGGGAACCAGCGACCAAGACAAAAAAAATTTCCTGCAAAGGTGCAGGAAATAAACAAAGCAGAATGTCGTGGACCAGGTGTGGTGGTGGGACCAGAGAAAGGAAGGCCTCTCCTCTGAGACCTCAGGGTGATCAGAAGCAGCCAGAGAAGAGTGGTCCAGACAGAGCCACTAGAGATGTGAAGCCCAGCACAGCAAGTGGGGAGGACAGGGCTGCATTGGGGACATGCGAGGGAGGGAGCCATGGATGGGGGATATGGGCTTGAGAATTAGGCCAGGCTGCAGGGCAAGGGGGCATGCCCAAGAGAGGGCTGACCCTACATTCCCAGGACAGTGGAGGGCTCTTGTCACAGGAACAACATAATCTGATAGAAACTCTAGATTACAGGAGACCAAGGGGACATGGTGACTGAATGCAATATACTATCTGGAATTTTCCATCGCTATAAAAGTGGTCAGATCTGAAGGAAATAGGTAGATGTTAATATTGCATCCATGTTAATTTCCTGATTTTGATCGCTGAACTCTGGTTATGTAAGAGGATGTCCTCATTTTTAGGAGCTACACACTGAAGCATTTAGGGGCAAGGGGCAACATGTAATTTACTCTCAATGTTCAGGAAAAAATGTGATGTGCTTACATGTGTGTGGGGCAGGATGGGATGGTGGCAGTTGGAAGGGAGAAGGATAAAGCAAAATGTGGCAAAATGGTAACATCTGGGTAATCTGGGTAAAGGCTATAAGGAAAGTGTCTCTGCTATTTTGCAAACTTTTTGTGTGTCTGAAATTATTTCAAATAAAAAGTTAAAAAATTAAGAGCTGTGCCTGGATTGTGGCTGTGCCTGGATTGTGGTCGGGAGCAGAAGTCAGGAGTTCACCCCGGGAGACCTGGGATGTGGACAGAGGGGAGACCAGTTTTGGAGGAAGCGGAGGGAGGACTTCCTGATGTGGAAGGTGAGGGAACAGAAGGAATCAAGGATTCTAAAGGATGATTTGGGTCACAGCAATTAGTGGGGGTGGCGCTTCCTGAGAATAGAAGCAGGAGTAGGAGGTGGGATTGGTTAGGGAGGGGCTGGGATGAAGGAAGAGTGAATGGAGAGTTCTGTTTTGCTGAACCACTAACTCAACTCAGGGGTTATCTAGAAACAAAGGGCTGTCAATTCATTTTAAAGGACTTTTTTTTAAAGTTGAGTTTTTGGAAGGAAACTCCAGGAAGGTGGACTGTACCCATTGGCTGCTTGGAGAAAGCCTGGAGCATGAATATGTAGACATTTGCTTTAATGAAGCACTCTCATAAGCCAGGGAAACAGGGCCTTGAGCATTGAGAGGTCGATGATGGCCCAGTGGCCTCTATGGAGCATCTGTGAACACAGGCCAGACAGGGCAGAGGAGGGAGGTCCTCAACCCTGGAGGATGTTAGACTCCCCCAGGGGATTTTACAAAATACCCATACTGGAGGCCCACCTCTCTGAGTCTGTGGTGGGGGTGCAGTGTCATATTTTTTAAGACTCCCTAAATGACTCCAGTGTGCAGCTGGGCTTGGGAGCCACTGAATGACAGCTTGCTCAAAACTACCAGGGATGACTCCAGCCGTGGTGGGGCAGCCACAGCAGCACTGGGTCCAAAAATGCTCCCCAGGGAGAATGCTCTGAAGGACAGCAGTTAGCAAGGTGCTTTCTGTCTGTTTCAATTTCTGTTGTAGTTGCAAAATGATCAGTTCTCTTCTTTGTTTCCCTTTGCCAATTTTCCCTGGCACAGGCATCCATGCCTCCAGCCAAATTCAAGGTGAATGGAGGACAGAGTGGGCTGCAGGGCCCAAGGCCGAGGCCAAGGCCATGGCAGAGGGGAGGTGAGGTGGCCCCAGGTTGTGAGCCTGGGGAGAGCCCAGTCACCATCAGGTGAGTCAGAGGCTTCTATTGACAAACCCAAAGAACTTAGCGAGGTCAGAGACGGGAGGCAGAGCCGTAGCGTGCACCCCAGGAGGGCTAGAGGTGGAACCGAATCTGTGTGTGACGCAGGCAGTGAACGTGGGTGGATCATCCTGTTCTTGAGCCTGGCC
The DNA here is from genome assembly GCF_009764315.1 of Trachypithecus francoisi. Lineage (NCBI taxonomy): Eukaryota > Metazoa > Chordata > Mammalia > Primates > Cercopithecidae > Trachypithecus > Trachypithecus francoisi. The sequence continues at coordinate 42,727,001 of NW_022681462.1, read as the reverse complement.
TTCCATAGCTCAGGGGAGTGTGGAGTGTGAGGGGGATCTCATAATCATGGGAAAAGTGTCATCGTCGTCCCCTGAAAAACAAGGACAGGAGGACACACAGGGCCAGGCTCTGAGAGAACACATTCAGGTGTGAGCACTGAGGAGGGAAAACGGTGATTTGTATTGGGGAACAGACCACAATGCACATTGCCCCCAGTTAGACACCAAGCTCTTCCAGGGGGAACTTCCACTTCTGATTGCTCAATACTGTGCAGAAATGGCCTCCATGGGAGCCTCTACAGGCCCACCCTTGCCCCCTCCAAGTCCACCCCAGGGCCAGACTCTGTGTCCCTGCCCCAGCCAGTGAGGCCCAGAACAGTGGCTCCTCCCAGGTAACTCAGCCTGATTCCGAGTCCAGTCACCAAGCTCTGGGGATGGCCTTCTGATGGCCTATAGGCAAATGCTCTCTTCCCTGCTGGAAGATCTTAATAATATTTTAAATTGTGTCTCTCTGTCGGTGGGGCTGCAAGCATTAGCCAGTGTCCCTCTGACTCAGCTGGATCTAGTGGTGCCTGGCACCTAGTAGGCACTCAACACACAGTTGTTGGATGGGTGTGTGGCAACTAAATGTCTCACGAGGACTCAGGGAAATCGTCTTCTATGAAAGCCCAATCTTTTCTTGGCCTCTTGGCCTTCATCATATATATGTACTGTTTGCCACTTTCTTTCTTTCTTTTCTTTTTTTTTTTTTGAGACAGAGTCTCACTCTGTCGCCCAGTCTGGAGTACAGTAGCGTGATCTCGGCTCACTGCAACCTCCGCTTCCCGGGTTCAAGCAATTCTCCTGCCTCAGCCTCCCGAGTTGCCAGGATTACAGGCGTGCGCCACCATGCCTGACTAATTTTTGTATTTTTAGTAGAGATGCGGTGTCACCATGTTGGTCAGGCTTGAACTCCTGACCTCATGATCTGCCCACCTTGGCCTCCCAAAGTGCTGGGATTACAGGCATGAGCCACCGTGACTGTCCTGTTTGCCACTTTCAAAAGAGTGGTGAGAACACGGAGCCTATTCAAATGACAGACCTCCTTTAAACAGCAGGTCCAGCCAGCCCTTTGGCAAAATGGCTCTCTCTTTTAGAGCTCCCTTTTTGCCTCATGGTAGCCCCCTCCTCCTTCCTCATCCCACCTGTTTGGGCCCTGGGGCCAGTATTTCTCCTTTCCTTTTAAAAAGCTGCTGCCCAGAGCCATAGTACTGCCAGGATTCTGGTAAATAAATTCCCCTGAAGAAAATGACTCATCATGTCTTGATGAACGCACTGTCACTGGCTCTCTGGGTGGCGTGTGCATTTCGGACAATTTAGTTGCTTCTAAACTTGGTGGCTAGTATAAAACAGAAGTCTTCATGAGTCATTAAAAAATGACACTTTGGAGAAATAAATGTCAATATTATAGGCTCTTTCATGGAGTATGCCATACGCTGTTTCTTAGAACAACCCAAGCTCACTCCCGCCTAAGGCTGCAGCTGCCCGCCTTTTTCTAAATCGCTCTTCTCTCGATAGCTACAGGGCTGGCCTCTTCAGCAGTCAGGGCTGTGCTTGAATGTTACTTTCCAGTGGTGCCTTCCCTGGTCACCCACTCAATCCCACCTTCAGTCTTATTATCTGGGCAGCAGGCTTTGCAAACACTCTGGGAGACCCAGCTCTAATGTGTGCTAGAACCTAGGATTACTAGACCCAGGAGTGGCTATGGAATGATAGGGAAGGACTCAGGTCCCAATCTCTGGGGGTCCTGTGGTTGGCAAGGCCTGGACTATGTGCTCCATGAGAACAAGGGCTGTGTGAATGCCATCCTCACGACCCTAGCATTGACACATAGTAGCTGCTCAGGGAATGTCTGTGGGATGACACAGCTCTTGCTTCCGGAAGAATGTGGCTACGATAGCAGCCTGGACAAGGTAAAGAAGTACTAAGTTGGGTAGGAATGAGAGACACTTCCCATCTCCCTCCAGACCCCTGATAGCATCCCTCCATGGGACCCTGTCATATATGGCCTTTCACAGTGCACCGATGGGCAGCACCCAGACAGAAGTTGCTCAAAACTTCCCTCCAGAGGAAATCAGGTGTAAAGTCCTTGCCTACCAGCAGGCCAGGGCAGCCCTGGGTCACAGTAGCTGTTTTCCGATGGTGCCTGGGGAAAGGCCTCTGGGAGCTCTTTCTCAATGGAACCAGACTCTCACAGTCATCACAGGTCACATCCCTGTTGCCTCAACCTGGTCCAACCCACAGGACTGACCTACCTAGTGAGACTGGGAAGGTTTAAGCAGACAGACAGACAGACTGCCTGAGGTGTGAGGGACTACACTCACCCCCATTACCAAACCCATGTGTGGCCAGCGTGGCTGATTACTCATGGTCTGGGGAGGAGGAACGGCCGGATCCAGAGGTAAAGTCTAACCCACGGAGTCCTAAGCAATGGGAAAGGAGCCCCATGTGGATTAAATAAACACATTCCTGCCTGCAGATCCCCTTTTCTAAACGCATAAGGCAGATGTACTATCCAAAGGACTTTGGTCTCAGTGAGTTGTGACTTATGTAAACAATACCACACTGACTTAAAAATAATCCACAAGGCAGGAAAAAAAAACCACTTTCATTGTTATAAAACTGAACTAAGATTACATTTTTTTCTCCTGTAATTGCTTCTCAGGGTCCATAAATAGACCTTATTATGAAGAGCTGGGGAGGGGAACAGCAAGTCAAGATAAAGTACAACCTTTTTTTAGATTATTTATGGGTGTTTTTTTTTTGTTGTTGTTGTTGTTGTTTTTGGTCTGATTCTGAACCGTTTGAAGAACTGAAGGACTATATTAAGTAAGCTAACTGGTTTCATTCCAAGAAATATCAAATAAAACTCCAGTTTCAGAGAGACAGAACTCTACCAGTGTTCCCAAATGCCAAGAACCTTCTATGTCATGTTTTCTGGGACCTAAAGTTATTCTCCTTAAACCTGCCATGATTTTCAGCTGAAAAATATCCAAAGTGGATGCAAGCCTTGGCCAGGGAGAGCATCCTGAATGTGTGATTCCCATTTCCCACAATTCAGCGCGGGAGGAAGACCCTGACCCAGAGGAGAGTGGTGATCACTGCTTAGCAGAGAGCAGTTTCTCAGGGACTTAGCATTTGAAACTGACAGGACATTGACCGCAGTTGATCAGCCTGAGCCACCTACTCTTCTTGGCTGCCTCTTCCCCATTCTGGCCACTCTCTGTGAGTTTAGTTCTTTGTTTTTTTTTTTTGAGACAGGGTCTCGCTCTATTACCAAGGCTGGAGTGCAGTGGTGTGACCTCAACTCACTGCAGCCTCTGCCTCTCAGGCTCATGCAATACTCCCACCTCAGCCTCCCAAGCAGATTGAACTACAGGCATGTGCCACCATGCACAGATAATTTTTTAAAAACATTTTTGTAGAGATGGGGTCTCACCGTATTGTCCAGGCTAGTCCTAGAACTCCTGGGCTCAAGCAGTCCTCCCGCCTCAGCCTCCCAGAGTGCTGGTCTGTGAGTTTAGTTCTGATGACTGAGTCTAGCTGTCCGAAGACGCTGAGCTGCTGAGCTCCAAAGAGGCCTGGCCTCTCCCCTGCACCTCTGTGCTGGACTTCCTCAGCCCCTGTGAAGGGCCCAGCTGAGCCTGTGGCCAGCAAAAGGGGAACCTTCTCCCTCACATGGTCCCACAAGGGACCACAGGAGGTCTGAAGACATGCCCCCCAAGTCCCTGACATTATTATGTCTGATGTTGGTGGCCACTCTGGACACTTGCGCTCTCACATTTCATATACACCCATGTATGTTGCCATCCACATATCTCTGATGGCTGGTAGCAGTGTCTGACTGCATCCCAACTCTGCTGAGCAAGGGGTGCAAATAAGACAATAGTAGCCAGCAGCCCAAAGCAATATTTAGGCCAAAACAATGCACGTGTGTGTGAAGGTCTGTGTGTGCACATGTGTGTGAAGGTCTGTGTGTACTCATGCCTGTGTGATGGATGTTGGGAGGGATGCCTGATATTTATTAGTCACTTTCCTTATACATACAGTTTTCATGCAGCTTGTTCCTCAGTGCCCATGTCAGCCTCCAAAGGTGAAGATTATTGAGGCCCAGGCACATGAGGGCTATTTCAGTTTCCTAGAGCTGCCATCACAAGTTATCACAAATTTAGTGCCTTAAGACAACAAAAATGTATTTGTTCACAGTTTTAGAGACTTGAATTCACAGTCAAGGTGTCGGCAGACCATACTCCCTCCAAAGGCTGCTCTGTGGCAAGTCCTTCTTCGCCACTTCCAGCTTCTGGTGAGTCCAGGAATTCCTTGGCTTGTGGCTGCATCACTCCAATCTCTTCTTCTATTCTCCCGTGGCATTCTCTTCTGTGGGGTGTGTGTGTGTGCACGAGTGTGTATGGGGTCATTTTGTCTCTGTGTCCTCTCCTGTTTCTTATAAGAACACTTGTCATTGAATTTAAGCCCACTAAGACAATCCAAGATGATGTCATCTTAAGATCCTTAACCCAGCACTTGGGGAGGCCGAGGTGGGTGGATCATTTGAGGTCACGAGTTCGATACCAGCCTGGCCAACATGGTGAAACCCCATCTCTACTAAAATGACAAACATTTGCTGGGTGTGGTGGCAATTACACATGCCTGTAATCCCAGCTACTCGAGAGGCTGAAGCACAAGAATCGCTTGAACCCAGGAGGTGGAGGTTGCAATGAGCTGAGATTGCACCACTAGACTCTAGCCTGGGGGACAAAGTGAGACTCTCTCTCTCTTTGTATATATATAAGAGATCCTGAACCCCCAAAATGTCACCTTTACAGGTTCAGGGTACTGGATGTGGGGCAGTCTTTCAGGGTGCTACAGTTTAACTCACTACAAAAGGTGACATTTAACACTTATGGCACTGTTTTGGGTGCTTTGCTGAATTATTTCCATTAGTCTTCAAACAACTTTAAGAGGCATGTGTAAATTATTCCCCTATTTTTACAAGTAAAGATATTGGCCAGGCGCGGTGGCTCAAGCCTGTAATCCCAACACTTTGGGAGGCCGAGATGGGCGGATCACGAGGTCAGGAGATCGAGACCATCCTGGCGAACACGGTGAAACCCCGTCTCTACTAATAAAACACAAAAAACTAGCCCGGCGAGGTGGCGGGCGCCTGTAGTCCCAGCTACTCAGGAGGCTGAGGCAGGAGAATGGCATAAACCCGGGAGGCAGAGCTTGCAGTGAGCCGAGATCGTGCCACTGCACTCCAGCCTGGGTGACAGAGCGACACCCCGTCTCAAAAACAAACAAACAAACAAAAAAAGATATCAAAGTGCAGAGAGGGGAAGTAAGCCTCCAGTGTCACACTCCTAGAAAGTGGCCGAACCTAGGCAGGGGTGCTCCAGAGCCTGCTGTGACCACGGATGACTTGCCTGGCTCATAGAGCTGGTCAAAGGCAGCATTGTCACCTCCTGGTCAGAGTCTTCACCTCTACCTCCTGCTATCATCATCATGCCATCCCTGGTGGCATTCACATCCAGTCAGACAGACCATGCAGCACCATAGAGGTCTCTCCCTCCTGGGCTCCTCAGGTGCCCATTCCTGCAGTCACACCTGGACCATCCCATCCTCAAATCTGGATTCCAAACACCTCTCCCCATCCTCCCAGCTCTGCAGGTCAAGATTCTCCACTGGCTCACCTCAGTTTCTTGGCTTCCTTGAGATTTTCAATGTAGTGACTCCCCCCCCTCCTTCTTGAGCCTCCTTCCCAGCTCCTCTTCCTTCCTTCTTCGTCCAGCCTCTGCTCCACGGTTCCTCATCATTATTCCAGTGTGAATTTTCTCAGCAACTCTGCCTTTCTGTCCTTTGTCACAGCCCCTTGGCAAAATCCCAACCCTGAATGAACCCTCCTATCCGCTGTCTCTACACCTGCTCCAGAGCTGTTGCCTGTTCCTGGAGATAATCACACAATAGGGCTGGCCAATTTTGCTCTAAATTCATGATCTTGGCTCATGCACTTGCCTTTAAGACTGCCAGGCAACCCCACCGCTCTCTCTCTAGTAGGCCGCTGCCCACTCCCAAATGACAATTTTACTTCTCTTTGTCCTTTCACCTTCCCTTCCACCCTGCTCTCTCCCTCTGGTTCCAAGGGACCCTTCTCCCCCCTCATTACTTTGCTCAACTTTTATCTTCCCAATACTAGATTAGGACCCATCCTGACTGCTCCTCTCTTCTGCTTCTTCCTGTGCTGATGGGGAAAGTCCCTCCACCTGTGCTCTGAATTAATCCTCTTCAGCTCCTTGGGAAATTGTTGCTCTCATTGTCCCTCTCTGGCTCTCTCACCAGTCTCTTGGTTTTTTTAGGCAAGTCCAATCAGCACCCAGACATACTCCTCTCACCTGCAATTCATCTACCTCCAGCCCCTCCCCTTGACAGCTACTTCCCAATCCCCCTATTTTCTTTTGGAGTCAAATTTCTCCAAAGAATATAATTTGTTCGCAGCCTCCATCTCTTAACTCCCATGCACTCCTGGGCCCACTGAAGGCTAGCTCTGCTCCCCAGTACTGAGACTGCTCAGTCAAGGTCACCAGTGACTCCAACCGGCCAGGCCCAGCCCCACTCTTGGACTTCATCTTAGTCCTGTGACAATATTGACCTCTCTTTCTGCAAACTCTTGCCTCTCTCCGTTTCTACCACAGTCTGCTCTCCAGGCTCTCCTCGCTCTTCACTGGCTGGTCCTCCTTTGCAGGTCTGCCTCCTTTTTCTGACTCCTCCTTGGTCTTCCTTAGGCCCTGTTGGGTCCTTTTTCTTCACTTCACAGGTGAGTTCATGAAATTCCATGGATTTAAATACTATTCTTATGCTGTCATCCCAAATCTATATCCCCAACCTGGACTTCTTTGAGCTTCCTTCTGACTTGCAGATCCTATTGCCTGCGGCCATTTCCACCTGGAGATCTGAGATATCTCCAAACTAACACATTCAGAGCAGACTTTCCATCCTCCCAACTCCACCTTTGGCATTCCAGTAAAGGGCATGGCATCCCCACCCCAGGTGACTTGACTCTCTCTTCTTGAGTGCATTCTCTTCTCCCTTTACCTAAACCATCAGAAAGTCTTGCTGGTTTTTGCGCTCTAAAATCCATCTTAAATCTATCTCCTAAAATAGCCTGGAAAGCACAGCTCTACCCTCCACCTTCAGCTCAGGGTACTCTCCAGAGACACTCTTCTTCCTTCAGTTTCAACCTTGCCCCACCCAAGCCCTTTCCTACCCTCCCCACTTAGCGGTCTTGTGCCTGTCATTTTTCATTTGCTGAGAATGCTCTTCCCTTTTATTTATCTAGTAGCTATTCTTCTTCCTTGTACATCGCAATTTTAAATGCTGCCCATTCAAAGAGGCAGTCATTCATCAACCTCATCTAAAGTAGGTCCTTCTGTTATTCTTTATCTCAGCCCCTTGGTTATTTTCTTAATTTCCAACATCACAACTTATTTTCTTTTTTGCATGTTTGGCCTTGTTATTGTTGTTATTGACTGTCTCTCTCTCCCTCACTTGCATATAGGATCCAAGAACACCCAGGTCTTGAAGATGAACACATCTTCCGGATGTAGAACAGTGCCTAGCATGCTACAGATATTGAATTAATGATCAGATGATCGAAGACGAAACCAAGATTTAAACCACATCGGTCTGGCTTCAGAGCTCTGCTGTCTTCTCACACTCCACATGCCTTCTTTCAGCAGACAGAACTCTGGAGGAGTTCAGGGTAGGAGAGGGCCCTCTGGGTGGGAGGGTCCGAGAAGGCTTCCTGGATGAAGAAAGCTGGATTTAGAAAGGGGCAATCCAGCTGCCCCCTATCTCCTGCCTTCTGATCCCACCAGGCCCGGTGCCACTCTGCCCCAATCATGGTGAAATGACATTGAGTCTGACTTGAACTTGCTCTTCACATGCATCTAGCCTATGGAAGAAGAAAACTGATATCAGCCTCTCTGCTGGCACCTTCTTTTGAGCACCTTCCACTCACTCCCCACCTCTGGCTATCTCCATTCCCTGCCACCCTCCAAATCCTACTGGCTTCAAGGCCCAGCCCCCGCCCTCCTCCAGGAGCTCTTACTCAGCCCTTCTGCAGACCCTTCACTCCTCGAATGTTTCCTTATCATCTTGTGTCTCAGGACTCTTCTTTTCTCCCCTGCACTGGCATTGCCTTGCTGGATTCTCAGGGTGAGTTAGGTTGCACTGCAGGAACAAACCAACCCAGCTCTCAGTGCCCAAGTGGTGGGCATGATCAGGGCAAAGGGCAAGGCCTCGTATCACAAGCCAATCCTGGTTTGGTGGGAGTCTCTGCGCTCCATCATCCTCTTTCGAAAATATTGACTGACAGAGCCTCTGACATCTGGAGCATTGCCAGGTATCAGGGCAGGAAGAAGGGAATGTGGGAAATTCTGCATCAGCTCTTAGAAGCACTCACTGAGTGCGTCATGCCTCTTCTGCTCACCTTTTACAGGCTAGAGCAATCACATGGCCATGCCTAACCTGAAAGGCGAGGAGAGGTGGGAAGTAGTGAGTGCAATACTATGATGTGGTCAGAAGCAGAAGCAATGGAAACATTGGTGGATAATCCTTATGGCTACCACACCACATTGAAGTTCCAAAAAGTTGGAGGCTGTTACTTCTTATGCTTTCTCTTCGCTGCAGTCCTTAGCCTGTAGCTTGGGCAAAGATGCCAAGTGAACTAGGACCCCACCTCCAAGTCTGGCAAAGACTTCCTTTCCTCTGAGAGAGGCTATGATGCAAGAGGTAGTTGAGAATTTTTGAGAATTTTGGCTGAAGCTATCAGAACTCTGGCAGGGCTTTCTATAAAATTTATGGGAGTTGACCTCTCCTTGATCTTTATTTTTAAGCCTCAAACCCTTTTCTTTTTCTGTTAGTATTCAACCCCCTCCACCTTCACCCCCATCTTCTAGGTCTCTCTAGAACCGTCCCTGATTTGAATGTTCAGGTTGAACAATCTTTTGCCTGACCCGGAGAACACAAAGCGACTCCTTTCTATTGGCTGTAATGTGTGGACGCTGAGCACTTCTCAAAGGCCAAGCACTGAGTTCAATGTTCCCTCAGATCATTGGATTAATTATTGTCACAAATCAGCTGGTGGAAGCTCTATTGTTCAGGGGATTTCACAGAGGAGGACTCTAACGTTTAACAACTGACCCGAGGCGCTTGGCTGGTGGGCAGTGTCCCTGGGCTCCTCCCTAGCTGACTCTCCTATGCCACTTGCCTCGTGACTGGGCACATGGCCGAAAGGGTGAGTGGGTGCCAAAGGTCGACCTTGAAGCATGTCGCCTGCTCCCTGGGGAACTAAGTGTTCTGTGTGGGGGCTGAAGTGCAGAGATAATGGTGGAATTTACCTCTCAAGACGACAGGGCTAAGTGTGACTTTTGTTTGATAAGCTTGGGTTTTATGTCTTTAGGAGCAAACAAACAAACCATAAAGTGGCAGTCTGTTGGAGTGAGTCCCAGCTGAGCTTGCAGGAAGGGAGAGGCTCTGGGTTCTGCCCCTGGGGAAGAGTGAGAGAGGCAGGCACAGTGGGGGTGGGGGAGGCTCATAGAGCTTCCCTTTCCTCATGTGAAAAGTAAATCAGATTCTATGGTAATAACCCAAAGCTCACTTGAAAGGCTCATTAATGAGGAAAACAACAGCAGTAAGAACAATGGCTATATTACACTGATGCCATGTGCCAGACAAGATACTGAGAACTTTCTATGTATCATCTTTTTTAATTATCCCATTTTAGAGTGGAGGTAAGTGAGGCTCAGGCAAGTTTAAAACGTGCCCAAGCTCATATAGTCAGTGAGTGATGGAGCTAGGTTAGAAGCCCAGCAAGACGTCCAGGCCCCGTGCCCAGCCACTAAGCTTTAGTGTGGAATGTTGACAGTGATGATGTAAGAGGGGATGGCACTGATAAAGATGGCCATGATGATGATGATGATGACTCCAAACTCCTTGCTGACTAGTTACTCCATTCTTAGCCTCTTCCAAAAAGGCAAGCCTCCCCTGGCTGCCCAGCCATAGGGGATAAAGTAGCTTTACTTGTAGGGAGGAGGTACCAGGTGAGCATGAGCTCTCCTTTACCTGTTCAGTTCCATTTCCAGGGAACACTGTGCAGCACCAGCCTGGGAGGCCACCCATGCAGACTGCAGACGTGTTGAAGGAAGACACTTCCCCGGGCTGTGTTGTGCAAACTCCATGGAGCACAGCTCCCCCTGCCCCGAGGCGTTTTCCTGGCCCTAGGCTCTGGCCAGCCCTTTTCCCTCCAACCTAGCATGGTTCCCTCTGAGTCATCTCATCTGCCCAGCCTGGAATGTGCTGCCTTGACCTTTCCACCTGCTTAAAGCCCACTCATCCCTTAGGGTCCAGCTCAAGTTCATGTGGTTGGTTGCTTTGTTCTTCCATTCGTTCATTCATCCATTCATATTTATCAGTCATGTTTACGAATCTTCTGCAATGTGTCAAGTATGTGTGGTGTAGAGGGATGAGCATGGGTTGGGGGGGCAGACACAGGTTTGATCCTGTCCCTTCTCAGCCATGTGACTGAGCAAGTCGCTCCCCGAGTTTCAGTTTTCCCCTCTGTAAAATGTGGATCATTAGTGAGACTGTGTGAGTTGAGAGAATCATAAACACTAACTTTCTCCCACAAGTACCCTCTCTTACGCCCTCTCACACCCTCTCTGCATCCCGGGCTCTCCTGGCCACTGCTTGAGTAGGAACATGCTAATTCAGCAAGTCAATCAATGATCACCAGGAAGACGCCGGGGCCCAGGACTAGTCTTCTCTTGATTGTAGCATTAAGACCATGACTAGGTTCAAGGAAAAGTCTCAACAAGAGCTGGTTGGCTCCCCAGACCACTGTGTAGTTCCGTGGAACACAGGCCTTCCTGGGTGTCCAGATCAGAGTGGGGGAGAGTATGTAGGCTTTCAGGTCTTAAGGACCATCCTGCTGAAGACTTGTCAAGAGAACGGAGCACAGCTCCCTCCTGCTCCCTTCTGAGGCAGCCTAGGCAGGGCCAGCACTTGGTGATGGTGACATGTCCCAGTCAGGTGCCTGACTGGTGAGGGTGCCTGGTCTCCCTCCATGTTCCAGTAGAGACTCCATGTTCATCCTCATGGGGACCGGCCCACTGAGGGGAGGGGAGCCCACCTTGAAGGCCCTGCTCTTGACCTGGCAGAGCCTTTTCCTCCTTAGGGGCTGACTCAACCTCATGAGAATGGACGAGCTTCTTAGGAAGGGACCCCAACCACCAAGACTGAAACCCTCCTTCCTCCCGTATTGGCGGTCATTCTCATTTACATTGGATGCAGGGGTCGCCCATTGCCTAGTCTTTCTAATATGCCTGGCCTCTCCTCTGTCTTAGCCATGCAGGACAAATGCAAAGGACAGCTAAGAACCTAATTGAAAAGCCTGCAAGCAAAAGGGCCCTGGATCGAGAAACCAACAGCTGCTCCCTCTGAGGATGCACTTATGTCATCTGAGAATTTCTTCCCAAATGAGACAGGAAGAGACAGGGCTACAAAGGAAGGGAGGAAGAGAAAGGAAAGCTCACAACAAGGAGAGACTAAGAAAGGGAGAAAGTAGGCTCTGTGGGTGCAGCCTGAACTGGCCCACATGGGCTTTGACGACAGAGTCAAGGATTTGCCTTTTGCTCAAAGGAAGGGAGGGATATTCAGGGCTGCTCTGGGGCTGCGGAGTCAGAGCCCAAGCCCCTAGCAGGTCCCCCAGCCTGGGAGGCAGAGTGTGCAGCCAGGGCAGCCTCTGGACACCATCAAATTGCACACAAAAACCTGGGGCCTCCATGGGAACTGCAGATTCTACAGAGTGTGGGGGTAGGAGGGTGGGGGATTGAAATTTTATTATTTCTTCCTCCTTCCTTGAAAACTGATCACTAAAAGTAAAAACATACACACACTCACTCACGCTTGCACATACCTCTTCAATGTCTGGGCTATTCCATCTTTGTCAAAAAGAACCAAGATGTTATCTGTGAGGTATGTCTGCATTGAACTTAGACAAGACCAAACCTACCTCCTCTCCTTGCAAAAAAAAAAAAAAAAAAAAAAATTGCATTTACTTTTCTTCCAAACCCAACAAAAATAAATTTAAAATGTTAGAAATAGTTACTGAACTTCTAGAAATTGTTATAGTACTGAAAGTGAGAAAATTAATTGTTACCTGGCCCAGGCACTTCATTTTCGCCTAAGCCCCAATTAAAATGGATTTTTCTCTTCTAGTGATCTACTGATGTATAATGAGCCACTACAACTTAGTAGCATAAACCTTAACACCAATCCTTTTTTATTAGCTCTCATAGTTCTGGGGGCTGACTGAGCTTGGAAGGGCCACTCATGGTCCTTTTTGTAGTTGTGGTCAGGCTAGGCTGGAGTCACCTGAAGGCTTCTGTACTGACAGGGATGGTGGTGGATAGTGGTCGATGTTGTCTGTTGGTGAGATCTCAGCTGGGGCTGTCGGCTGGCACACCTCCATATGGTCTCTCCTTGTGGCCTGAGCTTCCTCACAGCATGGTGGATGGGTTCCAAATGAGAGTGTCCCAATAAGACCAGGAAGAAGCTGCATTGCCTTTCATAACCTGGCCTCAGAAGTCACAGAAGGTCACTTCTACCATACTTGCAGGTCCACCCAGATTCAAGGATGGACACTAAACCCAGCCTCTTTTTGGGAGGAGTGAGAAGACCATTTGGGATAGGAGATCTTATTGTAGTCATCTTGGCTAATACGTTTCCCTGTGCTTTTAAGTACAGAGGTGGTATTCTTTTTTAAAATTATCATCCTCATTATCATCACTGCACCAGTGTACATGGGCCATGGGCTCCCCAGGCCAGCCCTACCCTTTGCAAACCTGTTCTGACTTCCATCTCACTAACTTCTCCCCCTCCAGCCCAGGCCCCAGGGTGTTCAACCCAGATCCCAGAGGCCTGTGCCCTCCTGCCGTGGGTCCCACAGTGCAGGCGTCCAATATTGTCACTGTTGTCCTCATTCCACTCTTCCAGTTTGATCGTCACAGTGAAAATTGCTTACAATCTGCAGAGTTGGATATGAATCTCAGCTCTGCATTTACTCCTTAGCATCCTTCTTCATTGAATGGAGATGAAAATCTCTTCCCCTCAGGACCACCAGGTAGGTGAAATGAGTGGTGGCAAATCACTCAGCATATGGAGAGTGTCTAATGTTGATGGCCAAACCGGCCAATTTCCCTCCTGCTTGGTAAAGCAGACCAGGCAGCCTTTATTATTATCATCGCATGCATTTTATGCGTGAGGCAAACAGGGTTTGCGGGTCTGCCAGACTTCCCGCCAGGCTTGTTGTAGGTGTTCTCTCCACGCAGTCAGCAGCCTGGCTGCTCTGCTCCATCCCATGGGCTGGGCATTGTGCTGGGAGCTGCCTGTCTGCTGCATGTTGAGCACACACCATGCCAGTTTGCCTAGCCCATAAAAAAGGCTCAATACAAGCTGGGTGTGGTGGCTCATGCCTGTAATCCCAGCACTTTGGGAGGCCGAGGTGGGTGGATTACCTGAGTTTAGGAGTTTGAGACTAATCTGGCCAATATGGTGAAACTCCATCTCTACTAAAAATACAAAAATTAGCCAGGTATGGCGGCGCATGCCTGTAATCCCAGAAAGTTAGGGCAGGAGAATCGCTTGAACCCAGGAAGCGGAGGTTGCAGTAAACTGAGATTGCATCATTGTGCTCCACCCTGGGTGACAAAGTAAGACTCTGTCTCAAAACAAAAAGGAAAAGAAAACAAAAGGCTTGATTCGAGTGTGTTGGATGGAAGAGCGAAGTGCTTTGAGGCAAAGCTCTCTTGGGGAGCTCTGGGGCTCTGTAAACAGCTGTTGGAGAGATCTTTCCAGAACTGGCTCCCCTAGTAGCTTTGGGCTTTGACTCACAGGCCACAATTGCTGTATACCCAGGTCTTTTCAGGAACATGTCTGTGTCCAGGCAGGTCCATGCAGAAACTATAATCCAGTTTTAGTCCTAAGGATGCTAGTTACTTTTGTGTGGCCTACCACATTGAATCAGCTAAAGATTCCTAGGCATCAAGTCTCCTCAGATCCTGATTCAGCAGGGGGGTGTGTGGACATCTGCATGTCAAATCTCCCAGGGAATGCTGGGCCAGCCAGGCTAGGGACCCCCAGAAACCCCACCCCGTCTAGGAGCACAGCAACCTGGTAGTGTGATTACAACTGTGGGCTCAGGTGCCGATGGCCGGGGTTTATATCCTGGGTCCTGCACTTTTAGTAACTGTGGCACCTTGGCTTGTTGCTTAGACACCCTGTGCCTCAGTTTCCCCATCTTTAAAATGGAGATAATGGTGGTGGTGAAATCAGGATGCTGTGACAAGGATTGAATGAGTTGCTGCACCAGAATCTCAGCTCACATCTTACAAAGCTGGGTGGATGGGTGGGGTGTCTAGTTTTGGCTACCTCTTGTAGGTTCCTCGAGCCTTGGCTCTAATGAAGCCAAAGCTTTGGCCCCGCTTGCAGAGGGAGGGCAGGAGCCTCTCTCAGACTCCCCTCCAAGACACAGATCCTTCTCTCCAGGAGCCCACAATTCAGTGGAGACAACATAAGCCAGACACACACACAGGAGGGATATTTTTCCAAAACACAAATGAGTGCAAAAGACAGTTTCTATGGTTACTACACACATCTTTAAAAAGAGAGAGGGGTGTGTGTGTGTGTGTGTGTGTGTGTGTGTTTAACACAAGACAGAACCCAAGGACAACCTTGAGATTGCTTGCAGTAGACAGGCAGAAGGGAGGCTAGGCAGAGGGGTGGGCTGCCCACCGCATGCCCTCGGCGTGGGCTTGATCTACAGCCACTTCCGTAGCTGAACCAGGAAGCAAGAAGCCTCCTCCAGTGGTTGTCATCCACACAATGCCAAGGTCCAGTCCCTTCCAGGCCAAACCAGAGACAGGGACGTGATTCTCCAGTTCATTTTAGTCAGCTATGAAACCTCAGTCCCACAGCAGGGGTAGGGGAAGAAATCAGTACGTGTGTGGCCAGCAACTGTCACACATTTCCTAAAATGTGATGTGTTCACTGCTTTGCTCTTCAGCTTAAGTGACCGAATGAAGATTCCTTTTCCCTGGAATCACTCTGTGACTGTCAGGGCCATCAGGGAGTGAGGAGCTCACTTGAGGATGCTGAGTATTTGTGAATTTATCTCCTCTTTAAGATACGGGCCCCAGATTCTGGTCCCTGGCAGTTTCCCTGCATTGTTTTGAGTCTGAAGCTTTCTTCTTGGGTGGGCCTCAGAGATCTTACTGATTTCTGCTTCTTTGCCCTCTAAAGGAGATAATTTTACTGCTAGACGGGTCAAATTCTCTTCTGAGGATGGGCCTACATTCTTGCTAAATATACCTGAATTAACTCTGTCACTGTCTAAATATTTGTGTGTCCCCATAAATTCCTGTGTTGAAATCTTAACACCCCCAGGTGATGGTATTGGAGGTGGGGCCTTTGGGAGGTGATCAGGTCAGGAGGCTGTAGCCCTCATGAATGGGATTAATGCCCTGATCAAAGAGGCCCAGAGCTCACTCTTGCTTCTTCTGCCATGTGAGGACACAGTGAGAAGATAGCTGACCACGAAGCAGGAAGAGGACCCCCAAGGCTGCTAGCACCTTGATCTCAGACTCCTCAGCTTCCAGAACTGTGAGAAATAAATGTTTGTTGCTTAAGTCACTCAGTCTATGATATTTTTGTTATAGCATCCCAAACTGACTAAGACAGTCCTTCAGTGGAGATCTTGGGAGAGTTTGACATCAACATCCGCCCTATTTCCATTTCCTATTTTCTGCAAATTGCAGACCCACTAATTCACTGGGTATCTAAGTTGCTTACTAGATAAGCCAGGTGTGTAGCTCTCCATCAGGTCTGTGAAGAGTAGTGGGGGTGTAGACACGGCTCTGTGAATTCAAAGTGCTGCTATTCTTTCAGGACGCCCAGACAATCCATGAGAACAGCTGTGCTCTCACCTCCTGAGGTGCCCATCTCCTTTTACATTGTCTCATTATATTCTGAACAGCCCTGTGAAGCTGGCAAGGTGGTCACCATCCCCACTTTTCAGATGGGGAAGTAGAGGCTCAGAAGGAGTACGCAACTGGGCCAAGGTTGCTGTGCCAGTGAGTGATGGAGAGCCCCACTGCACCCAGCCTCTCAGTCTCTATAAGCCCTAACCTCTGGGCCCCTTACCCTTGTGGCTCTGCACAGAGATTATGACCATCTATGGGCTCAATCTGAGTGTGCTCAATACAGATCTCTGCCACTGATACCATAAGATGGTAGATCATCCTTAGCTGCTCATATAAACCACCTGGGGAGCTTAAAAAATTTCCAATGCCCTGGACTGTTCAGCAAACCATTTAACACAGAGTCCCTGGGAGGGGGAGTCAGGGATCAGTGATTTTTAAAGCTTCCCAGGTGACATCAGCAAGATTAAGAACCACACTTTTGTGCTGAATCAGCAAGAATCAGAGGCTCTCTGCAGGGGGCTGTCCTTACATTTTGATAAGCTGATACCCCTTGTAGGTCAACTGGATCCTGCCCTACTGCCGTTGGAAGGAAGTGTGTCTTGATACATTCCTGGTTTCACCATCAAAAGCCAGTCAAAATGCTTGTTGGACCAAAGTCAGAGATTGTTCAATCAAGACCTGCTGTGCCAAAGTCCAAAGAATTATTTCTGGCAATATTATCCAATCTGTGGTCAGATGGTGCTAAATGATGGTGATCCTACAGCTGTAATTGGTACTCAAGGATGATGGCCCCATGGCCAAGTCTGCCTTAAAATTGCCCTGTCCAGTGGCATGAAACCTGGAGGCTGAGGGTCCTCCCAGAGCTGGGAGGGTGGATGGTGATGGCAGATCCCTCCCTTGGGAACCATGTACATGCCCGAGTGCCTTGTACAACTGCCATACCTATGCCTACAGGATAAGATGTGTGTGAATTCTTATTTATGTAAGGCAAAAAAAAAAAAAAAAGATGGAATATTGAAGGAGCTAAGATTCCTAGGACAATAAGCCAGCTAGCACATCTACCCTACTGTGATTTGAAAACCTAGCTTCTTAAGTAGGCATGGCCTAATGTATGCCAGTCTGATTTGGTTGAGTTCTTTTGGGTTAAAAAGAATGTGATGACAAAAATTAGAGGAAAAAAATATATGAACTCTCTATCCTTCCAGGCTTTTCCCAAAAATATATTTTACGGTTGGACTCCTTATCTACTGACACTTCCACTTCCTGCTTTTTTTACTACCGACTTTGCCACCCTGTTACACAGGCCTCAACAAACACAAGTTACTCGCCCATCCACTAGGACTGCATTCATTTCTTCGTTATTATTTTTCAATGAACATTTTCTGCATGGGACGTTTTCCTTTTTCTGGACTGTTTGTTTAACATAAAGTGACAGAACTAGAATTACTGAGTAGAAACTTTTAAAGGACTCCATTACTAAATTGCTTTCCAAAAGAGCTACATTGATATATGTTGCCATCAATAGTAGATACCTGGCAGATATCTAGGTATTCTTCACCAGGATTTTTTGTATTTTGTAAGTACAAAGCACCACTTACTGCAAAAAACCAACAAGCTGGGATTTTTTGGTGGCTTAAAATACAAAATGATAATACGGTGTTGTTATGTGGGCTTCTTTGATTTCTAGCAATTTTTATTCCGTCATTCATTCATGCACTCAATGATGGATGTGTTTACTGGATGCTTATTCTGTATCAGGTAGCATTCTAGGCACTAGGACACAGAGAGCAAAACATGAAAATCCCCACTCCTGAGGAAATTACCTAATATACAGATTTTTTCTATACTCTAGCAACCACATGGCTTGACAATAGTAGGGACAGGGCACTCAGGCAATTTCCATGCATACATTTAATTCATACAGCTGACTGCTACAGAGACTTCAGGAGACCCTTTTCGCAGGTGATGAAGTACAGGCTTGCATTGCCTGACATCCCTCATGGGACCCAGAACCCTGGGCCCCTAGTCCCTGATTACTGGGCACTGCCCACCCTGTCTGTGTACAGGAAAGTCAGGCAGAGCTTGGGGAAGTCTGGGCCGGGCACTGACCGAGGTGCCAGGATGTGAGGAGCACCCTACAACCCTGTCAATCTCCAGAAAGCCACATCGATGCCTTCCCAGAAACAAACTCCCCTCCAGATAAAAGCTAAATGGTGAAAGATGTCTGTTTTCAGGGCCACTAAGGGCTACCTTGCCAGGGTGGCCAGTTCTGTCCTGCCTAGATGTAAATTGGAGGATCCTTGATCTCCTAGCTTGAGTGGACCACGCACACCAGTGTCCAGTTCTGAACCTGCCAATTCCATAGCTGTGCTTCCTCTCCAGAAATTGAGTCTCAAAAACATCAAGAATATTCTCTGTAACTGTGGTTAATCATTAGAGCCAGTAGGATGGGTCCTGCCGAACGCTCTCACATCTGTGCTTGGGGTGGGTGTGGGAGCAAGTGGCCCCTCCTGTGGCGTGGCCTGCCGGAGAGGCTGCAATTTCAAATCGCAATAGGGCAGATGTACTAGCTGGTTTATTCCCCAGGATCTTAGCTCCTTCAATATCTCTTGTTGTCTTTTTTTAATTTTTAGCCTAAGAATTCACACACCTGTTATTCGAAACCTAGAAAATAAGTACAAACAAACAAACCAAAGGAAATAAAACAGAGATCGCCACTGTGGACATTTTGCTCTATTTCTTTAAAGGTAATGCGTATGTATGTATGTAGGTCAAAAAATAGGTAGCTAGTGCTATGGTCTGAATGGGTATCCCCAAGATTCACACCTTGAAATTTAATTGCCAAAAGGTGAGGAAGCCATAAGGGCAGAGCCCTCACAAACGGGATTCATCACTTTCCAAAAGATGTGTGAGGGAGCTAGCCGTTCACACCTTCCACCATGTGAGGGTGCAGCAAGAGGTGCCATCTATGAAGCGGAGGGAGCTTTCACCAGACACTGAATCTGCCCACACCCTGATCTTGGACTTCTCAAGTTCCAGAACTCCGAGCAATACATTTCTATGGTTTATAAATTCCCCAGTCTGAGGTATTTTGTTATAGCAGCTCAAATGGACTAAGACAGATGGCTAGCTAGCTAGATATGCAAAATGGGATCATTGCACTGCCTACTTTTCATAATACACTTCTTTTCCACTCAGAATTCTACAGTGATCATCTTTCCATGTTCTTGAATATGTTTCTACAATGTTTTCATGAGTGTATGGCATTTATGTAATGGAAAACCAGCATATTCAACCAGGTCACTTCATGGAGACTTATTAAGGAAAGTATACCTGATAGCTTTCTCCAAAAAGAGAGGTTGATTTCCATCAAGAGCCCTTTAATTTTGTTCCCAAATTTCATACAACAACAACAAAAAAGTGATGATGGTTATTGACTAGTATATTTGTTTTTTGGAAGGATCTAATTTTCATACACAGGGGATTTGCCATAGAAACACCGAGTAGGTGCACAAGAGCCCTGTTGGATCTGGAAAGGTGAGGAACTTTGAAAATGCATCACACTGCCTGCGTACTGATGCTGTGAGTTTACTAGTAGGGGGAGATCCTGTTGTCACCACAGACAAAATATGCTTGTTCTTTAATAATCTTTTTGAGCAAACAAGTGCCTTGGACTGATGCCCTTTCTCCTTGAGGAAACAGCATCTCTTGATAAGAAAAAAAAATCCTTTTTTTTTTCCTGTCCCTCTGCAAAGAACATGACACTCCAACATTGCTACAAAGTATTTGTGTTTTGTTTCAATCTTTCCCCAAATGCAAGTATAGACGGAACACGAATTTGGAATGAAAAGTAAAGTTTGGACTTGTTTTGAAAATATCTTTAAAAAATAAGAGTTTTTGAACAATGAAAGGATTGATAAAATCACACATCTAAGTTAAACACACTCTCAATCACCTCACTCGTGTTTCCTGTTTTGGTTAACACATTTTAATTGACTTCAGTCTTTTCACTGTCGCTCTTCCACCTGCAATGCTGGACTGAGTGCCTGCCATGCATTGTCCTCATTGTCCTGGAACCCAGAGCCTGAAACTTCCGGCAGAGTCTGGAGCTGTCACCTGTTGTTCGGTAAGAACCATCTCTGCCATTTCGTATGAGGATCTGCCTAGCAGAGAATTCAACATAGACCTGAGCCAGCTTAGCGAGCTCATACATACAACTGGGTGCTTATTCCTCTGGGCCACTGGTTCTTACCCCTGGTTGTTCACTAGTCATTGGGGGAATTTTTGAAAAATATGGGAGCCTGTCCACACCCAGAGATTTGGTTCTAATGGGTCCTCAGTGAGCCAGGACATTGGTTTTTGTCCTACTGGTTTAGTTCCCCTCATTAGGACTTTTGCTCTGGAACATGCTGCATTTTCCCAGGCCCAGGGCAGAGAAGAATGTCCTACATTATCAAAATTTAAGGGACTACTTGTTACGCTGCTTTCCTACCTGACTGTTCACCCAGTCTTTTTTTTTTTTTTCCAAAATGTAACACCATGAAAAGTTTGTCTCTCTCAAAAAATAGATATAATGGTGTTAATGATAACAGCAGTTGTAGCTCATGGAGATGGTTCCATTGGCAAGCCCTGGCTCCCTTCAGACAAGGCTCACAAGCTAGTAAGGCTGGACTTCCATTTTCCAATAGATACAGGAGCTTGGTGAGCTGGAAACACAATGGCAGAAACTACTTTCATCAAGCTTAAAGATACGCTATGTTTTTCTCCTGCCTCTGCATGGCCTTTAATCATTTTTTATTTTGATGGAAACAATACTATTTCTGTAATACATTCATTAAAAGCTACTATGTATCCTCTTGGGAAGTGGACAGAGACTACATTGCAAATTAACACATTTATTCCCAAATTGACATAAATAACACAATGATGTTTATGTATCACTGGATTTCTCAAGGCAAAAGGGGAAATCTACTTGGCGTGGTTGAGAATTTCCAAAGATGGTCACCGTCGCTTCATTCTATCCTCTACACACTTGCCACCACCCACTGAGAGGTGGAATCTACCCCATGCCCACCCCTGCCTCTCGCTTGAGTCTGAGCTGGCCCTGGGACTGCTCTGCCCAAGAAAATCCTATAGAATTATACTCTGGGACTTCTGAGCCAAGGCCTTAAGTGTTAACTGGCGGCTTCTGCTTCCTTCCTTCCCTTGGGCCCCAGTCTCCATGCTACAAGAAGACTGGGTCACATACAGAGGCACTTGGAAGAGAACCTAGGCACCATGGTGACAGCTCCAGTACAAGTCAGGGTTCCAGCCAGGAGGTAGCACCGAATGCCAGCCACATCAGGGGAGACTGCTTGGAGGCTCCAGACCTGTTGAACCCCAAATGACTGTAGCCCCTGCTAATGTCACCAGTGTCATGTGGAAATGGAAACCTGCCAAGCAGTCAACCCACAGAAATAATAAAATGACTGTTTTTTGTTTTTTGTTTTTTCGAGATGGAGTCTCGCTCTGTCACTCAGGCTGGAGTGCTGTGGCGCAATCTTGGCTCACTGCAAGCTCCACCTCCCGGGTTCACACCATTCTCCTGCCTCAGCTTCCTGAGTAGCTGGGACTACAGGTGCCCGCCACCACGCCCAGCTAATTTTTTTTTTTTTTTGTATTTTTAGTAGAGATGGGGTTTCACCGTGTTAGCCAGGATGGTCTAGATCTCCTGACCTCCTGATCCACCCACCTCGGCCTCCCAAAGTGCTGGGATTATAGGCGTGAGCCACCACGCCCAGTCAACTGTTGCTTTTAACCACTACATTTGGGGATGGTGGCAATAGATTAAAAACAACAATGACAATAAAACACTCAGTGCTGTGGCTTGCCCAAGGTTACAGCAATTGTATGAATCAAGATTCTCCAGAGAAATAGGACTAATAGGATGGAGAGAGAAAGAGACAGAGAGAGAGAACCTGAAATCTGCAGAGCAGGCTGACAGGCTAGAACTTCTGGCAGGAGTTAATGTTGCAGTCTTGGATCCTAAATCTAAAAAACTCGAGCAGGATTTCTACGTTGTAGTCTGGAGGAGAATTCTAACTTCCTCGGGGGACCTCAGTCTTTTCTCTTCAGGCCTTCAACTGATGGAATGAGGCCCACCCATGTTATGACGGGCAATCTGCTCTGCTTCACTCAAAGTCTGTTGATTTAAATGTTAATGACATCTAAAAAATGCCTTCACAGAAACATGGAGACTGGGGTTTGACCCAACAGCTGGGTACCATGGCCTAGCCAAGCTGACACATAAAATGAGCCACCTCAGAAATGAAATCTGGGAGTTGCCCTGGCTTTCAGGCCTGCACACAGGGCCGTCACTCCTCAGCTACTGCTGGAGACAATACAAGAACTTGACACGCCCACGGCCAGCTACGAGCCCGGTGCCATGGGACAGCCTAGCTTCAGTCCCTCGAGTGGAGGAAAGATAACCACAGCCAACACCATCTCCACTTCCCTCTGGATGAGTTCAGCCCTGAAAAGAGAGGAGGGGCTTTTGCTTGCTTCTACACCCAGAGATATCAGAAGCCCAGATTCTAAATTCACCCCTCAAAGTGAGGAACGTGAGGGCCAGGTGGGACTCAAGCCAGCCACTCATAACCAAAAGGTCCTTTGCACCAAATGGCCATTTCCACCATTCCCAGGTTGCTAGTGATACTGAGCTGCTTCTAGAAGGGAATGCCCGAATTAGTTTTATGTGGAATTTAGTTTCAAGGACAACTAAATAAAAAAGAGCAACTCTGTACAGGGTTCGTAAAAATAGACAACTGATGAACTGCTCTCTCCTCCGGCCTGGCCCTCTTCCAGCCCCTTGATCCCTTTTCATCAGATTGGTCTTTTTAAAGCACAAATCTGATCACATGATTTGCTTGCTGAAAATCCTTTCTTGGCTCCTTGTCGCCCATGGCAGTTTCTCAAAATACGGTGTGTGGCACATCAGGAGTTTTTAGGTGGCATACAAGTGGATACTGTTTATTTTAATAATGACATTTTGGTTTTTGTGGCCATCTTCTTTTTGGACAAGTAACATGGTTTTTCATTTTTGATAGTGGAATTGAATGGATTTACTTCTCCGTTGGTCTGAAGAACAGTGTTAGGCTAACAGTGATCTCGATGGTGGGGGATGGCAGAGTCACGGAGACGGACTCAGACATGGGGAGTAGCAGGGCCCGGGGGTCCTGCCAGGTCAGCCACCTGCCTCCTCTCCTTTCTTCTCTCCACTGGAGGACTCACCTTTATCTCCCACATAGCAAAGAGCCAGCAATTCCCAGGACCACACCTGATGACATTACTAATCCCGCTGTCTGGAATGCTCTGCCCCCAAGCCCCACCACATGGAAAACTCCTATTTATCTTTCACATCCCAGCTCACGAGTCACCGCTTTCATGAGTCTTTCTCTAAACTGCTTCCTTCCACAGTCCCTGTAGCACGGACCCTCTTCTGCGTGTCACCCACCAGGAATAGGGACTGTGTTGGGGATGTCCTCAGAAGCTTGGGCACTTCTGCAGGACTCAGAATGGGAGGGAAAGGCCCTGTCACACCGCTAGACAGGCACTGGCAGCTGAGGTCCGAGGGCAGGGTATAAAAGAAAAGGCGGCTGCCTGCTTTTTGCCATAAGTCCCAGGGCAGCCAGGTGCTGTCTCAAGGGGTCCCCTCCCAGGACCGATTTCCCAAGCCCAGGGATAACACCTCTCGTTTTCCCCACTCCCCTCCCTGGCCCCTAACTGCTATTTTCCGGAGAGTGAAGACAAGCAGAGGCCTCTGTGTGACGTGTCAGGGCTCCTCTCCCAGCCCCGTGTTTCCCTCACAGCAGGGAAATCCTTCCCGTGCAGCCCCCTCCAGAAGGGAACATCCGCCCCTGACTTTAGCAAGAGCCAGATCAGTATCATTGTTTGCACAGAGAGAAAGCCTCCTACTGTGATTGCCAGTGATAGCAGTATGAGTTGTGGAAAGCGGGAGGAGTCAGAACTGGGACTCTGTCTGCTCCACGGCTTCCAGCCCCGTAGGGAGAGAGTGCCACAAGCTGTAGAGCTTGGGGCTCGTCCCCGTATGCGAAAGTGGGAGGCAGACTGAGATGCCTTCTGACACCTGTAGACACAGACAGGCTTCTGGGGGTTTCCACTTCCTGCGCCCTGACCCCTGACAGGCAGCTGGTCTCAAAGCTCAGTTCTACCACTTCGGGCTACGATAGCTGGGCCCCGGTCCTTGGCTGCCTGTCTGTGAAGTGGACGTCTGGATGGACACTGGTAACCTCTCTGCACGCGTGGCTTTGCTTTCTTTTTGACTCTGTTTTTTCCTGGCTGCAGGTAGTGGGACTGTCAGCCAAGGGTGATCCCATCACCTGGTTGGCCAATCAGAGAGTTTATGCCCCCTGCCACAGTGATTGGTCCTGGAGTGGCCCAATTACAGTCCTTTTTGGGCAACTGGTGTGAACCTTGGGAGAGAGAAGTTCAGAAGTTATTCTGAACTCAAGAGTGTAAGGATGAGGCAAGGAAAGGAATCTAGAGAATAAAGTGAGCACAGGAGAAAGTACAGCTGAAGAGATAGGGGAGAGGACAGAGGAAGAAAGGAGGGATCTGAACCCAGGAACCCAGCCCCTAGCATGATGGCCCCTCCACTTGGGGTGAGAAACCTGCCTTACACTGGGGTTTAAGGAATCGGTGGGTGGGAAAGAGAGCATTTTATTAGATGCCTGGCCCAGAGTAGCCCAAGAAAGAATGGTCCCCAATGCCACTGTCTCCCAGTCTGCCTGGAAAGACCGGCAGGGGCAAGTGGTCCTGGTTCAATGTTCAGAGTCTCAAAGAAAGCCTGCCTCTCCACTGAGGGGCCACCCTGGTGCCACTGAATTATGGCTAGGCATGGAGAGTCCCTTGGGCTGTGGTTAGGGTGCTGTTGATGCCTTCTGACACCTGTAGAGGCTGATGGAGGAAGCCAGCCACACTGTGAAAGAGGGGGTGGATGTTCTAGTACTTTCTACAGAGAAGCTGTTTTCACTTGTAGGCTGCCAAGCTGGGTCTGGGCTGCTCTGTCAAGTGGAGAGAGGCCCTCCTCCCAGCTGCTGGAGAGAAGACCAGCCAGAGCTTGGTTCTAAGATGTCTCTGGACCTGCGGGAGTTCTCTAACCTCCTGTAGCCTCAGCCCCTCCAGAAATGCTCATTTCTGGCACCTGGGAGAAAAATGGATAAAGCACAGCTCCCTGCTATCCATCTTTATTTGGTTCTGCAGTTTAAAAATTGGGATATATATTACATAGAATCAAATCTGTATGTAAAAAGCAAGTTTTATTTTTATATGACCCCATGCAACCATCACCCACTCCAGGATCCAGAGCATTTCTGCCACCCTAGAGAAGGAGAGAGTCCCCTCCTGTCCCATCTAGTAAATCCCCCTCCTCAGGGGTAACCATAACTCTGACGTCTATCATCACAGGTTAATTTTACCTGCTCTTAAACATAAAAATGGAATCATACAGTAAACATTCTTTTTGAGTAGTTTCTTTCATCCAGAATGTTTTTGAGATTCATCCAAGTTTGTGTGTCAGCAATTTGTTCTTTTTCGTTGCTGAGTAGTTCTTCATTGTATGTCTAGACAGTGACAGTCCCACGTCGCATTATGATGTGGATACATTCTGAGAAATGCATCATTTGGTAATTTTGTGTTGTGTGAACATCATAGAGTGTACTTACACAATTCTACATTTTGCAGCCTACTGCACACCCAGGCTGTATGGCCTACTGCTCCCGGGCTGCAAATGTTTGCCACATGTTATTGTACTGACTATTGTCGGCAATTGTAACACAATGGTAAGTATTCATGTATCTAAACATACCTACAAATTTTAAAAGGTACGGTAAAAGTATGGTATAAAAGATAAAAATGGTACGCCTGTACAGGGCGCTTACCATGAATGGAGCTTGCAGGACTGGAAGTTGCTCTGGTGAGTCAGTGAGTGAGTGGTGAGTGAATGTGAAAGCCTAGGATGTTATTGTACACCACTGTAGACTTTATCAACAGTGTGCACTTGGGTGATAGGAAGTTTTCATTCCATTATCATTTCATGGGACCATGATTGTGCAGAGCATGACTGTATTGTATTTGGATTGTGTCTGGATAAACATTTAATAGGAATTTGAGTTGTGTCTGTTTTTAGCTATTACAAATAAAGCTTATGAGTATTTTGATGGATATTTGCACTTACTTCTCCCTGATAAAAACCTAGGGATAGAATATCTGGGTGATCTGAGAGGTGAGTGTTTAATTTTGCTAGAAAATCCCAAACATTTGTCCAATGTTACTGTATCATTTTGCATTTCTACCAGCAGTGAGAGCTCCATTTGCTCTGTCTACTTGCTGACATTTGGTATGGTCAGTCTCTTTAGACACTTAAGTGTGTGTGTTATGGTATCTTGTTGTGGTTTTAATTTGCATTTCCTTGATAAATAATGGTTTGAGAACATTTTCATCTGCTTATTGGCCATTTAGATATCCTCTTTTGTGAAGCACTTGGTCAGTCAAGGCTTTTGCTTATTAAAAATTTTTTTCTTGCCAGAATAAATTGGGATGTCTTTAACTTTTCTAGAGGCAGCAATATGGAAATTACTACGGGTTATACTTTTATTACTATCAGATTATTTGCATTAAGACCATAAGTTTTCAAATGAGTGGTACAAAAGATAAGAAACAAAATCGTGTTAAAATATCTTTGAGGCAATCAAGTAGCAGAAATGACACTAATGTATTCTATTGTGATGAGAAGAAATAAGATATAGTTTAAGCATGATCTGAGATAAAAATTTTAATTCTTTAACCAGGCAAAGGATCAAAAGTTAATCCAAACAATTTTCAAATACAGAATACCATTTGTGCTTTTTTTTTTTTTTTTTGAGATGGAGTCTCCCTCTGTTGCCCAGGCTGGAGTGCATTGGTGTGATCTCAGCTCACTTCAGCCTCCGCCTCCCAGGTTCAAGTGATTCTCCTGCCCCAGCCTCCTGAGTAGCTGGGATTACAGGTGCCTACCACCAAGTCCGGCTAATTTTTGTAGTTTTAGACAGGATTTCTTCATGTTCACTAGGCTGGTCTCAAACTTCTGACCTCAAGTGATCCACCCACCTCGGCCTCCCAAAACGCTGGGATTATAGGCGTGAGTCACAGCACCCGGCCCCATTTGTGCCTTTTTAAGGTCCATTATAGTAGTTACATTTCCAGAAAAACTAAAAGAAATTCTGAGATACAATGTGAAACGGAATTTGGCAAGCAGCTCTTAATATCACTTTTACTTAGCATGCATTAGACACCTACAGTGCAGGTGAGGAACACTGCTAGGCGTGCAGCAGAGACAGGACGGATGGGTGCCATCAGCAAGCATGCATCAGATCCCAAAGTACCCTCTCTATGGGGCGTTTTGAGTTTCCTTTGCAGCTGTTTTTTTTTTTTTTTTTTTTTTTTTTCCTTACTTGCTGGTGCTCTGCTAGAACCAGGTTAAATTGAATTTTGTTTTCACTATACTTTACTGTTCTTTTTCTGAGCTGGCATCACTAGACTATCCAGTTGTCTTGATTGCAGCACTCTAAATCAATTGGCCCTTCCCTCAATCTACCTCATTCACACAAACTTTCAGCTACAGGAGCACATCTCACAAAAATGAGAAGTGTCTTTTCTAGTAGCTGTCATCTGCTTCAATTTGCTGCCTGGTAAAACTATAGTGAACTTGCTGAATCACTGCTGTGTTGCTCATAGCTGTGTCCAAACTGTGAAAACTGCTCAGTCTCTGATCATGTCTCGCCTTGGTGGGTACGGGTCAATAGCACAATTGGTGTGATGGTTCATTTTAAGCATCATTTTGGCTGGGCTACAGTGTCTAGACATGTGGCCAAACATTATTCTGTAGGTGTTCTTGGATGAGATTTTTACAGATGTTTCTGTAGGTGTTCTTGGATGAGATTTTTACATTTAAATGGATGGGCTTTGAGTAAAGCAGATCACCCTCATAATGAGGATGGACCTCATCCAATCAGTTGAAAGACTGAATAAAACAAAAGACTAAGCAAGAGTGGATTCTGCAGCCTATGGCCTTCAGGCTTGAACTGTAACATTGACTCTTCCTGGGTCTCCAGGCTGCCAGCCCAACCTGCAGATTTTGGACTTGTCAGCCTCCACAATTATGTGAACCAATTCCTTAATATCAACTTCTTCATATACCTACATATACAGTCACACACTGCATAACAAAGTTTTGGTCAATAATAGATCACATATATAATGGTGGTCTCATGAGATTATAATAGAGCAATATAATGTATTATAATATATTATATAATTTTATTATATATTATATAATACATTATATATCATATATATATATGATATATGATGTATTATATGTATTCTATAAATTATATATTATATATAAATTATATGTAATATATAATAAATTATATATAATATATTATATATCATTATAATATATAATGATATATTATATATTATATGTCATATTATAATGTCATATTATATTGTCATATATGACAATATAATGATATATATTATGTCATTATAATATATAATACATAATACATAATATATGTCATTATAATATATAATATATATTTTTCTTTTTCTTTTTCTTTAAAAAGTTTTTTTTTTAAACTTTTTAAACTTTTTCTTTAAAAAGTTTGAAAGTGACCACTGAAAGGTTTTTATTAATAGAGAGGAATGTTCATGTTGCATTATCTGCTTACAAACATATCTATGATGAAAAAAAGAAAGAACCAAGCGAGCTGCTATGGACATATTTCTGAAAAGAGTGACATCTCCTCAAGAAGATCCTCAGTCAGGTCCTTCAGGCCGTGTTCCAGAAAAAGGCATTGCTATCATAGGAGATGACAGCTCCGTGCATGTTATTATCCCTGAAGACCTTCCAGTGGGACGAGATGTGGAGGTGGAAGATACGGATGCTGATGATCCTGACCCTGTGTAGGCCTATGCTAATGTGTGTTTGTGTCTTAATTTTCAACAAAAAAGTTTAAAAATTAAGAAGAAAAAAATTTTAAATAGAAAAAAGCTTATAGAATAGGGATATAGAGAAAGACAATATTTTTGTAGAGCTTTACAGTGTGTTTTTGTTTTAAGCTAAGTGTTATTACAAAAGAGTTAAAATGTTAAAAAGAAGTTTAAAGCTTATGAAGTAAAAAAGTTAGAGTAAGCTAAGGCTAACTTATTATTCAAAAAAAAATTTTTTTTTAAATTTAGCATAGCCTAAGTGCACAGTGTAATGTCCCTGTCATTCACGGACTCACCCAGAGCAACTTCCAGTTCTACAAGCTCCATCGACTGGAAGTGCCCTGTACAAGTGTGCAATGTTTACTTTTTATACTGTATTGTTACTGTACCTTTTCTATGTTAGACATGTCTACATAGACATATATACCTGCCATTGTGTAATAACTGCCTACAGTATTCAGTATAGTAGCATGCTGTACAAAGCCTAGGAGTGACAGGCTATACCACATAGTCCAGGTGTGTGGTAGGCTATGTCATCTAGGTGTGTGCAAATACACCCTATGATGTTTGCACAATCATGAAATTGCCTAAGGACACATTTCACAGAATGTATCCCTGTTGTTAAGCAACACATAACTGCATATACACACATCTTTTGGTTCTGACTCTCTGGAGAACCTTAAAATACTTGACAAAAATGTCAGGGTAAGGCTGGAGTCCTGCTGCTTGTTCTTCTGTCTGTCATGTTAAAAGTAAAATAAAACTATTAACTGGCTTTCATTTTTAAAAATTCCCAGGCCCCAAATTCTTTATCCCCCGGAATCAGCATTGACTGCAAGAACATCTTCTCTCGGCCGGTCAGGGACACTCTCCTCAGCAGAGTGGCCCTTTCCAAAGCTGAAACTACTTCTGCCTCTACTTGCATGGCTTCGCAAAGGCTGGATCCTTGTGGGAATGCATTTCAAAAAGGAAGAATCAGTTGATTTAGGGGCATGCAATCAAGACCCTGGGTATCAGTATGAAGGAGTTTTTCACATAATCTGGATTTGAGCTTCAGTTAGGTATATGTATAGTAAAGAGTTTCTCCCGGCCTGTGGCTGCCCTTTTCCCTTTATTCATGATGTCTTTTAACAAATATAAATTTTAATTTTGATAAAGCCTCAGTCACCTCTTTACAAATTTTATGCTTATTGCATCTTTGTGTCTTAAAATATCTTTGCCTACCTGGACATCATGAAGACATTCTCCCATGTTCTCTTCTGGAAGAACTTTACTATTAGTTTTCAGACTTAGGTTTATGATCCATCTCAAGTTAATATTAGTGTTTGGTATGAGGTAGGTGGTCACGATTTTTTTTTCTATATGGATATCTAGTTGCTCCAGCAACATTTATTGAAAAGAACTTCCTTTTTCCCATCTAACTGTTTGGCACCTTTGTCAAAAATCATTTGACTATAGGTGTAGCCATTTTTACCCAACACGTTTTTGGGTAGGTGGCAGCAGACATTTGGTCTGGAGCTATACCACCTGGACAAGAAGGTAATCAGTGTCATCCTAAGTCCATCTGTATTTCAGATGAACTTGTCCTCATAGTGCAAAGATTTCTGGTCATTTCCATTTCCCAGTCACCTTTGTGAATTACTACTTGGAAATTTTATGTTACCACCAAGCCTTGGTTTTGCTGTCAAATACCCAAGGTGCTTGACCCCTCCCTGTCACAGTTTCCTTATTGGTAAAATGGTATAATGGCAGTAACTGATGCATGGGGCTGTTGCAAGATCAATGGGATCAAAAATGCAATGAGAACACTCGCTATTGCCTGTTTCCTCCTCACCACTGTCAGCTCCTCCAGAGCAGAGACCATGTTTTATGAATCTCTGCATTTCAGTGCTTGAAAGGATACCTGGCATATGGCAGATGTTTATTAAATGTATGGAGAATAAACAATATTCTTTTAGATGGTGTAGATGCAACCATTTGTATGGCAGCCTGCTGTTATTTATTCCTACCCAATCCAGGGGACTTGTCTGTCTTTATCTTATTTGACACACTCGACTGCTCCTTCCTGAAGCCCTTTATTCTCTTTGCTTCTAGAACACCACACGCTCTTTGCTCTCCTTCTGCTGTACTGAATGTTCTTTCTTAGTCTTCTTGGTCATGCCTGTTGCCTCTGTTTTAAGGACTTTTCTGCCCAGGGGTCATCTCCCACCCCTTTTCTTCTCTATGCCACACTGTCTCTCTTGGTGACCCCTTCTTCTTTCATGGCTTTAAGTTCTATTAGTTGTGAAACTAATGCCTGTATCCATCCCTAGCCCACACTCATGTACGCCATGGCCTACCCCACTTAGACTTAACAGGCATTTCACTTCAAAGTTGTCCAAAACAAAGTGGGAGATTTTTCCCACGTGATTTTACTTCACTCTGTCTTGAGTTCTCAAGTTTCTCAAGACAAAATCTTCCGAGTCAGTCACGGTTCTTCTCTTTATCCTCACTCCGTTTCTCTAGTTCTTTATCAGGTCCAGTTTGACTCTACCTCTAAAACCATTTCTGAATGTGTCAATTTTTTTCATTTTAACGGCTCTACTAAAGTTCAAGTCACCATCCTCTCTTGACTGGGCTACTGCAGTGGATTCTGGCCTGGTCTCTAAGCTTTCTTTCTTGAGGGATCTGGTCATACCACTCCCTATGCAAAACTCTGTCATAGAGCAAAGTCCAAGCTGTTACTCCATCCTAAAAAGCCTCATGGCAAGGGCCTCTGCTTGACTCCTTGACTTTGTGGACAAATGGGTTTATCTATGGCGAAATAAGAACGCAACGTTCCTGACATCGTGGAGGCCCAGCCTTCTATCTAGAGTTATATAACATCTTGGAAGTTTCCAAAGGCATTAAGTCAAGTCCAGGTTTGTCAGTTTCTCCAAAAGATGTCAATGAAAACTGCATACGTCTTGCAGCTGAACATCTAAAGTATCAATTACCTGGAAAATACTGATGAGCAAAATCCACTGGTGGCTACAAAGGTGATTATAAAGCAGTAGTGACCTAGTCTTGGGGAGATAGCCCACTGAGTTAAGGAAAGCTTGTGAGTATTCTGGCCAGACTGGCCGAGGTTCAAATCCTTGCTGTACCCTGTCCAGGGAATGTTAGCTGCTGAAGCTCTCAAGTTTGCTAGAAGATTCTCTGACAGAGTGTCCTTTTCAGCAAGGGACAGAAATGCAGTAGGTGGTCTCTTTCTCTGTTTCTAGATATGAAAAGAAACAGGAGCTGATGAGAAGTTCTAGGCCTATTGTCCTAGAACACCCAGGCCTATTGGTGTCCTGTCCCTTCTACCCTACCTCAGCATGGTGTGGTTCATTCTGGAAAAGGGTCTGCAGAGGCAGAAGACTTTCTGGCAAGAAGCAGATTGCTGTTTTTGATGACGGTGTCCTGGCAGGACCACCTTAACGACTTGTCCTGGCATATTTAGGGTGTCAAGAACAGCCCTTAAGTCTGGGCCTCTTCACAGCTCAGAAGAGCCTGAGCATAATGTAGAAATCATTCCCTAGTGAGAATAAGATCTACAGGGCGAAAAAATAGAAATCTTAAAAGTTAGGAAATAACAAGAACAGAAAAGAAGTATACCTTGTAGATTATTTTTAAATGATCAAATTGAAGACCATGGGATTTTTTTTAAACAAACAACCTAGGAGACAGCGGTTAGTTTTGACATTGATGTAGTTGTAGGGAACTCTAGTTTGTGGTCAGCCCAAGGTACTTTCCATGCACATGAATCACCACATGCACTTCACTTGGGCAGAGCTCAATTTCAGATTCTTTAAACCAAAGTGAAAAGCCCCAAGTTAGGTTAACTGGCAGGCACATACTGTAGACAGCCCAGATCTGGGAATTTAAAAAAAAGTGTGTGGAAACAAACATATTTTGGTGGTTTTTAACATAATTATTTTCTCTTTCTCACAGTGATTTGCATAATGTTGCAGAGGTGTTGCCTGGCAAGCTCCAGTTAAAGATGTAGCTTTTGTGTGCACCTGTTTGCAGGCCAGATAGAGAACAGTCATATGCAAGTAAAATCTTGGTACCCTCCATTGCTTGACTTACTTTTTTGAGCAGGCTTATTGCTATGTAAGTAACCTACAAAAATTCCACATATTTGAAGTGTAGAACATGTTTTTGCATATGTATATGTCCATGAAACCATCATAGCAATCAATATAGTGAATATTTCTATCACTCCCAAAAGTTACTTCACATACCTTTATAATTTCCCTCCCAGGCCTCTCTTCCTCACTACTAGTTTGTTTTATATCACCAAAGATTTTCATTTTCTATAGTTTTATTAAAATGGAATAAACAGTATATAGTCTTTTTTGACTGGTTTCTTTTGCTCAATATAATTATTTTTGAGATTCATCCATGTTATGATTATCTATTACTATTATTTTCTTTTTTCTCTTTTTTATTGAGTAACAGTCCATTGTATGGATATACAACAATTTGTTTATCCATTCATCTGTTGATGAACTTTTTGGTTGTTTCCAGTTTGGGGCTATTTACCAATAAAGGTACCATGAACATTTGTGTACAAGTCTCTGTATGGATATCTGCTTTCTTTTCTGGTAGAATTGAGAGGCTGGGACATGTGGTAGGTGCATGTTTAACTTTTTACAAAACTTTAATCTGTTTTCCAAAGTGGTTGTTTGATTTTGCGTTACCAATAGCATTGTATGAGAATTTCATTTCCTCCATATCCACACCCCATATGGTCAGTCTTCTTAATTTTAGCAATTCTAAAATATATGTAGTGGTATCACATGGTTGTTTTAATTTGAACTTCCCTAATGATGCTGACATCTTTTCATGTGCTTACTGCCATCCATATATCTTCTTTGGGGAAA
Source organism: Trachypithecus francoisi (assembly GCF_009764315.1). Lineage (NCBI taxonomy): Eukaryota > Metazoa > Chordata > Mammalia > Primates > Cercopithecidae > Trachypithecus > Trachypithecus francoisi. Next base: position 42,693,025 of record NW_022681462.1, on the reverse strand, counting down.
TGTCTGTTGAAATCCTTTCTCTATTTTATTTTTAATGGGGCTATTTTCTTGTTATTGAGTTTTAAGAATTCTTCATATATTCTGAGTATAAGTACACTATAAGATGTATTCTTGGCAAACATTTTCTCCCAATCTGTGGTTTGTTTTTTTTCTTCATAGTATCTTTCAAAGAATGAAAATTTCAAATTTTGATAAAGTCTAATTTATCAATTTATTTTTTATGGATTGTGTATTTGGTGTCATACCTAAAAACTCTGCCTAACCCAAGGTCATTAAGATTTTCTTTTATGCTTTCTTCTAAAGGTTTATAGTTTTAGATTTTACATTGAGATCTGCAATCCATTTGAATCACTTCTTTTTATATGATGCACGTTTGCATTCAAGTTCATTGTTTTTGTCTGTTTCTGCATACAGGAACCTAACTTTTCCAGTACTGTTTGTTGAAAAGGCTATCCTTTCTTCATTGAATTGCTTTTGCACTATTGTCCAAAATCAGTTGTCCATAATTTTTAGTGTGTGTGTCTATTTCTGGACTTTCTATTTGGTTCATTGATCTTTTCCTCTATCTTGCTGCTAGTACTAGAATATTTTGATCACCTGTAGCTTTATAATAAATCTTGAAAGCAGATAGTTTTAGAACTTCAACTTTTCTCTTTTTCAAAGTTATATTGGCTCTTTTGGGTTTTTTTTTTGCACTTCCATATGAATTTCAAATCTGCTTTTCAATTTCTACAAAGAGCCTGCTAGAATTTGATTAGCACTGCATTGGGAAGAGTTCTCATTTTAGCAATACCGAGTCTTCTGACCTTTAAACAAAGTATATCGCTCCAATTATTTAGGTCTTCTTTAATTTATATCAACAATGTTTTGTCATTTTTAGTGTATAGGTCTTACACATATTTTGTCAGATTTACCCATAAGTTTTGTTTTTGTTTTTGTTTTTGAGACAGAGTCTCAGTTTGTTCCCCTGGCTGGAGTGCGGTGGTGTGATCTCAGCTCACTGCAAACTCTGCCTCCTGGGTTCAAGTGATTCTTGTGTCTCAGCCTCTCAAGTAGCTGAGATTATAGGCGCAGGCCATCATGTCCAGCTAATTTTTTGTATTTCTATTAGAGACGATGTTTTGCCATGTTGCCCAGGATGGTCTTGAACTCCTGGCCTCAAAGTGATCCACCCACCTCAGCCTTCCAAAGCATTGGGATAACAGGCATGAGCTGTCACATCTGGCCAGTATTTCATATTTTTGATGCCATTGTAAGAAATTGAATTTTAACATCTGACCGTTCACTACTAGTACATAGAAATACAGTGATATTTTACATTTTTTCTGTGTTCTGACCTGTTGCTGATGTGGTTTGGCTCTGTGTCCCCACACAAATCTCATCTTGTAGCTCCCATAATTCCCACATGGTGTGGGAGGGACCTTGTGGGAGACAATTGAATCATGGAGGTGGGTCTTTCCCATGCTGTTCTCCTGACAGTGAATGGGTGTCACGAGATCTGATGGTTTTAAAAACGGGAGTTTCTCTGCACAAGCTCTCTCTTTGCCTGTTGCCATCCACGTAAGATGGGACTTGCTCCTCCTTGCCTTCTGCCATGATTTTGAGGCCTCCCCAGCCATGTGGAACTATAAGTCCAATAAACCTCTTTCTTTTGTAAATTGTCCAGTCTCAGGTATGTCTTTATCAGCAGCATGAAAACTAACTAATACAGTTGCTAAACTTACTTTTGAATTCTAGTATTTAAAGTGTACATTCCTGAGGATTTTGTATATACATAATTGTGCCAACTATGAATCTTTCCATTCTATGCCATTTATTTATTTTTCTTGGTCTGTTTTGCTGGCTGGTATTTCTAGCACTGTTAAATAGAGTGGTGAGCGTAGACACTTTTCCCTGGTTCTTGAATTTAGTGTAAGAAAACTCCATCTTTTATCATGAAATATGATATTAGCTGTAGGTTTTTCATAGCTACCCTTCAATTGTTCAATTGGTTGAAGAAATGCTCTTCTATTCCTAGTTTTCTAATAGTTTTTAATCAGGAATGGGTATTGGGTTTTTTCACACTTTTTTTCTACATCTATTTAGATGATCATATTGCTTTTATTTGTAGTTGTTAGTGATTTACATTGATTGGGTTTTGAATATCAAAACCAATCAATGCATTCCTGGGATAAACCCTTCTTGTTCACCATATTTTATCCTTTTTACATATTGTTGGATTAGATTTGCAAATTTCTTTAGAAATGTTGCATTTATGTTCATGAGAGTTAGTTATTCATCTGTAGTTTTCTTTGTTTCGCTTTACAATCAGAGAAATAATAGGTTCATAAAATAATTTGGAATTATTCTTATCTCTTTAATTTTCAGAAAACGTTTGTAAGGATTGTTATTCTTTCTTCTCTTAATGTTTGGTAGAGTTAACTAGTGAAGTCATGTCAACCTGTAATTTTCTTCATGCATATATTTTAAACTAAACATTCAATTTATTCCATAAATAGAGGATTGTCCAGGTTCTTTATTTCTTTTTGAGTGGGCTCTCGTAGGTTGTGCCTCGCTAGGAATTTATCCATTTTATCTAAGTTTAAAGATGTATAGGCATAAAGTTCATAATACTTCCTTATTATCCTTTTAATATCTGTAGAATCTGAGTGATCTCACCTCTATAATTCCTAATATTGATTAATCTGTGTCGTAAGTAATTTTTTAAATCAATGTACCTAGAGGTTTTTAAATTTTATTGATCTATGCAAAGAACTAGCTTTTGGTTTTATTGATTTTTTTCTATTGTTTTCTGTCTTCTATTTTACTGATTTTTCATTCTGATCTTTATTATTTTCCTTTTAATGCTTGCTTTGGCTCAATTTGTTCTTCTTTTCTAATTTTTAAAGTGGAAGATGAGGTCATTGGCTTGAGATCTTTTCTTTTTTCTAAAGTAGAAATCCAGTGCTATGTATTTCCTTCTACATATTGCTGAAGTGGCATTCCACTAGTGTTGATATATTGTGTTCTCATTTGATTATTTTTCAAGATATTTTCTAATTTTCCTTTTGATTTCTTATTTTACTCCTGATTATTGACAAATACGTTACTTTGTTTCCAAACCTTTGGGAATTTTCCAGATAGATTTCTGCTAATGATTTCTATTTTAATTCCAGATTGTTCAGAAAACATACTTTGTTTAACTTGAATCCTTTTAAATTTATTATGCATTATTTATGGCTCAGAATATAGAATATATCTTGAAAAATGTTTCACATGCTCTTGTAAACAATGTGTATTCTGCTATTTCTGCGCAACATGTTCTATAAATGACAAGTAGGTACATTTTATTAGTAGTGTTGTTCAAGTCATCTATATCCTTGGTGATCTTTTTGTTTACTCATTCTTAAAATATCTAATATGTATCTGTATTTGTTAATTTCTCCTTATAGTTTTATCAATTTCTGTTTTATGTACTTTGGAGTTCTGTTATTAGGTGCATAAACCTTTAGGATTATTATGGTCTTGACAAATTGATCCCTTTAACATTTTTAAATGTTCTTCTTTATGCTCTACAATATTCTTTGCTTGAAATCCACTTTTATAGTAATGTAGACAATCTAGATTCTTTGTTAGTGTTTACATTGTATCTTTTTCCCATCCTTTTCTTTAACAGAGTTATGTCTTTACTTTTAAAGTGCATTTTTTTCGTTGATAAAAAGCACATAGTTGGTTTAGCATTTTTAAAAATCTGATTTGACAAATTGCTTTTACTGGTGTTGTTTAGGCCATTTACATTTAATGTAATTATTGATGTGGTTAGGTTTAATTCCTGTCATCTTACTGTTTTTTCTTCAATTTATCCCCTATGTTTCTGCTCTTTTTCCTCTGACTTTTTTCAGATTATTTTTATGATACAACTTTATCTCTTTTGTTGTCTTATTTGCTGTAACTCTTTGTTATTGTGTTATTTTCATAGTTCTTAGGGTCAACAGAACACATCTTTAACTTATTATAGCCTACCTTCAAATGATATTATACCAGTTCTCATATAGCATAAGAAACTTACAACAGTACACTTCCATTTCTCCCCCTCTGACCTTTATATTATTGTTATCATTCATTTTACTTATATATATGTTAACATCATGCTGCATTGTTACTACTTTTGTTTAAACAATTCATTATATTTTATGATCATATCCACTTTTCTTTCTTTCTTCCTGAGGTCCTGAAGTCTTTTGTTATTATTTCCTTTCTGTTTTGAGCACTTGTTTTAGTCATTCCTTAAGGGCAAGTCTTCTGGTGACATATTCTTCTAGTTTCCTGTCATCTGAAAATGACTTTACTTCTCCTTCATTTCTAAAGAATAGTTTGACTTCTGGTTTGCAATCCAGTGTATAAGGAGCTTGGAAGTTGTCACTACATCCTAACAACAAATAAAAGCCTGAACAAACTGATTAATTAATAATTCTTCTTAGGGCCATCAGAGAAGTGAGGTTCACTGTCCCTTATATTGGAAAGATTGACAAGAAAATACTTAGAATCACAACTTACTGGAGCAGAAACCCATGAGCAGAACCCTTTGTGGGAACCAGTATGGGGTAGAAAAACCTGAACTGTAATTGATGAATTGCTGGGCATTCAGAGTAAACAAGTGTGAGAGTTAAACACTCCAGTAGGACCCATTCAAAGGAGGGCCCCACACTTTTGGGAGTTCTGGTTTCAGGAGTTCAACTAGGTTCTCACAGGAAATATCAGAAAAAAAAAAAAAATCTTGTACTTCTGGTGAGGAGAGGGAGGAGCAACTATTTGAAGTAAGTCAGAGCATTCTCTTCTAGTTAAAAAGGCCTGGCCTCAAGATAAATTACTTTACCAGAGCCTAAACTATTAGGATTTTATCAGAGCCTAACCAACCTGGAAGAAAGGAAATAGCATACTCCAGCATGCCTTAGCCTTCTACATAGGGGAAGAGAAATACTCAACTTCAGCTCATTCTAGACATTTTGTCCCACCTAAGGGGAATGTTAGGGGATTGAGAAGCACTGTTTGAAGTTCACAGTTTAGAGACACAGGCTCACTAAAAGACTGAGATACAAAACTATAGAACACTTTGCTCCTTCCCACACTGTTACAGGATCTTTGGGGTATTGATTTTCTGGCCAGAAACCTCTGTGGCTGGTGGCATCTTTGCCTTAGTTCTTGTCTTGCATCTAGAAGAATGAGGTATGCAAACAAGTGAAGGGTAAACAAGACAAAGAAGAGTTTCACTAAGGGTTAGAACAGCTCAGAGGAAACCCTCAGTGGGTAGCGCCTCTTTGTAGGCAGATCATCTTCTCTGTAAGCAGATCTTCCCATTGAGTGCTCAGCTCTCAAGCAGAGAGGAGGCCCTGGAGAGGGTAGCACCTCTCTGCTACTGGTCATCATCCTGACATCTGCTGCTCTCACCAGAAAGGAGGCCCTGAAGAAAGCTGCTTCTCTCTGAAGCTGGTAGTCCCTATGTCTCTGCAGGTCTCTGAAGCTCTCAGAAGAGAGGGTGGTTCCTCTCTGCAGTGGGCCATCTGTCCTCCATCTTAGGTCCTCTGCCCTGCTCTGACTGAGCCTGGGGCTTTTTTGGACCTCAGAAGGAGGAAGTGCCTGTCAATTGGTTCATGGAGGGCCATGGGTGGTCCAGAAAAGGCACCACAAGTCCCCACTCCATTCTGCTGGTCTGGCAGCCTGACCCCAGCCTTCAGGCCCTCCCTTGCCTGAAGGTGGATCTTACTGACAACCCATCCACTTCCACCCAGGAGCCTGTCTGCCTTCTGCTGTCCCTGGCCCCTGGCTGTTGGCACCAAGAGGCACCTGCAGGCCAGCACTGAGCAGTCCTCAGAGCTCCCCTCTGCTTCCCCTGCTACTCTCATTGGTATCCAAATTCTGCAGGGGGCTGGGGCAGCAGGGCACTGGCTTGCCAGCACTGATCCGAGTGTGTGCAGACTGTGCCAAACTGTGATAGCACCCGAGCTTGGCTTCAACCCTGCTGTGATATGAGAGCCTGTGCCGGGAGCAGTGAGAGGTCAGGCAGCTGGAGAAGACACCCGTGGGCTTGCGGGTCCTAGGGTCGGGAGGCCTTCCTTGGCTCCTAAGGGTGTAGGTTGCAGAGACACCTGGGTCTTGCACTAGGGAAGGTGGCTGTAGCTGCACCCGGAGCTCCTGCCCTGCCAACTCAGAAGGGGTGGAGTTCCTGCTTGTCCTTGGCTCCTGCTGGCTTGGTGTAGCAGAGGCCCATGTCTGCACCTGTGGATCTGGTGGTTGCACCTGCACCAGAACGGCCAGGGATCCTCCCTGCTCCTGGCACCTGCAAGAGCACAGGGAGGCTCTGATCGGCTCTGAGGGGCTGCAGCCTTACTCAGGAAGGCAGGATTCCTGCCTACTCCATGGAGCAGGAGGCCTGGGTCTGCAGCCGCAGCTGCACCCAGGAGGGCAGGGATGCTGGCTGCTCCATAAAATGGGAGGCCTGGGTCGACAGCCCTAGTTTGGGCGGCTGCTTCGGCACCTGGGGAGCTGCTGCCCCAACTCAGAAGGGCGGGTCTTCAGCTTTCCTGGCTTCCAGGCTCCTAGGAGTGTGGAGCCCCAGCCGTGCCTCCCTGCTGCAGCTGGCATGATGGCAGCGCTGCTGCCATCAACACCTCACTACCACATTACTAAAGACCTACTTTCTGCAGTTCCTTTTATCCAGTATCTCATACTTGGCTGTTAAAAAACAATTGCAAGGCATGCTAAAAGACCAAAAAAAAAAAAAAAAATAGCTTGAAGACACAGAGCAAGCATCAGAATTAAACTAATATACCAAGAACAGTCTTACTAGATAGAGCATTCAGAATTGACAATTTTTTTTTATCACTACTTATAAAATGCTGTGCCACTTCTTTCTGGCTTACATTTTACAAGTAATGTATTGTTTCTCCTTAACCTCTCTTAAGACCTTTTTCCATCTTTAATTTTCAGAAATTTGAATATGATTTGTCTTGGTATGGATTTCTTTGGATTTATCCTATTTGGAATTTGTTCTACTTTATTCTTTTTGAATCAGTGGGTTTAATATCTTTTGTCAAATTTGGGGAAATTTTAGCCATTATTTATTTGATTATTTTTTTCAGTTGAACAGTTTTTCTCCTTGCTTCTAGGACCCTGATGATACAAAAGCTAGATTCTTTGTTATCATTCATAGATCTCTCAAATCATTTATTTTTTTCTAGCCTGTTTTCTCTATATTGTTTACACTGAGTAATTTCTAATTATCTGTGTTTAAGTTTGAGGATTCATTCTTTGTTGCTCCAAACTACTTTTGAGGCTATCTGTTGAGTATTTCAGTTATTGTATTTTTTTAGGTTTATAATTTCTAGCTCATTATTTATTCAATATCTTATATTCCTTTACTTAGATTTTTAAAATTTTGTTTCAAAAGTGTTTTTAATTGCTCATTTAATAATTTTTTATTCTTGATCTTAGCCAAAAGGCCAAGAGGCAATCATTTAATAATTTCTGCTAACTTGTATATGTTTCAAACTTCACAATAAAAAGGGAAAACAAATGCAATTTTTCTGATCTGGAGAAGATGCTGACCACTTTCTTCATCTGTAGGAAAAACCAAAACAAGAAGGAAATGAGACTAAATGATTATAGAAGAGAGTATAAACACTTTAACTGAGAAGATATTTCTCCACTAGGAAAACTTCCCACGCAAAGTGTATCCTAGTGCCTGGTCATCTCTCAAATCCAATGTTTGTTAGTTTTAATTGCAAGAGTAATACATAAAAACTAATGATTCATTTTGCAGAATAATAGGTATACTGTAATCCCAGTTCTCACACATTGGAGAAAAACAAAATTTAGAAAATGAGATTCCTCTATAGTCACAGCCCTTATATCACCACTCTCAATGGTTTTGTAAACCATTCAGAATTTTCATGTGTGACTAGAACTGGGATTATATTAGACCTATTATTATGCAGCTTCTTTTTCTTCTTTTTTGCCTAAATATTCCTCTAAGAGAGTTTGTGAAACAGAATAAATAGCTGTTTAGACAGAAAAGCTAAAAATAGTTGAAAACAGCTAAACACAGCTTCTTTTCTGTTCAGATTCCAAGATCATGCCAATTTTATCCATATTTTAACATCTGGCATGATCTTTTTAACCTAAGGACATAATTTTACACAATTATTATCCTTTTATCTAAGGACAAAAAAATTACAGTAGTGAAAATAACCCAAAAAGCAAGATCCTGAAGTTCCGAGCTTGCAGTTGGCTGACCCTCTGTGCCTCTGTGGGCAGGTGGCCGCCGGGCTTTGTGTCTGAGGGGCCGCATAGTAGAATGACTCAGCAAAGCAGTGGCCTGGGGAACATAGAAGAGGCTGACTAAGATTATGAGCTTTCAGGGGAGCATTCTTTTTAGCTGGCAAATTTCTCTTTTAAGGTAATGAAAGTGTTTCAGGTTCCTCTTTGTCCATTTGCAAATAAACTGGTGAGTCCACGTCACTCCCAGTGCAAATGAGAGTGTGGTGCATACGTCATGAAGATGAAGTGGTTTCCCCTTAATTTTGCATATTTTCTTGTCTGCTTTTAACTCTAGAAGATATTTGCCTTCACCTGATTTACAGTCAGGTTCGTTTCTCGCATCACAAATTGACTCTCCTCTGTTGTCCTCACCAATTATTCATTGTGCTCATTTCACGTATAATGCCCCTGATTTTGTAGCATTGGCCCTAACAGAATATTAGACAAAACTCAAGGAGGAGAAACTTGTGTGGGGATAGGGGAATAGATGCGTGCCCTTTGTAGAACAGAACTCTGTCTTGGGCTTCTTTTTTTATCCTATAAGTCTTCACTGTAAGAAGCTCACGGTATCTTCGTACCAGCCTTCTGGTTGATCGACAAATGTTCTCAGCAGGAATTTTTTAAGAAAACGGATCTCAATATTTCTAAGAGCTAGTTGCAGTGACTCATGATGAACAGAGAATTATAATGGACAGTGTTGGAGCCAACTGAGACCATGTTATTGCACCCCAACACTTGGCATAAAGCCTCATGCATCCACTTGTTCATCCATCCGTTTTTCAGCTAGCTCTTACTAAATGAAATCCAGATATGTAGCTCTGTGCCACGTGTGTATTCAATATGCCTGTCCCAGTGACTCTTTCAACTCAAGCTTGCTCTCTGAGGACAAAATCATGAACACATCCCCAGAGGGACACTCTACCTCTCTCCGCTGGAAGACCAGAATCCGTTTTCCAGTTCCTCCAAGCCCAAGCACTGTGACTATCATCTGTCCGTGGGAGCCTTTAAGCCACTCCCCTAGCCCCCATCTTGTTCCTTGGCCTCCTTCCTCCTCAGCACCTTGGATCCTCCAGAGTTGATCTTACTTCTTCTCAAGTCCCCCTGGAGTCCTCATGGGCCCTGACAGACTCTTTAGAGATTGCTCATTTTAGAGCCCGAAGGCTTCCCAAAGAGTCCTCTATGAGGTTTCCAAATTTCTCCCTATTGAGATTAGCTTGGCTCTTCTGGCAGGGCACGGTGGCTTATGCCTGTAATTCCAGCACTTTCGGAGGCCGAGGTGGGCAGATCACCTGAGGTCAGGAGTTCAAGACCAGCCTGACCAACATGGTGAAACCCTGTCTCTACTAAAAACACAAAAATTAGCTGAGTATGGTGGCGCATGCCTGGAATCCGAGCTACTCATGAGGCTGAGGCAGGAGAACCACTTGAACCTGGGAGGCAGAGGTTGCGGTGAACCAAGACCGCACCACTGCACTCAAGCTTGGGTGACAAGAGTGAAACTCTATTTCAAAAAAAAAAAAGGATTAACTTGTCTCTTCCATGCTGGGGAGTAAGGGCCCTTTGCTTCCATGTCCAGCTTCCACCCTTGCCCTGTCCAAAATAAAGCAAAGTCCAGTCCCAGCTGGCTCCTCCCTGCTACCTGGGGAGTATTCTCACTTGCGCCTTACATCTCTGCTTGGCATCCTCAAGCCTCAAGAAGAGGTTTTTATTGTAATATCATATTACACTAAATTTGAAAAAGAAAAAGTAACACCCACTCACCCCCACACCCAAATACAGCCACACTTATCATTTTGGTGGGTTTGACTGGGCTTCTCTTTCTTGTGAAGGTTGTCATGGTTATATGCACACAATGTTGTACCCTGCTCTTGTCAAAAGTGTATCTCCATGTTGCTACATGAACAATAGTCATCATTCACATGCATAACACAACATTAAAACATTTATAATGAACTGTAATTTTAGCACTGCATACACCTATCAAAATGACAATTAACACTCAAGTGATACTTTCCTTCATATTTTGGATTTTTTTTTTGTAGAAAGGGTTAAGAACTCTCTTGCAATTCTTAACACATCATGATAAATTGTTCTCCATGGAAGACTGTACAAATGCATAATGTCAAGAGCAATCTGAGAAGATAGCAGTTTTACCATATCCTTCCCAGCATTGGGAATTGCAATGGAAATGTTAATTTTCATTAATGTATCAGGGCAAAAGATGGTTCTTCATTGATATTCATTTCAATTTGATTCCTAACACGGTTGTTGAATAGTTTTTCATAGACCAGTTATACCAGCACAGGTATAAGCCAGCTAAGTGCTCTGCTATCTTTCCCTTTGGTTTCTATACTGTGGAAAGTTATTGTTCATAGAGCTTTTGCGAGCTTGTCACCTGTGCCATTCATGCCAGGCACGCCATATTTTGTAGAGCCAGCTGTATTTTTATTCTGAAGTGGCTTCCCCCTTTCTGAAAAGGGACTTGGCAAGAGTTCCGTTCGGTCACAGTGAATTAGACACCAACTTCCCTTGTCAACAGAAGTTGGCCTGTTGGGCTAGACTTGGGCACCAGGTGCTACCTCCTGCTTGGCTGCCCTCTCAGTGACATCATCTATACCTGGAATGCCCAGTGGGTAGGAAAGAATCTGGCCTGCCTGGACTGTGTCTGGTCACAGGTCAGTGGAATTTGTGGAGTGACACAGTGGCAAAGCCCCACAAGGACTGGTGGCCTGACTGAAGAAGGCTCTAAACCATTCATCCCCCTCAACTGCCACACCACCATACCTGGCCCATCAGTGCTGAGAAGGTGAGCCAGATGGGGACCAGAGTGTCATTAAGTCAAGCATGATGAGGCAGAAGGAAAGGTCTCGGCATACAAAATATGCCCTCTGTCCTGAGGCAGAGCCATCCATTTTGTATGCTCAATCAACATATCTGTGGCATTTTTATGCTGTTCAACCACCCTCCTGAGAATGTTCATGGCAAAACAGACCCTCCCCACAGGCCCACCTTCCCTTTCCCTGGCAGTAGCCTCCTTGAACAGAGTCCCAGGGAGGTAGAATAATAAAAATTACAACTTCCCCTATCAGGAGGAAAGCTGCACCCTCCTGCTGACTGCCTTTGCCTGAAAAGTTGCTTGGCCACACTATGGCTTCCTTGGGCTTTTGGGGCTCACTGTGGGGCTGCCTATCTCTCTCCACACTGCACACACATTTAAGCTCTTCACTGGGACATCATAAGCTGAGAAGTCTGAGATTTTGCTTTTCTCTCTATCAAAACTTTATTGAATGTCCATCATGTGCTACACTTTGCAGCAAAGCCAAGTCAGACTTGGCCTGCCCTCTGGGAACTCACAGGCAACAAAGTTCATGATCAACGTAATGTCAGCTAAGAATTTGCTAGCTAGGCACAGAACGCATAGGAAAGATGAGGTCAAGGCAAGTTTCCCAGAAGCCATGAAGCCTGAACTGAATTTGGGGACTCCAGAAAACAGAAGACGTAAAATTGCAAAAGGTCCTGTGTTCTCAAAATGTTGTCTTAAAAGCTCTGAGCTTCCTGAAAGATTTCAGTCAAGCCAGGGGAGGGAAGGCAGGCATGGCTAACTTTGCATTTAGGACAGATCCCCTTGGCATCCACGTTGGGCATAGATGGGAAGATAGGAAGGCCAGGGGAATGGTCATACCCCAGCGAAGAAGTGATGAGTGCCTGGGCTCAAGCAGGATCCATGGGGTGTGGGAGGACAGTGTGGTTTTCAGAGGCAGTAAAGAAGAGGGGCTCCCCAGCTTGGATTTGGTGGTGGTGGGAAAGGGAGGATTTAAAATGATAATCCAGTCTCCTGGTTCAAGCAGTGGACACACATTTGGGGGAAAGAGGACAAGTTCAATTTTGCAGATGCTGTATTCTGGATATCCAGGAGACATTCGAGTGTGTCCTGAGTGGCCCAAGCCCAGGACAAGGACCCAAGACTCCAAGGCAACGTGTGGTTAAACCCATGGCTGAGTCTATCACTGAGTGGGACCACCTAGGGCCTGTATAGAAGAGGTGAGTCCCAAGCCAAAGCTGGGATCCCTGACCTCTAAGATGGTAACAGGAGAGAAGGACAGTACAAAGAAGATGAGAAATCCTGGCCAGAGCAGGTGGACAAAAAAAGGGTTTCTGGAAGAAGTGTCTACTGGGTCCAACATTACAGGAAGTTTAAGTAAGAAAAAGACCAGAAGTGTCCACTGGTTGGGACAAAGAAGAGGCAGTGAGTATCAGTAGCTGGTTCAGGAAGATTGGTTGTGAAAGGAAGGTGGGATGAGAGGGGAAAATGTGGTCAAGAGAGGGGTTTTGTCAAGATGAGGGACTTTAGCACATGTAAAGCATAGAGGATTGCTTTAAATTGCAGTTTACAGAAATGCAGCAGGCTTTTCTGTCTCAGGGGAGTGGCATAGTTTCTTTTGCATCTTTTTAAGCTTGCATGTCTCTGGAAAGTGAGTTTTCTCCATCAACACGTGGAAATAGAGGGCAGGGCAGAGTAACAGGAGTTGTACAAGAGAACAACAGGAGGATTGAAGGGGAACCAGTGGGAGGGAGGAGGAGTGAGCAGAAAGGAGGTGGAGCTCAAAAGGGAGAGGAGAGGACCTGAGCATGTGTGGAAGAAGAGAGGTCATGCGAAGAACTTCTCAGGGCAGCCAGGTATGGCTTGGCAGACTGGGGATGACTAAGATTCCATTTGCAGTTACCTGCTCAGCCAGGTAACGTCAACGCCCAGTAACCGTCAGTTATGCCCAATCACTTTTGTGTGAGTAGAGTTTGGAGGTCTTTATTAGGGACAAAGGTTTAGATCAATATGTGGAAAAAAGAAGAAAATAGTCATAATAATTAGAATATGAATGAGAAAGAGAATTCTGCTTGAGTCAGTGCAGGGGTAGCCGAGTGTCTATTTCCCCCTGACTGCGAGGAGGGTCTGTCCATTTCGTTGGCTATATCAGGAGGGAGGTTGGCAGGTTTGGGGCTCCAGGTACCTGATTCTTGGTTACAGAGGGAAAAACCCAGGAAAAATAGAAAAGTTGAAGAAATGGGTCAGTTTCTTCTGTCTTTGTGCTGCTCCTTCCATCTTTCCTCCTACACCTGGAAGACAGCATCCCCCACCCCACACACTCAAGTTCCTTTCCAGCTTTCAGATGCTCCCCATCTGCCCTGGAGGCAGCATCAAACCCTGCAGGTGACTGGGTGCAGGTGATTTGGTAATTTTGCCAAATTACCAGTCACTATTTCCCAAAAGTCAATTAATTGAAAAACAATTTGCTGAAAATTAATTTTCTAAAAGATTAATTTCCGTGAGAAGTGATCTCTGGAATTCACCCAAAAGTTGCTTTGGTTAAATACTTTTACAATTATAACAATTTGTGTGCTCTGGTTTTTAAAACACTGAGGATTCCTGATTCCCCCCCAGGTTTGGTTTTCTATTTCACTTATATTTAGCAGTTTAGTGTCCAAGTATCAGGTACGTTTTCATCAGCTGTTTTGCTGTGGATTTCTCAGTCCACCCCTGGTAAATGTCAATTTCATGTGGGTTTCTATATTTCAGGAGTGGGACACTTCTCAAACACACAATATTTTTTTGGTGTCAATAGATGGGTTTTCCCTCAGCCACATTTATTGTCAATTCCAATTTTAGACTTGTGTCTAAATTGGACTATAGTTCCCACTTTTGGATTTTGTCATTGGGGAAGTTGTCATGGATATATGAAAATTAACATGCAGAAAAAACTTTTATTTGTCTGACTGCCAAACCACTTTGGAAAAAAAAAAAGATGATGAAAATTGGTGTAAAATTGCACTTGAAGGGCAAAACCATTTTTTTCTGAAAACCAAAGGTTGGAATATGAAAAGTCTCATGAATTGCCAAAACCTTTATAGTAACTACTGGGGAGTAGTCAGCTTTTGAAACATGAACCACATGCCTATAAATCTGATAGAAAACAGTGGTAGAGAAACTAAAAGTGCAACATCTCAACTAAATATAACCAAAGGCCAAAATGTTGGGAAAAAATCATTAACAGATTTTGAAACTTTCTATGAAACACATATTATTACATATTTTGTAAATAATTACTATAAAGAAGTTTTTAGTGATTTGGGAATTTGTGAAATTGTCATTTTGCAAATTGATTTTTAACATAGTGGTTTTTAGGCAGTCGGTGACTGTGAGAGTGTGACTTTTGGCAAATGTTCTTGAGGTCAGGAGTTTGAGACCAGCCTGGCCAACATGATGAAACCCTGTCTCTACCAAAAAATACAAAAATTAGCTGAGCACGATGGTGCATGCCTGTAGTCCCAGTTACTGGGGAGGCTGAGGCACGAGAATCGCTTGAACCCAGGAGGTGGAGGTTGCAGTGAGTCAAGATTGTGCCACTGTACTCCAGTCTGGGCAACAGAGTGAGTGATACCCTTTCTAAAAAAAAAAGAAAAAGAAAAAAAAAATTGCTAGCACGGAAGCATTAAGCCAGCACCACACATTCTACACATTCAATTCCTGTGGCTCCCTCCTGCCTTGAGCAGTCTGGGGATGCAACTGGGGCCAACCCAGTGGGCAATGCATTGAATGCAGTGACATTACTAACATCTGTTTCTGACCTGTACCTCAGCTATGACCCATATATGACCTCCTCTGCTCTCATGCTGAAGTCCAGGCACCTCGTGGGACCCTCCAGGCCTCACAGATCTGGCTCCTCTACCCCGTGAGCCCAGTGAACACCTATCGTATGCAGGGCCCGGCGTCCGACCTACTCTTGAGATGCACCCCACCACACTGCAGCTGGTGTCCTGTGCACTCCTCTCTGGTGTGTCACCTCTGAAAGGCAGGCATCAGCCAACCCTGGTCACCATTCACAGTAGCACAGCTAAACTGGATCAATTAGTGATTTTTAAAGTTCAGTGCTTTAAGACTTCTGCTTCTGGAAAGATGGAGTAGATTCATTTTTCCTTATTCTTCTCACTAAGTACAACTAAGGTATTGTATACAACAAACATAAGAAGACTCCGAAAGATCTAGAGAAGAAGACAGCTGGACTAGGGACCTCAGCTTCCCAATCCCAGCTCCCCGGGTAGTGTCAGGAAGGCCAAGGGCAGACTCCAGACAGGACGTTCGCTCCTGCCTGGAGATAACGAGCTGCTGACCCTCCTCCATGCAGTGTGAATGGAGAGCACACAGGGAGCTTGGGCTGCCCCCCACAAGGAGAAGGCACCCAAAATATGTGCAGTAAAAGCCAAGAGAACTGAGAGGAAAAATAGACAAATTCATAATTATCATTGGACATTTTGCTACCATTTCTCTACCTTTCTCTACAACTGATATAAAACCAAGCAGAAAATCAGCAAGGATGAGGAAGAACTCAAGAACATCATCAACCAACAGGGTCTAATTGACATTTCTAGAACACTCTGCCCAAAACCTGCAGAACACACATTCTTTTCATGTGCCCAAAGACCATATACTAGGATACATTATATCTTAGGCTGTAAAACAAGCCTTGACAAATGTAAAATAATTGAAATTATACAGAGTGTGTTCTTGGACCACAATGGAATCAAACAAGAAATCAGTAACAGAAACATAGCAGGAGAATCTCAGATACCTGCAAATTAAACAACACATTTCTAAGTAACCCATGGTTTAAAGAGGAAATTCTTTAAATCAATAAGCTAAACTCTGGCCTCAAGACACCAGAAAAAAAAGAGCAAAATAAACCCAATGCAAGCAGAAGGAAATAAAAAGATTGAACAGAAAGCAGTGAAAATGAAAACAAAGAAACAATAGAGAAAATCCACGAAACAAAAGCTAGTCCTTGAAAAGGTCAATGAAGTTGATTAACCTGTAGCAAGACTGACAAAGAAGAAAAGAACATATAAATTGCCAACATCAGGAATCAGGGGATATCACTAAAGACCCTGCAGGCATCAAAAGGTTAATAAGAAAATACTATGAATAACTCTAGATACGTAAATTTGACAACTTAGATGAAATAGACCAATTGCTTGAAAAGCACAAACTTCCACAATTTATCTAAAATGAAATAGATCATTTGAATAGTCTTATAACTATTAAGGAAAATTAATTTATCATTTTTAAAAGCCATAGGAAGAAATTTATAGGTTCAGGGGGTTTTGCTGGAGAATTATACCAAATGTTTATAGAACAATTAACACCAATTTTATACAGTATAATCCAGAAAATAGTAGAGGAAGGAAAGATCATCTCCTAATTCATTTTATGAGGTCAGTATTACCCTGATGCTAAAACTAGGAAAGGACAGTATAAAAATGAAAATTATAGTCCAATGTCCCTCATGAATATAGACATAAAAATCTATAAGAAAAATATTAACAAATAGAATTCTTTAATATAAAAAATAATTATATAACATGACCAAGTGGGGTTTATCCCAGGAATACAAGGCTGGTTTAATATTCTAAAATCAGTCAATGTAATCCACCATATTAACAGGCCTAAAGAAGAAAAATCACATCATTATTTCAATTGCTGCAAAAAGGACAAACAGAAAATTCAATACTCATTCATGATGAAAACTCTAAAAAATTTGGAGCTGAAGGAAACTTCCTCAACTTCATAAAAACATCTACAATATCATACTTAGCGATAAAAAATGTAATGCTTTCTCCCTAAGATCATGAATAAGGCAAGGCTGTTTAATATAGTACTGTAAGTTCCAGCGAGTGCAATAAGACAAGAAAGAGAAATAAAAGACACACAGGACGGAAAAGAATTAAAACTATTGCTATCTGCAGATTACATAAAGGTGTGTGGAAAATCCCAAGGAATCTACCAAAAAACTCCTAGAATTAATAAGCTTAGCAAAGTCATAAGATCAACATGAAATTAGTTGTATTTCTATATACTAGCTACAAACATATGGAAACCCAAATTAAAAATGCAATACCATTTGCAATCACACAGAAAAAAAGAAAGCAAATACTTAGGTGCAAATCTAGCAAAACATGTAGTTGAAGGGTTTATATGCTTAAACTACGCAATGCTGATGAAAGAAATCAAAGGCAATTGAAATAAATAGAGACACCCATCACATTCATAGATTGGAAGACAACAATTCTCCCTATATTCATATAAAGTTTTAACAAAATTTGCATTAAAATACCAGCAACCTTTTCTGTAGATAAGATTATTCTAAAATTTATATGAAAAGTCAAAAGAACTAAACTAGCCTAAGCAATTCTAAAAAAAGGAGAATAAGGGAGAAGAACCAGTCTTCTCAAGTCTAAGGCTTTCTACTTAGCAACAGTGATAAAGACAGTTTGGTATTGGCAGAGGATTAGACACACAGATCAGTGGAACAGACAAAGAATCCAAAAAGAGACCCAGAAAAATATGACCAAATGATTTTTGATGAAGATCCAAAATGGATAAAGAATGGGCTTTTCAACAAACAGTGCTTGAGTGACTAGGAAAGTGTGGGCTTACAAAAAAAGGTACTTTATACCTAACACATTATAAATAAAAAAAAAGGCAAAACAAAACTCAAAATGGATCACAGACTTAAATGTAAAATGTAAAGCTATAAAGTTTTCAGGAAAAAACAGGACAAAATTTTCAGGAGCTCCTACTAGGCTAGACTTGGTACCAAAATATGTTGTATAAACTGAAAATTGATAAATTGGACTTTATAAAAATTAAAAACATTTGCTGGTAAAATATCCTAAGATGATGCAAAAACAAGGCACAGATTAGGAGAAAGTATTTCCAAATAATTCTGATATCTGATAGTCAATAAAGGACTCATATTCAGAATTTATTTAAAGAAATTAAATTATTTTCTTTATTAAATCTCATCAATAACAAATAAACAGTCTAATTAGATATTGGACAAAAGACATGAAAAGACATTTTACCAAAGATGGAAAATAAGCATATGAAAAGATGCTCAACACCAGTGCCCACTAAGGAAATGTGAATTAAGACTCTCATTATATATCACCACCCTCCTATCAGAGCAGCAAAAATAAAATTTAAAATAGGAGCTATGTCAAATGTTGACCCAGATGCTAACAAATTAGGTCTATGTTGCTGGTGAGAATGTAAAATGGTACAACCACTTTGGGAAGCAGTTGGGCAGTTTCTTAGGAGTGTCTTACTCCATTTGAGCTGCTATGACAAAATACCATAAACTAGGTGGCTTGAACCAGAAACCTCTATTTCCTACAGTTCTGGGGGATAGGCAGTCTGAGATTAAGGCACTGGCAGGTTTAGTATCTGATGAGGGCTGGTTTCCTGGTTCACAGATGGCACCTTTCGCTGTATCCTCACGTGGTGGAAGAGGCAAGGCAACTCTCTAGGACCTCTTTCTTCAGGGCATTAATCCCATTTATAAAGGCCCTGCCCCTAAGGCCTAATTAACTCCCTAGGGCCCAATCTCCTAACACCATCACATTGGGGATTAGGTTTCAACATATAAGTTTTTGGGGGTGACACAAAATTCACACTATAGCACTTGGATACACTTTTCATATGATCTAGCAATTATATTCTTGGACATTTATTTCAGAGAAATAGAAACATGTTCACACAAAAACCTGCATATCATTCTTCATGGCAGCTTTATATGTAATAACTCAAACCTAGAAACAACCAAAATATCTTACAATGGAAGAATGGTTAAACAAACTGTGGTATATCCATACTGTGGAATACTACTCAATAATACAAAGAAACAAATTATTGATACATACAACTTGGATGGATCTCAAGGGCACTATGTTGAAGGAAAAAAAAATCCATCCTCAATAGGTCACATATTGTATAATGCCATTTATGTAAAATGCTCAATATTACAAAATTGTAGAACTGGAGACCAGAGTAATGGTTGCCAGGGGTTAGTGACAGGTGGGGTCATGGGAGAGCAGTGGGTGTGACTTTAAAGGGACAACTTGAGGGAGAACTTTGTTGTGATGGCACAGTTCTGTATCTTGATTGTGGCTGAACGTGCATCAGTCTACATCTGTGATAAAAACGGCATAGAACTTCATACACACATGCACACACATACATTGTACCAATATGGATTTCCTGGTTTTGATATTATACTATAGTTAGGTAAGATGTTAATCACTAGGGAAAATCAGAGAAAGTGAACACGAGACATTATGAATCTTTAATTTTTTTCAAAACAAGGTTTTTTGAAATGTTCTATTGCATTCTGGCTTCTGTGCTCTGTCACCTGGGCTGGAGTGCAGTGGCACAATCTTGGCTCACTGCAACCTCTGCCTCCCAGGTTCAAGCGATTCTCCTGCCTCAGCTTCCTGAGTAGCTGGGACTACAGGCACATACCACAGTGTCTGGCTAAGTTTCATGTTTTTTAGTAGAGACAGGGTTTTGCCCAGGTTTTTCCCAGGCTGATCTTGAACTCCTGACCTCAAGTGATCCGCCCACCTCGGCCTCCCAAAGTGCTGGGATTACAGCCTACACCACAGTGCCTGACCTGGCCTCTATGGTTTCTGATGAGAAATCCACAACCCTTTAAATAATTGTAATTTTATAAACAATGTCATTTTTCATTGCTGCTTTCAAGATAATTCCTTTGTTTCTAGTTTTCAGTAGTTTCCTTATGATGTCTCTAAGTGAGAATCTCTTTGAGCTTATTCTGTTTGGGATTCTCTGAGCTTCTCAAATCTACAAGTTTATGTGTTTTGCCAAATTCAGAAATATTTTTAATCATAATTTTTTCAAATATTTTTCAGCTCCTCACTCATTATCCTCTCCTCTTGGGACTTTTATGTTACAAATATTAAGCCATCATTTTCTGTCATTACAGGTCCTTCTGAGAGACATGTTTACTTTCCAAGAATTGTCAACTTTTTGTCAAATCTGTATTGTTAATCCCCAACCCAGAGGAATACCCGTACACACTCACCTTCTCTGCATTAATCCTTGGGTTCTCAAACCTGGCTAGTTACTGGTCAAAATGGGATTTCTCGGTTGTGTAGCGGGTTGTAGTTCCAGGCCTCTATCACTTTCAGTACTGACCTCTTGTTGAAAAAATTTCACATTCCCAACAGCGACTCCTGTATTCAAGGTCTCATATCCCTCCCATGGAGCAGTGTGCTCACCCTGTGCTGGTAGCACCCTCAGAAACGCTTCATACGGAGTGGCTAGACGCCTCACTACCACCTTTTCTTTCCCTCCTGGTCTTCTAATGATCCTCCTTTTCCCAACTAAACTCAGATTTACTTGCCTTAGGATCTTGTTGCTTCCTTGAGAATCTTGCTCCAAATTTTATCCTCCCCACCTTCCGCTCCAGTGGTTTCTTTTCTTCCACTTGTAGACATCTTCAGGCACCTCCAAGACTTAAACAACAAAAACAAGAAAATCAGCCTCCAGAATCTCCCTTAACCTTGCTCTTTCTTCAAGTTGAAGCTATCTTGTTGAAATTTTTCTGTCGGTACAGAATCTCTCAGTTACCCAATCCAAGAGTCTCTCTACATTGGTCCACCATGTCTCCCTGTTATTGAAATGCTCTCCCTTGCTTCCCTCAGCTTCTTATATACCTCCTTCTCTTTCTGAGCCTTGGATCCTCCTCCACTGACTCCTCATTGACTTTATCTATTTTTATAAGGTTTTCATTGAGGTATAACATGCCATATTAGTCCGTTTTGTTTTGCTACGAAGGAATACCTGAGAATGGGCAATTTATGAAGGAAATATGTATATTTGGCTGCTGGTTCTGCAGGCTGTACAAAAGCATGGCACCAGCACCTGCATCTGGTAAAGCCTCAGGAAGCTTCCACTTATGGCAGAAGGCAAAGGGAGAGTAGGCACGTCACAAGGTGAGAGAGGAGGAGGAGGAAGAAGAGCGGTGGGAGGAGTGCCACTCTCTTAAACAACCAGCTCTAGCATGAACTAATAGAGTGAGGACTCACTCATTCCTGCAGAGAGGGCATCAAGCCATTCCTGAGGGATCCGCCTCCATGACCCAAACACCCCCCACTAGGCCCCACCTCCAACACTGGGGGTCACATTTCAGAATGAGATTTGGAGGGGGCAACATCCAAACTACATCACATGCATGCAGTAAAGTGCATAAATATTAAGAGCAGGGTGAATTTTTGCACACATGCATAGGTGTGATGACCACTGTGCATGAGATGCAGGCTACTCTCACAAGTGCCTCTGTGTCCCTCCCCAGCCAATCCACATTCTCCCTTGCTCTTCAATAACCGCTACTCTGACCCCTATCCACATGGATTATTTCTGCCTGTTCTAAAACTTCATATAAATGGAACCATGTAGTATGTCTTCTTTTGAGCCTGCTTTTTTTTCTTTTTTCTTTTTTTTTTTGAGACAGATTCTCACTCTGTCATCCAGGCTGGAGTGCAGCGGCACCATCTCGGCTCGCTGCAACCTCCGCCTCTTGGGTTCAAGCAATTTTCTGCCTCAGCCTCCTGAGCAGCTGGGATTACAGGCATGCGCCACCACACCCAACTCATTTTTGCATTTTTAGTAGAGACGGAGTTTCATCATCTTGGCCAGGCTAGTCTTGAACTCCTGACCTCAAGTGATCCACCCACCTCAGCCTCCCAGCATGCTGAGATATAGATGTGAGCCACCGCGCCTGGCCGAGTCTGCTTTCTTCTACACATCATGATGCCTAGTGGATTCACCCATGTTTCTGTGTGCATCTGCAGTTCATTCCTGTTTATTGGTAGGTAGTATTCCATTGTGTGAACATGCCATGATTTGTTTACTCATTCCACTCCTGATGGACATTTGAGATTTTTCCCCTTAGGCTTTTTGCAAATTCAGCACCCTTCCATATTTTGTCTTCATCTTTCTTCAAGGTACCTCTTTTTTTTTTTTTTTCCTCAAAATAATCCAGAACAATAAGCATTCAACCTTCCCTGGAACCGGCCTTTTCCTGCTGCCGGAGCAGTAGCTTACACAGTTTCTGGCATCAGGAGGTTAAGTCAAAGTTATCAGTCAAAACACACTAGGAGAGAAAATGGAAATTGGTATGCAGCAGCGTATAATTAAGCAATCGCAAGCTTTAGGAGGCATGAAGGGGAATCTCGGGGCCAGCCTCTCAGCTGTGAAGTTCTGCAGGTAGAGTCCATGGCAAGGGGGGACGGCAGGCACAGCCGATGCCCCGACACTGCAACTCTCTGAGCCCTGCAAGTCTCTAGGCTGGGGCTGGGCTCCCTGGCCTTCTGCCTAGAGCCCTTAGGCAACCAAAATGAGAGCCCAAGAGAGCCAAGAGCCACAAGGTTATTTTTCTAAGACGTAAAGTGAATTATGTCATCCACCCAGACCTCTTTGTCGAAGAGAACAACCTCGAGTCTCCTCCTTCAGGACTCTCAGATAGATCTTCCCAGAAAAAGAGTAGGGGAAAGAGAGAGGAGGAGACACTGGAGCTACAGGGCTGGAGCAGCTGGATGGGCCTCTGACAGCAGAGGGAGGGGCAATTGCATAGGGAACCAGAGAGGGACAAAGTGAGTTATGCTTAAGAGAGCTTGAGGTCTATAAAGCTCAATGTTTATGTGAATATAATCAAAGGAAAGGGGAAAGATTTGGGAGAGAGACACCCGAGAAAACCCCAAGAAGCCACAAGACCTAGACAACAACTGCCAATCTGGTAATGACTGGGTGTGCTGTGGAGTTGGTGTTTATCCCAGACAAAGCCAGTGCTTTCCTGAGATCTGGTGACAATTTGGGGCACATATATTTAGGGAGGAGGACAAGCCCTGGGAAGAGGTTTTGAGTCAGGAGACCTGGGGTTGGGCCTCAGCCATGTGGTCCCTGGCTCTCTGGCTCTGACAGCAGAGTCCCTTCTGCTGGCAGAGTCTCTGCCTGTGAGTGGCAGCAGGCCAGCCCAGCTCCACTGGCCCTCTGGATCTAAGAAGTCTGTCTTCTCAGGCCCAGGCTTGCAAAGGCTCTGGCTGAACTTCATGGTGACCTTGCCAGTGCACACCTGAGCCACACCTCACGGCTTCTGAGTATATCTGAACCTCAGGCAATGTTTGGTTTTATTCCTAACCTCTTACTGCAGAACAGAGGAAGCCAGTTTAGAGTCAAATCCTCACGAGGCTTCTCTTATTCCAGAGTATTTATTTGCTTGGTGATTTTGAACCATTTATTTGGACACACAAAGTTCTATCTGAGAAAGAACCACTGGCTCCAACGTCCTCAAACAATGCTAGTTTTAGATGCTGACAGGGTCTCTAATAGGAGGCAAAGAAACATAACACCCAGCCAGGCAATTGCAAGGTTGAATGTGAGAGTCTAGCTTTTTGAGAATCCTTCTAAAAGTCATGGGATAAGGGATTGTCACAGTGAGGATAACAAATTCACATCTAAGGGATGAAGGTAAAACTTACTCCGATGCTCTGCAAATGGCTGTGGGGGGTTGCTCTTCCTGAGAAGTACCCCTCAGACTTGGAGTCGCTGCATCCTACTTGATTTAACTGAAGCAAAGGTGATGTATTCATCAACAAACTGTGACATAACTAAAAGAGATCTTGTGTCAACAAAGATGCTGGTGCTATAAAGGAGGTGAGTAATGTGGGAAAAAGCAACGTTTCCAAACTCATGTAGTTTTATTTATTTATCTATTTATTTATTTATTTATTTATTTATTTTTTTGAGATGGAGTCTCGCTCTGTCGCCCAGGCGGGAGTGCAGTGGCCGGATCTCAGCTCACTGCAAGCTCCGCCTCCCGGGTTTACGCCATTCTCTCGCCTCAGCCTCCCGAGTAGCTGGGACTACAGGCGCCCGCCATCTCACCCGGCTAATTTTTTGTATTTTTTTAGTAGAGACGGGGTTTCACCGTGTTAGCCAGGATGGTCTCGATCTCCTGACCTCGTGATCCGCCCGTCTCAGCCTCCCAAAGTGCTGGGATTACAGGCTTGAGCCACCGCGCCCGGCCTTATTTTATTTTTGTTGTTTGAGATGAAGTTTTCTGTCACCCAAGCTGGAGTGCAGTGGCACAATCTCAGCTCACTGCAACCTCTGCCTCCCAGGTTCAAGCCATTCTTCTGCCTCAGCCTCCCAAGTAGCTGGGACTACAGGCGTGCATCACCACACCTGGCTAATTTTTTGTATTTAGTATAGATGGGATTTCACCATGTCGGTCAAGGTGGTCTCGAACTCCTGACCTCAGGTGGTCTGCCCGCTTTAGCTGCCCAAAGTGCTGGAATTACAGGCGTGAACCACGGCACAGGGCCTATTTTATTTATTTTATTTTATTTTTTATTTTATTTTTTGAGACATAGTCTTGTTCTGTCACCCAGGCTGGAGTGCAGTGACACAACATCAGGTCACTGAAACCTCCGCCTCTCAGGTTCAGGCAATTCTTGCACCTCAACTTCCCAAGTAGATTGGACTACAGGCGCCCACCACCACACCTGGCTACATTTTTGTATTTTAGTAGAGTCAGGGTTTCACCATGTTGTCCAAAGTGGTCTCAAACTGAGCTCGGCCTCCCAAAGTGCTAGGATTACAGGCATGAGTCACTGTGCCAGGCCATACTTACGTAGTATTTTAAATATGCACGAGTAACTATGTTGCTAGTTAAACAGATATTTGACTATTCTCTATATGCCAAAAATTGTTTATAACATCACTTAAAATTTTACTCATTGAAAAAGTCACATACGCAGTTATATTAAAATCAGCATATGCTATATTCTCTAATCTAGAAATAGAAAATGTCCAAGATACCTGACTAGACCTAGTCTGTGCAGTTCTCTGAAATCCTTCTGAATCAGCTGCTACTCTGAAGAAGACCACTACACACATGATGGACCCAGCCCACCCTTGGCCCAGGCCCTGGTGCACCCAATTTCAGTGTAGACCCACCCCTTCATCAACTGCATTGGAGTGGGTCTTCAATCATGTCCCATGGTCCCTATGGTAGATGCCACACAGGTTGCAGTGGAAGATCTTCAGATGACTTGGTGACAGGTTCATGACCATCTGGTTTCAAGGTGGGCTGTCAGGCAGGTACCAAACGGGCTCTGTGGGACCAGAGTTTGGGTGTGTGTGTGTGAAGTTGGAGGTGGTGGAAAGAAGGCAGAGTGACTATCCTCATGGTGCTGGCAACAAAGAGTGGCAAACCCGCATTTTGGGTCTTTCCTCTTCTTTTATCTTCCTCACTGGCTACTGTCATCTGTAAAGAGCTCCAAGTCTTCATGTATAGAAAGCATTCAATGGGCGAGGAAAGCCCAGTCCCTACACTGGGGGATCTGCTGGCTCTATAGTTCAGAGACCCACAGCTGGAAGGACAAAGTTTGCCCTCTAGTGATTTCTTCATCATCAGCCAGTTTTCCTTGAAATGTGACTGACTCATGTTCAGGGGAACTGATATTCTAGTTGGAAAGGGGGAAAGGGAGACAGGATTATGAGGAGGGTTGTTCTCCATTTTCAAAATAAAGAACTTTGACTACTGCACTTCCCCAAATGAGGCTTTCTCTCCAGGCACATCTTCTGGTTCACAAGCTGCTCAAGAAAGGCAGGAAGGGTCACTGCAAATCCCATTCCATTGTTCCTCCAGATCCAGCTTCCCAGAGATTAGGGTCAGCTCATCCGGAAAGGAGCCTGTGGGATCAGCGAAGTCCTAGTGTAAGACATTCCAAGGAACACCTCTGATTCATTACTCTTTGGAGACTGGCTCCCATTAGCAATTACTGGAAATAATGGCTGTCCACGGAGCATGGCTGGGAGTATGGCATGCAGTGAGGATATCATAGGGTGGGCCACTGATATATGGAAATTAACCCAGGAGCCCACAAAGACAACAGCTATGGGCCTGGTAGGATCTGAAGATTTCTTCTCCAATGGCTCCTGGCAGTACTAGGCCTCCCTCCATTGGTTTGCGCATCTACATCCTCAGCATTGAGAGTGTCCAGCCAGGATTAGTGTCTACCTCAAGTCTTGGGTCCTTGGTTGCTCAAAGGTGCATGGTACCTCCAGCTGCAGAAAACAGGGGGGAAGAGCTACATGACAAGTCACAACAAGCTCTCTGGAAATATCTCCCAGGTGCCCTCTTCTAGAAAGAAATGCTTCTCTGTCAAAGCAGGCCTCTCTGTGGGTCTCTGGGCCTTCCTATATAGGCTAGGCTCTGGACGACTACACCAGCCTTGTAGGCACACCCTTCCCAGTGCTGAGAGGTTGTTTACAGCAGGGCCGCGCATCCTTTCTGAGGCCAAAACCGAAACAACAACAGAAAAAACATAAAACCCCCTTTCTGAACCACAGCTCTGGCTTGGCGTGTAATTTTTGAGAATACACTTCTCCATTCCTTGAATGGTTACCTTTGTCTTTATGGCCCTGCTATTTATATGCTCTGAGAACTCTCCAGAAACTCCTTTTCCAAGAAATGAGTTAGCCCTTCAGTGGCCATGTTTACAGAATTTCCTGTTTTCATGATATCTGAAGAGGACAAAACGTTGGTACCTTCCAAAATAATCAGAGTTTCTGACAAACCTTGTGGACCAATGTTACTGCATTCCAACTACGTGCAAACTACCTGTCACATCCACACCTCAAAACCTCGCCCAATTCCTTACTCTTCAGTTATTTACTTCCCTTTCCCCCAGTGCCGTAGCTATGGTGTGAGAATGGAGTTTCCACTTGGCAGCTGAGATCTGGAGTTAGAGTGGAGGAAAGTGGATCAATTTCCCCTCTTCCCTATAGACATAAGTATGCATGTACATATACCTGGGCCCATTTGAGGACAAGCCATCCATTATGCAATGAGGTCATAGGTGGCACTCCAGTCCTGGTGAGTGTTGTGGTACAGTGGGAAATAAAAAGAGGTCTCTGGAGCCATAAGGACAGAATCCTGGCTCCATTAGTTGTTAGAAGTGATCACATGCTCACTGAGTCTATTTCTTCATCTGTGAAATGGATTATTGTGAGGACAGAGATAACATATGATCACATGTTATGGGATTAATAGATGGCAGCAGCTATTGGTGATGATGATGTCATTTTCTTCATCATTATTGTCATGACTAGTAAGCCTACAGATCTTTAAAAAATAGCTCCTGGGCTATAAACTAATTTCCAGCTAACATTCTTACTGGGTCAAAGTGATGTTAGGTCTAAATTTTTCAGGTTCTGGGTCTGAGCTACAGAAATTTATACACTGCATGCTGTTGTCAGCAAAGATTATAGGCTCTGCCCCATGTGTGAGTGCACATGTGTATGTACACAAGGACTCCTATAGACAATGCATTGTGTCCATTGTGCCACAGAGCCAGCTAGGCCTTCTACAGAGAATGAAGTCAACCTCTTCCTGCACCTTCATGGGTTAAATAAAGCAGGATGAAAGTATTTGTTCTCTCTTTTTCAGGATCTCACCATCAGATTAGCCACCCTTTGCTGAAACATTTAAGAGTTTGAACACACACACACACACACACACACACTTGCACATAGGACAACTATTTGGAGTCAAATAAAGCAGGCAGATTCTGGAGGAGAGTCAGCACTTACAAAAAGAGAATGGCAGATGACCCAGATGTTAGAATTAGCAGGTAAGGATTTTAACTATGTTCAGTCATGTAAAGAAAAAGATACTCCTAAGGAATAAAAAGTTGTAAAATTTCATCAGAAAAATACCAACTATAAAAAGCAACCAAATAAAAATTCTAGACTAAAATGTAAAATATCTGAAATAAAAATTCATCCTCTAGCAGAATAAAGACAACATAGGGAAGAATTCATGAACTTGAAAAGGGATCAAATGAAAATGATCGAATCTAAAGAAAAGAGAGAAAAATGGCAGAGAAAAAAATTGAACAGTTTCAAGGACTGGTTCAAAAATATTAAAATATCTAACATAGGAGTAATTGGAGTTCTAGTTATTCTAGTAATTTGTACTCTTACTTCTAGGAAGGAAGAGAGTAAATGGAGCAGAAATGAATTCCCAAATATGATGAAAGATATAAAACTTTTGATTTAAGAAGCTCATCATACTCCAACCAGAGTAATAGCTACAGACATCATAGTTATACTGCTGAATTCATAAATAAGGGAAAAAAGATTGAAATCAACTAAATAAAAATGGCACATCACATGGAACAAAGAAGCAATATTTGCTGATTTCTGATAAACAATGGAGGCCAAAAGATAGTGAAACA
Source organism: Trachypithecus francoisi (assembly GCF_009764315.1). NCBI lineage: Eukaryota > Metazoa > Chordata > Mammalia > Primates > Cercopithecidae > Trachypithecus > Trachypithecus francoisi. The sequence goes on along the minus strand of NW_022681462.1, from coordinate 42,664,576 downwards.
ACATCTTTAATGTGCCAAAAAGGAAATGTCAACCCAGAATTCTACATATAGCAAAATTATCCTTCAAGAATGAAGGCAAAATAAAGACATTTCAGAAGGCTAAGAGAATTCATCACCAGTAGACCTGTACTAAAGGAATTTCCTTTAGTATTTCCTGAAGGGAAATGATATTGTTGGAAATAGTGAATTTCTAGATAAATAGAAAAGACTGGCGCTTTTTCTCTTAATTTATTGAAAATACATATGATTGTTTAAAGCAAAATTTATGTCTTACGGGGTTTGTCACTTAGGTGTGATGCCTATGAAAATTACAGTATAAAGAGTGATTAGGGATGGGTGGTTTTATGTAACTGCAAGATTTCTACATTACATAAATGGCACAGTCTTTCTTTTCTTTTCTTTTCTTTTCTTTTTGAGATAGAGTTTCACTCTGTCACCCAGGCTGAAGTGCAGTGGTGCCATCTCAGCTCACTGCAAGCTCCGCCTCCCAGCTTCACGCCATTCTCCTGCCTCAGCCTCCTGAGTAGCTGGGACTACAGGCGCCCGCCACCACACCCGGCTAACTTTTTGTATTTTTTTTTAGTAGAGACAGGGTTTCACTGTGTTAGCCAGGATGGTCTCAATCTCCTGACCCTGTGATCTGCCCGCCTTGGCCTCCCAAAGTACTGGGATTACAGGTGTGAGCCACTGCGCCTGGCCAAGTGGCACAAACTTTAATAGGTTGTGAAAAGTAAGGGAAATGCATTGTAATCTCTACACAATCAATTTAAAAAGTGAAGAAGTCGCTGGGCACGGTGGCCCATGCCTGTAATCCTAGCACTTTGGGAGGACGAGGCAGGTGGATTGCCTGAGCTCAGGAGTTTGAGACCAACCTGGGCAACACGGTGAAACTCTGCCTCTACTAAAGTACAAAAAATTAGCTGGACATGGTGGCGTGCACCTGTAATCCCAGCTACTTGGGAGGCTGAGACAGGAGAATCGCTTGAACCCAGGAGGTGGAGATTGCAACGAGCTGAGATCATCTTATCGCATTCCAGCCTGGGTGACAGAGTGAGACTTTGTCTCAAAAAAAAAAAAAAAAAAAAAAAAAAGAAGTAAATAAGTATAGCTAGAAATAGGTAAATTAAGAAATAATTCTAAAATATGTTATAATACGTTTAAAAGAAAGCAGAAAAAGAATAAAGGAACAGAAGTTACAGGGGATGGAGTCAGAAAACAAATGGTGAAATGAAAGACATATATCCAAATGTGTCAATAATTCCTTTAAATGCTTATGGACTAAAAACTCCAATTAAAAACAAAGATTGTCAAAATGGATAAAAAAGCTTTCTTTAAGGGATGCTTTTTAAACAGAAAGAAACAGATGTATTAAGAGGAAATAAATAGAAAAAGAAACACCATGAAAAGAGTATAAGAATATAGGTCTGTTGAAGTGGCTGTATTATTATCAGATGACATTAAATTCAAAATAAGAGTGTTGCCAGACATAGAGTCGGATATGTTATAATGATAAGAATTAAGAATTAATTCATCAGAAGACATTAAAATCATAAATGTATATAGGCCTAGTAACAGAGCTTCAAAATATATGAAGCAAAAATGACAGAATTAAAAGAAGTAGACAATCCTACAATCATAGTTGGAAATTTTAACATCTCTCAATGACTGTTGATAGAAAAACTAGGCCTAAAATCAGTACAGATATAAATGATCTATATAATATCACCATCATCTTGACTTAATTAATATTTATAGAAAACTACACCCAACCATTGCAAAATATACCTTCTTCTCAGGTGCACATGGAGCTTTTCTCAAGGTAAAGCATATGTTAATCCATAAAATAAGTCTTGATAAGTTGGAAAGAACTGAAATCCTACAGAGCATTTTCTCTGACCACAGTGGAATTAAGTTAGAAATCAGTAACAATAAGATATCTAAGAAGACTCCACATGTTTACAGTCAAACAACTCACTTATTTAAAAAAAACAAACAAACCATGAATTAAAGAAGAAATCACAAAGAAAATTAGAAAAGCTTTTGAGCGGAACGAAAATGAAAATGTTACATATGAAAATTTATAAGCTCTAATTAAAGCAATGTTTAGAAGGAAATTTAGAGTTTTACATACTTACATTGGAAAGAGCAAAGCTCTAAAATCCATAACCTAAGTTTCCACCTTAAGAGTCTAAAATGAGGGAAGAAAGAAAGAAGAAAAAAAGTAAGAAAGGAAGGAAGGGAGAAAGGAGGAAAGGAGGGAGAATGGAAGGGAGGGGAAAAATACAAGAAAAGGAAAGAAAAAAAAAAAAACCCAAAGTAAGTAGAAAGGAAAGAAATTCTATATATAATAACAGAAATAAATGAGATAACAACAAAGAATAAAGAAAATTAACAAAGCCAAAAGTCTGTTCTCTGAAAAGATCAACTCTAAGTAGACTAATTAAGAAAAAGAGAGAGAATACAAATAATCAATATCAGAATGAAAGAGGGGTTATCACTGAAAATGCTACAAGCGGCCAGGCGCGGTGGCTCAAGCCTGTAATCCCAGCACTTTGGGAGGCCGAGGCGGGCGGATCACGAGGTCAGGAGATCGAGACCATCCTGGCTAACACGGTGAAACCCCGTCTCTATTAAAAAATACAAAAAACTAGCCGGGCGAGATGGAGGGCGCCTGTAGTCCCAGCTACTCAGGAGGCTGAGGCAGGAGAATGGTGTAAACCCGGGAGGCGGAGCTTGCAGTGAGCTGAGATCCGGCCACTGGACTCCAGCCTGGGCGACAGAGCGAGACTCCGTCTCAAAAAAAAAAAAAAAAAAAAAAAAGAAAATGCTACAAGCATTTTAAGAAAGCATAAGAACATTATGCTAACAAAATAGACAACTTAGATGAAATAGACAAATTCCTTGAAAAACACAATGTACCATAACTCATGTATGAGAGGCTATTGAATTTAATTACATTAATTAATTTATTTTTTGAGACAGGGTCTTGATCTGTCGCCCAGGCGTAAGTGCTAAGGTGTTGTTCCAGTCACTGAAGGCTCGACCTCCTGGGCTCAAGTGATTCTCCCACCTCAGCCTCCCAAGTAGGTGGGAGGTGCAAGCCACCATGCCTGGCTAAGTTTTGTATTTTTTGTAGAGACAGCGCTTTATCATGTTGTGCCAGGCTGATCTCGAATTCCTGAGCTCAAGAGATCTGCCCACCTCAGCCTCCCAAAATGCTGGGATTACAGGCATGAGCCACTGTGTCCAACCAAAATGTATTATTTTTAAAAATCTTCTACAAAGAAAAGTTTGGTCAAGATTATCTCATTAGTCCTATAAAACATTTAAGGAAGAAATATAATAGTATCATTATTTCACAAACTCTTTCAAAAATAGAGGAGGCAAGAACACTTACCAACTTGTTTTAGGTAGTCTTAACTATTGCAATAATGTAAGTAAAAAAAAAGTAAAGGCATAACGATTTTAAAAAGAAGAATAACAACTCACTCTTCACATGATGTGATTGTTTATGTGGAAAATCTTAAGAAATGCAAGAAACAAGTATTAGAACTAATACATCAATTGAACAAAGTCACAGGATACAAGGTTAATATTAAAATATCAATTATACTTTTTTATATAAGCACCAAGAATTTGAGAAATGAAATTAGAAAAACAATTTTATTTACAGTATCTTCAAAAAGCATAAAATACTCATGAATAAACAACAAAAGATGGACAAGATCTCTATGTTGAAAACTAAACCATTATTGAAAGAAATTAAAGAAGACACAGACACACACACACACACAGAGTATCATGTTTGCAGATTGGAAGACTCAGTGTTGTTGAGGTGTCTGTCAGTTCTCCGCAAATTGATCTGTAGAGTTATTGCAATCCCAGTAATAATGCTAGCAGACATCTGTTGTAGAAATTTACAAATTGATTCTAAAATTTGTATAGACATACAAAGAATCTAGCGTATCTATAACAATCTTGAAATAGGAAAATAAATCTGGAGTGCTCAAACTACATGACTTTAAAACATTATAATACCAACATTGTTGGTTTTATAATCAAGACAGCATGTTACTGGCATAGGGATTGACAAATAGATCAGTGGATCTAACAAGAGAGCTGGAAACAGGCCCATGATTACATGGTCGTTTGTTTGCCAAAGGTACCAAAGCAATCTATGGGGGAAGAAAAGTCTTTTCAAAAAATGGTGCTGTATTAACTGGATGTTCAGATGGAAACACACAAACAAAGAAAACTTTAACTTATTTCTCACATCATATACAAAAATTAATTCTAAATTATTGCAGAGTTAAATATAAAATCATAAAACTTTTAGAGAAAATATAAGAGACTATCTTCATAACCTGGAGATAGGCAAATGTTTGATAGACAAACAGGCCACAGAAAGCAATAAACATAACAGAAAATGAAAAAATTTGTCCCTGTCAAAATGGAAAGCTTCTGCTGATAAGTGATACCATTGAGAAATTAAATAGGCAAGCCATAGATTAGGAGAAAATATTTATAAAACATCTGAAAAAGGATTGAAATCCTGGGTTTATAAAGAACTCTCTTAACTAAATAGTAAAAAGATAAACAATCAATCAGAAATGAATGAAACAGTTTGCATAGACAGTTCACAAAAAAGATACTCAAAGATACTCAAATAGCCATTAGGGATATGAAGAGATACTTATCATTACTCATCAGGGAGATAAAAATTAAAACCACAATGAGACACCTCTACACTTTTAACTTAAATATTAGTAAGGATGTGGTAACTTCTTATAAAGCTATACAAACACCTACCCCCCTCAGCAGTACCACTCCTGGGGTTTTTCCCAAGAGAAATGAAAAATTGTGTTTACAAGAAGAATCACTGAGAGGAAAACTGGAAACATCAGATGTTCATCAACAGGAGAACGGATAAGCAAACTGAGCTTCATAGAATGGAATATCACTCAGCAATAAAAAGGAGCAGTTCAAGAGATTCTCATGCCTCAGCCTCCCAAGTAGCTGGGATTACAGAGATGCACCACCATGCCTGGCGAATTCTCGTATTTTTAGTAGAGACAGGGTTTTGCCATGTTGGCCAGGCTGGTCTCAAACTGCTGGCCTGAAGTGATCTGCCTACCTCGACTTCCCAAAGTGCTATAATCACAGGCGTAAGCCACTGTGTCCGGCCTACAAATAACTTTTTAAAATTAAAAATGTGGTTCCCAGATGCAAATGCAATGCGTGTGCTTTGCCCAAATCACCTAAAAATAATAAGACATTTTTAGAGTATCAGGCATCCTTTGATTTATTTACTAATATTCATTGATTGCCTAAGAGATAAGGCACAGTGAAGCTGGCAGATACACATGTATCTCCTCACCTTCAAGGAACTTAAAATGGGCATGAAAAGTGGTCCACAGGAAATTGAAACCATGAAAGAGGTTTTAAATAATGGACTTGATGAGTGTATATACGTATGTTATAGACAAAAACCCAAAGAGCCTTCTCTCTTGCTGTCTCTCTCTCCCCTTCCTATCCCATTCCCTCCCATCTGCTCAGCATCACCCAGAATCTATACTATTTCTCTAACTCATGATACAGGGAAGTCAGGTGTAGTGAGTGTGGCCAGAGTGGGTGGACGTTTGAATGGACTCAGCCTGACTCTGGGAACATGTTAGGGTCTTTGAGGAACCTTCTGAGCCTTGCGTCCACAGGCAAGGTCACAACTGCAGTGCAGCCTGTGGCTTTCCTGACCCTCCCTGCAGCTGGTGTGAGGAATGGCCCCTGGTAAACATGTTTTTCTTGGTTCCAGACGTGCTTTTCCCCACAGCTGTTCTCTTCCGGCATCCAGGTTCAAAAGCACGACCTTGGTCTTCTCCCTCCCTGGGGGCCCTAATGCAGGGCTGTGTGGTTTTTGGACCCTTGGGCTGCTTTCCACCAGAGGCTCCCTTGCTCTTCCCACCAGGAAGCATATATGTTCACAGGGCCTGCAAGAGCACAGGAGCCACCGAGGGAGCCTCCTCCCAGGGTTCCGTGGTTAAGGGCAGATGAGAAAGATGAAGGCCAGGGATGGGGGATACTGGCAGGTCCTCTCCATGAGATATCATCTACTCATCCTTCTCCTCCTCCCGTGATGTGGGCAGGCCCACGCTCAGATGCAATGATTTTGATACTCTGAGATTAAGCTTCCACTGCAAGAAAATGGGACTCAGAACAGAAATTATGTTGTTGTTCACCAAAATGAAGGCTATGGTCTTATACCACACAGCCACCGACTCAGATTTCTGCACCTTACTCCTACCTGATGGAAGCTTCATTTAAAAAAAAAAAAAGGACACAAATAAAAACAAACAAACAAATACCAAAAACAGAACAGATAGAACCAAGGAAAGAACAGGGATAAAAACAAACATCCCTTCAATTTCCTTTTTGACTGTTTCTTCTTGTCCTATGGGAGACTGACAGCCAGTTGTAGTGGAAAGAGCACTGGATAGGGAGTCTGGAGAGCTTATTCCTGTTTCCCACTGTGGGACCCTAGGCAGATCACAGCCCTTCCTGGGACCTCCATCTCCTCCTCATCTGCTCCAGCTCCCTTGAGATGCCATGATTCATGAAACTGCCTTGGCCATCATATGATACACATCTGTGGGGTTAAAGAAGGCATCTCACAGGAAGGGTGAAGAGTCACAGCAGCTGAGCACTTTCTGTATATCAGGCCTCAGCCAACTGCCTGTGTGAGATAGGAATGCCATTTTACAGATGAGGAAACTGAGGCTTAGAATGCTAAGTACCGTACCTGAGTGAATCAGGATTTGAATCCACATGGACATCAGACTTTCACATACATTGGCCCAGGCACAGTTTGAGACTGAAATTAAGAAATTGCGTTTCACATCATTTTGGTTGGTTTGGTGGTCATAGTTGCTGTTTTTCTGCCATAATTAGAATCCTGCTGGAACCACACCCACCGCGCTTGCACACCCACCGCTCTTGAAACGTATTACTCTAGTGCACTTCAGTGTTTGCTGCTAGGGATCGCATCATACCTCTGGGAGGCAAGATGCTTTAACAAAGAAGGACAACTGAGAAAAGAATGTCTGTTGCTTTCTGGATAAAGTATCAGTCATTTGATTGCAGCTTGCTAATCTTAAATGTAACTTTTAAAATACACTTGCGATTTATTTTCTTTTTGAGAGTCAGATGGAATCCCGCATTTGTGGGACTTCATTTTTGTTTGCAAATACAATACTTTGAATAAAAATGTGGTGTGGAGCAGGCATGATGCCCTCACCAGTGCAGCCGAAGACGTGGGCTGTCCTGTCTGGGTCTCCTTTCTGGCCTGCCTGTGGAGGAAGGGGTAGAGGGCAATGTAGGGATGAGAGCCAGGGCCTGCGTGTGGGGAGAGTTGATAAGGTAGTGATCCCACGGACCCATATCCTGGAAGAGAAACAGGCAAAACTAGAAGGAATTAATTATCATCCAGTAGAATGTTCCTGGTGAGGATGTGGACTTTATTCAATTATCCAGAATTGAATGAATCAGTTCCCTGCCAGGGTGATCAACTCAGCCTTGCTTACCTGGGACTTTCCTGGCTTTAAAACCCAAAGTTTCCTGGGAAATTTCTCTGTTCAGGCAAACTGGGATGGTTGATCACCTTACCTGGGACTCATGCTTGGCCACTGAATCTCCAACCACAACTATTCACCTATTTTACAGCCAGGCGATTGAGGGAGCCTTGTGTTGACGTTAGAGTTGTGAACATGGTGACTTGAGCTGTAATTTTGTCTCTGGGGCCATGGGATTGTTTTCAGTCCCTGGACATAGGACCCTCATGGACCACATCTCTTTCTAACCTGTAGGTGCCATCAGCCCCTGCTGTAGGCTTGGGCACGCCCTTTCTGGTTAAACAGTGAGGACAGACAGAGCGTAGGATAGCCTCCTGGTCCTGGTAGCCAGTGTGCAGAAGATGGTTCTGAACCTCACGGTGCTCCTTCTTTCTGACCTCGGGCAGAGGCCATCCTACAGACAGGAATTTGGAGCCCCAGCTGGAAGAGGGTTGGTGCCCCACCTCTACTCCTTGGTTCTAGAAAGATCAATCCAAGAGTCAGGCATGTTGTACAGCACCCATTCCCCATATAGTCATATAAGTTTTCAGCACAAGACAGACCCTTTTTCCACTCTGTCCCATGAGGCCCAGTTCTCCCATCCTCCAAGCTCTCCTGAGAGAGGCAAAGGCCCCTCTGAGAAGCTGAGCTTTGAGCATGTCCCTGTCCTGGGACAGTCATTTTGTATCAGTGGAGGCAGAAAACACCAATTGGGGGACAAAAGAGATTTAACTGGGCCTGCCTAATACAGCACATTAATACATGCGGGTACAACGTTAATCTAAAAGAGGCCCTGTTCATAGGTGACTGTGCAGCACTAAAAGCATCTGAAATTTTAGTCCTCAATTTAACTAATTTTTGAAGTTTGTTGTTGTTGTTGTTATTGTTTTGTTTTGAGACAGGGTCTAGCTCTGTTACCCAGGCTGGAGTGCAGAGGTGTGATCCCGGCTCACTGCAGCCTCTGCCTCCTGGGCTCAACTGATCCTCTGGCCTCAGCCTCCCAAGCAGCCAGGACCATAGGCACGCACCACCGCACTTGGCTAATTTTTGTATACATATATATTTTAGTAGAAACTGGTTTTGCCATGTTGGCCAGGCTGATCTTGAACTCCTGGGGCTCTAGTAATTCACTCACCTTGGCCTCCCAAAGTGCTGGGATTACAGGTGTGAGCCACTGCACCCCTCAATTTAACTCTCGAAAAGTGCAAAAATACTCTGTGCAGCAAGAGGCAGGTAGAGAAGTGTTGATATTTAAATGAGCTTAAAAGGTGAAAATTGGCCGGGCGCGGTGGCTCAAGCCTGTAATCCCAGCACTTTGGAGGCCGAGACGGGTGGATCACGAGGTCAGGAGATCGAGACCATCCTGGCTAACACGGTGAAACCCCGTCTCTACTAAAAAACTACAAAAAATTACCGGGCGAGATGGCGGGCGCCTGTAGTCCCAGCTACTCGGGAGGCTGAGGCAGGAGAATGGCGTAACCGGGAGGCGGAGCTTGCAGTGAGCCGAGATCGCGCCACTGCACTCCAGCCTGGGTGACAGAGCGAGACTCCGTCTCAAAAAAAAAAAAAAAAAAAAAAAGGTGAAAATTGCATCCGTGGCACTAGCAACAATTGAGAGCCTATTACAAAGAACACCGGCTTCACTTTCCAAAGTGGAAAGACAACACTAGCAGGGACTTCATAGCCTCCCTTGATAAAACAAAATTAAAGGCAATATAATTTAAAACCATCCTATCAGTATTATTGGATATAGTTCAGATTATGAAGTCATGGTACTGTTGAGAAAAAACAGTCACCAGATTCTCTTCTTTATGGGCCTGTGGGGCTGGGATGAGGAGATACAGTAAATCATGACACAAGGTCAGTTTTGATTTTCCACTCTCAGACTGAAAAAAGTATATGGAGTTTGATGTTTGTTTTGGCTAAACCAAATGCTTTTTCAGTAAAATTAATGTTGAATGCATTATAAATAGGCTTTAATATTGAGGGCAGTTGCAAGGAGGTAAAGGGAAGAAGAAAAGTCACATTTCAGGCACCTGGGACAATTTTCAGCGTGTAGAACCAAACATACAAAAGGCACTTATAACATGTTTGCTAATGAGATGAAAGCAGTCTTGTGTTTCTAATTTGAAGACAAAGGTATAGTGCTACGCACACAGTAGGCATTCAAATAAATCCTTTTTGTACTGAAATACAAACTTGACTGAACAAGCCTTGCCAGTGTTTGCTACCTCTGAACTCTTTCCTAATCTATTTTTCTCTGACTGATACTTCAGACACGAGAATCAAGTTACCTTATGTCATTAGAGCACAAGGAATATTCCTGCTGCTAGAGCCTAAGAAATTTGGTCTCTCTCCCAGACCATCACTCACACACACAAAAGAAGTGCAAACTGCACACTAACCCAATACCTAAATCAAGTCCAAATCCTAACCCAAGTCCAAGGCCATACACTCCTGACTGAAGAGCAAGGTTCTCAGGCACAAACACCAACCTACACCATGGGAGTGCAGTGCACTGTCTGCTGCTGTTTCGCTCAAGACCCTCAACACTGGCTTAACTTGTCTGTAATCCTCTGGCTTTCTTGGAAGTTTAAACCATCTTTCTTCTCCCTGATACAATTCCCTTTAGGGTTGAGTCACTCAGCTCTTTCACTGTCTCACTAACCACACTCTTAGCTCTTAGTTGCATCTCCTGTCCCTCATCCACTGATCCCTGTTTTAGATTCACTGTGTCACAGTAATAATAATACATCCTGGGTGTCAGCTGTGCCTTTTTTTCTGCATCCTGCATGCATGGGGTCAGTCTGTTTTTAATCACATGCCAAACTCAATACAGAACTCAATCCCTCTTGAAGATAACCAAAAAGGTACACTTTTCCAAAACCATTAGTGAGAAGCACAGACTTTACAGAAGATAATGTAAAGAGACCATGAAAGGGGTTAACGTCGCACATTCCAAAGACGAAAAAGTAATTCCCCACTGAATAATTTTTCTCTTTTCCCAAAGTTCTTTGTCTTTTGAGGCCCCATTTCTGACCCTCTTCCCACTAGAATCTCCATCCTCACCCAGGAAAATTAACTCCCTGTCCTCTCTTACTTAGAGTAGCTTCTCTGTACCTCTGAATCTTAGGTGTCTAGCCTTGGCTTTTATTGGAATCAAACTTAATTGAGGTCAGTTCTCTCAGAGTGGGTTCTACCCTATAGGAGTCTCATAAAATCTCCCTTGAGACATCACCTCCACTATTATCATCACCACCACCACTGCCATCATCTTCACCATCATCACCACCACCACCACCACCATCACCGCCACCACCACCATCAGCACCACCACCAAATCACCACCACCATCACCATCACTGCCATCACCACCATCACCACCAACACCAAATCACCACCACCATCACCACCACCACCATCACCATCACCACCATCACCATCACCACCACCACCATCACCACCATCACCACCATCACCACCACCACCATCACCACCATCACCACCACCATCACCATCACCATCACCATCACCACCACCATCACCATCACCACCACCACCACCACCATCACCACCACCATCACCACCACCACCATCACCATCACCACCATCACCACCACCACCATCACCATCACCACCACCACCATCACCACCACCATCACCACCATCACCACCACCACCATCACCACCACCATCACCACCATCACCACCATCACCACCACCACCACCACCATCACCACCACCATCACCACCACCATCACCACCATCACCACCACGACCATCACCACCACCACCATCACCACCACCATCACCACCACCATCACCACCACCATCACCACCATCACCACCACCACCATCACCACCACCATCACCACCATCACCACCACCACCATCACCACCACCACCATCACCATCACTGCCACCACCACCACCACCATCACCATTACCACCACCACCATCATTTATTGAGTTAACATCTTGTGTCAGGCAAAGCACTCAGCATTTACAAATGGTAGTACAATGATCTTATGAGATAGGTAGTATAATTATTTCCATTTGAAGGGTGAGAAGAGCGAGAAGAGCAGAGTTCAGAGAATCACTTGTCGATAGGCAGAGTTCACCGTGATTCTCTGGCCTCAACTGGGCCCTTATTGCAGCTGCCACACTGTTGATTTCTTCCCAGTGGACTCCTTGCTGCATTCTCAATAGTTGCCCTAGAAAATTATCAATCCCTTAATCCCAGGCCAGATGACCTCTGTGGTTTCTGTAAAATAGTTTCCTCGATGGGCCTTCTCTTTTATAAACAGCTGTTCTGCTCCACCCTCTCATTGCTAAGGCAAACATTTCTTGAATAGGACCTGTTCTAAGTATGTTTGGTGCATGACTGCATTATTTCATTCAATCCTCTCCACAAAGCGCTGAAAGCAGTGAAGTTGGTTCTGATAACATCCAGAACCTCCCCAGTTGATTCTGCTTCTCCAGACTTAAAACCCCATAGCGTCTTTGACTCTGTCACTTTCTATGACCCCTATCCAAGTGAGGAACTCCTGGATTTCTCTCCTGTGGAGCCTGGTCTGCTCTACTGGGAAAAGTGACCTGCCATGCCTACATGCTACTGGCACCAATGATGTCAGGGCTTATAAGGACCATCACTGTGAAATGCCTGGAAAACCCACTGAAAAAACTGCTTAAGGTGTATGTCCTACTAACTTCATAACCAGAGAATGAGACAGTTGAGGACCCTTCACATAGAAGCACCAACAGGAACAACAGCAGCAAGGCTGCAGAGAGGAGAGATGGACCTAAGGAAGCACCTTATAAGTGGCTTTTTGTATGAAAATCTCTACCATACCAACAAACAAATGAACACACAAACAAAACAAGCTCAATACCTCAATTCTATAAGGGTTTCAGGAGACAAGCACTATATTAGCAAATGCCACATTGTAACCAACACCAGTATGCCATCCTGCTAACTTGGTTTCCTGCGAGAAGTCAGCTGTTGTTATTGAGGATTGCTTCTGTGGGATGAGTCACTTCTCTCCTGCTGCTTTCAAGATTGTCTTTGTCTTTGACTTTTGATATTTTAATAATGATGTGTCTAGGTGTGGATATTATTGAGTGTATCTTACTTAAAGTCCATTTCTTTTTGGTTGTGTAGTTTAATGTTTTACATACAATTTGTTAAGTTTACAGACATTAATTCTTCACATATTTTTATCACCTTTCTCTTTCTATGCTCCTTCTGAGACTCCCCATTATGCATATGTTAATGTGTTTCATAGAGATCTACAGGTTTCTGAGGTTCTGTTCATTTTTCTTCATTAATTTTTTTCTTTCTGTTTCTCAGTCTGGATAATCTCAAATGAACTATGTTCAAGATTGCTGATTATATCTTCCACCTGATCAAATCTGCTGTTGAGCCCCTCTTAAAATTTTGTTTTTAGTTATCTTTTTAACTCTAGCATTCCTATTTGATTCTTTTTAATCATTTCTATCTCTTTACTGATATTCTGTGTTAGATGAAACACCATTTTCATACTTTAGTTATTTAGACATGGTTTTCTTTAACCTTTTGAACTAAATTTGAAGACTTTTTCTTTTTTTTTTTTTTTTTTTTTTTTTTTTTTTTGAGACGGAGTCTCGCTCTGTCGCCCAGGCTGGAGTGCAGTGGCCGGATCTCAGCTCACTGCAAGCTCCGCCTCCCGGGTTTACGCCATTCTCCCGCCTCAGCCTCCCGAGTAGCTGGGACTACAGGCGCCCGCCACCTCGCCCGGCTAGTTTTTTTTTTGTATTTTTTTTAGTAGAGACGGGGTTTCACCATGTTAGCCAGGATGGTCTCGATCTCCTGACCTCGTGATCCGCCCGTCTCGGCCTCCCAAAGTGCTGGGATTACAGGCTTGAGCCACCGCGCCCGGCCTGAAGACTTTTTCTAATAAGTTTTATGTCTGGGCTTCCTCTGGAACAGTTTCTATTAATCGGTTTTTGTCCTGTGTATGAGACATATTTTCTTGCTTCTTTACATGTCTTATAATTTTCTGTTAAAACATTCATTAAAAAATCATGTAATGTGGCAAATTTAAAAAATCTGATACTTTCTCCACTCCTCAGGTTATGTTGTGTTTACAGTTTGTTGGTGTTTTTGTTTTTTAGTAACTTTTCTGATGTAATTCTGTTATAAGTCTGTATTCTTTGTCCTGTGTAGCCACTGATGTCTCTGCTTTGTTAGCTCAATGGTCATCTAATGATTGGAGAGAAATTTCTTTAAGGATTGGGAACCAGTAAGTCTCTGTCAATGAAAAAGAGTCATACTATGTACAATATTTGAAGACATTTATTCTGAGCCAAATATGAGTGACCAATGGCCCATGACACAGCACTTAGGAGATCCTGAGAACATGAGCCCAAAGTGGTTGGGTAACAACTTGGTGTTACATATTTTAGGGAGATATAAGGCATCAGTCAATACATGGAAGATGTATATTGGTTCAGTCCAGGAAGGTGGGACAAGTGGAAGTGGGGGTTTCCATATCACAGGCGGATTCAAAGGCTTTCTGATTGGTAATTGGTTGAAAGAGTTACTACCAATAGAAAGGAATATTTGGGTTATGATAAGGGGTTGTGGAGACCAAGATTTTGTCATGCAGATGAAGCCTCCAGGTAGCAGGCTTCAGACAGACTAGACTGAAAATGTTTCTTATCAGATTTAGAGTCTGTTCTGTTAGTAACTCCAAAAGGGAGGAGGGTACTACCAGGTTTGTCCAGCTTTGCCTTCTCATCATGCCTGAACTTCTTTTTCAGGTTAACTTTGGAATGCCCTTGACACAGAGGAGTGGTCCATTCAGAGGGTTGGGGTAGGGGGGACTTAGATTTTTCTTTTTGGTTTACATCTCCAAATTTTTGCTGAGGTGCTCTACATGCATGTTGGGAAATGTCTTCCACACTCATCCAAGCAGTTGACAATTCCACCTTAAACTTAGATTTTGACAATATCTTCTTGTCCAGAACTTTAAGGGTGCCATAGATGAGGGCTTAGGACCTTCTAAGATCTTTTCTGAGCCTGCACACAGCTCTGTGCATGTGCAAAGCCTTTCCTACTCCTGCTCATGGTCTTCCAGATTTCCCAGAATATGTCAGAGATTTTCAAAGCCTCTATGAACATCCATTCTCCAGTTTTCACTTTAAGTTTTTTAATTAGCCTATTGTTTATTGCAACTATTATCCACTATCTCCAGCATCTGTGAAGTTAAACAATTGCCTCTAAATGTTTTAAACATATGCCCCTGAAGAAATGGCTTTTCACACTGGGCAAAATCCAAGTCAGATTAAACAAAGACAGCCTTGCAAGTGGGATCTTTCAGAAACCACTAGACAGGTTTTCTCTATGACTGGGGGCTGCTGGATTTCAAAGCTACCATGAAGCTGGAGAGAGAGTGATGGGAATGGGGAAAGTTAAAATGTCACAAACCTCACTATTCTTAGTGAAATTCAGTTGTTTTGCTTGAGTAAACAATCCTTGGATGGCTGCAACACTTTGGTAAATTTCCAGAATTCTAAAAAGCTGGTTCTGATTATTTTTGTCACTTTTCTCATTACTTTTATAGAGGAGAGAATTTTGCTGAGATCGTCAGATTGCATTAACTTTTCCAATATTGTCTAAATAAAATTAAAATATTAAATTATAAAGGCACATAACAAACCATCTTACTAAAATGATTGGTCCATATAAACAAATTCCTTTGGATTTAAGTGGTCAGTCAAGTGATTCATACACCTTTTCTGACCACCATTCTTTGGCTGCTTTTGCGGACTCTAAAGTCTGGGCTGTAGTGGACATGTATCCCCACTCCCTCCTCTGGGTGATCAGCACTGGATGCTTTTACTCAGCAGTTAGCATCAAACCCTCTCAGGTAGCAAAGTCTTCTGAGGATATAATGTGGCAGAGTTCACCAAACATCAAGAAAATTGCATGAACAGGCCCTTTCATTAGAGGGCCACGCTCCTAATTGTTAGCAGACTTGGAATTTTCCACCTACTGTGGCTGCAACATTGATCCTGTAGGAGTATGGGAATGAAGAATAATGTTGCTCACTCTTGGGGAAATGGGTACCCAGGAGGACTTCAAGGTCTGCCTTCTAACTCTTTATTCACATTTCATAATCTTTTCACTACTTTGATGCACATGTGCTGTACTAATCTACAAAGCATTACTTGAGGGCAACTCTGCCATGGAACTCATGTTCCTCTGTTAAAAGTCCCTTCCCAGCCTTTGCCATGGATCCATTCTTCGATAAAATGCAGGCTACCAAAAGACTTGCTTGGCTTATTAACTAATTTTAATTAATTAATATTATTAATATTATTTAATTAATTAATACATCAATTGTAATGAATTTGTATGGACTATTTCACCTATACACATTTTGATTGAACTAAATAAAACCTAATGAGGTTTCTGACCAAAGTAAACAGGCCTCTCCTCAGCTCTAAAGAAAGAAACATGACAGTAGGGGATGTACTGCATTCTTAGGGTTAGACTCAGATTTTCTATTGGCATTTTGTAATGTAATATTTCAAACATATATAAAAATGAATGCACCATCTACTTCTGTCACTTGATGCCAATCTTCTATATCACCCTTGCATCCATATCACACACACTTCTCACCCCACTCCTGCTTTACCTTGAAGCCAATTTCAGTTCTTAGATAATTTTAGTTGTGAGACATTTAGCATATATCTCTAGAAGATAAGGGTCGTTCTTCCGTGACAGTTTTATTGAAGTATAATGGCCACATAATAAATTGTACATAATTGAAGTGT
This sequence comes from Trachypithecus francoisi, assembly GCF_009764315.1. Classification (NCBI taxonomy): domain Eukaryota; kingdom Metazoa; phylum Chordata; class Mammalia; order Primates; family Cercopithecidae; genus Trachypithecus; species Trachypithecus francoisi. The sequence goes on along the minus strand of NW_022681462.1, from coordinate 42,648,152 downwards.
ATATTTGAGAAGTTTTATGTTTACATCTCTGAAACTATCATAACAATTAAATAATGAACATGTCCATCACACCCAAGTGTTTCCTTGTGCTATTTTGTAGCCCAAAATACATGCTGAATGTTTTAAAAATAAAATGTGACTTTAACCCTTCCCCTGCCGCTGTCCAACTCCTTCCCCCGATAGGCAATTACTGATCTGCTTGCTGTTACTGTAGATTAGTATACTTCCTAGAATTTTATGCAACTAAAATCATATAGTAAATACTCTTTCTTTGTCCATATTCTTTTATTCAGCATCATTCTATTGAGATTCAATAATGCTGTTATAGGTATCGATTTTTCCTTTTTTAAATTATTGGTTAGCATTCCATTATATGACTCTGTCACAATTGGTTTATCCATTCACCTGCTGGGGCACAACTGGGTGATTTTCAGTTTTTGGCAATTACAAATAAAGCTATTATGAACACTTGTTTAAAAGCCTTTGTGTGAATATATGCTTTCATTTTTTGTGGGGTGTAAATAACCAAGTGTGGAATGACTGAGTCATATGGTAGATATATTTTTAACTTTAAAAAAAAACAACAAAATGCTTTTCAGCATGGTCAAACCATTTTCCATTCCCACTAGCTGTGAATGAGAGTTCCTGTTGGTTCCACATCCTTGCAAACACTTGATATGGTCAGACTTTTCAATTTCATCCATTCTAGTTGGTGTTTAGTATCTCTCTGTGGTTGTAATTTTCATTTCTCTAATGACTAAAGGTGTGGGCCTCTTCTTGTTTGCTTATTTGCCAGTCCTACAAACTACTTGGTGAGATGTCTTTTTCAGATATTTTGAAACTGCAAAAAAGGATGTTGCTTGTCTTCTTAACTTCTTCATAAATTCTGGATACAAAACCTTTATTATATATATGTTTTGCAAACATTTTGCCACAGTCTGGGGCTTTCCTTTTCATTTTCCTAAATGTCTTTTGAAGAACAAACGTTTATGTTTTATTTTTATGAGATTCAGTCAATAGATTATTTCTAATTTGTGTTTTACCTATTGAATTTAACAGATCACTGCCAAAACCAAGATCACCAACCTTTTCTCTATTTTCTCCTGTTTTCTTTTAGGAGTTTTATAGTTTTAGCTCTCACGTTTATGTCTATGATCTATTCTGAGTTAATTTTTTATATGGTATGAAGTAATGATGGAGGTGGAGATTCTTTTTCACTTTTTTCTTTCTTTCCTTTTTTTTTCTTTTCTTTTCTTTCTTTTTTTTTTTTTTGCATATAGTTACTCAATTTTTCCAGCATCATTCGATGAAGATTATACTTTCTATACTAAATTTCTTTGGTGCCTTTGTCAAAAATAAATTGACCACGTAAATATGAGTCTATTTCTGGATTCTCAATTGTTTTCTACCCATCTGTGTACCTATCTTGACACCAATCCTACTGATTACAGTTGCTTTATAATAAGCTACAGTAATCACAAAGTAAATTGTAAAGCTTTATAATTAGCTTTATAATAAGAATACAGGTTCCTAGTGTGACCTGAGACACCAAAATAGACACCCCTTTACCAACTAAGACAGATCCTAAGGTTAGGGAAACAAAAGTTACCTATGAACCCAGAGTTTAGGACTTGGCTGGCATGGCAACTCCCTAAATTCCTATGGTTACAAGAAAAACCACACCCTTGTTAAACTCCCAACAGTAGAGCTAATCAGGCAAATTGTCAGAGCCCTCCTAACTCTGGTTGGACAGAGGACTGGTCTTATGAGCATTCTTTCTGGATGAGCAGCTGTAGCCCTCAAGTCCTCTTGGAGAGATTGTGCACAAACTGCCTTTGTGTCTGATAGCTCACCTTTTCATGTAAAGAGCCAAATTCCACCTCATTTTAATGCTAAAATCCTGCCCCTAAGTGAACATGGGATGTGTTACATGTATGTTTACCCATTGCTTATGTAATTGGCTCCCCTCATAAATATATATAGCTTTTCCCCCAAATCTACTGAATATGCATGACTCTATTGTATAATACCAACCCTGTAAGGCACAAAATCCATCCTGGTGATATTCTGGACAACATCGGCTTGCCCCAAAGTGCCTGTCCCCACATGCTGAAGGGCCTTGTGCCCTTTTGGGCAGTGAGACTGGGATGCAAGAACCCTTTGAGGTCTTCCCCTGCCTTGAGAATGCGAAGACAGTAGGGAGCCTGGCTCAGAAGAGAGTTGCAGAGTTGCAGAGTGTGGTCTGGATCACCCAGCAGGACCAGTTATGCTAACTGCCTGCCAGGAAGTGTTGAAAAGTGACAAATGAGAGGTACCAAAGTGGTGGGTGTCTTTGATTCTACGCAAAGATGACTAGGAGGACAGGAAATAGCAACTTATGCACACTGGGTCATCTATAGGTTCAGTCAAGATTGTGGTCTTAAAATATAGAAGACCCGAATGGTCTCCTTTTTATTTGTCTCCCTACTGAAAAAATAATCCCATACCATGATTTTGGGTATTGGAGAAAGGAACACATTTGAGTTATACTGAGGATAAAACTTCTAAGACTTCTCATAGGACTCAGAGGAGAGGCCATTACTGGCTTGTGGGGCAGGTAAGCAGTAGGGAAAGAAGGGGCAGTGAGTGTAAAGGCACATGGTGACCTTCGACAAGGCCTCATAGGAGAGAGAGGAGGAGGTGGGGAATGTAAGCAATTCTTGTTAGGGGCAATAAATGAGTATTAGTGAGAATGAATAGACCCAGGGGGACAGAAACTAACCTGTAAATGATTCCCTTTGGAATTTTAATGAGCCTGAGAGACAGACATTATCTTGTGAAAAGGTCCATCCAGGTACGAGATTTCAGGGAACAGATGGAAAACAATTGCTGTCCTTGGTGGGTCCAGTCTTTATACAGATAACCAAAAGCCTTTTCCAGCATCTGCTTCTCTCCCAGGGCCTTTAATTCAAAATATTCATCATGCCAGGGTGCCATATCTTGGAGTAAAGTTATTATTCTTATTATTATCTTAATGTACAAGATTGGAGAGTTCAGATTCCCTTCCTTTGAGCAAAACTTGCAGAAGTAATGACCTAAGGATATTCACCAAACTCACATTTCCAGCACAGGCTGGTTTTGGGCCAATGTTTCCCAGCTTTCGGGTATGGGCTTGCATTCCAGGAACTGCTTTTGCAAGTTTGGCTTGGTCCAATGCATTTAGGAACTGCTGCTGACTGTGTCCCCTTTTGAAGATATGTGAAAAAAATCAACATATCAAAGGCCCTGAACCCATGAAAAGATGCTCAAAACAATTAGTCATCAGGGAAACAAAAATCAAAATTACAATTAGGTACTGCTTCACGCCCACTGGGATGGCTATAACAAAAAGACAGACAATAATAAGGGTTGGTGAGAATGTAGGGAAATTGGAACTCATGTACACTGCTGGAGGGAAAGCAAAATAGTGCACCTGCTTTGGAAAAGAGTCTGGGAGTTCCTCTAAAAGCTAAATGTAGAATTACCATATGACCCAGCAATTCTACTCCTCTGTATAGACCCAAGAGAACTGAAAACATATGGTCAAATAAAATTTGCTCATGAATGTTTATAAGAATGTTATTTATGATAGCCAAAAAGTGGAAACAACCCAAATGTCCATCAGTGCACACATGCAACAATGTGGATGAACCTTGAAAACATTAAGTTAAATGAAAGAAGCCGGTCACAAAAGGTCACACAGTAAATGATTCCATCTATGTGAAATGTCCAGAATAGGCAAATCTATAGAGGCAGAAGGTAAATTAGTGGTTGTCAGGGGCTAGGAAGGAAAGGGATGGGAAATGACTGCAAACAGCATGAGGTGTTTTTGGTGGTGATGGAAATGTTCTGCAGTGACGTTGTGGGGATGGTTGCACAACTCTATACTAAAAGCCATGAGTTGTTTACTTAAAGTGGGTGAACTTTAGCTATACAATTTATATCTCAATACAAATTTCTTTAAGTCTTCAAGAAACCCTCTGGTAAAGAAATCAGCCTAACCCAGCCCTGAACTCATCTGACCACCAAAGCTTTTCATCACATTGGCACCCTGAGAAACGGGTATTCTGGAGAATATGTTTTAGGAAAAACTGCTTTAGACAACAGGAATTTGGCAAGAGGAACTTTGTTTCTGTGAACCCGTATTTGGCATGTCAGGGTACATCCTTTTGTATTTTATTTACATTTGATGTGTCTATGTCTTGTCTTCTTGGTAGCATTTTGGGGTAGGAAAGTACGATTTATTCTCCTTGAGTTCCTACTTCTCACCCATATGACCCATAAAGTAGTGCACACATAAATATCTGTAAATATGCACTTGGGATTTTGCATCACTAATGATTAAACTATTCAACAAAGCCAAAAATATGTATTATGGGCCCTTAAGTGCCAGGCACAGTTTTGGGCATGGGGATACAAAAATGAGGGAGCTTATGATCCAATCTGAGACCAGGCTAGGGGCCATACAGTAGAGGCATCTCTCCCTGGAAGGTTAAGTTCTGAAGTCATTCCCAAGGCACGTTTTTCATGTAGTTGAAATTCCTGAACACCTTAATGGAGGCATCATGTTTAAGACTCACTCCTTTGCTGTTAAAAAGCAGACACAACCAATTTCTTCTTCACTATTGGAAAAGGTTGCTTTCCCTTTGGTTGGGCACCAGTTGAACACTTGTACTTAAGAGCTATTTTGGCCAAAACTGTGTCTCCTCAAAGGTGAGTCAAGGCCAGGCATGGTGGCTCATGCCTGTAATCCTAGCACTTTGGGAGGCTGAGGTGGGCAAATCATGAGGTCGGGACTTCAAGACCAGCCCGACCAACATGGTGAAACCCCATCTGTACTAAAAATAGAAAAATTAGCTGGGTATGGCGATGTATACCTGTAATCTCAGCTACTCAGGAGGCTGAACCAGGAGAATCACTTGAGCCAGGGAGGTGGAGGTTGCAGTGAGCCAAGATCGCACCACTGCACTCCTGTCTGGGTGACAGGGCGAGACTTGGACTCAAATAAAAATAAAAATAAATAAAAAGGTGATTCCCACTGGGGCAAATCCAGGTGCTCCTGGCCTGAGCAATGTGCAGAAAGGACAGGCACAGATAGAGCGAGGGATGCACACTCCTCTACCCTCCACTCCGCATCCACCCTGGGGTATAGCTAGGGTGGCACACGGAATGACTGGCACTGTCTAAATAGCTTTTTATTTTAAAAAATTTACTGCCTTTGCTTAAGCATGTATATGAGCTTGTCCTATGAATCCCCAATCCTGAAGCTCAGTCTAATATCTGAACACTGGGCTTTGAAAAAAGAAAGTGACCCTGGAGACAAAAAGGACAGCTGGCTCACAGGAAAGCTGCTCATGGCAGGCAAAACTGGAGGACAGAGAAACACACTAATCTTTGTTTATACAGTTTGGATGTTCATTCCCTCCAAATCTCATATTGAAATGGGATCCCCAGCGTTGGAGGTGGGCCCTGGTGTGAGGTGTTTAGGTCATGGGGGAGGATCCCTCATGAAGGGCTAGGTGCCCTCCCAGCGATACGGAGTCTTGCTCTACTTGTTCCTGCAAGATTAGATTTTTAATCTGGCACCTCCATCCTTCTTTCTGTCGCTCTGTCTCTCACATGTGACAAGCCTGCTCCCCTTTGACCATGACTGGTCATGACTGAGATCTTCCTGAATCCTTACCAGAAGCAGATACCAGTGCCATGGCCATCATGGCCATGCTTCTTTTTTTTTTTTTTTTTTTTTTTTTTGAGATAGAGTTTTGCTCTGTTGCCCAGCCTGGAGTGCAGTGGCATGATCCTGGCTCACTGCAAGCTCCACCTCCCAGATTCAAGCAATTCTCTGCTTCAGCCTCCTGAGTAGCTGGAATTACAGGTGCCCATCACCAAGCCTGGCTAATTTTTTGTATTTTTGGTAGAGATGGGGTTTTGCCATCTTGGCCAGGTTGATCTTGAACTCGAGACCTTGTGATCTACCCGCCTCGGCCTCCCAAAGTGCTGGGATTACAGGCATGAGCCACCGTGCCCAGCACCATGCTTCTTCTATAGCCTGCAGAACTACGAGCCAAATAAACCTCTTTTCTTTAAGAATTACCCAGACTCAGGTATTCCCAGCAACACAAACAGACTAACACATTGGGTCTCCCAAGATAACACACTGTAAATGTGGGAAAGGAGCCTGGAAAGAACCATGGGGAAGAAGTCGATGTGATCAGAACACCCCCACCGAGGGCAGGTGCTCAGAGCAGAGCCCCTGTCTCTGAGTTAACAGCAGCAGGAAGCCTCCCCTGGGAGATGCTGGCTGCAGGGTGAGGCTGCCAGCCTGCACCAGGGACATCTGGAAGCCACTCTTGCTGGCTTCTATGGAGGCCGAGAGCAGCCTTCCCAGCAGGCTGCTAGCTCTCTGGAGGCTCTTGGGGCCTATCCTACCCTCAGGGGACCTGGGCAGGAAGGTCAGCTGACTGTGTTCCTGGGTCACTCACGGATGCCCCTTTTCCTGCCCCAAAATGAATCTGAAGAGAGGAAATCCTAGCCTCTGCCAAGCACTATCACCCAGCCTTGCAGCATTAGTACATCCAAGGGGCCTGATGAGCAGCACTTGGTCTCCCACTGGCTCAGACACTTGAAGCTACTGAATTTACATGTAATTAAAGACCAGAATGCAGACCGAATTTTCAAAACAAACACTTGGTTAGAGATAGGAGGCCTTCACCATCAGATGGTTTTGTTTTGCTTTTCCTCTGCATATTAACTTTACAATTTGCCAAGGAAAGGTTACAGGGGCCACCGTTGTTTTGTTTGGAGATTATAAAGCTCAAGAACGACCTAACTACTGTCTTCAAATATGCGGGGCATTTATTACAAGGAGGGAACAGCTGGCTGTTTTCTTCTTAAACTGCAAGAAAAGGCGGCCAGCAAAAATCCTAAAGACCTGCACATATGGCCCTCCATGCTCAGCCCTTCTCCAGAGCACCTTGCACATAGGAAGCAATTCTTGCCATAAAACCCAGGACTGCCTGCCTTTGAGAAGGAGGCTTAGGCCTTGACCATGATTGAGGAAGGAGGCCCCAGTATCTATTTTAAAGAAATCTAGTAGGTTCTGCCTGGTGGTTGGCAGCCAGGACACTGAATTTATGGCAGAGGGGTACAGGATCCTCAGTGACGGACGCCTTGTTCATGGCAGGGTCCTTCATGTGGCTGATAGGTGGGTCATCAGAGCTCTGGCACAGACGTGACTGAGGTGAACTCCTCTGAATAATAGAGGTTGAGAACATGGAAGCCCTACAGCTATGAGAAAGTCCAGGAGGAGATGGGAGAAGGTGGGGAGGCTGGTGTTGCTGCTGAAAGACAGGCCAGAGAGGAAGAATGATAAAAAAAATTCCAGCAGGCCATTAAGAAAGAACTTTGAACAATAAATGTTTAATAGGGATTACAGCAGTGTGATGCAGTCCCCAACTTTGATTTCGTGCTCCACACAAGATCCTAGTGAACTGTCTCTATTTATTACTCCTTAGCTCCACATAGTTCCAGATCCTTTCCTGAGAGTGGATTTGGTTTGGACAGAAGAGGGAAGACTTATGTGGAGGTGAGCGCTTGGCTGCCACCACCACTGTGGCCACCTGGAAAGGGTTAATCCTTGAGAGGAAAGCCCAGTGGCTGCTGTGCATTGCCTAGGACAGCCCAGACACCTAATTCCGATCAGACAGAAGCCCCTGATCAGATGAAAAGAAAAAGCAAAGATTCTGTCTGTCCTGACTGCGCTGCAGGTTGAGCTGCTCTGCAGCCAGCAGAGTGCCTGGCATATGGGAGTGACCCTGTGCAGCAGCCAGGGCTGCTGGCCCAACGGGGAGGAGGAGGATGGTGGGTAAAAGTGAGCACTGGGCCTTCCTGATGTGAGGTGAGAATGTGGATCTGGGAGGAAAGACAAATGAAGAAGCAGGTGGACAGCTGCTGGGGCCTGGGGTAGAGTGATCCTTCTGCATTGCTTTCCTGCTCTGAGTACCCGTAACTGCTAACAGACCAGGGCTGAGTCCCCAGACATCCTTCTTGTCTGGGGTTCAGTCTGTGCCATTCTCTCCAACTCACCTACTCTCTATTTTCCATCTGCACCAAGACCTTGTGAACTACCGTTAAAAATGCTTCTCACTTCCAGTTCCAAGAGAGATGGAGAGCCGCAGCAGAATGTTGCAGAAGGAGAGGCAGCTTCTAGCTGGGGATATGGGGGCTGGCCCTTGAGCAGGACTTTGCAGGATGGGGTGACATTTATTGCTATATATTCTCCTGGTGCTGTGCTAGGGGCTAGGACCCCCTACTGTTCCAGGAATAAAGCCCAGTCCCTGCCAGGTGCTTGCAGTCCAGGGGGCACCCAGGTGAGTGGCAGTCAGGGCCAACACTGTGTGGTGGCAGGGCTAGGGTGAGAGCCTCACATACATTTTTCTCATGATCTTCCCCCACGACCTTGGTGATTTCCTGAGATTTTTGTCAGTCCTTCCCGTTTTGCAAGCTGATCAGTTTGGCCCTTTGGTTTTTAGATTTTTATAGAAAGAACTTCTCTCATCCCTGCTTCACATCCTTTCAGTTATGTTCAAAGGCAAATCTCCGGCCCATTCCCACTCCAGCCATCTGACGTGTGCTGGGTCAGGAGGGCAGGCTGCAGCCTCCCTTGCAGTTCCTTGCCTTAGACGCCCGTGCCAGCCCATTCAACTATCACAAACGCGCAGACAGAGCAGAAGGTTCCAAACAGTCTGCGCCTGCGCTGGACCACCCTCTTTCCTCCTTCCTTCAGCTGCCCCTTCTTCTGGACAGGTAAAAGCACTTCCATGTTTTCAGAGGCATGGAGGGAGCCCGAGAAGAGTAGACGTTGACACCACCATCGTTGCCTGCAGCAGGGAGACCATGGGCACAGTTTCTGTTGAAAGGGTTGACCAGCAAGCACTTCCTTGACACTGTCCTGAAGCCTGTGGAGAGCCCTTAAATTTGTGGTCCTTGAAGCTATTGTAAAGGTAAGATTTTTTTTTCTCTCCCCAAGTCCTACCCATCCTGACTTTTCAAGTTTGTGGTGTCTCTGACAATCTCTGCTCCTGTTCTTTGAGACCGTCCCCCTCACTCTCCACTCTCCAGCGTGACACCTGTAAAGTCTCTTCCAGGGACCTGGGGCTGCATTCCAGGTCTCTTTGCTCTGAGCTGTCTGAGGCCTCAGACTGTCATGATAAATCACATGGCAGGGATCTTCTCCAACATCATCCTTCTTCCTTCTGCTTTCCTACGAGAGTGGCAGGCTCAACATGTTTGTAGAGGACCCTCTGCATGCAGGGTCTCAAGGAAATTTCCAATTTGATGCAGGGGAAGAAGGGAGAGAGAGATTAAAAACTGGTTGATGGCCGCCATGTGCCAGGTGCTCCCAATACAGTCTCAAACTCATGACATCGCCAAGCCAATGGATTCACCCACTTAACTAGTTCCACCTGGAGCTCCATCTCCCAGACATGCAAAGGCCATGTTGGGGGGCTCTGAAGTCGGGTGCCTGCCGTTCCATCTCAAGTGTTACCGTGGGAAAGTTGTTTAGCCTCTTTGAGCCTCAGTTCCCTCACATGTAAAATAGACCTACAAGTTTCTCACATAGGGTTGCCCTGGGGCCAGGATTGCCAGATAAAATATAGGATTCCTGATATAAGAGTCGTGTGGGACATACTTATACTAAAATGTTATTCGTTGCTTATCTGAGATTCAAATCTGACTGGATATCCTAAATTATTATTTATTATTATTTTTGCCAAATCTGACAATCTACCTGAAGTTTAAGTGACACGTGAATGCCAAGGCTTGGCACAGGGCCTAACGCATAGGAGACTCTCAGTGAGTGGCAGCCATTGTTGTTTCTGGGAGTTCCTGGGAAAGTTATCGAGAAGACTTCAAGAGGAGAAGGAGAAGTTTATGGTTTGGTTGGAAATATTGCCAATCCCTTGCAATGTGCCAGGTATTCTTCAGGAACAAGGTGGGCAAAACATGAATAGGACAAGCTTTCTGCTCTCCAGGGACTCCCTTGAAGGTGTGTCACAAACCCAAGCCGGTATGGTAAGTGTTATACATGCAGTACATACCTGTACCAAATGCTACACGGGACAGAGAAGTCACTCACCTGGCAGGGCACTGGAGGCCAGAACTGCCAAGGAGGTGGGCAGTTCTCTCAGGCAAGCCTTTTGAACGTGGGGCTTGCTGGGGGTGGGCGAGACGAGAGTTTGAGGTTCGCCAGGTGGTAAGATGTGCGTGGTCGGCTCACGGCTCAAGGCCAGAAGGAAGGCGGAGAGGAAGGTGTGAGGTGAGGCGTGTTGGTTGTCAGCAGGGCTGGGCCCATTTTTCATAGACAGTGGGATCTCAGTGTTCTAATTATGTTTTCTTTATTCCAGTTTTTAAATATATAAAAATGTCACTAGAATGCTTTTTTCTCTGGACCTCTTTGCTTCAAATTGGGCTCTTCTGGTAAGTCCAGTAGTTCAATCAAGTCCTAGATGATGGTTTCTTTTGTGTTTTCCATGCCAGCAGCCCTGACGGAGAGTGCAGAGGCTCCGAGAATCCACTCTTGCGTAAAACATTGTCCTCTCCCGCCCTACGCTTGACTTGCTGCCTGGCAGCCCTTTCTCAGCTGGGCCATGTCCCAGTGGAGGGATGGGGCAGGAGAGGCCAGACAGCAGGCTGTGCCCTCGCTCCCTGCTAGCAGACACGGCCTTGGCCTACTCTGAGCTCAGCAGTTCTGTTTCTCCTGGTTGCTGGACGCGGGCCATGGCATTTGCTGTGCACTCTGTTATCTGGAACTCTCGGCTCCCTTGGCTCACCCGTCTCCCGCCCTGCAGCATTCTACATGGCCTGCATTTGCTAGGCCCACCCCCTCATTGCCTGGGGAAACTGCCCACATGGCATTCAATACTCATAATACTGTTGGTGCGGGGAATGGAGGACTGGGGAGGGTACATAGTGACACAGAGCAGACATTACAAAGGAAACTTTGATATATACGTAAGTGGACAAGGGAGTGTGCAAATATGATCATACACATGTGAGCCATATTTATGTAATCCCATATGCACATACATAAGCACGTATGCACACTCACAAGGTGGCTGGATTACTCTGATTACTCTGTTTTGGGAAAACCTCTCAAATCATGTTTTTCCTCTGCTCTCACACCGCAACAGCAATCATCAACAGAAGAAGACTTCTGTGACCAAATGTGTGGGGTTTTCCCCACACACCAAACAACAGACAACAGCTGGGTGTCCTCCAATTCCATTCCATCACTGCCTACCAGGAGATAGCATCAGATCTCACGACTTAAGAACTCAGTCCCACAAGACTGCCCCCCACTTTCCACCAGTCTCAAGTCCAGGTGTTTGGAACTTCTGACTGACCCACTTCAAGTTGGGGTTCCCAAGACTCCCTCATTGGGTTCCATTTGCTAGAGTGGCTCACAGAACTTGGGAAAACTCTTAACATTTACAGGTTTGCTAGGAAAGATATTTTAAAGGATATAAATAAACAGCCAGATGAAGAGATACACAGGGCAAGGTCTGGAAGAGTCCGGTCCCTGTAGAGCTGGAGCAGCCACCCACTCGGCACATGGATGACTTCACCTTCCTGTCAGTCTGCACGTGCTCAGCTCTCTGCACACTGTCCTCTTGGGTTTTCTCTCTTTCCTTCCCTCCCTCCCTCCCTCCCTCCCTCCCTCCCTCCCTCCCTTCCTTCCTTCCTTCCTTCCTTCCTTCCTTCCTTCCTTCCTTCCTTCCTTCCTCTTTCCTTCTTTTCCCTTCCTTTCCTTTTCTTTTTTCTTTTCCTTTCTCTTTCTTTCTTTATTTTTCTTTCCTTCCTTCCCTTCTTCCTCCTTTCCTTTCCTGTCCTGTCCTTTCTTTCCTTTTCTTTTCTTTTCCTTTTCTTTCTCTTTGTCTTTCTCTTTCTCTCTCTTTCTTTCTTTCTTCCTTCCTTTTTCTTGCTCTGTCACTCAGGCTGGAGTGCAGTGGCACAATCTCAGCTCACTGCAACCCCCACCTCCCAGGCTCAAGGGATCCTCCTGAGCAGCTGGGATCACAGGCACAAGCCATCATGCCCAGCTAATTTTTGTATTTCTTTTGGTAGAGATGGGGTTTTGCCATGTTGCCCAGGTTGGTCTTGAACTCCTGGGCTCAAGTGATCCACCCACCTTGGCCTCCCAAAGTGTCAGGATTACTGGTGTGAGCCAACACACCTGGCCCCTCTTGGGCTTTTATGGAGGCTTCATTACATGGCATGACTGACAACCATGTAGAAATGTGATTGGACAAAAAGAAAATAATCTAAACCCAGCTAGACCTGTCTGTTCAGACTTTTCCTAGCCTCTCTGTACAGTATTTCTTCCTTTAGGGCCTGGGACAGGACCTACTCTGAAATGAGGGTCTTTTGGTCCACAATCAGATTAGAGTCCTGCCTTGGGCAGGAGAAAGGAGAACAGGAAAAAGTCAGAGACAGGGATGTTGTCTCCTGAGGCCTAACGCTCCCAACATTATAACAAGGACTATGGGAGTGATGAGCCAGGAACCACGAATGAAAACCTATGCATATGTATCATAACACCACAGGCACATAAGCAGAGAGAAAAATGTCTATAAAGATATTGAAAATATATCCAACAAGGTATAAATGTAAATAGCAGTGGTTAGATTATGAGTGACTTTAATTTTCCCTTCCAATTTAGCTGTATTTTCTAGTTTTTCTGAAATGAATATGCATTATACAATAAAAAATAATACAAAAAGAAAAAAGTTATTTTCTACAGTATCTCATAGAAATCAGAGCACTGCTCTTGTGAGCATAATTTTATCAGTGAACCCAAGGGGGTGGCATGAGAGTGTGAAGTGGGGTCTGCAGCAGGCAGCATGACCACTTGCTGGCTGGTCTCCACTAGGCCCTCATCTCTCCTGGCAGCTGGTCTGGGGTCTAAACTAGGCCCTGCATCGAACTCTCTGGCCCTCAGTCTCCTCAATGTAAAATGAGAGGATTTAGCTAACATCCCAGGGATGGCAAATCGGAGATGGTATGTGAGCTGAAACTTCTCACTGATTCCTTGGGAAAGATCCAGGTTCCTCGCGAAAGACGGCCATAATTGATTATGATATCTGCTATGGCAGCCCAGGGCAAGGGGTGCCACCAACCCTCCCAGCTCAGCAGGCGGCAGCAGCTCCGCCCTCCTGGGCTCCCTGACCTTCCATCAGTGCCTCAATTATAGCTGTCATTGTGTTTAGCGGTTATACAGTGGGAGCTCTGTTGTGTTTATTTTTAAGTTGCCAATACCAGAGTCTGGCTGGCATATGAATAAATAAATGATGAATGGATTACTCAGAAAACAATTACTAAACGTGAATGCAATTGCTAAACAAAGGTGTGCAGTTTTCCAAGGTACTGGAGGTCTTTGTTTGGATGCATAAATTCTGCTTTATTACTCTACCATCTAAAGCATGCCAGGTTGTAAAATTAACATTCATTGGAGATAAGAGACTATCAAATGCCAGTATCGTGTGTGGGTTTTAGCTAAAACAGGAGGAGGGTGGGGATAGTGCTGTCATGGAGAGAGCACTGGCTGCCAGTCTGCCATCCATCTTTACCATGTTTGGACTCTCCTTTTATGGTGTAGTGGGTAGAGCACCATCAAGTGTGTGGATCCAGGCTGTGTCCCCTTTTGACTGGGTTATTTTGAGCACATCACTTTAACTTCCTCAGGCCTCAGGCTTTTGTGTTTATCAAGGTCTCTTCTGGCTTCAGAAACTCCGTGCCCTTGAGTCGGCTCAGCCTCTGCAGAACTCAGATTGGGGCTATTTTGATGGGAGGTCATTTGCACCTGAAAATTTGAGCAGACTTTGGAGCCCCTCACATCCTTCTCTTCCTCCCACATCTTGCACTCATCCTTTCTGAGGAGACTCGTGCCATGCCAGATCTGGAGGTGTCCTCCTCCCTTCTCCTCCCTCCCTTCCCTCTCACTCTCCCCAGTATCTGTCCTTTTCTCTTCTTTCCTTTTACCTATGGCCCTATTCCACCCTGCCAAGGCCCCCATGTGCCTTCCTCTCCTCCAGTCCCAATGGGGAATTATTCTTGTCCTTCTACCTGTTCCGGCGGGGTCCTCCAGAATCCTATCCCCATACCACCTTATCTCCTCTGGCCCCCCAACAAAGGGGCTCTGAGCTGGCTCCTTATCATGGTAGCTGGTGGTGGCACCTCTCCTTCTGCCTAGGGACAGGCACCTGGATACTGTCTGGTTGAGAAAAAACAGCTGTGTCCAGCAGCTCCAACTACTATCTTCCAGTGTCTGACGCACAATGATGGGAACTGAGCCATGTGCAGCGGCCAAGGGCTTCTCATATTCACAGGCTGTACCCAAGCCATCCACCCAGGACTGCAGAGGCCTCCTCAGAGGCTGCCACCCAGCCCCCACCCCAGCTTAGCTGGCCTCATGTTTGTCAGAGGTATTTCTGCATGATAGTGGCATTCTTTCTTTTTTAAGATTTTCTCTTTTTTTGAGATGGAGTCTCGCTCTATTGCCCAGGCTGGAGTGCAATGGCGCAATCTCGGCTCATGCTCACTGCAACCTCTGCCTCCTGGGTTCAAGCAATTCTCCTGCCTCAGCCTCTTAAGTAGCTGGGATTATAGGCATGCGCCAACATGCCTGGCTAGTTTCGTATTTTTAGTAGAGATGGGGTTTCACCATGTTGGCCAGGCTGATCTCGAACTCCTGATCTCAGGTGATCCACCCGTCTTGGCCTCCCATATTTCTGGGATTATAGGTGCCCAGCCTAGAATAGATTTTCAAGGCCCTCAAGGATGCTGGAGCAGGTTCAACAGCTGGGCGACCAATATCCTTTCTAGGATCCTCCTGGGAAGTGGCTAAGCCTCCAGCCTGTAGGGTGGTGTGAGAAAATGGGAACTGGCAGGTGGGCACAGGGCTCCCAATCCCCCTAAATCCTGAGCAGGAGGGGATCCCACAGACAGAGGGAACACAATGAGCACCCACCTGGCCTGGGACACAGAAGCTTCTAGAAGAGCAGAAAACATGGCCCAGCACATGGCATTGTTTGAAGGCAATGAGAAAGCCCTGTCATGTGCCCACCTCCACCTACTGTCTTGGGCCTTCCTGAGACATGGAGACTGGAAAGGCTTGTGGGCACGGTATGGATTTTTAAGTGGCTTGAGTGGGCAGGAGGCTCAGGGTTGTGGGAGAGGCCTCTTCCCCATTGGCGCTGGGCCCTTCCTCAGCGATTCTGCTCCCCAGCAGAAAGTGAGCAGGGGGTCCCTCCCCACACTGGTGGCCTGTGTGGCTGTGCTGCAGATAAGTTGAAGGAGCCACTCCCTGCATCCCTGCCACAGGTCCTCCCAGCCTTGCTCTGAACTGGTTCAGCACTCAAACCTGCATTACTCGTAGGCTGTGCCATCCCCTCTGCCTGGGACAGGAAGCAGAGCCTCCCTGCCATCATCAGCTGATTGCCAAGCGCCAGACCTGAGCCTGACCCATGTGTTGCCATGACACTGGGGCTGTGGTTGTGCCCTTGTCGCAGAGGGAGAAGATGAGGCCTTGAGAGGCAGGTGATGGGTCCAAGGCCACACCAGTGGTGGGTTGCAGGGTGAGGCTGGAACCCAGGTATGGCTGATTCAGTTCAGAAGTTAACGCCTACACTGACCAGAGTTAAACACAGAGCTGGTTTGTCTCATAGAAAAGGCACAGATTCCTCATCATTACAAACACTCTGGTTAATGCTCAGATTTTTGATATATCCCGCATGAACCATTTCAGCTCAAGGCACCATGAGTCCAGTGTTAAAAATCATGCAGGAATAAGAGTGACAGATTCTAGACCAAAGACCTGGATTTTAGTTGACTGATTTGCCTTTAGGTGTGGGCCAATGGGGGCGTCTTATGTTGGGACTGGAAACATGGGCCTTGGAGTCTGCCCAGACTCTCGTAGGCTTCTGTCTTCTTCTGGGAGAGAGGAAAAAGTAGCATCAGTGCTCTCACGGGGTGAGGAGTAAATGAGCGAATGTTTGTGAGATGCTCAGGCCTGCCCAGGGTGAACTATGGCTGTTAATATTATTAATAATATTAAATGCAATGGCCTGATGCCAATCACTTAACCTCTGTAAGCTTCCATTTCCTCATCTGCAAAATAGGGAAAGAAAAATTGCCGCTGCACGTGATTGCTGCGAGGTTCAAAAGGAAAACCTCTGTATGCTGTAAATAATTACACCTGCCCTTGCAACCAATTAAAATCTTCTCCCTGCTTTAAATGGCTTGATGAGACACTCACTGTTTTCCAAAGCTGAGCATTACTGGGCATTGGCATGTAGTTTTTAAAGGAAGTGTCTGGACAATTGTGTCTGAGAATGCAGTCTCCTCTCGCTCTCAGCTCCCCTGAGTTGGTCTTATTCTCATGGGCTGCATAGCGCATTGTGACCAATGGAGAAGACACACCGTTGGAAGAATTTGTGGGCAGGGCCATTTTCAGCCCGTATGATGTCTTTGTGCAAATACAGAAGGGACCTCCTTCCCTGGGACATACAGAGAACATGGGCATGCGTGCAAGCTGGATTTCAGCACCCTCCTCCCCAACTGACCATCTCCCTCCTGTGAATGGCAGCCCTGCGTGCACATAATCTGCATCTAGGTTGCAAACTTCAGTGTTCTTGGGGCCAGGCAGAGGGTGTCAATGGACGTGAGTGGAGCCGCCTGGGTGTGAGGCAGTAGGAAGGGTGGGGACCACAGCCAACTGAAGCGCCCAGTCCAGGAGTTGCAGGAGCAGCTGCGACCAGCTCCAGGGGGCACGGCCAGGTGCAGGTCCAGGAAGGTCAGGCCTTTTCATTTATCTCGAGAAATCTGGATATCTATATAAAGTTTTCCTGCTTTTGAAAATTACTGTGCACATCAGAAAAACACATCTTCAGGCGGAATATCACGTGCGGGTCACAGCTGCCCACTTGCTCTACACAAAGCCCAGTCACAATCAGAACCCTGACACCAGTGAGAAGGGAGGTGTCTCCCTCTTCCCTTCCTTTCTCCTTGTCTTCTCTCCTTCCTTTCCCTCCTTGACCACCTCTTCTGACCCAACCCCAGGGCCTGACATATGGGCCTCCCTCTCCCTGCCTCAGTTCTCTCTGCTCATGGCCTCCCCTTGGACAACCACACGACCTACTGAAAAACTCTTTGCCCACATCCTCCCTCTTTCCCCCAGATGCTGTCAACCCCCACCCAGCATTTGATCGCTCCCTCCTGACTGCCAGCTTCTTGAAGTCAAGAGACCTCACCTGACATGGAATCTGTTAGTTTAAGATATTTCTCCATGAGCAAATCCAAACTCCTCAGCCTGCTTTCTGTAACCCACCTCCCACTGTCTCCCAGGACCCTGGCGCGCCCGCTCATTTCTCTCATTTTAGTCATTCTCTGAGCAAAGCCTGACCGTCCTGCTTCTGTGCCTCCGTTTTAGTTGTGCTCATTGCCTATGATTGCCTTCTTCTCTTGTCAACCAGCCCTGCAAAACTTAAAATTTAATTGCCTTAATTCTTCCATTGAATTTCCATGAACAACCTAGATTCCCTTTCCCAGAATCCTGCTGTTGAGAGAAGGATTCAGGACTGGACCCCAGGAATTTCTTGCAGTGGCAGTTATTACCTCTCCAGGGACATAGCCTTTCACCAACTGGAAGCTGCTGGGCGCAGCAGACAGATTTGCATTCTTTGTAGTACTTTCTAGTCCTATTTGTACTGCATACAGCCAGTGGTCACCAAGAACTTAATTCTCAGCTAGTGCTTTCCATCATTTTTTCTTTCAAGTATCTGGAGGGTCCAAAGTAGCAGCTGTGTTTCCCAAATTCAGGAAGCAGCCCTCCTCTCTGTTGTCTCTTATCCCATATCCTCCAGTACTCTGTTTCCATAGGATCTTTCCTGGGTGTGCAGGAGGAGCCACGGACTTACCCTCGGGGGTGAGTGTGGCCTTGTGTTTTGCTGTTGTTTTTGAGTATGCAAGTTTCTGTTCAAGAAAAGACCTTTCCAAAACAACCAGGTGTGCCAAGACCATGCTGGACACACCAGCTGGCTTGCACACCCATCAGGCCAGTGCTGCAGCTACTGCCCTGGGGATACCTGGGCAACCAATACTGACTGCCCAAAAGAGGCAAGTGGATCCCCCCACTCCCCAGTATGTCCATAGCCAGGGCTATGTTTTGGGACCCCAGAGAGAATCTATTCCCTGGTCTTACCCTTCATTTCTCCACCCTAGGTTTTCATCTTTCATAATCAACTGAGGGAGTGACGAAATTGGCTCCCAGTCCCTCATATTTCTGCACAAGACAGGCCTGTTCCCAAGTGGCTGTTCTGCAGAAAATTCACATCTTAAGATTGTAAAAAGCGTTACTGGAATAAAAGGATTCTGCGATCAAATAAGTTTGGAAAGCATTAACTTAAACAAAAGCTCATCAGGTTTCTTTACTGCAGGACTTCTCAGAGCCTTTAATGCACTGTGGTTCCCCAAGGGGGTGCCAGGTCACAGAGCATTTTTCAGCCTTTTGTGACTGTGAAATTCATTTGTTCAAGGGGCATCTGGAGTGGATGGTGACGAATGCACTCTGGGAGATGTCGCTGTGCAGGACACACAGCCGGCACCCAGACCTGGGCCTGCTCACTGCGCTGGCTCCTCATGTGGCCGGGCTCTCTGCCCCTCACTGAGCCTTGCCGGCTTTGCTGTAATTGTATTCCCATATGTGTCCCGTCTGGCTTGATACAACTCTGGCCACTGACTTCCGGAATATTCCAAGGCCTAGCCCAGGCCTGTGTGTCCTGAGATTACCTCTCGTTGCTGGCAGCCATCTCTATGAATTCAGGAATGAAAATCACAAAGCCAGTGGCAGAGCTGGCAGGGCCAGCAAGTCGGTAGGTACCATGCTTCACCCTTTGTCTCCCCATGCTCCTGGCTTGGCCAGGAGGCCTCAGGGATCTAGGAATCCGGTCTCTCTGGGTTCACACATACCAGAACAAAACATAGTTTCACAATGACTTTGAGAAGTCTGACATGGGTGGACCTTAAATTGCCACCCCTTGATTTTAACTACTATTTTCTTTGATTCTAAGATGTCATCAATTGTACGACACACCATTGTTTTAAGAACAGTTCGTAGGGGGTGAACAAAAACGAAAGAAAAAAGTCGGTACACATATAGTGTACAGACTAATTGTAAGACACATCCTGATTTCACAATAATTAAAATTTGAACAATTGTGTGCCTTGGAATTGAGGAAATACACTATTTCTACAGGTTGGGGTTGGCTTCCTTTTTCATTGCTGCTGAGGAAGCTGAGATGCAGGCTCCAAGCAAGAAGGCAGGAGACTGGGGTGCTGGGCAGGTGTTTGATCTCAAAAAGAAGTCATTGAAGTAGCATGTGGTCAAGCCTGTGCCAGGTTAGGAGGTGCTGGGGTGAAGCTTGCCCTGCCTTTACCCTCTAGTATGTGGCTGTTTATCCTGTCGAGAGGTAACGTGTCTCCTACAGCTTCCCAGAAGGCAAGGTGGTGCGTGCACCTGTGTTTTGTAGCTGTCAGAAATAGCTGGACCATTCAAGTGTATGTGAAACCAGCTCTGAAAGCTGTGAAACGGAGCATCATTCTTTTTTTTTTTTTCTGCAATGGCATAAACATCACCACTAATTCATAAAGATACAATCAAAACAGAAATGTATTAGTATTTCAGAAGGACTCTGAGCTGATGACAACTGTTCACTGGCTCACATCACAGGGGGACTCACCTCTTCTTCATCCAAGGAATCTCACCTCCTGCTTTCTTGCCCAAACAGGGCACGGAAACAACAAATAGATGTTGTCACACTATGCGGATGATAGACAGGCCCTTGAGTGCATCCCAGGGGCCCAGAGCAGTGAGGATTACAATGGAGGAATGTTCCCAGGGTGCGAGAAGGACTGGGTGGAGTTTCCTGGGTGAACCCCAGGAGGAGGGACTCTCCATAGAGGTGGTGATGTTTGAGCTGGTTCTTAGAAAACAGGGACAATGATGGGGCAGGAGGTATTCAGCAGAGGAACTGGGGCTGGAGATAAATTGAGGAGTAGTGAGAAGTTTGCTGTGAGGGACATGAGCTGGGAGGTGGGGGGTGAAGCCTGAGGAGGACTGGAGTTAGGCTGATGGTCTATATCACCTTCTCACTGAGTGATTTTTACATCTTGTTTCCAACCAATCAGCAAAGACACTTTAAATGCTGTCATGAGCTGGCTGCAAGCGTTCAAACGCTGCCACCAATGCTCTTGGTTGTGCCTGGATCGTGTGCTCCAGAGCAGAGCTCCTGTGCAGCCTGTTGCCATGCCCCATGCCCCCCACCTCAGGAGGCTGGGCTTCCTGTTCCTCCTGCTGGCACCTGCTTTCCCCAGGCACAAGCATGGCTCATTTCACTCAGGTCTGGGCCGGCTTCCTTCCCAAACCTCTTACTATTAAACATGCTCTCCTGATTCTGTCTCCCCTACCATGCTCGTTACCCCATGTGACACTTGTCACTCATTTGTTTCATTTTTCCAATGTGAACTCTGTGGTGGCTTCACTCACTCCTGTCTCTGCTGTGCTCAGAATGTGGCCTGACACTTAGCAGAGCCTCCATGTTGATTGTTGTTATAGAATGACACTGTTTTCTGAGTTTTTCCACATTTATTACTTTGTTTGATTCTCATTCCTTTTCTGATTTCTGGATGTAAAACTTCTCTAAAAGAGGATAAAAGAATTACCCAAGATAGTTATTGCACCAGGAGGGAGAGGGGCCTGCCACACCACACTCTCCCTGCTACAGCGTTAACCTTCAGGATGATGCCACCCCCAACACTCACTTCACGATGGCCTGCACATCTGACCTTGTGCGGGAGCCCACAGCGTGAGATTGAGCAGCCTCCTGCTCCAGCCAGCCGGCTGCCCCTCAGAGGGGACTGAGGTGACACAACAGGATCCCACCATTTGCTAAACAGGACTCAAGGATGAAGTCTGAGGGGTGGGGGGAAGTGGAGGGTAGGTAGCAAATGGCTGTGAAAAGCAAGAGACTTTCCACAGGCGAAGTTAAGTGTAGATGTACCCAGATTAGCGACTTTTCCTTAAAAGGATTTTCCAGCCAGGAGCAAGAGACTGGGTGAATCATTCCTGAGACGGGTGACAGGAGGCAGGAATAAAGCATGAATAAAGCATCAGGAAGGGACTAGGATTTAAAACTGGCCCTTCAATGCTTCTACACTGCTGGTGAGAATGTAAGTTAGTTCAGCCACTGTGGAAAGCTGTCTGAAAAATTCTCAAATAACTTAAACTAGAACTACCATTTGACCTAGCAATCGCATATACTGGGTATATGCCTAAAGGAATACAAAATGTGATACCGTAAAGACACACACATGCATATATTCATCACAGCACTGTTCACTATAGCTAAAACATGGAGTCAACCTAGTTGCCCATCAATGGTGGACTGGATAAAGAAAACGTGGTACATATACACCATGGAATACTGTGCAACCATAGAAAGGAATGAAACCATGTCCATTACAGCAACATGGATAGAGCTGGAGACCATTATCCTAAACAAATTAATGCAGGAACAGAAAACCAAATACTGCATGTCCTCAATTATAAGTAGGGGCTCAATATTGAGCAGACATGGACATAAAGATGGGAGCAGAGGACACTGGGGACTGCTGGTGGGGGGAAGATGGGAGGAGGGTGAGGACTGAAAAACTACCTATTGGGTATTATGCAGGTTACCTAGGTGACAAAATTATTTGTATACCAAAACCCTGTGATATGCAATGTACCCATGTAACAAACCTGCACACATACCCCTTGAACCTAAAATAAAAGTTGGAAAGAAAAAAAGTTGGCCCCTCTATTTAGGCTCCTCTCCTTAATTCTTAGGTCCTACGAGAGTTAGCCAATGAGGCCCTGAATCCAGACATGTCCCACCTTGGCCCAGTGTCCACCCGCACCTGCTCACTTTCCCACATGCCACCACTCCTTGATGCAGCTCACTCTCTAGACCAGTGGTTCCCAGCCACTGGGGTGCATGAGAGTCTCCTGAGGTGCCAGGGTACATGTGTGCTCAAGTCAGCACCCAGACCCACTGGGTCAGTCTCCAGGCTGGCCCAGTTTGAGAGGTGGGTTTACAGGGCTTCTCGGCAATAGCACTGGGAATACCTACGCTGATGGAGCACCTAGATGGATGCTCAGACTCAGAGGTGACTCGGAGGGCTTCACAGACACAATCATAAAGATCCTTTGAACAGTGAAGCTCATGAAGGTCAAGTCACTCTCCCAAAGTCACTCAGCTGAGAATAGCACTAGGATGAGAACCCCCTATTTTATTTTATTATTTTATTTTATTTCATTTTTTGAGACGGAATCTCACTCTGTCATCCAGACTGGAGTGCAGTGGTGCAATCGGCTCACTGCAGCCTCCACCTCCCGAGTTCAAGCAATTCTCCTGCTTCAGCTTCCCGAGTAGCTAGTATTACAGGAATGTGCCACCATGCCTAGCTACTTTTTTGTATTTTTAGTAGCGACGGAGTTTCACCATGGTGGCCAGGCTGGTCTCGAACTCCTGACCTCGTGATCCGCCCACCTCAGCCTCCCAAAGTGCAAGGATTATAGGCATGAGCCACCGTGCCAGGTGAGAACCCCTTATTGACCCCTTAGACCTCTCAACCATCACACCAGCTTGCCATGGAGCCCAGGCCCAATTTACCTTGGTATCCCAGCACCCCCAAGCCCAGAGAAGCATGGGGCTTGGTCTATGTTGGGTGTTTGCTATAGACCAAATGTTTGTGATCCCCGTCAAGTTCATGTGTTGAAGCCTAATCCCCAGTGTACCTGGAGGTGGGACCTTTGGGAGGTGCTTGGGTTATGACAGCGGCGCCCTCACACCTAAGATGAGTACCATCGTAAAAGAGACACTAAAAAGCTGCCTTGCCACTTCCTTCAGGTGAGGACACAGCGAGGAGCCCGCTGTCTGTGAACCAGACAGTCCTCACCAGACGCAGAATCTGCCGGCACCTCAATTTGGACTTCCCAGACTCCAGAACTGCAAGAAATTAATTTCTGTTGCTCACAAGCCACCCAGTCTATGGTATTCTGTTACAGTGGCTAGAGCAAACTGAGACAGTACTTTACAGTGTTTTTCATGAAGGTTCTCCCTGCTCTTTTTTTTTTTTTTTGAGACGGAGTCTTGCTCTGTCGCCCAGGCTGGAGTGCAGTGGCCGGATCTCAGCTCACTGCAACCTCCGCCTCCCGGGTTCACGCCATTCTCCTGCCTCAGCCTCCCGAATAGCTGGGACTACAGGCGCCCGCCATCTCGCCCGGCTAGTTTTTTGTATTTTTAGTAGAGACGGGGTTTCACCGTGTTAGCCAGGATGGTCTCGATCTCCTGACCTTGTGATCCGCCCGTCTCGGCCTCCCAAAGTGCTGGGATTACAGACTTGAGCCACCGCGCCCGGCCTTCCCTGCTCATTTTTAAGCCCACTAGTTCAGACAGAAGCCTCTGGGAGAGCTCTCCAGGGTCCACCCTGAAGGCTTCATTCCCTCTACCCAGAGCATCTCTGTGGAGAGGAAGAAAAAGCATCAGCCAAATGAGGTGCCCCAGAGGTTCTGGGGAGCAATTCCTATCTTCACATGACCATTTGGGAAATCCCCAGTGAGATGGAGTGTGCTTTTAAGCCGTGAAAACCACGCACATCAGCCCCACCATGGAGGTAAGCAGAAATGTAGAATATGGTGTCTCTCTTCCTTTTATTTTCAGAGAAATAATTAGGGATTCTGTGGAAGGCAGCCTCTAAGACGGGCCCCAATGACCCCCCACCCTCCCTGTATCCTCACCCCCATGTCATCCTTTCCCTGTGAGTGTGGACCAGTCTTAGTAACTTGCTTCTATGACTAGAATAGGGCAGAAGTAATGAGATGTCACATCTTCACAGGTTATAAAAAGCACTGTGGCTTCCATTTTGGGTGCTCTGTCTTACTCTGTCTAGAGTCACAAGACCCTGGGGTAACCAGCCACATGTCACAAGGCAGCCTGTGGAGACGCCCAGGTGGGGAGGGACAGAACCACATGAGTGAGCTTTGAAACAGATGCCCCCATGCCAGTAAACCTTCAGATAGGACCAAAGCCCCAGGCGACAGCTTGACTGCAGCCTAATGAGCAGTCTTGAGTTACAAGCACTCAGCTAAGCCGTGCCCGTATTCCTGACTCACAGAAAGTGTGAGATAACACACATTTGTTGTTTTAAGCTGCCATGTTTTAGGGTGACATGTTACACAGCAATAGATAACTAATACAGCTTCTTAGCCTGGCAAGAAGCAGGAAGAGTTAAGGAGTTAAGACAAGGTGATTCTGGTGAAGATGAGAAAGGTGCAGATATCATGGGTGAGAATCTAACACCTGAGAAATTCGGAAAAGGATTTCTAGGACAATCCAGAGTTACAGCAGAGAAACTGAAGGCCAGGCCAGGCATGGTGTCTCATGCCTGTATTCCCATGCTTTAGGAGGCTGAGGCAGGAGGATCATTTTAGGCCAGGAGTTCAAGGTTACAGTGAGCTATGATCACACTACTGTCCCTCAGTTTGGACAACAGAGCGGGACTGTCTCAAAGGAAATTTTTAAAAAACAAGAAAGAAACTGGGCCAGGTGTGGTGGCTGACGCCTATAATCCCATCACTTTAGAAGGTTGAGGCAGGTGGATCCCTTGACTTCAGGTGTTCAAGACCAGCCTGGACAACATGGCGAAATCCCACCTCTACAAAAAATACAAAAATTAGCTGGGCATGGTAATGGGTACCTATAGTCACAGCTACTCAGAAGGCTGAGGTGGGAGGTTCACTTGAGCCCAGAAGTTCAAGACCAGCCTGGGAAACATGGGAAAACCCCATCTCTACTAAAAATACAAAAATTAGCCGGGCATCGTGGCATGCACTGGTAGTCCTTGGGAGGTAGAGGCTGCAGTGAGCCATGATCATGCCACTGCACTTCAGCCTGGGGGACAGAATAAGACCCTGTCTCAAATAGGAAAGAAGGGAAAAAGGGAGGGAGAGCCAAATGGAGTTATACTTTTGGACCAGGGGCATGGGGCTACCCCAGTGCTGAGCTGCTCAGCTTGCTCTAGCCTGGTCCAGCTTTAGTTAGCAACGGGTTCCACCCAGCAGCACCATAGCATCACCAAGGAAACTTCCAAATCTACTGCTGTCCACCCAGATAAGATCAGAATCTCAGGCAGTGGTATTTGGGCATTTGTGGATTATTTTATTTGTTTGTTTTCCTTGTCCAAATACTATTATTATTATTATATTTTTAAGTATCCTGGAGGGCCACCAGAGGGGAAGGGAATGAGCGCAGCTGTAATGGCTGTGAGCTGGCTGGCAGGCCCTTGTGCAGCAGCAGTATGTGGCCACAGTGCATGGGGCCTCAGGAACCCCGGGAACCCTTCTGCACAGGTATTACGGTTGCCATTTGCAGAGGAGGAAACAGAGGCTTAGGGAGGTTAGGAACAACCTCAGAGTTTCTAAGTACGAAGTGATGAAACCATGATTTGAATCAGTTCTTTCTGGCTTTAAAACCATAGATTTTCTTGAATAACCTTACAGTTTTGATTGTGTGCATTTCCTCCACACCTTTCTGTAGTCTTTCATTCCTGTTAACCAAAACCAGGGAAAGGGCAGGAGACACCACAGCCTCTGTTATTGTCCTACTGAAGTATCAAAGAATTCAGCGGTGTCTATGCGTTCACACAGCCAAAATCCAGTGACAGAGAAAGGACACAAGACTAGAGCTGGGGGTGAGCTGTTTGTGATGCCTCAAGATGTTGAAGAACAATGAGCTGAATAACCCTCAGATGACATGAAAAAAACTTGTAAATAAGTTCCCAAAGTAGAAAGCAGATTGAGGATTCTCTGAGCACAGCCTAATAAAGCTTGGATCAGTTAGAGAGAAGAAGGCCAAATAAATCAAAACAAAATGTGACATGGTTCCTGGCCAAATGAAGAGTACTTGCAAAGCTGTTGGGCCTTGGTGAACAGAGGACAAATTTAGAGAGTCTCAGGTGAAAGAGAGGGGCCACTCCCTGAACTCTGTTCCCTTAAAACTCTTATCAGAGCCAAGACAGGCACCTCTTTGCCCCTCTACTGGGGACTGCACCAAATATCCACTTGCTCATTTTCCTAAGTTATTTTTCTAGTGACGCACTTTCAAGGCGTATAAAAGGGTAGGAAACACAATTTATATTTTCATGCAAATGCATGATTCTGTTTAAATATCTTATATGTAATCTCAGTATTTTCACACTCAAAGTGGATATTCCCTTCTATTGCTATACACTACAGTACAGTACAGCTTTGGACTAAAATCTGGCTTTGCACTTACTTTGCTGTGTGATTTGGATTAAAAGTTGCCACCTGTCTGAGCCTCAGTTTCCTCATCTGTAAAAATGGTGGTAAATTACCTAGGTAAGAGGCCATTCCATGAGATAACATATGCCAGGGCCCATAGCCTCATGCCTGGCCCAAGACAGACTTTTGATGCAGAGCAGATGTGGTTGTTACAGAGGTCTTTTGATTAAAATATGTTTGACATCTCATTCTAAAATAATTTCAACCTACAGATCAAACTAATGGCACATGGAGATATTACCTTTGAAAGTCCCAGCTCCCCCTGACTTCTAGGGACTGGTAGCCTCTAGCTATTGGTGAAACTGAGGCCAGGACCAAAGCAAGAGGGAACGTAGGTGGGGAGAGAGGAGCTCCCTCTGTCTACTCCCACTTCGGTGGAAGACTCTGGAACCTGAGGGGAAGCGCTGGGGAATTCCCATCTGGGTTTCTGCTGGGGCATTTGAGGAGGCTATGGAGTGGCTTCTCCAAATGTGAACTGAGCTCCGGCACGCATCCTGGGTGCTTCGCGCATTTTTCTTGTTTAGGTTCAGCATCCCTCTGGCCCCATGGCACATGGCAAATGTCTCATTAGCTGGCTTTCTATCACTTCTCTGACTCACCCCATCTGTTGGGAAAGACCTGGAGTCTCTCACTTGTCCTTAACTACCAGCCAAAAGGCCACTTTCTTTGTTTCCAGACTCAAAGCAATTTATTAATACCAACTGCTTTGTCCTCTGACATTGCTGTGATTCCTGCTGAGTCACACCTCTGCATTCATGGTGTTTCAGAAATTCCCCAGAACTGACACTGGTAGAGGTGAGGGCAGAGTGAGGGCCTCATTGCTCTGGACATTGGTGGGGCTGTCCCTCTCGGGTTTATCTGAAGTCCACTCTTTAATCAATAATGACTAGGCTATGACAGGGACAAGGCTTAGGTCTAACACCTGGGCTTATTGGAAGGCTCCTGTTCCTTTTGTTGTGTCGTCCTCCCTCATTCTAGAGCCGCTCTGAATGCAGTGGGGCTCCTGCCTTATCCAGAATTGCTGTTCACAAAATGGACAGAATTCACTGCTCTCGGTGTGCTTTACAACAAAAAATGTTGATAAGTTGCTGTTGGAACCCTTAAATTCACTTGGGGTGAGCAGCGGTTTCCCCGGCCCATCCCAGGCTGAATGGAAGTCATCCCTGCAGAGGGTAAAGCTCTGCCTCAGGGGTCAATCTGAATTTCTGCAGGGGCATCTGAGGAGGCTATCAGGTTCCCCAAACGTGAACTGAGTCCTGGTTCACATCTTGGGTGCTTCACATGGTCCCCTTCCCACTGGAATGGGAGAGACAGCTGGCTGTGGCTGGCTTCATGTCCTAATTCAACAAAAACAATGCACCTAAGAAAACGCATCTAAATACTTCAAAACATTTCCTCTTCCTTCAGC
The DNA here is from genome assembly GCF_009764315.1 of Trachypithecus francoisi. Taxonomy (NCBI): domain Eukaryota; kingdom Metazoa; phylum Chordata; class Mammalia; order Primates; family Cercopithecidae; genus Trachypithecus; species Trachypithecus francoisi. Next base: position 42,620,268 of record NW_022681462.1, on the reverse strand, counting down.
AGAGGTTGGAGATGAGCATAGACACTACTGATTTTTGACCCTATCAAGTGACCCCTGCTTGAAGCACCCTGCAGTACCTGCCAGTGCCTTCAGACCTGCAGCCCCCATGGAAAATTTCTGTCTTATTTCCTGCTACCACCACGATCCTTTTCTTACTTCTTAAACCATCTAAGAATGATGTTGATAATATTTTGTACCATCAAATACTTTTTGCAAAAAAGCACTTTTTATAAACAAAGCACAACTAAACTCAGGGTAAGAGATGGCAGAACTCATCACCTGATAACCCTTCTTTTCCACCTCCTGCCTCCTCCTGCCTCTACCACGTTGCCTTTTCCATCTCTGCAGCTCATGACCACACAGGATGCCAGGCGAGGTCAAAGACAAGGTTGCTAGGAAAAATCAAAGACAAAGAAAATTAAGCAGTGGCCTATTCTTGCTAGAAAACACTGTGATACCCCTTTGGGTTTTCATTGCTGGGGTCTTGAGGGCCACCCACACAGGTGACTCAAATCTTTCACTCTCTATTGGTCTTTTGGGAGGGAATGTGGATCCACTGGAGTGGATGTAGGCCAACCCTCTTCTAGAGAAAAGTATAGCCACACTGGATGGTCATTATCATGGTCCCCAAAGCCTCCACAGCTGGTCTCCCTGCACCAATTGTGTGCTTTGCATCCAGCCTCCACCATCCAATGTACCACACAGGGGTTCATTGCATCCATCACCCCGTTTTTTGCCCTTCTTTGTCATCCTGGGGCTCCTGCGGTGCTGGTTGGTGCAGAATGTCACTAGCAAGCAAGAAGGACCCCCCCACCCTCCTTCTGTCCTGCGGTCACAGCCTGGCTGGCATTTAGGGCACTTAACTCTTCCAATGAATCATATTCTCCACTCCTGCACATAACTTCACATAACTCCCTAGAATGTCTCAGGAGACTGAGGCTGAACTCTCAGTACACTGCTTTTGGAGAATTATTTAAACACAAGAATAAGGATAGAGAGAAATATAACAAATGTCATACGTCCACGTGGCTTTATCAGATCTTAATATTTTGCCATATTTGTTTCAAGCCTTTAGAAAAAATACACAAAACATTACAGACACAGCTGAAGACCTCCTTGATCTCGTTCCCTTTCCCTACCCCTCAGAAATGCCACAACCTTAAATTTACTGTGTATTAATCTCAAGCCTGTTTTTTAAGATTTTCCTACAGTATTCATTCCTAAGTAATATAAAGCATTGGTTTGTAAGTTTTCAATTTTATGGAAATATGTCCTGTTGTATCTATCTTCCTGAAACTCATGACTGTTTTTAGATGTATCCATGCAGATACCTGTTGCTCTGACTCCTTTAACTGCTGTATAATACTCTGTCATATGAACCTTATCAAAATTAATTTGTCTATTTTCTACTGATTGTTTTTCAGTTCCTTTTCAATTTTTCACTACAGACAAGGATGCAGTGAATATTTGTGCACATGTGCGACAGGTTCTCCAGTCTGGATTCATGCTCTACATCCTCACCAGCCCAGTATGAGTTTCTTATGCTTGCCTTTTGTGTCAACACTTGGTAGTGGCAGACAAACATTTTGGCCAGTCCAATGTGTTGGAGGTTCTGTAGTTGATTTTGAGTGTCAGCTTGGCCGGGATGTTTCTGTGAGGGTGTTTCTGATGAGGATTTACATTGAAATTGGTGGTCTTTCAGTAAAGCAGATTGCCCTCCAGAGCCTGGGTGGGCTTCTTCCAGTGAGTTGAAGGCCTGAATAGAGTAAAAGGCCGAGCTCCCTGAACAAGGGGAAATTCTCCAGCAAACTGTTCTTGGGATTTCATCTGCAACATCAGCTCTTCCTGGGGTCTTCAGCCTGATGACATTTTGACTTGAGCTGTAGCACTGGCTTCACTCTGAGTCTCCAGCCTGACAGCCCAGCATGCAGATTTTGGACTTACTAGCTTCCACAATCATGGAAGAAATATTGACTTTCATTATCATGGAAATTAATTCCTTAAAATAAATCTCTTTTTATATACATGTAAATCCTATTCATTTTATTTCACTGGAGAACCCTAATACACAGGTGGCATACTTTTTTGTTTGCTTATTTCTCTGATTACTAAGAGGCAATCTTCTAGTCAAATGCTCATTTGCCCTTTGAGCTGCCTTCATCTGTAACTTGTTCATGTCTTTTGGTCATTTTTTCCATCGTGCTATTTGTTTTTTCTCATTGACTTGCCACTGTTCATGTATTCTGGATTCTGGCCTTTGTCAGTTATATGACTGCATTGCAAATATTGGTTTCCGGCTTGACATTTAACATTTGTTATGAACAATTAAAAAACTTTAAAATACAACCGTACTTACTAAACCAAATAGTCTATTAATTTTTGCATTAAGGGTCTTTTTGTATATAGTTGAAGAAAATAATTTCTTACTCTGAGTTCTTAAAGATAGTCTTCTATATCTTCTTCTAAATTATTTGAAGTTGTTGTTTTTTACACTTAGGTATTTAATCAACCAAGGATTTGGTTTTACATGTGTGTTGATACAAGGATCTAATTTTATTACTCTTGTATGGATAAACTATTTTTCCTAAGTTATTTCTTGAACGAGCCCACCCCTTCTTTTTACTGATCTGTAATGATTCCTCCGTTATATATGAAATTCCACAGATGCACAGGTGAGTTTCTGAGTTCTCTAATTTTCTATTGATCTATTCACTATCTATATATCAATATTGTACTATGTTAATTATTATAAATATGTAATTAGTCTTGATGATTATCAGCTTGTCAAATTTCACACACACAAAAATCCCCTTCAAGATTTTGGATAGAATTGTATTGAATTAAAGAACAATTAGGAGATGATATTGACATCTTTCTTTCCTTTTTTTTTTTTTTTTTTTGAGATGGAGTCCAGCTGGAGTGCAATGGCACGATCTTGGCTCACTGCAACCTCCACCTCCCGGGTACAAGCGGTTCTCCTGCCTCAGCCTCCTAAGTAGCTGGGATTATACAGGCGCCTGCCACCACGCCCAGCTAATTTTTTGTATTTTTAGTAGAGACGGGGTTTCACTATGTTGACCAGGCTGGTCTTGAACTCCTGGTCTCGTGATCTGCCCTCCTTGGCCTCCCAAAGTGCTGGGATTACAGGCGTGAGCCACAGCGCCAGGCCTGACATCTTTCTTAAATCAACACTAGCTTTTCCATTTAAGAACATGGTGAATCACTCCACTCACTCATATTTTCTTTCATGTCCCTCAGCTATATTTCCAAGTTTCCTCTAAAACCAACCAATGAACGAAGAAAAATCAAAACCAAGCAATGTGCACATATTTTGTTTAATGTATGCAGAAAGATCTTATAGCTTTAGTTGAAATATAAGACTCATTCTCCTGTTGTATTTCCTAATTGGTTATAATTAATACATATAAATTGTACCCAATTTTGTGTATATATATTTTTTGGACTCTATTTTCATTTGAATAGTTTATTAGAAAATTCTCTTGAATTTTCTATGTAGATTATCATATTTCCTGCAGATAAAAATATTCTTGCTTCATTCTGAATTCTTATTCTTCTATTTCTTCTGCTTGTTTCATTGCCCTCAGTATGGCTTCCAGGATACTGATGAATGGACATATTGACAATGGACATCCCTGTCTTGTTACTGATATTGATGGGCATGCTTCCAAAGTTTCATCATGAATTATAACGTTTACTATACACTTTTGATAGATAACCTTTATCACATTAAGGAAGTTCTTTACAATCGCTATTTTGAGCACTCAGCTTGCTTAAACCTCTCATGATTTTGAAATAAATTCATGTCAGGCTATAAATTTACCTCTATATATATATATATATTTTTTTTTTTTTTCAACAAGGTCTCACTCTGTGACCCAGGCTGGAGTGTAATGGCATGATAATGGCTCACTGCAACCTCCACCTCCTGGGATCAAGCAATCCTCTGAGCTCAGTCTCCCAAGTAGCTGGGACCACAGGCACTCACTACCACACCCGGCTAATTTTTTGTAGAAACAGGGTTTTGCCATGTTGCCCAGGCTGATCTCAAACTCCTGGGCTCAAGTGATCTGCCTGCCTCTGCCTCCCAAAATGCTGGGATTACAGGCATGAGCCACCAACTTGGCCCCTCTAGATATCCATTTCGTTGCTATTCACATCTTTGATTCATAATGCTTTATTATTCAGTCTATTTCAAATACATTTCTGTTGTAATTTCTTCTTCAGCCTATTAGTTACTAGAGAGTGAATTTTTGATTTCCCACATGTATGAGTTTGAGACTGTATTTTAGTATTGACTTCTAATTTAATTGGGTTGTGTTAGAGAATATGATCTGTGTTATTCTGATGATTCTAGATATTTGTTGAGTTCTTTGTGACCCAGTATGTGGTCAAAATTTTAAATAATCTATGTATCACCATCTGTTTTTAAATGATCTATGATGACCATTTATCTCTGGCTGCAAAGTTTTACACACACACACACACACCCATTAGATAATGCTTGTTACTTTTGTTTTTCAAATCTTTTATAACCTAGTACTTTTTAAATTGCTTGATTTATCAACTTTTGATAAAGTTAAATGGGTTGAAATCTTAGACTTGTAGTTCTGTCAATTTGCTTACTATATTTTGAGGGGTGTGTGTGTTAGACACATATACATTTGGGCCTGTGACAGCTTCTGAGTGGGTTGGTGCCTTGATTATTATGTAGTCTCTCCCCTATTATAATCTGTCTGCTATTGCTATCATTTAAATAGTGTATATTTTTCCGTTCCTTTATTTTCAACCTTTCTGTGTGATTTCATCTTAGATGGTATCTTGGAAGCAAGACGTATCTGGACTTTTTAGAAATCTAATCTGCTCATTTTATGTCTTGGAGTAGGTAAGTTTCCATTTGCTGTCGTTACAGACATACTTCAGTTTGTTATTATTTTGCTACCATGTGTTTTGGGTTTTTTGGGGTATGTTTTTGGTTTTGCTTTGAGACAGAGTCTCACTCTGTCACCCAGGCTGGAGTGCAGTGGCACAATCTCGGCTCACCGCAACCTCCACCTCCTGGGTTTAAGTGATTCTCCTGCCTCAGCCTCCCTGGTAACTGGGATTACAAGTGCCTGCCACCATGCCCAGCTAATTTTTGTATTTTTAGTAGAGACAGGGTTTCTTCACGTTGGCTAGGCTGGTCTCAAACTCCTGACCTCAGGTGACCTGCCTGCCTCGGCCTCCCAAAGTGCTGGGATTACGGGTGTGAGCCACCACACCTGGCTGTATTTTGTTTTTTAATTCTCTTTTTTTCATCTTTCTTGCCTTTTTCTATTACTCTGTGACCTAATGAGTAACAGAGTGAGCCCCGTGAAGAGTGGAGTCTGCCATCAGGAGTGGACTATGCCTGGCATCCCAGAGCAGGCTGCTGTCTTGAAGCAGTCAGTGCTCCTAGGGCTGAGCCACTGGCCCTGAACAACCATTCCTTGGATAAAGAGAGAGGCTAACTCAAGACCCATCCTAGATCCATAACATAACTCTGTTTCCAAAGTCTTTTTTTGTTTGTTTGTTTGCTTGACATTGCAGGGCACCTACTCTGTGCTCACTGCTGGGATCACACAGGGGAATGACCAAAGCTCCTTGGCCTCAGACACCCCCACTTAGTGAGAAGGTTACCTGTGGAGACAACTCCCTTGCCAGGTGATAAGAGCTATGATGGAAGCACCCACAGAATGTTTGAAAAGACTTGGCAAGAGTGAGGCCATGGTGTTGCCTTTGTCAACAGCTGGGTGAAGCTGATCAGCAGCCATCCCTTTGGGCAGGTGCATGCTCCATTTCTCCACTGTCCTCACCGAGGCCAGACTAGGTTAGGCAAACAAGGCCCAAGCAGCCAACTTTAAGGAGGCACTCACCTCCCAGTGCTAGCCTTGTACTTGCAAAGCCCCAAGAGTGAGTGCTTCCTTAAAACATGCATCCTGGGCACCTTCCTAGCCTTGCCCTAGCCCTAGTCCTGTCCCTGGTCTCCACCACTCCCTACTGCCTCCCCCAACAGTGAGGCCATGTGTAAATGGTCACATCCTGCTTGCTCTGTTGTTCGTCTACTGCTAGAGTTAAGAGAAATGTGAATTTTCTGGTATGCTTGTCTCCATCAAAACTGAGTAAACAAAATATAGACCAAAAAGAGTCCTGGACTTCACCTGCCTGATTCACCTGTTACATTCCCCATGGTCTTGAGTTTGAGAACCTGAGGTTCTCAGCCTGACTACAAAATCCATGAGTGCCAAGGGTAAGTGTTCTATAGTAGGAACTTTAGTCAGAGGAACAATGGGAACAAATGTCTTTTAGAAAAATAACTCTGGCTTTGGCAGTCTGAGAGATGATGTGGACTGAGAAATTAAGAGGCTCCTGAAAAGGTGAGGGCATAGAGAAGGGAAGGTGAGGGCAGCTGTGCTCACTGCAGGAGTCAAGACAAGGTTGGATGAGGTAGGACTTAAGAATTACTAGATGGTTCTATCAAGACTTCCTGGTCAGTGGTGAGGCCTTAAACAAGAAGGGAATATGGAAGAAAGTGGACATTTGCTTTGGGTAAGCTGAGTTTGAAGTCAGGACATCAGAGTATGCTGGAATCACAAGGACCATTGCTGAGAAGACTCCCCCCACCACACAGACCCCTCCCTCCACTCTGGGCTCTCTCCAGGGCAGGAGTCTCACATGGCTTCTCAAATATGCCTCTGCTGGAGCCCAGCATAAAATATCCCCCAGCCGGACAGCCAGGTTAACTTATTGTTAGCAGGCTGAAAAGGAGGCTGTTATTTCACAGCAGAGATAAAAGTTAATCACAGATTAGGACTGCCCAGAAAATATCGATGACTTCATCCACCTGAGTACTAGCCTGGGGGAAGTGTTCACCACTCCTTAGTTGTCAGACCAGTCCAGCCAGTTCCCCGACTCCCTCTTTAAAATGCAGGCCCAGACTTTAACAAAAGCCTGGACCCATGAATAGACAGCATTCATAGGCGGGTTCTGAGTCATTCTGCAGACCTACTGCGTGCCCTGACTTCAAGACTTCTGATTGGAGAAGGTCTCTGCTTACCTTCCGCCCTGCCTTGTCACCGGACTCTCCCTCCCACTCTCCCTCTCTCATTACAACTTTTATCTGGCGGCACCATCACCCCGGGAGACTCCAAAACAGAAAACCAGACAGACAGTGGTTACAAAATAAAAAGCCTGTGTTTGGAGGTAAGGGGATTTCTCCATTCTGACCATCCAGATTGAGGACTAGAGAATCTATCCCTTTGGGTAAGATGAAAATGGATGAAATTCAAGCTGTGTTTGAAATAAAGATTTCATAAGTTATTATTGTTGGTTCCAAAGTATTAGGCAAATACTACAGGGGTCCATGGGGAGCCCACAGAGCGGGACACAGAAAGCAGAAAGCTCTCTTAGGATGGTACAGGCAGGGGCACCAACTCTGTCCTCCTGAACTGGAGGATCACCTTCACACATTAAAGTTGTGAGCTCAGCGGGGTAAAATGCACACTACACAGATACCCCCGAAGCATGTGACATTCCCCAACACCCCCAGCTTTGGCTATAACAGAACTAGTGTGGATGCCAAAACGAGATGCCCCAAATGGTTAAAGAACCTGACGACTCTTTGTAGCAGAATAGTTGACTATGCCGTTGTTATTCCCAAAGACGGAAGATGGAATCATCAGAAATTACAGTGACAGGGGTTCCTGTTTTGTAGTATGCCCAAGTGGTAAGGTCCAAACCCTCAGTCTCACTTTCAAGGCCCTCCATGATCCGCAACTCCCCTCCTCCTCCTCCTTTTCTTTTCTGACCTTTTTCTTACTATTGCCCTTCCCAGGGCCTGCACCCACCAACTGTTCCAAATATCACTGGTTGGTGATACCACGAACGATGAACCATGGGGCTGGCCTTCTCTCCAGCTGAGAACACACCTGCTTTAGCTCAAGCCTGTACAACCCATGGCCTGCAGGCTGCATGTGGCCCAGGACAGCTTTGAATGTGGCCCAACATAAATTCGTAAACTTTCTTAAAGCATTATGAGACTTTTGGGGATGATTTTTGTTGTTGTTCATCAGCTATCATTAGTGTTAGTGCATTCTATGTGTGGCTCAAGACACTTCTTCTTCCAGTGTGGCCCAGTGAAACCAAAAGATTGGACCCCCCCGCAGTCTTTATGCTCATCGAAATGTCCACTTCCTTCAGGCCCCAATGTGTCCCAGCTCCTCTGAGAAGCCTTCCTTGGGTTCCCACTCTCTTGGAAATTTTCTCCTCTGACCCCTCCCCTAGCATACCTTGGCCTCCTACTCACTCATCCTCTGGGCCAGTCATTTGGCACGTGTGCCAAATGGTATAAGCAGTACATGTTGTTGTGTTTCTGCAGAAGCCTTGTGGGGAGAGAATGAGTTGGGGGGCCAGGATCTGGAAGCTTCCAGTAGATGAAGAGGATGATGTCAGTGCTACTACCAGGTGGGAAGGCTCTGGATTATTAAGAACCAAACAGGTGGTGTGCCAGGGGTCAAAGAGAGAGAGCCCAGAGTGTGCAGGCCACTCAGAATATGCAGCGGAAGAGCAGGATTTGATTCAGGAGCTGGAGGGACCCCAGGAGAAGACAGGGAGACTAAACTGACACCCTCCACCACAGGGAGTAGAAAGGCACAAGTGCGGACAAGAGGATCAATCAAAGCTCCGTTCTGTTCCCAATCCATCCAGTCCCGATGCTCCAGAGAGAAGGGGAGGCACCTGTACACAGGTACTGGGCGTGATTGAGGAGACAGTGCCCAGGAGCCCAACTTCCTCGAAGTGAGAGAAAGGACAGAGATAGTAAGATCTGCACACTTCCACATTTTAGAGAATTTGGGAGACCCATGTTGGATTTGGACCATGGTTCTTATTTGTATTATTTTCTAAGTGGTAGATGTGCTTAATCCCAGCACCTGGCTAAACCGATGATAACAGCGGCTTTCCAACCGGAAGGACCTTGCCACTTGATAGCACATGCTGTACCTCGCTTGCATGTCCCTGCTTCCAAGCTTTGGGGATTTCTAGGACTGTTTTCTCCTGGTTTCCTTGTGTCGTGTGGGCTCCTTTATAAAATATCTCCATATAATAGTGCATGACATGCTCTATTACAAAACACAAATGTGTCTCTCCAAGACAGCCTGGGGGCAGCGAGCTGGGGCGTGGCAAGGAGACCAACTGGAATTACAGGGGAGCCCTAGCGGACGCACAGAGCACCGCTCTTACACCACAAGCCTGCTGCCCCAGCGTGATTTAATGAATGATGAAAGCAGAGCGTTTAATATGTTCTACAGATTTTTTTAAAAAGAACAATAGCGCTTGTCCCAAGTGTGGGATGGAGGCACACACTCTTCTGAGATGTGGAGCAAATTTCATATCTCAAAAGAGAAAAAGGATGACAGTTCCCACTCAGTCACCAAGTCGGATCCTCAACCCTGGAACTCCTCAGCCTGCCCGAGCCCAGAAGTGAACACCACAGAAATGCAATGACTGTTTTGATTTTCCATAAGGGACAGCACACTGTTCCAGGAGGCATATCCAATCTAAATGAACTGCATCTGTGAAACTTCCTAGCACAGTCCCAGCACATCGCAGAAGCTCAACTAATGTTCTTTTCCCTTCCCAAGAAACCCTGAAGCCTTTGAAGGAACCATGATTGGGAAGGCATCAGCATTTGCTTTTTGCCGGCATAAATCTGGACCACCGGTCTGCCCATGGTGGCCCCTGCCAGCGGCCGTGGGCTGCTAGGGAAGCACACCACACACACCCACCTGTCCCCCGCAAGGAAGACCCCATTGCCCACCGATGTCCTCTTTTCCTGACCGAGAACCTCCCTTTGGTCACACCATGAGGTCAGGGCCTGGGTTGCCATTGTCTCCTGGAAGCCAGTGCAGCACTTGGAGCTTAGAAGATGCACACAACTCTTTGTTAAAGAACAAAGAAATGGGGGGACATTTTTAAAAAGAAAATAAACAAAAAGAGGGTGAGATGAAGACTGTGGCTGAGGCTTTGTTTTCAGGCTAATAACAGGACACTCAGCCCATTCTCAATGAAACTTCAACATCGATAATTCAAATATCTTAGAAATTGTACATTGGAAGGGGAAATAAAATGGTTTTTTTGTTTTCAGCTCTTTTAGGCTTACAGATATCTAAATGAAGCACAGATTGTAGAATGTTGTTCAGAAGGGAATTAAATTTGGATTTCATCCTTCCCAGGGACTTGGGGCACTGCTTGTCACTTTGACTCAAATGGAGAGTCCCTGCCACCTTCATCTGACCACACTGTGCTAAGCGGCCAGCCCCAGGGTATAGCTAAGCCCTACACCAGCTGCAGTGAGCCGCTTGGCCAGGTGCCTTCCTAGATCCTCCCTGCCCTGTCCCCCGGCTCTCTGTCCCCTGCCGTCCTCTTCTCTAGGACTGTTGAAACTTCTCCTCATCTGCTCAGCTTCACACAAAAGGGCTCATATCTTACAGGCTGAGAGCTCCCTTCCTGTGTGTTGGCAAACTAACATATCACATTGCTTGCATTTAATCTTCAGGTACTTTTTCTCTTTTTTTACTTATAAAATTAATATAAGCGTATGCTCTCATAATCAGCACAATTTAGATAAAATCCCTTTTCGCAGAGGAAATACACTGCAGAAAACCATTTAGATAAAGCGAGAGTTCCTCTGGGCCCTCCCACTCCCATTTGCATTTTCTTTTCTGTGGACTAACTGGTCATCTTCTTTATCGATTTGTCTATGAGGTTGTTGATCTTGGTCTTTTTTCTTATTAATAGATAGAAGTTCTTCATAGAGCCTAGATAACAATCCAGAATTCATGTGTATACATATGCATTTATCTATATGTATATGTATAAGCACATTACACACATACATATACATATGCATACATACATATACATATGCACACATACAAATATCTTAGAAATACCTTCTTCAACTCTGTTGCTTGTCTTTTATCTCAGCTTATAGAGGTTTCTGATTTCGAATCAGAAGGTCTCACATTTTGTTGAAGGAAGACATCACTCTTTCTCTATTTGCTTTTGTGATTTGTGTCTTGTTCAAGGTCTTCCCTTTCCTACCTCCATGTCATAAGCATGTTCTCCACTATATTCTTTCAGTCTTTAATCTTTCTTCCATAGGTAGCCAATGTCCAGCACGTTTGGTAATGACACCTCCTCGGTGAGGTGCAAGGCCACCTTGACCCCAGCTCCCATGGGTTTGTATTCAGGGGAATTTTGAGGTTGTTTTTGCTGCAGGGTGTCAGGAACTCCTTCCTCTCTGATTCTTGGAAAAGTTTACTGTTTGCTACTGGCTTTCTGGTCTCTCCTCCCTGCGCAGGTGGGGTGTGGAGGGTAATCAGAGTCAGTCCAGAGGTTGCTCAAAGTTTCAGTTTATCTCCAGCCACTATTTGCTAACTCATTTGAGAATTCTGCCAAGATAAACATCAGACAGACCCTCCTACGGTTCACTCAGTCTGCTCCCGGGAAAACTAGGACATGTGTCTGTTCTCCTGGCATCCCTGAGAGTGACTGATCTCTGAGTGACCTTTCATTGGCCAGGCTCCCCCAAGGGAAATGTCCACCAGCAGAAAAAGTAGGAAAAAAAAAATCCCTTTTCGCAGAGGAAATACACTGCAGAAAACAAACCTAGTCTAACGCTGCCTTTTAAAACATAGCTTTTAGACTGAAAGAGTTCGCCCTTCCTCCCTCCCCCCGGTCACTCTTGAGATCACAATTTCAAATCCCACATAACATTCACAGTGTGTTATTCCCATGCAATTACCTTGTTAGGTTTCATACATTTAGAACACTGAGGGGGACAGCGGATGCTGCTCCTCAGTCTCCTGGTTATCGGGACACTCCTACGCTCAGACGGGTCCACAATGCACCCTTCTCCCACTCTTCATGCCTTTTCTGGCCAACTCTCTTGCTCTCCCAGAGGATTTTAAAAACCTGTCTTGCTCCAAAAAGCAAAGAATGACAATTGCTTCAGAAAAATACCTAACTGGAAGATCCACTCCCTGACCATGGAGAGCCCACTACGGGCCTAGAAATGCGAGGCAGGGACTTGAAGATGCTGCACACATCCTGTGTGGGAGTGGGAGGAAAGCTGCTGCTTCCTTAGCCTTGAAACAGAGAGGGTCATTTCAGCCTTGCAGGGGATGACCAGCCGCCACTGGAATTACATGATGGCATCACATTTGCTCCTCATGTCAACATTCCAGTGTGGGAGCAACTGCTCCCTGAAGACACTCGTGGCGCGATAAACTGGCAGTCCGTAGAATCAAGGCAAGGGTGAGGTCCTCTTCCTTCTGCCTCCTTCTCACCATGGCACCTTGAGAGAGGCCCTTTGTCCCTCGGGCTCTTGCATTTTCTCATTTGCAAAATGAAGAGGATCCCATCTTCACCGCTGTGTTTAGAAATGACACAAGCTCACTGAGAACCTCTGCCGCCTCGAAGATACGGAATCGCTGGTGAGGCTCCTTGTCTGAGAGCCAGGGCTCTGCTTCCCTCCGGGCCAAGTCTACCAATTGTTCTTTGGAAAACAAAAGTTGGCGGCATTAAAACAGGGCTGTTCCAAGTGTTCTTTATGTTTTATAAGTTTTATAAGGTGAAAGTCAATATTTAGATGATGGTTAGAAATGTCTTTTGGGGGCTTTATGGTTTTCTAACATGGAGTCTGGGGACATATTACTTCGGCAGGAGCATATGGGCCAGGGCTGAGAGGAGGGAACCATGTCAGGGAGGCCGGTGCCTGGGGAGGGAAGGTCTCCTCCTGTGGAGGGCCTGGCCCTCATGGATTCCCCACTTCCAGGCGACTTTGTGACTTCAGAGAAGCTAACGTGATGTGCATGCTACTGACGTTGCCCATGCCGTTCCTGCCTGGCCGATGGAACCCTCTGTCTGGAGTCTGTGGATGGCAGACCCCCTGATGGTGTGGAGCGTGGGTTTTTTGAAGCAGGTCTCTCACTGTCATCCAGGCTGGAGTGCAGTGGCATACACCACCACACAGGGATAATTCTTTTATTTTTTGTAGAGACACGGTCTCACTATGTTGCCCAGGCTGGTCTTGAACTCCTGGGCTCAGGAGGTCCTCCTGCCTCGACCTCCCAAAGTGCTGGGATTACAGGCATGAGCCACTGTGCCCAGCCTTGGAACATGATTTTTAAAGGTACCTCTGAGGTGAATTTGAAAACCAGTTCAGGAAGTTGGAAAGGAGAAATTCCTAGAATCCTGTGCGACTGCTGGGTTCCCTTAGTATTTCCAGTGCCAAGAGGGAGCTGAAGTCAAAAGGAGCGGATGACACGGGAGTCTTGCCAAATAGGGAGACAGGGCCCAGGTGCAGGGGAGGTAAGGCTGTGTGCCCAGCTGTGGGGGAGGGAGGAATCTTCTGGAAGTCCTCTGGGATTATGGTGCCCATTTCTTTTGCTAAAGCCAGTGTTAACAAGTGTTTCAGTCCCAACCATGCCCCATACCCTGGCTCCCCAATCCTGCCCCAGCTCAAGCTTCCCTGCATTGGGTTTTCACCCCATTTCTCCTCTTGCACTTGCCTCTCCCCTGCTACCCCGCCAATGACACCGCCAAAGAAATTGGACCCGGACTGGTCACTGCAGTACATGACTGCATGCAGTACGTGACGAATTCCACACCACCAGCCCGGAAACGTCATCTCTTGTAGTTGCCTCAGCTGCCAAGTAGGGTTAATAATACCAGCCTGGCAGACTGTGTGATTACACTTAGTAAGAAGACTCAGGTTAAGAACATTCCTAAGGTGCTCTCCAAAGAATCCCAGGGACTGTGAATAAAATGTTAAAATAACCTTTCTCCCTTCCTTGTCCCTGCATCTCATTTATCCTTGAGAGAAGGTCGATGAGGTGTTTCCCTGAGGCTAACTTCCAGGTAACACAAATTTCATGGGGTACCTCTAAGCACTTAAATAAAGCACATTATTCTTCTAGCATTTTATGTGACCGTAATTCTAGAACTGTACACATTTTCTGCCTTTAGAAGAAATGCACAGGGAATTGGAGTGAAGGGTTTTCTTCAGGACTCAGGAGTGCAAGTGGACTCTCCCTGGTGTTGCATTATGCAAATTAGCCCCTGCCCATCAATCCTGGGCCCTTCACCATGCAGACCAAGACTGGGCGCCATTTTGTGTCAATTATCTCTCTCTCTGTCTTTTTTTTTTTTTTTTTTTTTTTTTAGTTTACATGAAGGCAATTTATTAACAGAAAACATTTTGAGTAGTCCTGTTCACAGATGGCGACCATGGCAACCCCCGTTCCTGCAGGTGCTGTTGGAGGGGATGGGAATGACATCCTCAATGCACCTGATCTTCATACCTAAGCGGGCCCCAGGTCCAGGGATCTCAGTCCTATTTCCTTCTGTGGCCTGGAGTTTGATGTAGGGCAGTGATGCCTGCCTCCTTGCACCTCTAGACCACATAAACCACATCCTGGGTGGCCAGCGTGGCAGCATGTAGAGAGGATTCATCTGACCAGCCTTTACCTTCATCCCACCAGTCACACAGAACATTTTTTTTTTTTTGCCAGAAAGATTAGTGACATGGACAAATGTGTCACTGAAAGATGCAAAGATACGATAGATGTCAAATACATTCTCTCCTTCAGTCTCCTGAGGTCCGGGGCTGATGACCTGTTCTTCCTTCTTTTCCTTCCCCTTTCAAGGTGTCATTTCTGTGCATCATCTCCAGACTCTGCACCAAAAAACCCTGTGAATTCTTAGATCTGTCTGTCTTTGAAGTCCCTTTTCTTTCTGTGTCCTGTTGCCAGCTGCCATCTCTGGCTCTCCCTGCCTCCTCTTGGCTCTCCACCCTACCTTAGCTCTCAACTGCTCTCCGAGGAAAACCCAACACCAAGGGTGGTCAGATTGGCCTTTAATAGGGAGGTGTTGATGAGTGTGTGGCAGCTCAGAGGCTCTCCATGTCTGAGCCGTGCATTCTTAGCCCTGAGAAAACACAGGCTGTTGCTGTGGGTCTAACTGCCAGATCCAGGGGACCTGGTTGCATTTGTATAATACACCTCCCACTTTGTGGCTGGGTGTGTCCTCGGATTTATTTTAGAATAGTTATTTTCTATGTCCGTGGGGAATTGTGCTACTAGCAGGACCACTTTATTGGAAGGATCCAATAAAGAAAGCAGTGGGTGGTCTCTCGAACTTGTGTTATAATATAATCGTATTACAATAGGAGGCAGCATGGTTTAGCGGCTCAAAGTTTAAGCTGCTTGGTTGTGTCATTGCTAGCTCTATGCAGTTTCTGGCTTCATTAAATTACTATATGCAAAGAGATGAGCAGAGCAGAGGCCTGCATCTCTGCTGAATCCTGTCAAGTCCTCATATGAGGGCCTGGCACAGATTATGGGACTGAGAGGATGCCCACCCCTCCCTGGAAAGCAGGGTGAGAGGGGCATGGAAGGGGTGGGAAGCTGTCAGGACAGGGGGGCCTAGCTTGATGGTGGCTTTGTCACATCTCATATTTAGCCTAAGATGGAGCTATTTTGGAGCTGGTTCAGTTCCTGGGGATATTTTTTTCTTTTTATAAGATTCAGAACCACTCTGAGCTAAAACCAAACTTTATCTGTAAAACAGAAATAATACTAGCTGCCTAACTGGGCTATTGTGGAAGTTAAATGGAGAAATGTACCTCAAAGGCTAAGAACAGGGCCCAGGCAGGACAAGCACTCAACAACAGGTAGCACTTAACAACAAGCACTCAACAACAGCTAGCACTCAACAACAAGCACTCAACAACAGCTAGCACTCAGCAGCTAGCACTCAACAACAGTTAGCACTCAGCAACAAGCACTCAATGACAGCTAGCACTCAACAATAGCTAGCACTCAACAACAGCTAGCACTCAACAACAGCTAGCACTCAACAGCACTACAGTGTTGTATGTTATTGAGTGCTTATCCTGTCCTGGGCCCTGTTCTTTGAGGGCTCTGTTCTTTGTTCTTTGCTATCTTTGACAGCATTTCTTAAATCATTTTTGAAAATTATTTTTGCCTTTCTTTTTTTGTGAAATAATGTCCCTATAGCCACCAGGCACAGAGCAATGGGGTAAGGGTCTTTTTTTTTCTGTTTTTAACAGCACAGCCTTCTTAGCAAAACTTTTCTGGCCTTCTTTAGAGTGGCCTCAGAAGGACACTGTGTTGCATTCGAGGGTTGTATATCAGTCAGGCCTTTAATACTGGTTGACACTTTTTGGGGTTTCATGGCACTAGAGAGACCACTTTCTGTTCCTCCTGAGGAGTAGACTGAGTCAGGCTATTGGGTGGGGGTGACACTTCTCTGTCATCCCCTATAAAACCCCAAGAACCCATGAATTGTTCCCCTACAGAGGTCTTCACATTGCGATGAGAGGAGGCAAACTCTTGTGAGACCTTGGAAGAAGTATCGATAGTGTTCAACAATCCCAATCCCAAGTCAAGGTGAGAATTCTTTTCAATTTCATGGGAACCCTGAGTTGAAGGAAGCCCTGCTCATCCTGTTAACATGGCGGTGGCTGCTGGGATCAGAGTCAAACAGCATGCTGAATAGGCTCTGGCTCTCTTCTGACTCAAAAATCCCAGAGTAGTCTTGGATCAGGTCTGAAGAAGATGCTTTATATGCTGCAGCACAGGATGTTTTGGGCTTTTGGGTCTTTTCATTAAGAATGTGTAACTATTACCTCCCTGTTGGGTGAACCTGTGGAACTAAAACTTGAGGCGGGATGCATTCTTCTATCTCTTAGGACAAACCTCTCCAGACAGTCTCCCTGGAAGTGAGCCATGGGGCATGGTATTGTAGTTGGAGAGCCAGCCATGCTGTGAGGGAAGAGAGCGCTGCCATGGTCTGAACATTTGTGTCCCCCCAGACTTCATATGGAGAAACCTAGCCCCCAGTGAGAGCATTAGGAGGTGGGGGCTCTGGAAGGTGATTAGGTCATAAAGGCAGAGCTGTCATTAATGGGATCAGTGCCCTTATAAAAGAGGCCCCAGAGAGTTTGTCTGCCCCTTCTACCATGTAACGATACAGCAAGAAGGCACCATCTATAAACCAGGAAATAGGTTCTCATTAGACACCAAATTTGCCAGTACCTTGGTCTTAGACTTTCCAGCCTCCAGAACTGGGAGAAATAGTTTCTCTTGTTTGTAAGTCACCCAGCTTACGGTATTTTGTTATAGGAGCTCAAATGCCTTAAGACAGTGGCACTTAGAATCAGAGGCTTGGGGCCACACTCCTTGAAGTTAAACTTGGCTTGTGACTCACTTTGGCCAATGAAATGTGAGTTGCGGTAATGACGTCTCTTCTGGGAATAGACCTTCAAGCCCAAGGCTTGATACACCATGTCCCCTTTCCCCTGCCATAGAGACTGACAGCACTACTGTGGGGGATTCTTCCCTCCAACACTCCTAGGTAAAGTGACAGAGAATAGAACTTTGCTGAGTCAAGATGGCCGTATAGCATGCGCAAGAGATAAACGTGTGCTGGGTGCAGACACTGAGTCTGGGTTTATTTTTTACCAGAGCATAACCAGCCTGTCCTGGTGAATATAGTTAACAGCCAACAGTATTCCCTAATTGCCACGTTTTACACATGGCCAGTGGAGCCTTATAAATTTGAGAGCTAGGAATCTTCCCATTTTACAGATGAGAAAACTGAGACCCTGGGCAGTAACAACTCATACTTGATGCTGAAACTCAACCTTAACCACCTACCACCACCTACCAAGCCTGATCTACAGCAGGCAACCAGCACATTCACAATGAATCTCTCAGACATTCGCTCTGGGCTGAGCAGACATTGGCAGAAACTGACCCCTTCCTTTGTTTCTGAGGCAAGAGGAGGCATTCCTCATGGGAAACGGGGTGATGACAGGAAAGACAGCTCCTAGGAAACACATCTATCCATCTAAGTCCCCAGGAGGCCAAGTCAAAGATGTAGGGTCGCTCTATACCCATCGCTTGGCCCTACTGTGCCTGGAATCCCCCCACGAAGCCACCAGAAACAAAAACTTCTGGGAAAAGAGACGGTGGGGCTTTCCTCAGATAGTAATGGGTTATTCTGGATCAAATGCCCATTGGGCCAAGAAGGTGAGTGGCCTAGTCAGTTTGCACTGCCATAGTGGAATACCATTGATGGGATGACTTGTAAACAACTGAAAATTGCTTCTCACAGTTCTCAAAGTCCAAGATCAGGTCCCAGCATGGCCAGGTTCTGGCAGGGACCCTCTTCCAGGTTGAAGACTTCAACGTCTCATTTTCTTGCATGGTGGAAAGAGAGTGAGAGAGCTCTCTGGGGTGTCTTTCATAAGGGTGCTAATCCCAGTCATGAGGGCCCCACCCTCGTGACCTCATCACCTCCCAAAGGCCTCATCTCCTAATATGATCACCTTGGGGGTTAGGATTTCAACATATGAATTTGGCAGGACACAAGCAATCCGTCCACAACTGTGACACACAGGAGGAAACTGCAGGCCAGACGGGGAGAGTGGTGAGGAAGGGAACAGGTGCTTCCTCTCCACAGGGCAGCTGCCATTCTGCTGAGCATCTGCAGGTGGGAAGATGTCCAAGTGTTGCCAGAGCATCCCATTTTCCAAAACAAGTTGGAAAATATAGATTTTCTTTTTAACATGAAAGGTCAGCTCCTGATCTTTACATCTTGATAATTCATTAAACAACTTAAAATGCATGTGTGCCAAGCAAAACACATTCCAGACTGTAGCCCCCAAGCCTTCAGTCTGTGACCTCTGGAAAGATCTAGCATCATTTTGCTACTTGAAGGAATGTTACTGGGGGCAGAATCTCCTCATCTAAACAAGGAATATGTCTGGAAATGCAGTCACCGGCCTGACATGTGGGTGGAGTTGGCTGCCATCTGGATCCGGGTGTTTCAGAACCACCACCTGCTGCAAGGTGTCTGACATTCCATAACTAGGGACTCCGTTCTTGTTTGGGGGCACTGTCTCCTGGTTAAAAATAAATGAACCTTGACTACCTTCTCAATAACTTTTCCCTTAGAAAAAAGCAGTAAGTATGAAGACAAGACCCTGAAGTTTGGCCAGTGGGTGGGCTGGTGCAAAGAGGGCTCCCTGGGATAGGGCAGAAGAGGAAGGAAAAAGAAGCTGGGTGTGTGTGTACCAGGAGGACTTGCCCCAGTTCATGGCTTCCACTCAGGATACCCAATGTTGGCCTCCAACACAATCCTGAATTCCCAGTGATGCCTGAGAAAGGTGTATGTGCCTTCAGGGAGAGAGACTTCAGCTGGGCCGAGGAAACTGTTGAGGTAGAGCCTCTCAAACTTTCTTTCAAAGGTATGCAGAATTTCCATCTGAGGCTATTTGTACAAATGATGATGTTCCCTCTGCATACTCGTCTGTTCAAACTCTTATTAATTTTAAGCAGGCTGGGAGAAGACAGCCTGTACACAATGAGAGAGTCAGCATACAGACAGACAATGTCAAGACCACGTAGAAAGACAGAACTCTGACCCACAGTCTGTAGGAATCAGCCCAGAAGCCAACCAACAGCTCCTATAGCAATCAGACCCAAAATTCTAGGACTCGATTAATAACTGATTGAGTCCCTAGGTATTTTTGTTTTGTTTTGTTCTTGTTTTGAAATGGAGTCTCGCTCTGTCCCCCAGGCTGGAGTGCAGTGGCGCAATCTCAGCTCACTGCAACCTCTGCCTCCCAGGTTTGAGCGACTCTGCCACCTCAGTCTCCCAAGTAGCTGGGATTACAAGTGCGCACCACCACGCCCGGCTAATTTTTTGTATATTTAGTAGAGACGGGGTTTCACCATGTTGGCCAGGCTGGTCTCAAACTTCTGACCTCAAGTGATCTGCCCACCTTAGCCCCTCAAAGTGTTGGGATTGCAGGCGTGAGCCACCATGCCTGGCCTGATTCCCCAGGTTTTTGTCACCACTTCCAACTTAGGACCAATGGAAGAAAGCCAAATATGCTCCCTAACCAATCACACGGGAGGTCCCATTTCTTGTAGCCACCTTCATTTTCCCCAGGCCAGCACCCTCCACTCAGGGCACACCCAAAGCCTTCCTTTCTTTCCTCTTTGAGGCTTTCCCACTCCCCTGCCTCCCTCTGAGTTTCTGCCAAAACACAAGGGATGGTGGCCAACTCCGTCACTAGCACAAGTCCTGAATCAATAGCCTTTGCTCCTCACTTGGCTGGCGTGTGTGCATTTCCACAGCTCACAGTTTAGTTGGGGGTTGGGCTCCCTCCAGGTAGGTAGCATTGGCCAACGTGGTTGATTAAAATGCACCCCCATGCACTAACTCTATAGAATGCACTTGGAGGAGGCAGGTTTGAAGGGATTGATATACTTGTCTGTTCCAGATGGAGGGCAGAGAGGCTCAAGAGATGTTTGAAATCATTGTTTTGACCAGAAACTTCATTAGCCTGAAGACAATGGGGCAATTGTCCTGGGGCAGACAAAGCAGAGTGCTGGGGACTTGGATAAGCTGCCACCTGAGCTGTCTGGGCACAGATTTCCACAGGCCGATGCCCGGCAGTGAAGAAGGCAGTTCTCTTCCTGTGAAACACAGCCATGGGAGGTGGTGACCACTCAGCCCCACAGGAGGGGACCAACGTGGACAAGTGGCCCTGTCACCTCCTTGCTGGGGCAAGTCACCAATGTTTTTAGCAGGCAAGAGGCATCTCAAATTAAACCCAACTAAAAGAGATGTGCCTTGGGAAGGGAATGGCATTTTCTAGTATAAGAACAAAACGTTGTCATGGATGGAGAGCTTTAAAGACATGAAACCTTTATTTTGCAGGGAGAAGCAGTTGGAAATGAAAGAAGTTGAAATTTACAATACTAATTAAAAAGAAGAATTGGGTTAGCTCTGAAATGTATTCCTGGCCCCCTCTCTCACCAGTTTCTGATATTTTGAAAACTTTAGGGAATGAATTCGAGTTTTCCTCCAGACATGGCTCTACAAAGAACCACACTTAGAGGCACTGCTTGGAACTTGGCCAATTAGGAAGAAGGGTGAGGGAGACTCCACACCAGAGCCCTCCTGGTCTTGGCACAGGCCCCATAAATAGGAAAAGAAGGTGCTAAAATACCTTTGTTCTTTTTAAAGAATGGCTGCCAATTACTTTAACCAAGGTCCTGATTCCATTCCTGCTAATTAGGCTGACATCACAGAATTTACCAGAAGAAAAGTGGCCTGGAAAGCCGCTCTCCCCGTCTCTAGGCTTCTGTGTGATCATGTGACACAGCAGTTACTATGGCGATTATCAGTCTTGAGTGGATTGTCCACAAGTTGAACTTACATCTGACAAGTCAAATTTGTCAGTTTGGAGAAAAAGTAAAGTGGGTTACTTTTTTTATTTTTTCTTGAAGAGATTTTCTTGGCTCCTGGAGATAGCTTCTCCGCCTTTCTAGCTGGCAGGTTTTTTCCACATTGTAGTTTTGAGATTGTTTTATTCTCTCTTGTGGTCTATATTGTGCACAAGAAATAGACAGAGCCAGCAGCCATGGCCCTCCATCATAATGTGGGGATAAAATAAAACACATCCTGTGATTCAGTGAGGCACCAATCATAGGCTCTGCCTCTCCTGTGATGGGAATAGTATGCCAGCGGCTGGCTTTTCTCTCCAACAAGTGTTTTCAATTTCCTTCACGGGCATGAACTGCACTCCTGCCAATGTACCATGATCCTGCGTGTGGGCATGTGTGCACATGTGTGTGATGGGATTCCTAGGCTATAATGTTATTTTCCTGAATGCTGCCAGACACATGTCTCTGGAAACCCAGTGCTCTAACTCTTTTATGCCTTCTTGTGCATACAAATGCAGACCAGGAGCCAGAGTCAGAAAATACATACATAAAACCAGAAACCTCTCATGCTGATGCCGCGGAAAAATAGCAGATACGGGCCTCATGGAGGAGCAGGCTCTCCATAAACCAGCCAGAACCCACCTACCCCAACCCCAGATGCATAGAGACGTGCAGGTGGCCCAGCTGGGGCTGCAGGAAGAGTGTGCAGAAGCTGCAGGAAGAGTGGGTCCTGCTCACTGCCTTCTCTTTTCTGTGTTACATTGCACTCCCCATGCCAGGGGCTGTGGGAGTTGGAGAATCCTCGTGAAATGAGTGGGGACAGTTGACCATCGTCCACTCCTTCCAGTGTACCCCCAGAGCCTCTCTCTATGCAGTTTGCCTGGCTCTTGATTTGAGGACCTGTCTCTACAGAGGCCCGTTGGTGATAAAGTCAGGGTCACGAGTCAGTCCTTATAGGGATGTTCACTCTCCAAGACTCACACCCACTGGCTGCCCTTCCAGACGTGCTGGGTGCCACACAAGGGCACACTGCAACCAGGGCTTCCAGAAACTGGGAAACCTGGAAGCATTCAGGCAAGAAGCCAATAGCTTCAGGGACCCTGTGGCTCTAGAATGCAGGTGGCCTCCACTCACCAAGTTCATGCTGGTAGCTGTGTGGATGCTGCACTCCATCCTCTGAACAAGATGACCACTTTCCTTACTGGCAGATGGTGAAGAAGAATCCTTTTACCACTGTCTAAGCAAGAGGCTGGCCTGCCTACTTGCCAGAACTTTCCGTGAACTTGCCAGAACTTGCCAGGACACTCCTGGCCTCAAGCAAGCCTCCCACCTCAGCCTCCCAAGTTGCACAATCTCATGATGCAAAAGGTATCCCTGCAGCCTGCACCCTGCCAGGAGCTGACAGGCGTCCAGGATAAGCCAAGATAGGTTTATTGTGAAGCTCCCAGAGTGAGAGGGTAGTCCCAGCATAATGGCGCCAGGTAGGAAGGTACCCGAGGAGTTAGGGCTAATGAGAGCCATCATTTATCATGAGGTGCCCACAAAGTGGGCAGGGACACCTGCCCTTTTCCAGTTGTTCCTGCAACCTGGCAGGGCCCCACATTCCCACCAGGAGATGTTTGCTTCCTCCCAGGATCCAGACAAGGTTCTGGGTGAAGACAGACAGGAGTGGTGGAGACAATGACTAGGATCCCTGCTGGTACTGCAGGAGAGCCCTCAGCGGATTGCAGCCGGACCCATCTGCTGAGAATCTGCTCACGCCGGGCACCATGACAGGAACATTCTCAGTCTACCTTTGTTCTCATCCTTCAGAGAAAGCCTCCAATTTAGACCCTGTGATTCCATTTTACAGAAGAGAAATCTGGGGTCCAGCACTTCAACAATGCCTGTGTGTCCCAGCGCCAGTAGGGAAAGCAGAATTTGGACCCAGGATTACAGACCCTGAATCAATGCTGTTTCTTCCATTCCAGTGTTTCCCAAATTTCAGTAACTCATGTGTCACCATGCACCCCATTGACTTGGTATTTTTCTTCCGATCAACTTGAAATCACTCATTTTTAAACTTCAGCTTGTCTTAAGCAATAATATTCACAAAATAATGGATTTAATGTGCAAGTAACACTTTTTCCAGATCTCATTAAAAGTTTCCTGGCCACAGAGCCCCTCTTGAGGGAGGCGAGGGAGCTCTGGAAGGAAGAAATATGTAGATGGAAAGGAGAGGAGTTAGCAGAAAGCACCAGTAAAATATAAGTAGGCTGTGTATGAGTGAGTGGACGGCTCATTGGTTTCCCAGGACTGCAGTAACAAATGCCCACCAACTGAGTGGCTAACAACAACAGAAATTTACTCTGTCTCAGCTATGGAGGCTCCAAGTGCAAGATCAAGGTGGGGGCAGGGTCACGGTCCCTCTGAAACCTGCAGGGGCGGGTCCTTCCTTGCCTCCTCCTGAATCTGGTGGTTGTCTGCAATCCTTGGCACTCTTTGGACTGGCTGTGTCACTCCAATCTCTGCCTCTGTCTCCACACCACATCCCTTCCTCTGTGTGTGTGTGTGTGTGAGAGAGAGAGACAAAGAGAGAGACAGGAGAAGAGACAGACCCTAGTTCTCTTTTTAAAACATTTATTTATTTATTTATAGAGACACGGTCTTGCTCTGTGGCCCAGGCTGAAGGGCAGCGGTGTGATCATGATTCACTGCAGCTCCAGCTGGGCTCCAGCAATCCTCCTGCTTCAGCCTCCCCAGTAGCTGGGATTATACGCATGTGCGACCAGCCAATTTTTTAATTTTTAAAATTGTTTTAGAGATGGTGTCTTGCTATGTTGCCCAGACTGGTCTCACACACCTGGCCTCAAGCAAGCCTCCCACCTCAGCCTCCTAAGTTGCTGGGATTGCAGGTGTGAGCTACCTGGCCCTGCTGTTTTCTCCTTTCATAAGAACACTAGGCATTGATGTACTATGACCATCCAATTAGAAGAATATGATCTTGTCTTAATGAGTTACACCTGTAAAGACCCTATTTCCAAGTAGGGTCACACTCTGAGGTTCTGGATGAATGTAGATACAGGATCACTCTTCGACCCCGTACACACGGAGCGAGTTGTGGGTGTGAGTGTGTGATGCACAGCAGCCCTGGGAAGGGACATGTGATTCAGCTGTGCAGTTAGTGAGAGGCAGCCCATGGGGGAGAAATACCCTGGTAAGGAGGCTCAGGCCTTCTCACTGCTGGCCCTGCCTGGGCCTCTCTGGAACTTTCTACCTCTATCAAGGGAGAAACTCAGATGTGGCTGGAGTGAGAGATGAAATGTATTACAAATTAAAAAGATAACTACCATATGATCCAGCAACCCCATTTCTGGGTATTTATCCAAAACAGTCAGCATCCTTATGCTCCTAGAAGCCTATTTACAATAGCTAAGAAGTGCAAGCAACCTGAATGTCCACCGACAGATGACTGGATGAAGAAAATGTGCTGTATCCATGCAATGGAATATTATTCAGCCTCAAAAAGGAAGGAAACTCTGACACATGCCACAACATTGATCAACCTGGAGGACATGGTGCTAAGTGAAGAAGCCAGACACAAAATACTGTTTGATTCCACTAACATGCTATATATAGAATGGTGAAACTCATAGAAACAGACAGGAGAACGGTCCTGCCAGGGGCTGGGGGAGGGGACTGAGGGGCTGCTGCTCAAAGGGCCTCAAGTTTCAGCGCAGTGAGATGAATAAGCCCTGGGGACCGGCCATGAAGCATGGCACCTGCCTACGGTTAACAAGACTGTATCATGCCCCTAGAAATCTGCTAAGAGGGGAGATCGCATGGTAAGTGTTCTTAGCACAATAAAATCAAATTTTTGAAAAAGAATTAAGCAGAGAGAAATAAACCTTTATCTGGAAATAAACAAACAAACTTATTTTATCCCTGGCCTTGAAAGTGGCGAGGGGCCGAGGGGCTCCCTGAGGACTGGGAGGGGTCCTGGCTGTTGCTACTTTGGTCTTTTCCTGCCTCACTCTTGTGTCTTATTTCCCCGCTAGCTCAGAGGTGGATGGGAGAAGGTGTCATTGACTGGGGCCCCTCATACCTGGGCCGCCAGGGCCATCTCCACTTACAGAGAAGGAGGCTGATTCTAAGGCGGGAGCACACGGTGGAGAGCCCATGGTCAAATCGGGGAGGCTGTGCCCAGCACAGTGGCTCCAAGCACACAGCCCAGTCTAGAAACTTCCCTGAAGGAGGGGCTCTGTCCGCATCACAAAGTCTCCCCAGATGGCCTCGGGCTGGCATTCAAGAGCTTATGGGGTGACCCCTCAGTCATGGGGTGGCTGATGGACAGGGCCTGGGGTCCAAAGTCTCCTTCCCACTTGCTCCCCTCACACACATGACCCCACCGGGCGTGAAGGCAAATCCTAGCATTTTCTGAGCTGGCCTTGGGATGGGCTATCATCACATATCTGGGTTGCAGCCCCTTCCCATGACCGCTGGTCAGAGGGGCTCAGGGCCCTGCTGCTCGGTGTGCTGCTCCTGGAGTGAAATGGCCGCTGTAACCCTCTTTGGGTGTCTGCCTACCTCATGATGTTCCCTTGTCTGGGAACTGCCTCTCCCATCCACAGAGGTGAGCCTCGTGGAGTCACCTGTGTTCTGTGGGACCTTGGATTAGTCAGGGTCCCCCAGAGAAACGGAGCTGAGAGAAGAGTAGGGTGTGCATGAATTGGCTTATGTGATTCCAGAGGCTGACAAGTTCCATGTGATTCCAGAGGCTGACAAGTTCCAAGACCTACAGCCAGCGAGCTGGAGACCCAGGAGAACTCATCAGTTCTCGACATCAGTTCTCACACAGGCCTTTGTTTGAGTCCAAAGTCCTGAGCCCAGAAGAGCCAGTGGTGTAGCTCCTGTTCTAAGGCCAGCAGGCTCCCGACCCAGGAAGAACCAGTGTCCCTGTTCAAAGGCGGTCAGGTGGGGGGAGTTCCCTCTCGCCCTCAGGAAGTTCAGCCTTTTTGCTGTACGTAAACCTCTACTGATCAGATGAGGCCTGCCACAGTAGCAATCTCCTTGACCCAGACCATTACCATTTAAATGGTAATCTCATCCAGAAAACCTTTATTTATTTATTCATTGAGACAGAGTCTTGCTCTGTCACCCAGGCTGGAGTGCAGTGGCACAATCTTGGCTCACTGCAATCTCTGCCTCCTGGGTTCACGCCATTCTCCTGCCTCAGCCTCCCGAGTAGCTGGAATTACAGGGACCCGCCACCACACCCAGCTAATTTTTGTATTTTTAGTAGAGACGGGGTCTCACCATGTTGGCCAGGCTGGTCTTGAACTCTTGACCTTGTGATCTGCCCATCTCGGCCTCCCAAAGTCCTGGGATGACAGGCGTGAGCAACTGTACCAGCCTCCTGTTTAGAATAATGTTTAACCAAATATCTGGGGACTTTATGGCCCAGTTAAGTTGACACATACAATTAATCACAGATCTCAAGCCAATCAGATTCTCTCTCCAGAGGAATTTTCTCCTGGGACAGAGAGACCAGCTGGTCTCTGCCTTGTTAGGACCTGGGGACCTGATGGGCAGACACCTTTGCTCCTGGTCTCCTTCTCAGGCCCTTGAGAACTGTAGGACACCACCCCTCCCTGCCCCTGTATCTTGATCAGATGCATACCTTTCACCTTAGATGAGCTTGGGCCGAGTTTCTTGCCTGCATCCCCACCGGGACCCCTGTGAAAGCTGACTCCCCTCAGTCAGGCTCTCCCTCCTCTATGGGGTCTCCACAGATCCCTCCCATGTGCTCTTACAGCAGGGCTGGGTCATACTTAGAGAACGGACTAAATACACAGTCTCACATCCTCAGTGATTATTATAAAAATCAGAGTGAACACTGAAGACTGGATTTTATGGGAGTGTGTGTGTGTGTGTGTGTGTGTGTGTGTATTTCTAACACCAGCCACTTGCTTCCAGAGACACATTTCCATCTGGGTGGTCACTAACCTGCAAAGCTGTGGCACTTCTTGGAGCCTCCTTCAGGGCAAGTCTGAAATATTTTAATAGACAAGTTAAACGTCCTTTAGGTAGAGGTTTCCAGAAATGCCAGTGGAGTTGAATATATGGTTTTAATAACAATTCTAGTTACTGAGGCTTCTTCTCCCATCCTTGGCTTGGGTACATGCAGTACAGTTAAAACTAAACTGTCAAAGGGGAATGATTTAAAGCAAAGTTCTGGCCATGAGTGGGCCTTGGGAAACCTGCTCTGAGGTGCTTTGTTTTGTTTCTGGAAGAGAGCTGGGGAGGACAGCCAATACTGTGTCAGCGTGGCTGCGTTTTTGCAGCATGGACGTCAGTGGGATTATTTTATTATCACGCCGACTGGACTATTACCCTGGTCACAGGCTGCAGCAAGAAAGACTGAATGTTTGCAACTGTAGGTGATGAAGATGCTGCAGAGATGGCCTAATTAATCTTCTCATCTGTTAGCTGGGGACACAGGGAGCCCGACTTGCTCCAAATCTCCCAGCCAGGCAGTAGGAGAGCTGGACTTCACAGAATCAGACACAAATTCCAGATGGCTCAAAGACCTAAGTGGAAAAGTGAAACTTTCCAGCCATGAGAGAACACCTTTATGATCACATGGTGAGAAGGAGGGACTTCTTGGGGAAGACTCAAAAAACACAAACCAAGGGACAAAAGGCTGACACATGTGACCACATTACAATTAAGAATTTCTCTCTATCTTAAAACAAGAAGAAAAGCCAGTGTGTAAAGTCTAGCTTTCCCAGGTTGTGAATCATTCCCACTGGAAGCATAGGATGGTGTTCACGGGAAGAGTGTAGGATGGTGTGCATGGGAAGAATATAGGATGGTGTGCATGGGAAGAGTATAGGATAGTGTGCATGGGAAAAGCATAGGATGGTGTGCATGGGAAGAGTATAGGATAGTGTGCATGGGAAAAGCATAGGATGGTGTGCATGGGAAGAGTATAGGATAGTGTGCATGGGAAAAGCATAGGATGGTGTGCATGGGAAGAGCATAGGATGGTGTGCGTGGGAAGAGCATAGGATGGTGAGCGTGGGAAGAGCATAGGAAGGTGTGCGTGGGAAGAGCATAGGATGGTGAGCGTGGGAAGAGCATAGGAAGGTGTGCGTGGGAAGAGCATAGGATGGTGTGCGTGGGAAGAGCATAGGATGGTGTGCGTGGGAAGAGCATAGGATGGTGTGCGTGGGAAGAGCATAGGATGGTGTGCGTGGGAAGAGCATAGGAAGGTGTGCGTGGGAAGAGCATAGAAGGTGTGCGTGGGAAGAGCATAGGATGGTGTGCGTGGGAAGAGCATAGGATGGTGTGTGTGGGAAGAGTGGCAGTGTTGGTTCCCTCCCAGCACCAGCCCCTTGCAAAAATATACACCCCACAACAGTGCTGTGAAGCATGTGTCCCCAAGTCACATGGAGGAAGCTGAGGCTGGGGAGGCCAGTTGTTTGCCACAGTCACTGATCTGGTGAGTGACAGGGCACCACAAGCCACCATCCCCTGCAGTCATCACCCATGGACCCACCCATGCCCCTCTCCTCCCCTCCCACCTTTGCAGGAGCCAAGGTGTCCTTTAAAACATGAAAATCAGACTGTGATATCCTCACCATCAGGTCCTTCTCCTCCTCACCTCTTACCACACTTCCCTTCCCCCAGCTCCTGCAGTGCAGGCCTCCCCAGGGCCTTTGCACAAGCTGTTCCCTCACCTGAGACCCTCTTCTCACTTCTCCACGTGGCCAGTGCTACTCATCCTGAAATGCCACCACCTGGGAGAACCCTGCCCTGGCCTGGATGCCATTCCTCTTAGCACTGTACATAATTTGGCTTCTATGTATTTGTTTAACATCTGTCTGCAGTACACTGAATGCTCTTTTGTTCCTGACTGTACTCTTAGCTCCTAACACAGTGGCAGGCACATAATACGTGCTTAACCAAAATTTGCTGACTAATGGTGAATCCCTACTGAAATGTTTCAAGCACTGTCCCTAATGAGCCATGTGACCTTGACTATGAAAGCCCACAGTGCCTCCCAGATCTAACCTACACTCACCCAGCTACTCAGAGACAATAACCCTACTGTGTGCCAGGCACAGTGCCAGGCACCAGGGATGCAGTGCCCCAGGCAGCCCAGGGTCAGGCAACATCTACCAAGAGTCTAAAGTCACACGATTCTCTTGGTCCCCAACTTTCCTGGAGTTGGCTGGCCTCCCCAGATGGAGATTTGCGTTGCCTGGGTGGCCCCTGGCTGTGAAGGTGATGTCGGGGGATGAGTTCCAGTCTCCAGGAAGGATGTGCCTGAGCCAAAAGGCCACAGTAGTGCAGGAGCTGGGGCCAGGAGCCAGTCAGAGGAGGGCGGAGGCTTCAAGACAGCAGCACCTCTCTGATGTCAGTGGGACAGCCACAGCCCCGCCCACCCTGAGCAGGCTCCCTTCAGGCTGTAATTCCTGTCTATTATTCAAAAAGGAACCTTTTTCCTCCTCTCAGGCTTTGTACAAAACCATGACCAAATAGTTAAGTCGTTGACTCTTCTTTCTTCTGGGGCAGAAAACACAGCCCGACAGAGGATCACATTTCACCTGTGTGTTGCCCATCTGTGCTCCCAGCTCAGGGATCTGCAAAAGGAGCCCTCCACCAGCCCTGCAGCTGGGGCCCTGTGCTTCCTTACCATCGGGGCTCTCTCCTCGGGCTTCTCTGCACAGAGCAGCACTTTTTGTAAACCAAGGTTCTACAATTTACCTTGCTTCTTCAGAAGCACCTAGGAAGCCTTCGTTGCTTCAGTGAGTTTCTCATGGTAAACAACCAGAAACAAATTGTAATCATACGGGGAAGGGTTGCGCTGGCAGGGTCGTGTGGAGAAAAGGGCCAGCTACGTGGATTCCATCTCTGCTGGGATAGGACTTCTGAGGACGGGGGAGTTCCCTGAGAGGCCACTGGGTGAGGGGCCAGTGGGGGTCTTGGGAATGAGGGGGACACTGGACAACCTTTGCTGCTTTCTGAGAGGTGAAGCTACTTTACAGGGGTAAGCAGGGAGAGAAAGGCAGAGGGGAGGAGAAAGGAGCCCGCACCTACTGAGTGCTCACAAAGTGCCCTGTGCTGTGCCCACGGGTTACCTCAATTTTCTCATTTAAGCTCCTTGCTTACCCTGAGAAACAGAGATTACCGTCCTCATTTGATGCTTCAAGAAACTGAGGCTCAGACAGGCTGTGCAACTTCCCCTAGATCACACAGCGAGGAAGCGGCAAGGGCAGGATTTGCACCCAGGCCCATCTGAAGCATTCATACCATGCTGCCTTGCATGGAAGAAGGGAATGGGGTGGCCTGGGAAAGTTTGATCAATAGACCCTATCCTCTCCTACCTGAGCTGAGATCCTCACGACAGACCCGCAGACATGCAGGACAGCTATTCCAACCAGAAGGCCCTCAAGCATTTGCCAAACCAAGCATTTGCTGCAACCAAATGAATCTGTGCACCCCTTCCAATAGCCCATACCCACTGGTTTGGTTCAATGTGTCTACGTTTAAGACAAGCACTTCCAAAGGGAAAGCACGTGTCTGGCCAGTGGGACCATAGCAGGTTCAGGGTCCGAAGGGCCATGAGGTATCCTTGGCACCCACTGCCCCGGCCAGCTGTGTAAGGTTGGAGGTGGTAGGTGGGACGTGCCTTCACCAAGACTTTTCCTCGGCATTAATCTGCTTACAAGAAGACTGTGTAGACTCTTATGAAAAGTTCACCAAGGTTACAGGCAGGGGGAAAGGCAAGGCCAAGGTAGGACTGAACGGGGACCTCCATGGGGCGGATGACCTGAGAAAGCTGCAGAAGGAAGGTGGTGGAAAGATGACTTGAAGGTTAGGGCACAAGAGTAACAAGGTTCCTGGGCTCAGGGGGAAGTTAAGCCTAGTCAGGGAAAGCAGGGAGGGGAGAACCTTCCACACCACCCATAAGGGATAGAGCTGAGCAGGCCCAGGCTCTGTGATTCCAAAGCTCATGCTCTTACTAGGCCATCACGCAGCCCTCTGTGTGCTAAAGTGATAAGCGCCCTACATCAGAAAGCACTCCTGCCTTTCTGAACAGACTCATGATGGAGCTGCATTCCCTCCGGAAGCAGAGCTCTCTGCAACTCATTTTTTTTTTTTTTTTTTCAGTTTCCATATTGTGCTGAACAAGTGGGGAGGGTTGAAGGCAGTGGGACGTTCAGAATGTTGGCAAGTGATAGTGGCCACAGGCAGTGGAAAGCAGGACAGGATGTGACCTGAGCGTGTCGTGGAGGGCAGGAGAGACAGTGGCAGGAGCAGATTCGGGTCCTCCCCATGCTCTGCCAGACTGGCTGGCCCTGGGGAAATGGCAAACTAGAGTTAGCCATGGCAAAAGAGCTTCTTAAAAGTGATTTTGATTGTAAAATATACCACTCATATTATAAAATGCATCACACATACAGAAGACTGTATAAAATGTAGCTGAACGGTTTAAAGAATAATCATAAGAAGAACATTTGAGTATCCACACCCAATGCTAAGCAAAACAAAACAAAACAAAAAACCAGCATCTTACAAAAGGGTCCTGTGTTTCTCCCACATGGTGTCTTCCTCCCTCACCAGGGCTAGCAACCATCCTGATTTTTATGTCGGCCATCCACTTGTTTTTCTTTATAATTTCCCACTTATGTGTGATCTCTCAACAATGGATTGCTCAGTTTAAAAAACAATTAGTAGCAAGCACAAAGCCAGCTGTGCAAAGAAAGGGCAATGTGGCCCCATTAGACAGAGGCCCCAAGAGCGAGTAAGATGCCGCAGAATATCAGAGGCTGGCCTCCACTGCCCTGATGATGACCTAATTATCTGGTATTCCAGGAACTGGGCCAAGGGACAGTCCGGTCTGCCAGAACATCGACTTCAGCAGGGAGAACAGGGGCCATGAGGCCCAAGGAGGTAGAGCAAGACAGCTCATGTCGTGAGAAGCCTGCCACCTCATTCCCACAATGGCCATGTCTCCATCCTCCCATCTCCTGGGACCAGAGGTATTAGGAAAGCGGTGATCCCGCACAGAGACCCCCTGCCACCATCCCCACAGCTTTTGGGGGTGGAAGACTAAGATGCACTGAAGGCATCCACTGCTGTGGGCAGGGCTGGAAGTTCCCTGAGCCGGGGGGATTAACGGAGGTGTCATGAGAGTGGACCCGGGCCACTCTGTGTTGCTCCCTCGGGGACGGAGGGTGACGATGCAAGATCAGTCATTAGGGGGAAGATCCTCAGGGATTGGGCAGGAGCTGAAGACTTCCAAGAACAAAGACACCAGACTCTAAATCTCAGTGTGAAGTCCTGCGACTAACTCCCCCCATATTTATTCACTTAATACCAGGCACCCCCTCACCCATCATTCACCCACCATTCACCCACCATTTGGTAAAGTCTGTTCCATCCACAAATGTCTTCTGAAACTGAGCTTTTGTGAGGTTATCAGTGAGGGACTAGAGTTCATCTCTAGATTTGATGTCACCCAAGATAGAGAGCCCAGCTAATGCAGAGGACCATGTATCCGTGGCACAAATCCAGTGAGAGCAGAAGCTTGGAACTGGGCTGTAGGGAGCTATGGAGCCCCACAGCAATTTGAGGTGATCTTAACCAGATGTGTAAGAGACTATTTAACCCGTGCACTAGCGTCTGGGCTCCTCTGATGTGCTCCCGTCTCTGTCCTACCCATCTCTCTAGACTAGTGGCCTTCCTGTGTGATTGCTGGCAACTCCAGTGCAGCGACTGGCTGGCATTTCTTTGTCCCTCCAGCACCACCTCCTGCCTGGTGCAATTTATGGTCACAGTTGATGGTTCAGAAAGAACTTTTTGAAGGGATAACCCATGCCAAATTTTATCATGATGCAGCTTTTCTTCAAATGGATGTTAGTGTCGAATCAGTCTTCTCAGTTCTTTAGAGGAAGCAGGACATTCAAGAAGGTAGACAGAAAATAATGGACACCTTTATTATAGGGAAAAAATCATTAGGCTGTATATTCTTCCAGTTGTGCAGTCATTAATTTAACTATCATAATGCAAATATTAAAAAAGGAAGAAAATTAACATTTAGTGAGTGCCTACTGCATATTTTATATCTTTGATTCTTCCTGGATTTACTAAAAGTATCTCTGAAGTCTTATAGTGTGTCCACCGAGTTGCTCTAGTTTCGCTGAGCCTCCGGAGAGAAGAGCTCCGGGCAGTACGGCAGTCACCTTCTGCTCCCTGTCCCGGCCGCTCCTGTCGGGAGAGAAGGCTGGGGCACCATGGGGAGCTGTCTAGCCGGTCTGTGCTGGAGTTTCCCAATGACACTCATTCTAAGTAATGAGCATGGTTGCCGGGCCTTCCATGCAAAGTTGACTCAGAACCAGCACCCTCTCCCTGCCCTCACCGGTGTGGCTCCTATGGGGAAACTGAGTCAGGGTTGAATGGATTAAAACCCCTCAGATAGGGCAGAAAATGAAGTTCACTTCGCCAGCCCAGACACCCAACAAACAAACCAGAAACAAAATAAAAACAAATAAACAATAAATAAATGCCAAGCACCATGTGAAACCTTTGCATCTGCTGCTTCACAAACCTATGAGTGCAAAGCGTAGTATATGAAGATGAGCAATTCTCACGTCTCCCTTCAGACAACAGAATTTACCAAACTGCAAGAAAAAATGACCTCCAGATTAATACATGTTATCTCCACCTGATGCATATTGAATGAGCTCAAAACAAGCTTGAGTTTGGAATCCTCCTTCTCAAATTGATGGAGAAAGTGACAAAGGTGGAGGCATTTCTGTGGGTGTGGAGGGTGCTGAGAGCCAGATGTGGCTTCTTGCAGGGACACAGACCCACCTCAAAGACAAAGTACACATTTCGTGGCCCCGGGGGCCTCTTCTCAGGAATAGTTAATAATATTAACAACTCCGGCCGGGCGCGGTGGCTCAAGCCTGTAATCCCAGCACTTTGGGAGGCCGAGACGGGCGGATCATGAGGTCAGGAGATCGAGACCATCCTGGCTAACACGGTGAAACCCCGTCTCTACTAAAAAATACAAAAAACTAGCCGGGCGTGGTGGCGGGCGCCTGTAGTCCCAGCTACTCGGGAGGAGCAAATAAAGATTACACCTCTAATTTCTTCTTTAAATTCTGATTTGGGGCCCTGGACTCAAAAAAAAAAAATTGAGGCATTCATAAGTCAAAGTTTTACCACTATGAGAGTTTCCTAGCATTTCCTAGTGTGAAGAAAAAAATCAGATAAAGAAATCTCACTAGAAAGTGAAATTGGATTTTTTAAAAAATCAATGAAGTAACCAGGCTATTAAAATGGAAAATAAGTCTGATGTCATTCTGAAAAATAAGGGAGTGAGTCACCTGCAGAGCCACTTAATTAAGCACAGGAAGTAACAGGAGAGCTTGAGTAATTTTCCCCATTAATGTCAGTATTTCAAAATGAGTGAGGCGTTAGGCCACTCTCTTCTAATCTGAGAGCTAAATCAGCTCTTTTGCCCTCAGGACATCTTGAGACATTTGAAGCTGATGAAGAGCAAAAAGGAATGTATTAAAAATTATCCCAACTGCACCCAAACAGGGAGAAAATTAAGCTTTCTACTTTAGGTCCCTGGGGCATGGAGTGATGGAGGCAGGGGAGTAGGAGCTGGGAGCCTGGGGCTGGAACGCTCTTCACACACGGTGGGGGAGGCAGCCCAAGGGGGCACCGTCACAGTGGTCAGAGGGAATGTCAGCAGAGGTCTTCCCAGGCCCCTGGGGACTGCAGTCATTTTCATTTCTGGCCTGTAGCAGCTGAGAGGGGTGGTTCCTGTGTTTGGGTTTTCACAGAAGTGATGTGGGATATTTGAGCACCTTGAAAGGAAGTGTCCGTTCTCCTTCCCATCAAGGCGGGGTCATGCGGGGCCTGGCTGGCCTCCTCTCCTGTCTCCACCAGCCAGAGTGCCCTGGCTTCATCCACCCCAGCCAGGGCACTAGATCTGGGATGCTCTCCCAAACAGCAGTATAGAAATGCCCCAGATCCACCACAGGGAAGAGTGGGGACCATCCCAAGGTGTGCCTGGGGGCTCTGAGTCTCAGTCATCTCCCCCAAAGTGAAGAAGGCTCCTGAGGTTCCTGCTGGATCCCAAACTAGAGCAGGTGCTGACAAGGAGGACCTGGGTTGCTCCCTGAGGCCTCGTGTTTAGAGCATTCCATTGTCCTCTATCCATCAGGGCCATCATCAAAGGCCTGTTCCTCTCCACTGCTAGGATTAGCATAGTTCACACCTATGTCTTTTGGTGTTGGTTGGTTGTTTTATGTCTATTATTATTATTTAACTTTGCTGAAATTCGGGAACTTTAATCTCTACATCTGGCCTGGTTTCCGTAAGGGCTTGTTTGGAGAACCAAGCCCACAGGGGTGTGGGTGCCTGAGACTCAGGACTGAAGACTAGAGACTACTTTGGGCGTGTGGAGTTTGCATCCCTGATGAGTAAGTCAGTCTGTTCTGAATGATCCAAGCTTAATTCGTGGTTAAAAACAAAAAGTGGCCACAACCAGGCAGCTCTAGGTTTCAGACAGCACTCTAAACCCCAAGGACCACCAGACACTTTCCCAATATTAACCACTGAGAGTTAAAAATGCATAATGCTTAGTTTGTAATGTTAACCTCATCAGAAATGATTCTCCCTCCCAGGATAGTTCTTTATTACTTCATCTTGAAATTGGCAATGTAGCACTCGGTTTTTATTTTAACTTTTAAAATGTTTCTCCTTCTCCCCCACCCCAAATAGAATCAATTGATAAAAACAAAGCAAATTCATATTTGGTGTTCACATTTTTAACCAATTAGTCAACTGAGAACCAGGTGGGCTCATCCTAACCCCTTCTTGAGGATT
Source organism: Trachypithecus francoisi (assembly GCF_009764315.1). Lineage (NCBI taxonomy): Eukaryota > Metazoa > Chordata > Mammalia > Primates > Cercopithecidae > Trachypithecus > Trachypithecus francoisi. The sequence goes on along the minus strand of NW_022681462.1, from coordinate 42,584,008 downwards.
GTCCTGAAGGCCAGAGGCCAGGTGTGGCTTCCAGCCTCAGGCACCTACAGACTTTCAAGAGGCCCATTCCTGAGGTCCTCTCTTCCTACTTGAACAAATTCTCCTCCCGCATGAGATGACGCATCTGACAGTCACCCTCCTGCTTGATGTATGCAGGTCAAGCTGTGAACTGGCTTTGAGTTCCAATCACTATTAGAAGGTAAATTCACTGACTTGAATGCTTACTGATGTCATGGAGTCACAATCAAAGATCTCTTTGAAGTGGAAGTTGGTCAGTCATTGCAGGAGAAGGTAAGAAGGGGTGAGATAAAAACTCAGGCAGCTGAAACCATTCCCCCCGGGGGAGCAATCCCCACCCTCAATTCTTAATTCCCAGTAAGGCCTCTCCCCAGTGCAAGCAAGCCCACCCTTCCTTAGCATCCTAACCCATCCCCATTCATATCCTCATCTGGTTCTGCCTCACCAAGGGGGACTGCTGTTCAAAACTCCTGTTCAAATCCTGGCTCAGCTGCTCACCGGCCCTATGTCCCGGCCCTGGGGAAGGCCAATGCTTAGCTGCTTGCTCCTCTGCTAAACAAGAACCCTCTGAGTGTTGGTGCATTTCCTTCAGTGAAGGGTTTGGCTTGGAGTCAGCCTCTTCTCTCCCTCTCCTGATTGCGACCCTGGCCGTACCCTTGCCTGGGTAAATACGCATGTTCCACCCTCACCTGCCTCCCACATACCACCCACTTGCCCTTCTCTGCCCCCCAGGCCTGCCCCATCCCTTGGCTTCCTGCCCTCCCTTTGACCTGGCACCAGCACAATGTGCAGGTTGCTGAGACCAGGAACAGGTTCATGCCAGGAGAGTCGTTTCCTGACCCAGTGATTAGCTGCATGAGAAGGGGTGACATCACCGAACTTCCACGGTCACTCTGCCCCAGAGCCTCTCCATGCGTCTGCCCTGGGGAAGCACAGCCCCCAACAACTGATATGCCCCAGCAGTCTCCCGGCCTCAGGAGGACCTGCAGCCAAAGCTGCCAAAACCATGAGAGTAACACAGCAGAGCTGCCTCGATTTGTGGGAATGCAGAGAGAGCCTGGGCTGCTCTGCCAAAGCCAAAACCGCACTGACTTTCTACTAGGCACCAGCTACTCCAGATGCACAAACAGACCCTCTGCTTCCTGGAGAGGAGACATCGATGAAGCCTGTGTGGGCCCTGCCCATTGATGCCCAGGGCAGTGGGATTTGGTCCAAGAGGGGCATGGATGTAAATCATGGCTGATGGGGTCGGTGGTTGTGTGTTGGTTTTTGGGGTGCCCCACATCCACCCCTGCCTATTGGCCCCAGTTTCCTTTTGGGGATGACTTTTCCCCCACTGTGTTTGGTGTCGGTGGGAGAATAATCTTAGGTGCCTGGCCTCCACCATGGAAGTCTAGGAAGTGAAATCCTGTCTATCCTTGCCTGTGGTCACACAGGGTAGGGTAGGTGACCTAACCCTGGCTCACAGGCCCTCACCCAAGGGGCGGCATCTTCAATGAGTGAGACAGGGACAGAGGGTCAGCAGGTCCAGCTGGGACCCTGGACTCATGGCCTCTGCCGTGAGACAGGATTGTGCTTCCTGCCTTCCCAGGACAAATTCCCTGAGCCCCCCATTACCTTCCAGTTTGCTCCATTGAGCGAGCTGAAGCCTCTTTCTCATGATGGTAGAATCCTAACCGGTACTGCCAGGGGATACTGTCTAGCCTTCAGCAAGCCACTATAAGCCCCCCAGGGTCCCTGACAGTGACCTGGGTATAGTGTCGTGGGGGACAACAAAGAGAAGCACCGGCCTTCAAGCAGGTGAAATGGTGTGTTTCTTTTTTCTTTTCATTTTTTCTTTCTTTTATTTTTTAAAAGAGATGAGGTCTTGCTTTGTTGCCCTGACTGGAGTGGAATGGTAGGATCATAGCTCACTGCAGCCTCCATCTCCTGGGCTCAAGAGATCCTCCTGGTTAGCCTCTGGAATATCTGGGACTACAGGTGTGTGCCATCACACTGAGCTATTTTTTTTTTCTTTCATTTTTTGTAGAGACGGAGTGTGCCATGTTGCCCAGGCTGGTCTCAAACTCCTGGTCTGAAGCCATCCTACCACCTGACCTCCCAGAGTGCTGGGATTACAGGTGTGAGGGCTGTTCCTGGCCGGTGTGTTTCTTCTGGAGACGACAGTCATTTGCTAATATCTGTATCTGCTGCCTCTCTCTTTTGGCAGAGCCTCTGTCTGTGTATGCATGACAGAGTTTTTCCTCTCTTACCAGTAAACTAGCAGTATATAGTTTTCTTTGCTGTTGTCATTCCTCTAAATGGGTAAGTATTTTATATCTGGGGGACCTTCCCTGCCTGGGAGACAACTGATCCTCCAAGGAGTTCTGGGTGTGCCACAAATGCACGTGCCTGTTCCATTTGTACAAGGAGGATCTGCAATCACTGCATCTGCTGGCCTGCCTAGGACAGAGCCCTGTGGAACCTGGGTGTTCACCCTCACCCTGCTCACAGGGATCCCCCGGATGCCCTGGTGGCTCAGGCAAGGGTCCTCTAGTCCGGAATCCTGTCATTCATCCTGGTGAGGAATGAAGCTCTGGGGTAGTTGGGGCCTACAAAGGCAGTGGCTTCTCCTCCCACCATGTTCTTAGTGACCTACAATGAAAGGAAAATCCATAAATGCCCCAACCCATTTATTTTAAATATACAATGCAGTGGCATTAAGTACATTCACAATGTTGTACAACCAGCACCACTATTTCCAAAATGTTTTTCGTCACCTCAAACTGAAACTCTGCACCCGTTAACCAATAACTCCCCCCATCCTCCCTTCTCCCCAGCCCCTGGCAACCTCGATTCTAGTTTCTGTCTCAACCAATTTGACTAATCTAGGTACCTTATGTAAGTGTTTTTATACAATATTTGTCCTTTTATACCTGGCTTATTTCACTTAGCATGCTTTCAAGGTTCATCCACGTTGTAGCATATATAAGAACTTGATTCCTTTTTATGGCTGAATAGTATTCCATTGTATGTACCTACCACACTTTGTTTATCTGCCAACAGACACTTGAGTTGTTTACACTTTTTTAGCTATTGTGAATAATGCTGCAATAAATATTGGCATACTAGTCTCTGTTGGAGTCCTTGCTTTCAATTCTTTGGGGTCCAAACATTAAAATGGAATTGCTGGGTCATATGCTAATTCTCTGTTCAACTTTTTAGGGAAACATTAAACTGTTTTCCAAAACAGCTGTACCATTTTCCATTCTCAACGGCAATGTCTGAAGTTTCCAATTTTTCCACATCCTCATCCACACTAATTATCTTCTGTTTTGTTTGTTTTGTATTGCTGCCGTTCTAATGGGAGTCAGGCAGAGTCTCACTATGGTTTTGATTTGCCTATCCCTAATGACCAATGACGTTGAGCATCTTTACACATGCTTATTAGCCAGCTGTTTATCTCTAACTGCTCCTGATACTTCTGTGTGTGTATTCAAAGATATACTGTGCCTGAATGTCTTTTCTCACACTCAACTTGCAACTGCAACAAAGCTCAAACTCCTGCTGCTCGCAGCCCTGCTTTGAGACGCTTTGAGATGCACCTTGGATGACTTAACCCTTTGGCTGCTTTCAAAGTGGGTGAAAGGAATCCAAGCAGAGCAGGGTTATGGGAAGTCCTGAGAACAGGCACTAACATTCGGTAAGTTTCTTGGCAGAGACTTCCCTTTTTGCACAATCACAAATAATGAGGGTGCTTGTGGCAGAAGGAGCTTCAGACTCATGCCTGGTGCCATGCAGCACCTGCATGGAGAAGGGTCTCCTGGGGGCAAAGGAAAGCCCCAAACAGGGCACAGGTGCTGGCCAGTGGCTCAAGAGGGTGCAGCTGCCTAGGCCTTTTCCAGACCAGCCTTGACCCCTGCCTACTCAAAGAAACAACTGTTTCCATTTTGACCAACTTGCTTGGAGATACCTGACCAGCAGCCTACCACCAAAATCACAAAATAACCATGGCATCATGTTTCTCGTGGACAGATGCCGAGACGCAGCGAGCCACCCTTTGATTTTTAGTGCTCTTCCCTGATAGCATCTGTTGGCCTGCTGAGTCACATTGCAGGTGAAGTGCACTCATCCCTCTGTGTGAACTCTGGCCATTTGCTGCCTGTGGTTCCCCCGTGAGTCAGTCGCATTAGGCCTTACTCTGAGCAGATGTAATGGAGGGACATGGAGGTCACAGGGCATGCGCTGAGAGGAGAGTTTGCAATTCTTGAAGGGTTTATTTTGAATAACCTGAGTCATGATTACTTCAAGGATTATGCTCAGCTGTAGACACCAACTGCAAAACCAAAGCCTGGGACATTTTGTCTGGTGAAACTCTGAAAGTTTCCGTAAGATGTTATTTTGAGTAGAACTAGATAATTTTTTTCCTGATGAAACTTGCAATTTTCTATGAACCTTTAAAAAATCAAAATGTAAGAAAATTAATACCTTACACATTCCAAAGTAACAAAGAGTGTCTCATATATTTAAACATTCAAATCAACTTCCAAATTCAGTCTGCTATAAATTCAGTAAAGAAATGGGGAGGATACAGAAGAATGAGGAAGAGCCAGGGAGAGGGAATTCACAATTCACTCAAAATGTGATTAAGGTGGCTGTTCTTTTAAACATTTACCACAGCTTTGACACTTCTTCTTTGGTTTTTGGATACAGCGTCTTCTCAAAATCTCTGAGTCAAAGTTGATATCATTTAAGATGCTCTTCTGTTCCCCAAAGTGTCTTTGCTTTTTCAGGGATAGGCTGGTGGTTCCTCTTGGGTGTCCTCAGTCATGCTGAGTCCTCCTGGGACCTGGGAGGCTGGGTTGTCCTGTCCTGGTAGAAGTGAAGGACCGTGGTTGGGTGAAGGCTTGGTGGAGGCAGCTGCCTAGCTCTCCTCATCTCTCCCCTGGTGGAGCGGGGAGACTTGCTGCTCTGGAGATATGAGCTTGGGGACGAATGAGGGCTGAGCTCCCTCCACAGCCACCCAATGTCTGAGCAGGAGGGCTCCGTTTGGGGATGCCAAGACCCTCCCAGTGGGTTCCCCCCAGCACAGCAAGGGTGAGCTGCACCAGCAGATGGAGAAGTTGGGGAACAGAGAAGCAGCAGCCTCTCAGCCAGGTGGGCATCTCAGCATGGGAGCTTCAAGCAGCCTTAAGGGCAGTGGCTGAGAGGCAGGACCTCCTTCCCTCACTGTCCACAGCAAGGCCCTCCACCCTCTGTCTCCCTTGGTCTATTGATATCTCTCTTTTCTCCTCCCTGCAAGCTTTTATGACCGTGTTACATGTGTGATGCGTTTTTTGGAAGGACAAGGGAAGGTGCAGGAATTAGAATCATCTGTGCCACCCACCAGTCTCACTTCCACCCAGGTCTATCTTCCCAGCAAAACCCTACATGGTCCCCTGTATGGACAACTTCCCCAACACTCTCTCACCTTTCTGCACTCTGCCAATCTGTCATCTTAGCTTTGAACAGCCCTAGACAGCCATCGTCATGAAAGTCAGCTCCCAAGGCTTGCAACTTGAACAGCTTTCCCCATCTCCCCACAGGGTCCTCTAAGATAAAAACCAATAGCCCCAGGAGGTATCATTTTTTATTTTACAGGGCCCCATGCAATGGCATGAAGCCAGACAACAGAATAAAAGCGGAACTCCTCCTTACAGCCTTGGCGGTGCCTCCTTTACCTTCTGCCTTTCCCTCTGTCCTCCCAGCTTTCCATGTCTTTCTCCCTCTATTTCCTTTTCATCCTTCCCTTCCTTCCTCCCTGTCCATTCTCCCTTCCCATCTTTCTTTCTTTCCTCCATGCACCACTTTTCCAGCCTTGTTCTACCCTAGGACCCTGAGCCTGAAGAGGCCGGAGCTGCAGTCCTGATGCTTCTTCCTCCCAGAGCCCCAGGGATGTGTTCCTACCTTTGGTGGACCCCTCACCACCTATGCCAACCATTAAAATCTCCCTCCTTCAGCCAGTCTAGGCCAGAGGGAATGCCTGAACCTTCCTGCCTCCCCTCTTCATGTGTGTCCCTCAGGATGGGCTTGTGCCCTGTCTCTGGGGCAGGACATAGTCGACAATGAACTGACAGTGCTAGTCCCCAGCGTCCACTTGTAATCCCTGGGGGGCATATCCCTAACTCCCCCCATCATTCTCCCATCATATCCACCCAGAGGATGCGCAACATCCTCTGGCCAAGGATACAGCTCATTTTCCCTGGAGCCCCTCAGACCAGCACAGCTGCCTGGGCCCCTCCCCTGCATCACTGGAATGCCTGAGGCCGCCAGACGAGGTGGCCTCCTTCCCAACGCAAGGATGTTCCCCTGGGGTGTTCTGTCGCATAAATTCTTCCAAGAATTTATTTCCAGAAAAAATAAATTCCCCAAAGAATTGGTATATTTTATTTTATTAGACAATAAGAGCTGCACACCACGGTGTTTGCCTTTTCTTTTTGCTTTTCTTTCAAGGGCTGCGTTAGTGCTGATTTTGGATGTATTCATCAACTCTCTGTTTTGTTCTTTCTCTTTCTGCTGCCATTTGTCCAGCTTATTCTTGCTGTGTGCACATGTGTACTTATGGGGAGCTCAGTTCAAGTAACTGCGTGGGAAGGCTGGCCGGGCCCGCTTCTGTGGTCTTGACGCACCACGCCTGTCTTTCCTCCCGCCTCTCCTGGTTTTCACACCTGCTTCAGCGTCCCCTCCACACATTCAATTTGGGGTCCTGTAACCCCACTCCGGCCCATGGGATCACCAAGTGGTCCACAGCAGTCCTTGGACCTGTTCACCCCATGAAATGGGAGCTTTCCAAAAAGAAAGAAATCACCTTACATGGTAGATCAGGCCTGAATGCCTGCAGAGCCTCCTGGCTAAAGGACCAAGTTTCTACCTCCTTCCCATCAGCTCCCATCTCTCAAGGGACTGAGTTTCTCCTCTGCTTTCCCTCAGTTCCCATCTTTCCCCACTCTGTCACACAGGAGGGAAGAGAAGAAGATGGAATTTGGCGTTCACAGGTGAAGGAAGGGGATCTTGGTAACGAGGGAGGTTGGAAATTATCAAATTAGCGTCCGTGAGCACAGCCACCCCAGAGGAAGTTCTTGGTCCATCCCTGGACAGGTCTTCAGCCCAGTGGGTGGAGATGGAGTTTTCAATGAATGATGACAGATTCCCCTCGTCAGACTCTGGAACTAAGGGTTTGGAGGGCCTTCTCAACAGGCCCTCCATAAACAAGACAGAAACTTGCAGTTAGCAGGGAATTATTTGTTTGAGTGGCAGCTCAGCTTTTTGCAAAGTCCCACCACAGATCGAAGGGCTCTTTTTGCCTTGGGGAGAAAAGCTGCTTTCTGTAAGCTTTTAATATTCAGCAGGACTTCACAGAGTGACAATCAAAGCTTCACCGTAAATGACAACTTGTGTCTGGACCTCAAAATTACCCCATCTTGACGGGTGCGGTGGCTCACGCTTGTAATCCCAGCACTTTGGGAGGCCAAGGCAGGCAGATCACCTGAGGTCAGGAGTTCGGGACCAGCCTGGCCAACATGGTGAAACTCCATCTCTACTAAAAATGCAAAAATTAGCCAGGTGTGGTGGCATGCCCCTGTAATCCCAGCTACTTGGGAGGTTGAGGTGGGAGAATTGCTTGAACCTGGGAGGCAGAGGGTGCAGTGAGCTGAGATCGTGCCACTGCACTTCAACCTAGGTGACAGAGCGAGATCTCATCTCAAAAAAAAAAAAAAATTCACCCCATCTTTTTTTATCTGTATGCATACTTCAAGGAAAATAGAGATGTATAAGCCATTTTGAAGTAAGCTTAAGTATGGTGTTGGAGCTACCAACAGAGCCACAAAAGTGTTTCAAATAAAGTACAAAGTTTATGATGTGAGCCTGTGACCTCCACTTCCTTACTCAAATGCAAGAGTGGACAGATACCAAGTACGGGGCCTCCAGACCTCAAGTTGTTCTCATTGGTTTGTTGGGTAAGAGTGTCAGTTGGGTGAAGAGTCATCCTTGAATTTTAGACTTGGCACCGACTCCACTCATGGGACTAAAGCCTGCATTGTCTACAGCCCTGAGCGCCTGCCATGCACCTGCCAACTAGCCCACTATTGGCTACATGGAAAGACAAGGATTGGTGTCACCAACTGGGCCAGCATTTGGAACGGCCTTATAAACATGGGTGTGAGGCTTGTGCAGAACCCCTGAGCACAGGCCCCCTTTGCCAGGCTCCAGTAGTGTACCCCCCTCAGTGACAGGAGAGGTTTGAAAGGTGGGAAGGGAAGTCCATTCAAGTGTGGTTCCCTGTATGGCATCACCTGACTCAAGAGAGGACTTGAAGCACAAGGGGTGTGGTGAGAATTGGCTCATGCTCCTTCCTTTGTTGACCTGCCTTTCCAGGGACACTTCCACCCCAAATTGAGAACAGAGTTTAGGATGAGGCTCACCCCTTCTGGCACAGCCTCTGCCCTGCCACCCTTACCCCTTGGCCCCTGCCCTGAGGTTCTTTCAGATCCTTGCAAAGACCAGGCTCTCTCTTGCTCCAGCCCTTTGCTCAAACTGGGACTCACTTCCCTCTCTACCTTGGCCTGTCTGCTCCTTTCATCCTTCCCATCCCAGCCTGGGAGGCTTCTGTCATCCCTTCAAGAGTCGGTTAGGGCCTCCAAGCCTCCCCTACCATCCATGCCATCCCTGCATTGGGTACTGGTCTTGTGGGTCTTCCCCTGTGCAGGAACCAAGTCAGCCCGAACCACTGATACATCCTGAGTGCCCCTAACAGAATTGGGCAAATAGCAGACTCTTAAAAATGTTCAAAGCATGAAAAACTCCTGGACTCACTGAATATGAGTGTCCAACTGAATAGAATCAGCAGGAGCTCACTTCAGAGCAGCTAGCAGGAAGAGCGCTGCACCAGGTGCATTGTGGTTCCTCCAAACCCAGCAAGCTGGTCAGTGCTAACCCTTGGGACACTTTTGGCAGCTGCGGGGAGATCTGATTCTGTGGAGCAGCTGAGGTTTCAGGTAAACTATAAACACATGAATAGAATGTGATGGGCTCATTCATTTTTCAGGGTTAGAGTTGCCTAGGCCAGAACATCCCGGAGCCTCCTGTCTCTGCACTGTGCACAATGCAAGAACATCTGGGTAGCCCTACTCTGGAATCTCCACAAAGGCAGAGACCCATAGGATTTACTCCCCCTGGTTCCCAGCCCCCAGCACAGTGCCTGACCTATAGGAGTTGCTCAGCAATTGTTGGTTGAATGATTGAAGGAAGAAAAGAATGAGTTATAGGATTTGGATTTGCGTCCCCAACAAATCTCTTGTCAAATTGTAGTCCCTAGTGTTGAAGGTGGGGCCTGATGGGAGATGGTTGGATCATGGGGGTGGATTTCTCATGAATAGTTTAGCACTACCCTCTTGGTGTTGTTCTCATGATAGCAAGTTCTCTCGAGATCTGGTTGTTGAAAAGTGTCACGCACCTCCCCTCTCACTCTCTCTTGCTTCTGCTCCCACTCCTGCTATGTAAGACACCTGTTCTCTTTTGCTTTCTGCCATGATTGGAAGCTTCCTGAGGCCTCCCCAGAAGCAGAAGTCACTGTGCTTGCTGTACAGCCTGCAGAACCGTAAGCCAAGTAAACCTCTTTCTTTTGTGAATGACCCAGTCTCAGGTATTTCTTTATAGCAATGCAAGAATGGACTAACACAATGAGTTTATGGAGAGAAAAATTCTTTCTTAGAGAAACAGATTATGTAGCTCCAGCTGAGTCTGGAGACTTTCCCAATTAAATTGGACTGTCTTTAATATATTTAAAGGTGATGTCCCACTTTCAGGACTTAGTCTCCCACACGAGCACGTGAAAATCCTGGAGAGGAGCTTCACTTATATGCCCATGATGATGAGAAAGCGTCCATGAGATGGATACCACCCAGCAGTGAGAACAAGCCAGGTCCACAGGTAGCAACAGGATAGGATAACATGGAGAGAAGAAAGCAGATTGCAGAACAACTCCTTTTACATCAGCATATAAAACCCAGCGCACAATACCCTATATTGCTTTTAGATAAACACATAGAATTCTAAACACTGGACAGGAAGTTCTATACCCGCCTCAGGGTGGTGAGATGAGGCTGAGGACCCCGGACAGGTGGGGATGAGAGAGGATGGGGGCTGTGGGAATCAAGCTGCAGCCAAAACAAGATCTGAAGCCAATAGAGTAAAATGTTCTCTATTAAGTGTTAAATGTTGTCCCTATTAAGTGCATTTGTTATATTACTCTCTAGAGTTGTTTGTGTATTTGAAAGTTCTGCAATTTTTTCAAAGAAATAATTTTCTCAGATTATCAGTAATAATTTAGAAACCAGTGGTTACCTTACTTAGCATTTGCTATAGAACCTACTGTAGTTAATTTATTTACATAGTATAAGAATTGACCTTGTGAACAAGAATTCTTCTTTGAATTGAATCCCCCCGGTTTCCTAACTCTTCAATTCAACCTCTTTTGCACCAGTCTGCCCATTAACCAATGCAAATCCTTAAGGGACCATCTCAGGCTCCCCTGCCGTGAATACCCCGTTGCTCCCTCCCCTTTCCTCAGCTCACCTTATCCTCCTGCTCAGCCTTCCTCGGATAGCTAGGAGGCCCCCAGGCCCCTCTCCAAAGAGGTCAAGTGATCTTTCAATGACAGCAAGCAAAATATCTACGCACTAGAAGCAGTGGTGCTCAAACTTCAACATGCATCAGTCTTCTGGGGCTTGTTAAAACAGATTTCTGGATCCCACCCCCAGCATTTCTGATTCAGTTGGTCTGGGATGGAGCCTGAGAATTTGTATTTCTAACAAGTCTCAGGTGATGCTGATGCTACCAGTCCAGGGGACACACTGAGAAACAGTGGGTTGGAGAAGGTTGGAACTCGTCAAGCCTCTGCCTACTCTGTGCTGCATACGCCATGGATGAATGGCACGTTTCTGTGAACCAGGCCTGTCCTTCCTGGTACCCTCTGCCCTAACATTTCATTGTCACGACAATATCTGGCACTGATATTTGTTTTATTTAGTCCATCTCCGCAGAGAACAGATTTAATCACATATATTTCCATTTGGTCTGGATCAAGTCAACTTTTGGCCAGAAGAGCACATCCAAAATTAAATAAACATTGTGTGAAGAATGAAGAGGGAGATGAAGAGAAAGACAAAGGGTCCAAGAAATTAGAAATGGAAGCAGGAAGAAAGATGCCAGGCAAGAGGGAAAATGGAGAAATAAGAAAGTTGATACTTTGCATGCCCACTGATGCAAGAGACACCCGGGACCAGCAGACGAAGAACAGAGGAACTGTCTGTCATTCCTGTGTGTGAATAATCATCTCTAGCCAGAAAACAAACAAACAAAATCAGTGTCTGAGAAGGATAACTGACAGGCAGGAGTTCTCCGTCTTGGAAACTCTTTAACACAGAGTTTTGTTGTCATCATCTCTTGTGGGGGCTTTGGATGTCCTCAAGTCCTGTCCACACAACTGTGGAGGCCCGCAGTCCCTATGGGAGGGGACTTCCCTGGCAGAGTCTGTGTCCAGACACATGTGGGAGCTGGTACAGAAGGGAAATAGACAGCTTCCCATTTTCAGTGATTTGGGGCTTAAACACACTTGTTCTTGAGTCAGGAGAGAAATCAGCAGCAAACGAGACAAGGACGGGAAGGGGAGGTGGTGGTGGTAGAGACAGTGCTTTGGCTTTCATAGATGGAATTTAAGGCAGAAACCATCTGCCTGAATTTCCAACCCTTCCAGTGCTTGGGAGTCACCTGGGCTCCACTCCCAGGGATTGTGATGTATTGGTCTGGACTGCAGCCTGCTCAGCTACTGTTCCCGAGTGATGCCCCAGGGCAGGTTTCAGTCTCATTGATCTAGAATAGAGTCCAGCCCATTGTCCTGCGGCTACAAGAGAGGAAACTGAGTCTCAGAGGGATTAAGCAACTTGCCTAAGGTCACATACAAGGGAAGAGCAGAAGAAAGGTGAGAACTCGGGATCTCCTGACAATTATCTCAAGTGGGGAGAAAATAAGTTTGGGATGAGTTTGAGGTTAGAACTAGTTGGCCCTTCTCCCCACATCAGCATCCAGAGGGAGAATTTCCCCTGATGAGCATCCAGTGAAAGGAACCTCAGGATAAGACAGGAACAGATTCCAGGTCTCATGCATGCATTTCTCAGTGGGGTTCTGTCCACACACTGCTGAAATGAGTCTGAAATGGTCCTGTCCTGCCTGTGAGTTCTGGGAGGCCTGATGCCCGCAGGCTGTCCCTGCAGGGAGTGACACCTGTGTGCGGCCTGTGTGGCTGTCCCCACAACATAGGCTTCCTCCCTTCTGGTGTCTACTCCTAGGAAAGAACTTGCCCCCTTAGAGGGTGGCACAGCAAGTTTGGAATATGGTGTCCACAGATGAGGAAATGAATCAGCAACAGGAAAATATTTCAGGGCAACTGCAGCTTACTAAGTGTTCACTCTGTCAGGCACTGAGCCTCTGGCGTAAGATCCCAGGACCTGTCATGAAAACTCCCAGGTAGGTGGCAGCCCATCTGACAGATGTAAGAACGAGTCAGTTCCTGCACTGCGTGGGAAGGGAATGCAGCAGAGCAGGGAGACAGGAGTTAGCAGGCCAGGCCTCTCTTGCATCTGATATGTTAAGAAAATGAAGCCAGAACTGGACCAGAGCAGCCTGGGATAACACACAAGATGTCAGGGACGAGGCAGAAATTCCAGGGCAGAAGGCCCCATGACCTCCATTTTGAGGGAGAACCTCACCCTCCAGAAAAGAGAAAAATGAGATGACCTGCTCCCTTGCCAGGCTAATGCCCAGTGGGATCCTACAGTCCACTGTGAGCTGCCCCCAACACTGGAAAGGAAAGGAGGCTGTGATGGATGAGTGGCCAGCTGGCTCAGGCCTTGGTTTTCTCATCTGTACAAGGGGCTGTTTGTTGCAAGGATTCAATGAGATAGCACATGTCAAGCTCTTGGCAGGGGACACAGTCTTTTCTCAGTGCTGCAGAGACATTAGCTGTTGTCATTGTTGCTAGCATTCTTATGAGAGTCTAAAAATTGCTTTTTCTTCTTAGTCTCTTAAAATGGAATCACACTAAGTTCTGGAAGCAAAAGCAGAAATATAGCTGATGTCATCCAATTATAAGCCTGAAAAGTCACTTTCATTAAAATGCAGCATTAACATCAGCCCTGGAAGAGTTTCTCCTCCACAACCAGAAGGAATTGATTTGCCCAATCCTTGCCTTTCAGGTACTTCACTGGTTCCACAAGCGGCTTCACAGACGGCCCTCAAGATCTCTTAGTAAGAAAACCATCTACTCTGTTTTATCAGAACTAAGTGACTGACATCCATTAACGTGTGTCCCTCCAACACCTTCTACATGTCAATGTGGAGAGTGACAGGAGGAGCTTTCCTGCCCATTCATTTATCTACTCATTTATTCATTGATCCACTCATCAGTTGGCTACTGAACACCCACCCCAAGGCAGGCACAGTTTCAGGTTGAGACAGAGCAAGGAGTTGGCAGGGCAGAGACAGAGGCAGACTACAGACCAGAAGCCATCAGAAGCACTCTTAACAAAAATTTGGCAGGGTGAAGGGCAAAGAGCACCTGTGTGTTCTAGGATGATCATGACCTTTGGGAATGTGGCAGCTGAGACCTAAGGGTCCGAGGGTCCACACTCTCAGGACCTCTAGCCAAACACTCCAGGCAGAGACAAACACTCTGAGGCAGGCACCTGTGCCCCTTGCTAGTTAACTCTGGGTCTAAGTGGTTAACCAGGCTTAACCTTGCTAGCCTGAATAAGACTCCTCCCCTCCCAACTCTCGTGGTGGGCAGACCCTTCCTACATCCACAGGGAGCCTTTGTCTTCAGTGACCCCTCCCCACCTGCAACACAAAGCAGAGGTGAGACTGGATGTGCTTGGACCAGACACCCCATCTCCCAAGGATGACTGGTCTGCATTCTGGAACCATGGGCAGGGCATGGGCACTCTGTTTCCTCATCTGCAAAATGGGCATGATCCCTGCTTTACAGGATTGCTCAGAGGTTCAGAGGTGATGGCAGAAAAGTCATTGCACAAAATGTAAGGAAATATCCAAGCATGGCACATTTGAAATTGGAGTCCTCCAGGTGGCTGAGTGATTTATATTAATTGTGTTGTCATTGTAATTTCCTTTTACATCCACATCCTTAAGCTTTCTGCCTTCTTTAAAACCTGCTTGATGCAGCTCCCAAAATTAGCAATCACTAAGCCTAATTAGTCTTCTCCTCCCAGAGGGCTCTGCCTTTTATTTTTCCTTTTATTTTTAGTTGACACAAAATAATTGCGCATATTTATGGGGTACAGAGTGATATTTCAGTACATGCATATAATGGTCAAATCAGGGTAATTAGAAAATACATCACCTCAAAGATATATCATTTCTTCATGCTGAGAATATTCAAAATCTTCTCTTCCAGCTTTGTGAACATATGCAATAAATTCTTGTTAACTATAGGCATACCTCTGAGATATTGCCAGTTTGGTTCCACACCACTGCAATCAAGTGAATATTGCAATAAAGTGAGTCACATAAATTTTTTGGTTTCCTAGTGACTATAAAAGTTATGCTTATACCATACTGTAGCCTATAAGCGTGTAATAGCATTATGTCTAAAAATATACACACCTAATTTAAAAACATGTTGTTGCTAAACACAAAATGCTGGTGGTTTTGGTATGTTGTAGCTCTATTTTCACTTGTTTTGAGACCTTTTTTGACCTCCTTAATTTCTTCATTGACCCATTGGCCATTCAGGAGCATGTTGTTTAACTTCCATGTATTTGTACAGTTTTCGAAGTTCCTCTTGTTATCGATTTCTAGTTTTATTCGATTGTGGTCTGAGAACATATTTGATATGATTTCAATTATTAAAAATTTGTTGAGGCTTGTTTTGTGGCCTAACATATGGTCTATCTTATAGAATGTTTCATATATTGAAGAGAAAAGAATGCGATCTGCAGCTACTGGATGAAATGTTCTGTAAATGTCTATTAGCTTCATTTAGTCTCTAGTGCAGTATAAGTCTCATGTTTCCTTGTTGATTTTCTGTCTAGGTGATCTTTCCAAAGCTGAAAATTGAGTTTTGAAGTCCCAAACTACGATTGTATAAGCATTTGTCTCTCTTTAGCTCTAATTATATATTTTTTTCTTTTTATATCTGGGTGCTCCAGTGTTGAGTATATGTATATTTATAATTGTTATATCCTCTTACTCAAATGATCCCTTTATCATTACATAATTACCTCTTTTTCTCTATGTTTTATGACTTAAAATCTATTTTGTTTGCTATAAGTATTGCTACTCCTGCACACTTTTGGTTTCTGTTTGCATGCAATATCTTTTTTCATCCCTTCACTTTCTATGTGTGTCTTCACAGGTGAAATTAGTTTCTTGTAGGTAGCATAGAATTGGGTCACTTTTAAAATCCATTCAGCCAGTCTATATCTTTTAACTGGGAAATTTAAACCATTTGCCAAAGTTGTTATTGATAGATGAGGACTTATTCCTGTCATTTTAATTGTTTTCTGATTATTTTATATAATATTCTTTCTTTCTTTCTCTTTCTTTCTTTTTCCTTCTTTCTCTTTCTTTCTTTCTTTCTTTCTTTCTTTCTTTCTTTCTCTTTCTTTCTCTTTCTTTCTTCTTTTGTTTATCTTTGCAGTTTGGTTGTTCCTGTAGTGATAACATGTGGTTCTGTTCTCTCTTATTTGTGTGTCTGCTTTACCAATGAGTTTTATACTTTTGTGTTTTCATGATGGTGGATATAGCCCTTTTGCTTCCAGATGTAGGACTCTCTTAAGCATTTATTGTAGGGTCAGTCTAGTGGTGTCCTAGTTTTTGATTATCTAGGAAAGACCTCATTTCTCCTTCATTTCTCAAGGATATCTGTGCTGGGTACAGTATTCTTGACTGGCTAACAGAGGACCAATTAATTCCATCAGTTTTTGCTTATTTAGGAAAGACTTCATTTCTCCTTCATTTCTCAAGGATATTTGTGCTGGGTACAGTATTCTTGACTGGCTAACAGAGGACCAATTAATAAGCCAAAGAAATGGCTCTCTAACAATGAACACTTCTGCCATCAACTGACAGATCCCAGGAAGAAATGTTTTCCAGTGAGGAGACTTCCCTGGTTTTCAGGACACCTCTGGCTGCCCCTGTCTACTCCATAGAAGGGCTATCCCTTCAGTTCAGGTTAGCATTATCACCTAGAGCCAACAAGTCAAGGAGGTGCTGGTTTGCCTTTGACATCTCTACCCACATCAGGCTCCACTGAGAAGACTCTCCCTTTTTCATCACTGTCCCACCTAGTTAGTTGGTCCTGCCCTGGGGTCAGAGTTTCACTGATGCTGAAAAGTATAGTGTTAGCTCAGGCAACAGATGAACTCTGCCTCCATGCTCAAGTATGAAAAGCTATCTTTGCTTCTTTTTCACTCACCTAAGATTTTGGAAGAATGGCTCCTAAAGAGGGTGATCATCATCTGCCCTCATGACTTACAGTGCCTCAGCATCACATGTTTCACATGCTATTCATTTTGTACAGCAAAACCAAGAAGTGAATACACCTGTTATCCCTACTTCACAAGTAGAGGACACTGAGGCCCTAAGAGGTTAAGAAGTGTAGGTAAGATTTGAACCTACAGGTTGTGCCTCCAGAACCCAAGCTCTTTACTCTTTGCTATATCCTTCTGCAAGCCCAGTCAAAGACTTGAGTATTTTCAAGCTTTGCCCTTTCCACACAGCTGCCTTTCTCCTCCAGTCCATCCCAAATGAGGACTTCCTGTGGCCAATTTCCTCCTGGGAGGAGGCAGAGACTGCCTCTTGCTGCCTCCTAGGGAAGCTTCTGGAACCTGACTTTGATAGCAGGAAGTAAAGAAGAGGAACGAAGGGAACAACAAGACCTTACTTTGTTTTCAAATCCCTAGTGTGGGGTCACTGCCAGCTGTCCTGTGGGATCTGTGTTATTACTGCTCAACTTGCAAGTTCTTTTCCCCTCCCTGGCCTCAATATCATCCAAACAGGGGGTTACAGTGGGTATTCTAGAAGTCCCCACCTGACTTTAACATAATTTCAGCAACTTACGGAGAAGGAGAGATGATGGGACTACACAGAGAGGGTTTTCAAAAAAGGTACAGCTCACTGTTACCTCTCACTCTGTTCATTGATAGAACTAAGGGACTGGAAAGCCCTGGACATCTCATAATGAAATAAACTAGCCCCTTGTGTTCAAGGGCTCTTTCCTTCAGTGTATCTACCTTCCATGTTAGAGCCACTTTGTTCATTTAAAAAAAAATATCAGGGTTATTTTAACAAAGCAACTCAGCAAATGCTCTTTAGACATTATCAGAATGAGAGAGAGGAAATCCTGAAATAATTCTGCCTTCAGTTCTCCAAGTCAGAGTACATCATCATGGAATTAAAAAAAAAAACAAAAAACAAGTCACCAGGTGAGTTGTACAGTGACAAGGAAGGGCTGACTGTGGCCTAGCCTCCCTAGTCCCCAGATCGGGTCATGGCATTGGAATAGAGCAGCTGGGAGGATCAGTACAAGAGCTGAGAGGCCTAGAGTCAGCGTAATCAAGCTCTGTAAGGTCCATGAGGTATGTGGGCAGCCAGGTGAACAGGATGCTGAAAGGAAAACTGACCTCTCTTTGAAAAGAACATATCAGGGTACTTAACATAGACCATCTTTAAACAAGTAGCCCACTTACTTTCCTACTAATCTGTAATCTGTAATCAGCTCAGAATGAGATAACAGCACTTTAGCTGCTGAAGTTTTTAAACATCATGTAAAATATTCTTTGTGAGGCAATGAAGATATTGTGGGTGTTTTCAACTCTGCAAACCCAGGTGTATTCTTTTCAGTAAACTCTTTACTGAAGTAAAAGATACATAGAGAAAAGTACACAAATAATAACCAGAATATATTGATGAATTTTCACAAAGGAGGCAAACCAGAGAAACAACTGACTAGGTCAAGAAGTAGGACATTGCCAACACCCCAGGCACCCCACTTGTGCCCCTACAAGTCACATCCCCAAAATAACTATCACTTTGACTCCTGACCCCATTGATTAGCTTTGTCTGTTCTTGAACTTCATGTAAATGGAGCCATCAGGGCACCCTCTTGGTTTTCTGGCTTCTTTTACTGAACAAGATGTTTATTACATTCATCCATGTTACTGTGTGTTGCATTAGGTCCTTTAATTTCATTGCTCAGTACATCGTAATATACTTATCCATTCCACTGTTGATAGAAATTTGGATTGTTTCCAGTCTTTGGTTACTATAGCTAGAGAGTCATGAACATTTTTTGTAGAATTTCTGGGTCATAAGATACACAAATGCTCAGCTGTAGTAGATACTGCCAATTTTCCAATATGGTTATACTAATTTACACTCCCAGCAGCCAGTGGATGGCACCTGTAGTTGTTGTATATTCTCTCTGGCACTTAGTATTATTAGTTTGTCACTTTGGACAAACCTGGTGGCTCTGTAAAGGTTATCTCCTTACGACTTTAATTTGCACTTCCTTGCTAGCATTTATTAGAAACTTACAAAACCTCTTTTGTGAAGTGCTTGTTCAAATCTTTTGCCCATATTTTTTATTGGGTTATTAATGACTTACGGAAATTCTTCATATATTCTAGGTACAAACCCTTTACTGGGTTTATGATTTGCAAATATCTTCTCTTACTCAAGGGCTTGCATTTTCACTGTCTTAATGGTGTCTTTTGATAAACAGAAGTTCTTAGGTTTTAAAAATTTATTTATTATTATTTTTACTTTTGTTATTTTTGGAGTGCATTTGTGCAAACGGGGCTCACTGAAGCTCAAACTCCTGGACTCAAGCGATTCTTGCACCTCAGCCTCTTGAGTAGCTGGGACCACAAGGTGTGCCACCACACCTGCTAATTTTTAAAATATTTTGTGGAGATGGGGTCTCACTATATTACGCAGGCTGGTTTGAAACCACTGGGCTCAAGGGATCTTCCCTTCTCGGCCTCCCCAAGTGTTGGATTACAGGTGTGAGCCGTTGCACCCTGGCAGATGTTCTTAGTTTTAATGAAGTCCAATTCATCAATATTTTCCTTTGTGCTTAGTACATTTTGTATTACATTTGAAAAAATTTTACTCCAAGGTCATAAATTATTCTTTTATATTATCTTTTAGAAGTTTTGTTATTTTGCCTTTCACTTTTAGATCTACATTCTATATGACTGATTTGTGTGTGTGGTGTGAGGTACAGTCAAGATTCATTTTTTTTTAAGTATGAAGATTCAACTGACCCTGCAACATTTATGCAAACATTATCTGTCCTATTCCGATTGCATGGCAGTATTGCTTTTGTCATAAATCAACTGACTGAATATGCATGGTCTGTTTTCTAGTACTCTCTCTTCTGTTCCATTGGTCTATTTGTCTATGCTTGTGCATATCTCACACTGTCTTATTTGCTAAAGCTTCAGAATGTCTTAACAAATGTTCTTGCTCAAGATTGTTTCAGTCCTTCAAATTTCCAAATAAAATATAAAGTTTATCCCTCAAATAAAATAAACAAAATTCCACTAAAATTTGTTGTAAAATTGTACCAACTCTATAGGTCAATTTGGACAGAACTGACTATAAAAATATTGTCTTTTATTCCATGAACATATATTTTGGATTCTTTTAATGTCTTTTCACAATGATTTTATAGTTCTTAATTACATTTTATTATATTTATTTCTCTGTATGTTGATGTTATTATACATGACATCACTTAACTTTTTAATTTTCCAATTATTTGTCACTCACCTAAAACTATTTGTTCTCTTAAGTTGATCTAGCAACTCATCTTCCGCGTGGTTAATATTACTAATTTGTGATCAAAATTATCATTCATGATAGAGCTTTTCAGTCTATTTTGTCTCTGTTATTCAGATTAGGGAATTTATATTGTTCTTTCCTCCATTTCATTCTATCCTCTGTCATATCCATTTTACTATTGAGTAGAATCCAGTAATTTTTTAAAATTTCCATTGTTACATTTTTTAATTTTGTAATTTCCACTTGGTTCTTCTTTTATAATTTCTATTTCCTCACTGAGATTTTTCTATTCCTTCATTTGTTTCAAGAGAATTTGTAATTGCTTTCTGAAACATTTTTATAATGGCTGTTTCAAAGTCTGTCAGACAGTTCCACTATCTGATTCATCTCAGTGTTGGTGTCACTTGTCTTTTCTCACTTAGGTAGTTTTCCTAATCCTTAGTATAATGTGTGTTTTTTATTGTATTTGCACATCCTGTTTTTTATGTTAAAAGACTCTGAGTCTTTTTTTTTCTTTCTTTTTTTCTTTGTTTTTTTGCAGGCTATCACCTGGCTTAGGTTTAGCATAAGATCCTAGCCTAGTTTAGTGGGCTGTGGGTCCAGTGGCAACTTCATTTCAGAGCCTTCTTACTATTATAGCCTACTGGAGCTCCCACTGGTCCTTTCTGATGCCCCTTTCTGGGGCTGAGGGAATTTCCTTGGGCTGGGCCACCTGGTGCCTCTAGATGGGCAAAGGGAGTCTCAGGCCTATGGAGACCAAGAGTGCTTCCCAAACTAGGCTGCCTGTTATGATGTGATTCCCATTGTTGGTACCACCCAGTCACCCTACATATCTGTCAGTGGGCGTGGAGGAGAATACCAGACTCACCAGGAAGTGGGAGGAATGAGTCTATGTTGGCTGTCTTTTGGTGCCAGGTTGGGATCAGGTAATACTAGGCCTAGGTCACCTTCTCTTGTTGGATGCAGTGATGGTAAGACATCCTACCTCTATTGTTCCTCCAGTCTTAGGGTCCCTAACTTGTTCCTCTTTCTGTTTCTGTCTTTCAGAGTTCTCCTTTGGTTATGTCTTGCATTATTTCTAGACATTATAATTGCACTTAGCTGAGAGGAGAGAAGAGAGAAATGGCTCTATGCTGTCTTATCTGGATCAGAAGTCCTTTCAAAATTATCTTGAATGAAATAATTCATTGAATAAATCACTACAAAGTCAGTCTTGAATACAATTTATTGACTTAAATGGAGCTGAATTATTTTAAAAATTGGTAGATTCTTAGACTCCAGTCCACCCTCGCTCTCAAAAGAAATACCTTTTCACAGACGTAGAATACCCTGACATATAGAGAGCCCACCATTTCCAGGGTACCATGGAATCAGGGGAATTATCCAAATAGTGGTTTCCTTGTTTTACCCTAGGCAGGGATAGTCAAGAAAACTTCATGGATCTGCAGCATAAAGCTAGGGAGAAAGAGGAAGAGTTGCCTGTTTTAATTTCTGTAACTAGTGTATCTCCGGATAATGCATGAACAGCCAGCAAAAATGAATGCAGATTATTGACGAAAAGAACACACATGGAGAAGAGAAAAAGCAAGTTCAACAGAGCTTTTTAACATACACTCCCTCACCCCTACCCCCAGCTCAGAAGGGCAGGAACCTGCTGTCCAAAACAGGAAATATAGGAAATACCAGCTGAGAAACTGTCCATTTGACGTCCATGAGCCCAGCTGCCCCTCTCGCCTCAATTCTATTTAAAGTCAGTGACACACAGTCATGCTTTCCTTTTCTGCACCTGAAACAGTGACGTCACTCCAGACTGAGTCCTTATTAGAAGTGATGATGGAGTTATTTTTAGACCTGGGAATGGTCTAAAATATTTTGCCTCAGCCTAATCATTGGATCCTTCAAGGAAATGGATATTTTGATGCACATCCCACCTGGCATCCTATCAAATGGAACCTTGTCTCTCAGGCAACTTGTTAGTTTGAAGGCAGTGACAATGAGGCCAAGAATGACTCTTGGCTCCTCCACTCTCCCATCACAGGCCGCACTCAGAGCCTCCCACATCAGATTTTACTCACCGTGCCAGTGGAAGTGATCTCTAAATCAAGCTATTCCTGCCCTCTCTAGCCTACTTTCTCTGCAAGGCATTAGAATAGTCAGATCCCGAGAGTCCAGACCTGGATTCTATTGCTTTGTAAGCTATGTTTTTGGGCAAATTACTTCTCTAGGCTTTTGTTTCCCAGGCTACATAAATGAGACGAACTCATGGGTATGTGGACTAAGTAAAAAGTTGTAGGTACAAAGCTCTCTATCTGGTGCTGGTAGTGGGGTGTGCTCACTAATTTCTAGCCATTGCTATTGTTATTCTCGGCATGCTGAAACACTTCCATGAATGCTGTTTCACCTGATCTTTTGTAAAAGGACTGTACATGTTTTAATTAATTTAATCTTCTATATAGTTTTATTAAGAACACACTCTTTTGACCTTATTTAAGAGTTAGCCATATAATTAATAAGTGATAGAGGTAAGATTTAAAGAGAGTCTGGTTTCAGAGAACACTCTCTTGATCACTGTGTAGAAATATTATTCCAACCCAGAGTGTAGGCTCTTCTGTTCTTACTCTTCCTATGAGAGAGGGGTTATTATCTCCACTTCATAAATGAAAGCAGTGAGAATCAGAGCATCTGACTGAGCTGACAAGTCATAGGATCACTGAACAAGGGAATTCAGGTCTCTTGGCTCCAGTGGCAGTGCCTGGGAGTGCCAGAACGAATAGCACAGTATCACACACAACAGCAGCAATAGCAGCAGTGCCCGCAGCAAGTACAATGACACATTTCCTACACACTTGCTCTCATTTAACATACACAACAATTATGGCCTCTGGGTTCTATCATCAACTCCATTTCAGATGAGGGGACCAAAGTTCAGCCAGATCAAGGAAGCTGTTCAGGGGCATAGAGCTAGGGAGTAATGGAGTTGGGTGTCCCCCTGGTCTACCATGCCCAAGCTGTGCCTCAGCTTCTGTGCTGCCATCTCCTGCAGCACTTAAGCAGAATCCCTAAGAACAACTGGCAGCACTTGCCTGATCAATGTAGCCAGCAGAAGGAGGACAACTTATTTTTCATAGATTTTTTTGGGATTCTTCTGTGCAAATAATCATGCTGCCTAAAAAAGGAGACAGTTTCATTTCTTTTTTTTTTTTTTTTTGAGACGGAGTCTCGCTCTGTCGCCCAGGCTGGAGTGCAGTGGCCGGATCTCAGCTCACTGCAAGCTCCGCCTCCCGGGTTTACGCCATTCTCTCGCCTCAGCCTCCCGAGTAGCTGGGACTACAGGCGCCCGCCATCTCGCCCGGCTAATTTTTTGTATATTTTAGTAGAGACGGGGTTTCACCGTGTTAGCCAGGATGGTCTCGATCTCCTGACCTCGTGATCCGCCCGTCTCGGCCTCCCAAAGTGCTGGGATTACAGGCTTGAGCCACCGCGCCCGGCCTGACAGTTTCATTTCTTATTTTCCAATGAACATGACCTTTATTCCCTTTTCCTGCCTTATTGCAGTGGCTAGAACTTCCAGTACTGTGTTTAATAAGACTGATGAAAGTAGAAATCTTCACCTTGTTTTGGATCATTTAAGGCAATGTATTCTGTCTTTATCATGAAATATGACGTCTGATGTAGTTTTTTAATAGATATTCTTTATGAGGTTGAGGAAGTCTCCCTCTGTTCCTAGTGTACTTGAGAGGATTTTCTGTTTTCATCACTAATGGGTGTTGAATTTTGTTAAATAATTTTTTGATGCCAATTGTTATGATTATATGGTTTTTCTTCTTTAGCCTGTTGCTATGATGAATTATATTAATTTCTTATCAAATATTGAATCAGCCTTGTCTACCTGGCATAAATCTCACTTGGTCATGGTGTTTTAGTCTTTTTATACATTGTTAGATTTTGATTAATTAAATCTGATTGGTGATTTTTACATCCAAAGTTCATGAGAGATATTGGCCTGTAGCTTTCTTTTTGCATACTTTCTTCAGCTGGTTTGGGTATCAGAGTAATGATGGCTTCAAAAAAGAATTGGGAACTTCCTAATTTTCTCTTCTCTCATATTTTCTGGAACACATACATAGAATTGGCATTAATCTTTATTTGAATGTTTGGTAAAATTCTTGGATGAAATCATCTGGGCCTGGAGATTTCTTTTTTGGGAGTATTTTTATTATAAATCCAATTTTTAAAAATATCTACACAGTTATTCAGATTATCTGTGTTACCTTGGCTAAGTTTTAGTACTTTGTGGTTTTTGAGGAATTATCCCATTTCTTCGAACTTGTTGAATATATGAGCATAAAGTTGATTATAGTTCTTAAGTTATCTTTTTAGTAGCTAAAGACAGCTATTGTGGTGTCCCCTATTTTGTTTCTGATGTTGGTGATTCATGTCTTTTCTCTTTTTATATTTGCCAATCTTGCTAAAAGTTATTAATCTTATTAATTCTTTTAAAGAATCAACTTTCTGTTTTATTTTTTTCTTTTTCCAGTTTTCAAGTTCGTTAATTTCTGCTTTTTTATTTCCTCCTTTCTGCTTCCTTTGAGTTGATTTTGCTCAACTTTTCTAATTTCTTCAAGTAGAAACTTAGATTAGTAATTTGAGATCATTCCTCTTTTCTAATGTAAGCATTTACTCCTATCAATTTTATTCTCAGCACTGCTTTAGCTAATCTTACAAATTTTAACATGTTGTATTTTCATTTTCATTCTTTTCTTGTGTTTTTAAAATTTCCTTTGAGGTTGCCACTTTGATGCATGGATTATTTAGATGTTTGTTGCTTAGTTTCCAAGTGTTTGGAGATTTGCCTATTGACTTTCTGCCTTGATTTCTACTTTGATTTTATTATGGCCAGGTAACATTGTCTGTATAATTTCAATTCTCTTGAATTTTTTAACATTTGTTTTATGATCTAGGATATGCTGTATCTTGGTAAATGTCTCATGGGACCTTTAAAAAAATGTGTATTCTGCTGTTGTTGGACAGACTGTGCTACGAATGTCAATTAGATCCTGTCAGTTGATGGTGTGGTTAAGTTTTTCTATATTCTTGCTGATTTTCTTGCTAGTAGTCCTAGAAGTCCTGAGGGCAGGGAGACAGCAGGGATTGACACCCCAACCACACTTGTGGATTTCTTTTTTCAGCTGTCTTAGTTTTTGCTGCAGACATGTGAAAGTCTGTTGTTTAGGTTCATAGGTATGTAGAGAAAATGCTCACTAACTGTGTTTTTCTTTTACTATCACACCACAATCTTCACACAGAAGAAAGGCCCAGTGACTCATGGGAAACTACTATATTAAAAACTTGGAGCTAATGTTTTAAATTAATCAGAAAAAAATACAAAAGTCAGAACACTGCACCAACAGATAGAGCCCTGTGCCTTTATAAAAGAAAAAAAAAATGCTGCTTTCTATACCCTTTCCCTCACCTTAAAGATAATCCTCTGGTTTTCTCTTAAGTAACCAGAGAGTGGATACCCCACCTCACAAAACAAACAGTCCTATTTGCTGAATATCTTTTGTCTTAAAGATACAGCTCGGGAAAAAGTAGACTGCACTTAACATGATTTATGTCATTCCTTTTTTGTGCTTTATATGATATGAAGAAAGGTTTCTGTGTTGATGATTGTCATGGTGTGACAGTAGAAGAA
Source organism: Trachypithecus francoisi (assembly GCF_009764315.1). Classification (NCBI taxonomy): domain Eukaryota; kingdom Metazoa; phylum Chordata; class Mammalia; order Primates; family Cercopithecidae; genus Trachypithecus; species Trachypithecus francoisi. Next base: position 42,558,417 of record NW_022681462.1, on the reverse strand, counting down.
AAACACAGTTAGGGAGAGTTTTCTCCACATACCTGTGAATCAAACAACAGACTTTCACATATCTGAAGCAAAAACTAAGACAGCTGAAAGAAGAAATCCACAATTGTGGTTGGGGCATCAACCCCCGCCATCTCCCCACACTCAAGACTGCTAGGCCTACTAGGGAGAAAATACACTAGAATATAACAGCGGACACTGGTTGGGTGTCCTCCAATTCAGTTCTGACACTATCTACCCAGAGAGAGAGTCAGATCCCACAGGTTGAAGGTTCAGCCCCCAAGACTGCCCCCATACACACACCAGTTGTAAGTCTGGTCCCCCAGAACCTCTGACTAACCAGCTTCAAGGTGGGGCTCCCATGACCCCCACTTTGGGTTTGATTAATTTGCTGGAGCAGCTCACAGAACTCAGAGAAACACTTACCTGTGTTTACAGATTTATTACTAAAAAATATTGCAAAGGAGACAGATGAAGAGATGCCTAGGGTGAGGTATGCATCACGGAGCTTCCATGCCCTCCCTGGGCGCACCACTCTCCAGGAACCTCCACAGGTTCAGCTATCTGGAAGCTTATGAACCCTGTCCTCTTGGCTTTTTATGGAAGCTTCATGATGTCAGCATTCCATAAAATCCTAGGATGGGACTGCCTTGTGGGAGGGTCTTAAGATCCACAATCAGAAAGGCAGAAAGGTGGGAGAACATTAGAGTGAAAGGAAGGCAGGAGAAGGTCAGAGGCCTGCCCCCAGGCCTAACACCCCCAACAATCTTACAAGACTCTAACACAGGATGTGGGAGTTATGAGCCAGGACCCATGGATAAAAACCAAAATGTATCACAACATCACAACAGGATAGCTATATCTTCTTGGTGAATTAATTCTTTTTGTTATGATGTAATTTCCCTCTTTGCCTATAGTAACTTTATTTGCTCTGAAGTCTGCTTTTTCTGATGTTAATATAGCCACTTGTGCTTCCTTCTGATTAGTGTTTACATGTTATATCTTTTTCCATCAATTTGCTGTCAGTCTGCCTATATCATTGAATTTGAAGTGAGTTTCTTGTAAACAACACATAGCTGGGTCATGTTTTGTAATACACTCTGCCAATCTCTGCATTTTTAATTGATGCATTTAGAATATTTACATTTAAGATAATTATTGATATATTAGGGATAAGTCTGATATTTTATTATTAATATTTGTTCTCTTATTGATCCTTATGTTTATCATGTTTTTGTTTCTTTTTTCTTGCCTTCCTGTTGTTTACTTGGACATTTTTCAGTGTTTCATTTTGATTTAATTGTGATTTTCTTTTTTCAGCATATCACGTTTGTTGTTTCCTTAGTGCTTATTATGTTTGGAAACTCTGTAGATGGGCAGCCTTCCATGATGGGGAGGAAGCTGCAGAGCCTGGGTCTCTTTATGCCACTGGATGGAGTCTGGGGAGACATAGCTCGCTTCACGGTGGCTGCTTCTGTGGGTGAATCAGGCCATGTGCTGGTGTCTAAGTCGTGGACTGCGGGCCAGGACCGCCCAGGGCTTTGCTGCTGCTACTATTGCTGCTGCTGCTGGCAGATGAATCTCTCTGCAAGGACCCTGGGTTGTACAAAACAGGGGCCAGAGCTTCCTACTGGGTCTCTGTTGGGGTTCCCCTTCCCTGAACTTTGGCCAAAGAGAACAGGATGTTCTTGGGGGTTTTGTTGTTGTTTTGTTGTCATTTTGTCTGTGCCTGCTGGTGATTCCAGCATAGCCCAGGGTATATGGGAGATGAAAAGGAAACTTAGAAAACTTACCATGTTGCTGTTTCTCAAGTCCTGAGGTTTCTTGCAAGTACACCTTCTTTTCTTCTAGCTTTCAGAGTTCTTTATCATTGTCTGCTGAATAGTTTCCAAGGTACTTAGCTGTATTTAGAGGAGCAGAGCAGGGAAAACATGAGTTTAATCATCTTGTTCCAGAACTGTAAGTCGGCAGAGCCTGTTTTAAAAATAATGTTTAAAACAAATTTTATTTCCTGGGTGATTTTCCAGAAAGCAGAAAAAGTACTATCAATGGCACTCCCTGTAATAAAAACTACACCCTATGCTTTCTTGGAAGGAATCAATTGCGTTATTCAACAGTCATCTTCCTCTGAACCTGCTCTGCATTTAGTCAACAGGGTATTGAATTCCTTTTAAAAACCTAAACAGGTTATCACTTCTTTCCTGAACCAAAAGTTGATTGGTAATGTAAATACTTATCTGTAACACAGAAAACTGTGTTTTCTTTGAGCTCTTCCTATTCCGTATCCCTTGTCTTGAATGAGGAGGTTTTCCTTTGGCACCGAAAGGTTACAACTACATTTATCTACAAATAAACTACCATAGAAGAACTGGAACTTTCCTAATTATCAATGTTTAGCTGCACTAATAAAGCCTTCTTATATCTGTGTTCTACTTGTTTCTTGTCTTGGACTCTTGCCTGACACAGATAGGATGGGCTTTCAGCCCAGTGACTCACGGGAAACTACTATATTAAAAACTTGGAGCTAATGTTTCAAATTAACCAGAAAAAAACACAAAAGGCAGAACACTGCACCAACAGATAGAGCCCTACCCCTTTATAAAAGGAAAAAAAAATATTACCTTCTATACACTTTCCTTCACCACAAAGATAATCCTCTGGTTTTCTCTCAAGTAACCAGAGAGTAGACCCTCCCCCAAAATTCAAGTTCAATTTGTTAAATATCTTTTGTCTTACAGATATAGCTCAGGAAAAAGTAGACTGCACTTAACATGATTTATGTCATTCTTTTTTTGTGTGCCTTATATGATATATCATGACTTGGAAAACTCCTATAAATATGTAAAATATTAGAATGTATAGCAAAAAATTGTCAGTTTACATTATTTTTGGCTTACCTTAGTACAAAAACTAATGTGGTAAAATTGAATATTTATATTCTTAAGATAAAATTGAATGTTCTAACATGAAGTAACACATTTTCAAGTACATTGTTTTTTCTGAAATTCCTTTATCACCACTAACTCTATCTTTAAAAAAAAAAAAAAGTTCACAACATGTACCATTTTCTGGCTCTGTATGAAAAGTTTATTGCTTGAGTGCAGGGTTAAAAAGAAGCCAGTAAGTTAACATGTTATATTTGACATGGGAGCTGTTCACTCCAAATTTTAAGAAAAGCCAGAAAAATCATGTACAGGCAACCAACCAGAGTGTTAAAATGACTTTTTTTTTTTATTGTTAAAAAATCTGTATAGAAGTACTTTTTTTTTAATTTGTAAAAGTGGAAGCAATTTGAGTCACTTTAATTTACAGCATGAATGGAAGACTCTCGGAGCCATCTATAACCTCAGCAGAAAATGTGATTATAAAAGTTTACAAAAACCCCAATTCCCCAGAGAGCCATGAAATGAGCAGAGTGCAGAACATATTCTATCAGTCTCTTGAAATATTATTTGCCCTCTTAACTGATAAGGCAATGGAGGAAGAAAGTAAGAATGTAATAAAAATATGAAAAAGTGACTACCTTTGCCTACCTTCAACAAACCTAACTTTAAATAAGATAATGAACAAGACAGCTAACAAAGAAAACAGCTTTTCTCCTAGTTTCTTTTGAAGTGAATCTCCCTTTACTTTTTTTAAATTTCGGGGGATCCTACAAATTAAGGCTTCCTTGGAAATGAGTGCGTTTTTTCTAATTTCAAGACTCAAAAGATAAACAAAGCAGTCTGTTTTTCTTCTCTCACCCACCCCAACCCTGTAAATAACCCCAGGCCACAGCCTGGGTGTCCCTCTGTTCTTTATGTCTATCAGGGGTTTTAGAGCTGGAGAGGTCAGTGGGGGAAGGATTGGAAGAGGGAGAGGTGAGAAAAGGAGGGAGAAAGGGAGAATAAGTGGGGCGGGCTCATCTCAGAGTGAACCCGGGCCATAGTTGCGTACAGGATGTCACACGCGTGCCTGCACACACAAAATGTACACAGTGAAACCAGGCAATAGAACTATTAAAAAAAAAAAAAAAGACTGAAAGAAAGAAAGAAAATGTACTGCTACATCAGCTAAAAACAGTCGTGTTCTTTCCTGGTTTGATGTCAGCTCCCAGTACTGGCTTGGAATTGCCCACAGCAATATTGGGCCCCTGCCCACTCAGCAGGCAGACGGCTTTCCCTGCCAGCAACAGGCTTTTAATAAAACAGGATGCTGTCCCACTACTAAGGCCCAGCCTGAGAATGGATCCCAGTCCATGTGAACTCCCTCTCCAAGAAACAGCAGTTCTGTGTTCCTTATCAGGAAACCCCACTTTGGCGTTCCTGGCCTGGGAGAAAGGCCCCTCTCCCAGGGGCCTGCTCAGCAAGTGTTTGCAGGCAGCCGCTGGCCCCTGGAGCTGTCTCCTCTGCAAGGTTCTCACCAGAGTGAGCTTGCTCCTGCAGGGACTTCTAATTCTGTGCATGCATTTCAGCTTTGAGGAAGGTTCTGTCTGACTTTGACAGTCAAGCAGGATGGGATTTAAAATAAGGAGCTGGCTTCCACAGGCAGGATGAGGACATTTCGCCTCTATGTTCCTGCAGCAAGCCCCAATGAGTCACGCCAGGACTGCACTTGAACTGACTTCTCGTCTTAAGTGTGAGGAGTTTTATCATTTTGGGGAGGCTCACCCGTCTATTTGTTTACTTCTCATTTGGAATGAAATGGAGTATGTTCCATTTGGAGCAGCAATTTCTAATTTTTTTCCAGCTGCAGTTTGACAAAAAGTCCAAACTGAGGAGTGAGATTCCACGGCACCTTCCAAACCCTGGAGCTCCGTGGCTGCAGAGCCCAGGACCACCCTTCCTTGGTTGTATACCACCCTACCACCCTCTTGTCCTAGGGAAGAAGAACTGTGATTCTGAAAGTCGTCCCAGAGGATTAGCCCCAGTCCCACAGGCACCAGCAGGATCCCTTTCATGCCACACCGTCGTGTAGAGAGGTGGCTGAGTATAGCACTGACATCACAGACCGGGAGACACACATGCTGTCAGGAAGCAGACTTAGATGACATCCTATGAGAGTGAATTCCAGCGGGAAGAGAAGTCTTTGTTGTTGATAGAGAAGGCTGGACAACCTGGATTCTACCCCCAAATCTGCCCTGGCTTCCTGTGTGTCCTTAGACAACGTGATATATGTGTGACTCAGTGTCCCCATTTTGTAAAGTACACAGCAGGTTGTTGGAGGACGGGCAAATAACCAGCTCATATGCTGTCACTCTCCTTTCCCCCATCCACGCAGACACTGGGAATCACTCCCAGCACTTTTCTTCCTGTGCCCAGATGTGACAACTCAGTCAGCCACAGCCAAATGATCAGACACAGCACCGGAGCGAAGGCTGGTGATGGTTTCTAAGGCTTCTTCCAAATCTGATCATCCATAAGTCCCAGTCTAAGACCAATACATTTCTGTTTACTTTGAAGTTCTGGGGAGGAAATTGGAGGAATTGGTGTTACAGGTGGTGTTTTCATTCCTTCTCTCACTTGAAGTTTGTGAGTTTGGGAAAGAAAAGGAGAAAGAGGAAGTATATGGAGGGAACATCTGGGCATGTAGATGGTGTCACAGTGGAGAATTTTGTCTCCTGGACTGCAGCCCAGATCCACCTCAGAACAGCGGGGGCCTGGCAGGAAGCAGGATGTGCTGGCCCAAAGCTGGGAAGAGCAGAGCACGCTGCAGGAGGCCAGCCCGTGAGACCAGAAAAAGTGCAATCGGTAACTTCAGAAGGAGGAGTGAAAACAGCCCAAGTAAATCTACACAGCCAGGGAAGATGAAGCACAGCACAGGAATATGAACTAGGACTCTTGAAAGCAGCAGGAATGACTCTCGCTGACTCAAGAAGAGAAGGGAATGAATTGGAAGCTATGAAGGAGCTTGTGAGGTCAACAGGGGTGCTGGATTCTGAGCTGGAGAACCAGGTTCAACCGGGACAAGAGCGTGCCACCATCAAGTGCCTCTGCAGGGAACAAACAGCCTGCTGTACCTCCTCCTGAGACCACTCAGCTCAGCTCAGCTCAGGACCTCCCTGGGGCAAGGGAGGAGACACTGTGGACACCTTTCCATTGCCATGCAGGGGGAAAAGCACTCGGATTTACCATGAAGACGGTGCCCAGTGAGAGAGGTAGTACCACAAAAGGATATCGAATTGGGGAAAGAAGAGGCAGTGGATTTCAGGCTGCTGAAAAAGCAATGCCCAGCACTGTGAATAACACAGAGGTGTCACGCACAACCACAGCCAGTAACCAGACTAGGTCAAGAGTCAGAGAAGTTAGCAAGCAAACATAAAATCCAATCCAGCAGGCCTGCGGGACAAAGTTAGGAGTAACTCCAAGGTCAGTTGCCAGGTGTGGAAACCCATATGGGAGACTCGGTGGGGTCAGAGGGTAAAGACAAGGCCGATTAATTACCAGCTCTCAGGAGCGAGCTGAGTGGAGCACATGGAGGAGTGCAGAGGATGTCGCAGGCAAGAGTCAAGGTCAGGAATGTCCAGACCGAGATGAATGAGGGTGTAAAAGCAGGCACCTGTGCACAGGGCTCGGGGTTACCCATCTCAATTCTGGTGGGGTCTCCCTTGATAGAAAAGAGCTGCATTGAAAGGCCGTGCTGCCCCTTAGCTACAGAGTGGAGGAGGTGTCCAGTTTGTGTCAGCAATATCACTAGCAGTCAGGAAGACTCATGTGCTCTCTTCTCTGGGAAAGCAAGTCTTCCAAATTCAGTTTGGCAGAGCACCAGTTTGCTGGGATAGGAGCCAAACCTAAGCGCTGGGGTCCTGCTCCCCACCATGGCTCTGCCAAGCTGGAGGCTGCTGCTGTGCCACCTCCTTCTTCCACACAGAGCATCAGAGGAGCCAGATGGACAGATCCTGAGGCCTGGGGACATTACCAGGGCTGTGAACCCAGCTGTGCCGAAAGCCAGGTCTACCTTTTGACGTTGCTTGATGGTAATTCCTAGGGGAAACGTCTCTGAGCAATAGATTCTCTTTTTGTGTTTAAGCCAGTTTGAGGCCGTTTTCGTCACTTATAACCACAAAATTTGTCAGGAGTAGGTAGATAATAATATTAATACTAACCAAAACTAAGCACTATTCCCTTCAATCCTCATAACAACTCCAGGAGGTAAATTCTATTATCATACACTATTATATCAAATTGAAGAAACTGACACTAATGTCCTAGCGCCACACAATATTAACCTGGAAGGCTGGGGCTAGGGAGTCTGAACACACACAGATCCCAAATGAGAAAAGAGATTAGGGGGAAACCCCAAATTCTGCATATGTGTAGTAAATAATCCTGAATAAGCCCAGTGAGGACCAAAAAGAGGAAATAGCTAGAAAAATCCAATGTGGACCACACAGGGTGACCACTGGTGATCTCAGACTTTACGAAAGGGATACCCAGAAGATGAGAAGTGGACACGGAGTCAAGCAAAATACCAAGGTAGGGGGGGCCTGAACCTGTGAGAACCACACTGGGAAACCAAAAGCCCACACCAAGCAGAGGCTGCAAACAGGCCCGCCATCTCAGAAGGGTTTTCAAAGCTATTTGAAGAGTAGGACAAGAAAGGGATTGCACAGGGAAGATGCTAAAATGTAGACACTTGGAAAAAAAAAAAAAAAGAGGCAGAGCCAAGCAATCTCAACTTCATGTCTCTCCCTTCTAGTTAGAGAGATGCTCTTCTGGTGAGAAGGCAGTAAGGCGGTGCTTGGATGCCCTACACGAGTTTAACAATGAAAACTCTTCGATGACCTGGCAGCAGCACAGTGACTTAACACAGGGAAGCCCTTTCCTGGGCAAATGGTCCATTTCCAACATTTGTAAAAACGGTCAATTGCTCGATGGCAATCCCTGAGAGAATATTCTAGAACTATTGACCATCTGGATTGAAAATATTTCAGAAAAAATATAGGGTACAACATGGGTTCAATACTCCCCAAACAACCATGAGTCTTTCATGATGGGGTGATTAATGCTGACCAGGTGACTCTGGTAAGTACTATATACCAAAAATAACCTCAGCAAGCAGCTGACAATTTTTCAGAACAGTCTTGTTTTTGAAATGCAGGAATATGGACCAGATGAAAATAAGATAAGAGGGATTCCTAGTGAATTGTAAAACGATGCCCAAATGAAATGATGAACTGTGAAGTCTTATGAAGGGGGACCATGCCAGGGGTCATGTCCTTCCACTGGCCCAGCTTCCACTGGCCCAGCCTTAACAGTGTCCTTGAAGGTGAATTTGGAGATGTCCTTTCAGTTGCTACTGATGGGGCAGGAATCAAAGCAGTGGGGGTTGTGGTCAGGATTGAGTGAGCTGGGTGTGTGACACACATAGCATCATTAGGCTGTTGCTCTGGTACTGGCCACCTCTACACTGCTTGGTGCCCTGTCTTTGGAGGCACAAGACTTGGATCCCCATCTCATCTCCCCATTATAGTTTTGCAATATTCATCAAATCACTCCACCATTCTAGGACTCAGTTTCCTCATCTGTAGATTTGAAAAAAGATGCCAAAGGCACTTGTGTCTAATGTGTGGGTAACCAGAAGCCAAGAAGGACAATGAATGCAATGAAGAACCAAATCATGAATGATTCAAATTCATTTCAATAGGACCAAATACGAGGTCAAACCAACAACACTCATAAGAATTTAGTTGGAATATATGTCAAGAAAAACACTGAATATTAAAAATGCGGCTGGGCACAGTGGCTCGCACCTGTAATCCCAGCACTTTGGGAGGCCAAGTTGGGTGGATCCCCTGAGGTCAGCAGTTCGAGACCAGCCTGGCCAACATGGTGAAACCCCATCTCTACTAAAAATACAAAACTTAGCCAGGCGTGATGGTGGGTGCCTGTAATCCCAGGTACTTGGGAGGCTGAGGCAGGAGAATCATTTGAACTTGGGACTCGGAGGTTACAGTAAGTCAAGATCTGTTGCAGTAAGCCAAGATTGTGCCACTGCACTCGAGCCTGGGCAACAGAGTGAAACTCTTCTCTCCAAGAAAAATAAAATAAAACAATAAAAATAAAAAAGCAACGCTAAAGAACATGCCAGGCAGAGCCATGGCTATCTTGACTTGACAGCTGCCTATATGAAAACAAGACTTGGGAATAACCCAGATGTCCAACAATAGCATGTGAAAGAACTTAAAAACCAAAGTGACCTGGGAAGTAGCAGATAGCTCTGAAAGCTGAAAATTAGGGGTCAGTTTGAATATTTTCACACCTGGGAATATAAAAGAAAATTATGCTACAAGATGAAACAGCAGATGGTAAATGCTGCCTACTCAGTAGATAAAGTTATGTGGAAGTGTTAGATGCAAATTTAGAGCGATTGGCAGTCTTAGGGAGAGATATTTTCTCTAAAAGTTGTACCCTCACCCCCAGAATAAAAAAAAAAAACTGGAGATTTTAGTTGCCATGGGTTTAATGTCAGTTGATAATACGAATACTAAAAGTCAAAGTGGCTTTATTTTGTCTCAGTGGAAGTATAATGTCTCTGCTGGTATGCTCCCCATAGGGCTCATGCCAGTATCAGGTAGGGCAGACCTGGCACCTAGATGAGGATATAGGAGCTCATCCAGTTAACAGGTATGTTAGAACAGGAAATGAGTGTAGCCATCCCACACAAGCTTGTTCCAGTACATCTGGACTGCCTTTGTTTGTTTGTTTGTTTGTTTGTTTTGAGACAAGGTCTTGCTCTGCCTCTGAGGCTGGAGTGCAGTGGTGCAACCATGGCTCACTGCAGCCTCAACTTTCTAGGCTTCAGCAATCCTCCCACTTTATCCTGCTGAGTAGCTGAGACCACAGGCATGTGCCACCATTCCCGGCTAATTTTTGTATTTTTGATAGAGACAGGGTTTTGCCATGTTGCTCAGGCTGGTCTTGAACTCCTGGACTTAAGCCTTCCAAAGTGCTGGGATTACAGGTGTGAGCCACCACACCTGGCCTGGACTGACTTTTTCAGAAGGAAACTAATGATAACATCCAGATAGATTAATTAATTAAATGCCAGAAATGAACACACTGCACAGTCAAAATAAAATAGTAGAACTGAACATTTATCTATACTTGATAGGAATGAAAACTTTCTAAGCATAAAAATAATGGGTATAGTCATAGATTAAATATTGGTAAGCATACAAGACTTAAAACTTCTTAGTCCTAAATGACCATAACAAAATTAAAAGGCAAGAAGAAAACTGGGGAATTTACATGACAGATAGTGGACTAATAATATACATGTGTGTATACAGAGGACAAAGCTAACAGAAAAATGGGCAAAAGCCATGAACAGGCATTTTGTAGAAAAACAAATGCAAATGGTCTATAAGAAATGGAAAGATGCTCAAACTCAAAAGCGACCAAAGAAATGCAAATAAAAACAGTAAGCTAACATTTCTCTTTCAAGATGACTAAGAAGATCATGTATGCAAGGGTCCAAGGATATGAGCAACAGTGCAGGGGAACACAAATTACATGCACTGGGCTTGACTGTCCATGCTGGTCTCACTAGCTAGTTGTCTTTGGGTAGTTTATTTATCCTTTCACACTATCATGTCCCTTGTCCATTAACTGAAGATTATCATAACTCTGGTCTCACTGCGCTATTAGGAGGATTGGCTGAGATTACTCTAGCCCAGTGGTGACACTTAGCAAAATTGTTTTTTCTAGTTAGAAGCAAGCAATCAGAGAATGCTTAAATAAATCATGATATATTTGTAAGATGAAATATTACACAGACATCAAGCATATTGTTAAATGTGTATTGTTGAAGGCCATTTCCTAATAAAAAGTGTGATAGATGTCATGGTCCCAATATTAAAATGAAAAATTCCACACATACTTTTTGTATACAGAAAAACATGGCTAAAATGTTGGTTTCTTTCTAGTGGTTTTGTCTGGTGATGGGATTATAGGTGATTTTTTTTTTAAAGAAAAAACAAAATATGTAAGGACAAAAGAATTTGAAAAATGGTATGGATACCGTACAAAGCCAAAACAAAGCAAAAAAATCCTCCAACGGGTCCTGAGAATGACATTTGGCTTGTTTTGATTGCTAGAAACTTTGTAATATCTGACACAGTTGGAGGAAATAGCCATGTGTGGCCTAGAAGAGATAAGCTTTTTTGGGGGCTGTGACACCTATCTGTACATATTTGATGAATGTCATATCAGGACATGTCCCAATTTTGTTTTCTGAAACAGTACATCACCTGCCTGTCAATGGCAAGATCCTTTAGGGAAAAAAGACTAATGAGTCCTACAGAACTTAGAGCCACAATCAGGCCTTCCGGGAGACTCTCACAGCTACTGGTGGGCATCTCCATCCACCAGGAGAACAGGCAAGAACCTATCTATTCTAGGGGTCCCATGGAGACATCTCCAGCCCTGCACAGAGTTTGGGTTTGATAACTTCCTTCCCTCTCTTCTTCTCTCCCTCTCTCCCTTTCCTTCCTTCCTTCTTCCCTCTCTTCCTTCCTTTCTTCCTTCCTTCTTTCCTTCCTTCCCTCCCTCCCTCCCTCCCTCCCTCCCTCCCTCCTCCCTCCCTCCCTCCCTCCTTCCTTCCTTCCTTCCTTCCTTCCTTCCTTCCTTCCTTCCTTCCTTTCTCTTCCTCTTTAAGATGGGAAGCTGTGAAATGATGGGGCAAAGAGGAGGAGCCAGTGTAATCATCAGCAGACTCAACAGTATGGAAGGGAGTTTGACACCACCCCAGGAATGTTCTGCTTTACCTAAAAAACAAACAAACATTGGATCCACTTCTGAGATCTGCCACCTTGCCATTCCATGACACCTTGTAGCAGGACAAAATTCACCCAGAAGTTGCTTCATCACAGTTCAGTAGATTTAACGCATTGCTTGAGGGACTAGCTCTGTGAACGGTCATGCCCATGGCCTCAAGGCATCTTATACAGGTGCCTCCCACCTTCTTAGTTGCTCTTCCTGCCTGTCTTACTCCTGCAATTTTTTCCGTGCCGGGTCATACCTGCAGCTACAGAGCAGGAGGTCTTTCTGTCCTGCAACACAGGGATCAGAACCTTTTTACCTGGTTGAACAAGTAAGCGGTGAGTTGCTGAATGCAAGGGCCAGATACTCTTGTATTATTGTAGTTAATCCTCACAACAGCCCTGTGCAGAAGGTTCTTTCAAATATCCTCGTTTGCAACTCAGAGAAGTTAAGTCACTTGAACAGGGTTGTAGGTTCAGGAAGGGTAGCACTGCAACTTGTACCTCGGAAGGTACAGAAGGTCCAGAGCAGAGCAGTCTTGGACCCAGGCACATGGAGGGGGATACCTGCTATTCCCACTATTCAGGATCCAATCCCATTTATCCTGGCCCAGAATGCTCCCACGCCTAGCCCGACACTGTGTAGGTGGAACTGCCAGATTCAGAGGTGGACAAGTGGCTCAGAAACACTAACCAGCCCACCCCACGTCTCAGTCACAATGACCAGCCCAGGATGAGCAGCTGGTCTCATCATTGCCACTCCCAAGACACCCGTCACCTGGGCTGCTGAGAGGACAGGCTGTGCACCGAACTGCTGGCAGCCACTTCCCAGCACCTCCTGACGAGGGGCCCCTCAAAGACAGCCAGCTCCTAGGAAGGTGAAGCAGAGACATGGAGTAAATAGCCCCATGTCTAATGAGTTTAATGATGCCATTAAATTCAGCTGGTCTTGAGCTTTTCTGAAGTAAACCAATATCTTTCTTTCTTAAGCTACTCTGAGGTGGGCATTCCCCTCATGGCCCAACTGTCTGGACTTTTATACAGATAGGGCCAGCAGTGCGAGCAGTCATCATCAAACCATGCAGGCCTGCCTGCAAGGGAATGGGCAGCGTGAGGTGGAGGAAAGTTTAAGACGTTATTTGAATGGGAAGTTGCTGGCAACTCTTAGGTATTCTGGAGGTGTTAATTGATGGTGAAGCATTTATGACCAGGGCACATTTCACAGCTCTGGGCCACCTAATGTTACTTCTCCTTAAAGCAGTTTTGAAATAAACCCCAACCATTGGCCCTTCTCACCTACCGCAATTAAATACAAACACCCACAGACGCTGGGCCCTCTCAGGCCCGGACTGCGGCTGCCAGGGACACAAGTGCACGATGGCTGTGTGTTCCGTCACAGCACCAACACACTTGAATTTCCAGCCTCAGAGCCTGTCTTTTGGATCAGCGAGCAGTTGTGGGTGAGAGCCTTGTGCCAAGCTCCTGGTGGGCTCAGCTTGGCTCTCTGCTTCTTGGCTTTTACAGCAGGACCCCAGAGTGGAGAGTAGGCTCATTCTGGTTTCATGGAGCATGCTCCCTGCTGTCACTGTGAAGAAGGTGGCATCTTGGCTCTCAGGAGCCTGGCCAACTGCCCACAGACATTACCAGTGAGTTCCCTTGTCCCTGAGTATAGGCACTGGAGGCTTCCCTGGCCACTCAGGAAGGGTTTTCATCTCTCCTCTTGGCTCTCCCTCTGGATCCTAACATGAGGCAGGTGGTCAGACAGTCCTAGCAGAGGGCTGGCCCTGTCCTCCCTGCGGGGGGGCCTGGGCTGTCACACAGGCAGTGGTGGTTATTCTTACAAATGGCTAAGCAGACCTTTTTAGAAAAGTAAGCTATTAATAGCAAAGTGCTGAACGAGAGGCTTGGAGCTACTCCCGTGCATGAACCTGTGTGAGCATGTGTGCACGAGTGTGTGTAAGTCTGGGGGAGCGCATACACAGGTGTGCACATGAACACATGGACACCATGCAGACAGATGCATCCCCTTGCAGTTGCCCACATGCACTCCTAGTCTCCTGGTCTGCCTGGAATCCCATTCTGGAACTTGCCTGCCCCTCTGACTTTTTTTTTTTTTTTTTTTTTTTTTTTTTTTTTTGAGGCGGAGTCTCGCTCTGTCGCCCAGGCTGGAGTGCAGTGGCCGGATCTCAGCTCACTGCAAGCTCCGCCTCCGGGTTTACGCCATTCTCCTGCCTCAGCCTCCCGAGTAGCTGGGACTACAGGCGCCCGCCACCTCGCCCGGCTAGTTTTTGTATTTTTAGTAGAGACGGGGTTTCACCGTGTTAGCCAGGAGGGTCTCGATCTCCTGACCTCATGATCGCCCGTCTCGGCCTCCCAAAGTGCTGGGATTACAGGCCCTCTGACTTTTTGGACAAGAAAAGGCCAGGAGAAAGAGGCTGCCTGCCATGCAAGACCAGACATCTGGGTGCCCAGTGTGGTAAGCAGCGCTGCTTCCTGGGGCAGAGAAATGCCCAGCGAAATGTGTGTGGATCCATCGGCAGACATGGAGGCAGTTACTTCCTTTGCTTGTGATGCTGTGGACCCTGAGAGGCCCAGCCTGGACATTGGTTTTCGTGCTTTCTTCCCTGGCTTGAGAGGAAAGGACCCTGTTGGCTAATGCATGGCAGGAAGCACAGCTTCCAGATTTTCTAGTTATGCCCAAGATGAAAGAGGACTTTCTGAAAAGAAGAAGGAAAAAGATGGAGAGAGAGGAGAGAGAGGAGAGAAAGAGAGAGAGAGAGAGACAGACAGAGAGAGAGAGAGAGATTAAGGGTTGGGGGAACTGGAAGGAGCCCTGAGTAATGTATGGAAAGTAACAGCACAGAACACTCAGCTCAAGCAATTGTTTTTCTCCTGGAGGCTAAAATTCATGGGCAGGTAGCCAACAGCCACATTAGGATAAGAAATGTAATCTGTTTATAATGAGTTCGCAAAATACCGCTCATTGGTACAGTGAATGTGCAGGACACCCTAATCTGCCATGACACTGGCCTTGGCCTGCTGTCTGTGGCAAACGCACCGGAGCTAGTAGGTGACTGTTGGTAAAGCCTAAGTCTCCTGGTTGCCTCCTTTCTCAATCATCTATTTCCCTCTGGGGCAGGTGAGCACATTCCCAAAAATGACAGCTGGAGTGTCCAAGAGCCAGTAGAAGCCCCTTCTCCCTCCCTTGCTGGAACCATCATCGCTACCGTTGCAGAGACTTGAAATGACCTCTCCAAGTTGGAAGGCACTCCAGAGATCACTCGATCCCACTGATGCAGGAAGTTGGGTGTCTGCAAAAATTCTCCTGCAAGGCCCTGGGCTCTGTGAGATCGCTCCCACTTCTGGGCAAGATGCCAGCATGGGCAGCTCCGGGCTGCCTGGCCCTAAAATGCATTGTTGTCTTTCCACTTTCTGCACTTTCTATGTCTGTAGTGCCTGCCACTTTTCAGAACAATAGCGAATAAAAACAACAGCCAGCATTTATTAGGCATTTACTGTGAGCCTGGTATTATCTAAGTACTTCATTTGCATTATCTCACTGTACCTAAAACCAGCGATCCACTAGGGAGATACCACTATTATCCCGTTTTACAGACATGAAAATGGAAGCTTGGAAGGCTTCAACAATTTGTCCAAACGTCCTCCATTCGTGGGATTTGTGGTGGAGTGTGGATTTGAACACAGGATTTTTCAATTCCAGAACCCATGCTCCTCCTGTCATACCCTGCCATGCTCTCCCTCCTACATGGTGGTCCACAGAAGGCTTCCCTCCCAGCTACACATCCCAGAACTGGCACAGGTATATCACTATCTCCATTTCTCTCCTGTAAACTAGAGAACAGCTTTATTCTAGAACCTCCCTCTGACCTCTGCAAATTCTGTCCATCTGTTCAGAATCGAACAGATGCTAAAACATTGTGGCTAAAAGCAAGAGCATCAGAATCAAACAGATCTGGTTTAGAATTCTGCTTTAGCCTCTTGCCAACCTCGGGCAAATTACTCAACCTCACTCAGTCTCCAGATTTCCATCTGTAAAAACAGAGAGAGCACTGTACTACCTAACAACTCCATGGGATTGTTATAAGAATTAAATTAGATAAAACATAAATAGCTCCCAGGCTGTATTTGCAGATGAAAGGCAGCTGTGCTAAGCACATGATGATAAACGTGACAAGTCTCAAAGGACATGTGAGTGGATGTCCCACCATCAAGATTTCACTCCTTGCCCAACTTCAGGGGTAAGAATCCTCCAACATCAGGGGAGGACTTGCTCAAAGACACACAAACCAGAAATCCTCAAGAAGCCATAGTATGGATGTGGCTTTCTAACACTATGCTACCATTTCCCATGGGGAAGCACCTGAAGAAGTGGGGAGGGAGTTGGCAGGGAATCGAGGAAGTGCAGGGCCATGACAGGATTGAAGCCCTCCTTAGGAAGCAAAGGAGGAGTTCTATCCATCAACAGCTGAATGTTGAATCCAGACCTCTAATCTCAGCCTTGCCACTGAGGACTCATCATGCAACCCTAGGGTCAATTGCTCCCTCTCTGAGCCTTGGGTCTTCACTACCATCAACAGGTGACTTTGAAGTTGCCTCTGAAGTGTGCTGAATTATGAGGAATGAAGATGATTTAAAAGTATAAGCTTTTTGCTTTGTATCTTCTTCCAACCTTACCTTCTCCAAGAACCCTCATCTGAATTCCTCCTAAATGGTCCCTGTATTAGCCCATTCTCACATTGCTGTAAAGAAATGCCTGAGACTGAGTAATTTGTAAAGAAAAGAGGTTTAATTGGCTCACAGTTCTACAGGCTGTACATGCAGCATGGCTAGGGAGACCTCAGGAAACTTACTCATGACAGAAGACAAAGCCAGAGCAGGTATCTTCACATAGCCAGAGCAGGAGGAAGAGTGAGAGGGGGAAGGTGCTACACACTTTCAAACAACCAGATCTTGTGATAACTTACTCTCACTATGGCAATACCAAGGGGGATGGTATTAAACCATAAGAAACCACCCCCATGATCCAATCACCTCCCGCCAGGTCCCACCTCCAACACTGGGGATTACAGTTCAACATGAGATTTGGGTGGGGACACATATCCAAACTGTATCATTCTGCCCCAGCTCCTCCCCAAATCTCATGTCTTTTAACTCATTTCAGTATTAACTCAAAAGTTTAAAGTTCAAAGTCTCCTCTGAGACAAAGCAAGTCCTTTCTACCTATGAGCCTGTAAAATCAAAAAGAAGTTAGTTACTTCCAAGATACTATGGCAGTATAAGCATTGGGTAAATATACCCTTTCCAAAAGGGAGAAATCAGCCAAAAGAAAGGGGTTACAGGCCCCACGCAAGTCCAAAACCCAGCAGAGTAGTCATTAAACCTTAAAGCTCCAAAATATTATCCTTTGGCTCCATGTCCCACATCCAGAATATGCTGGTGCAAGGGGTGGGCTCCCAAAGTCATGGGCAGCTTGGCCACTGTGACTTTGCAAGGTTCAGCCCCCACAGCTGCTCTCATGGACTGGCACAGGGTGAAAGCTGCTTGTGGCTCTACCATTCTGGGGTCTGGAGAATGGTGGCCCTCTTCTCACAGTACTACTAAGTAGTGCCCTAAAGAGAACTCGGTGTTTGGAGTCCAACCCTACATTTCCCCTCTGCACTGCTCTAGTAGAGGATCTCCATGAGGGCTCCAACCTTGTAGCAGGCTTCTGCCTAGACATCCAGGCTTTTCCATACATTCTCTGAAATCCAGGTGGAGGCTCCCAAGCCTCAACTTTTACACTATGTGCACTAACAGGCTTAACACCACATGGAAGCCATCAAGGTGTATGGATTGCATCCACTGAAGCAGCATCCAGAGCTGTGCCTTGGGCCCTCTTAGTCACAGCTGGAGCTGTAGCAGCTGGGATGCAGGGAACAGTGTCCCAAAGCTGTGCAGGGGAGTAGAGACCCTTGTTCTGGCCCCTGAAACTATTCTTCCCTCCTGGGTCTCTGTATCTATGATGTGATGGGCTGTCATGAAGCTCTCTGAAATGATGTCAGGGCCTTTTTCCCATTGTCTTGGCTATTAGTACTTGCCTTCTTTTTAGTCATACAAATTTCTGCAGCCTGCATGAATTCCTCCCCCTGAAAATGGGTTTTTCTTTTCTACCACATGGCCAGGCTGCAACTTTTCCAAACTTCTATGCTCTGTTTCCCTTTTAAATATAAATTCCAATTTCAGATCATTTCTTTGTTCATGCAAATAAGCATAGGTTGTTAGAAACAGCCAGGCTACATCTTGAATGCTTTGCTGCTTAGAAATTTCTTCTGCTGGATACCCTAAATTATGACTCTGAAGTTCAAAGTTCCACAGATCCCTAAAGCAGGGGCACAGTGCAGCCAATCTCTTTGCTAAAGCATAACAAAAGTGAACTTACTCCAGTTTCCAATATGTCCCTAATTTCCATCTGAGACTTTATCAGCCTAGACTTTACTCTTCATATCACTACCAGCATTTTGGTCATAACAATTTAACAAGCCTCTAGAAAGTTCCAAATTTTCCTTCATCTTCCTGTCTTCTTCTGAGTCCTCCAAACTCCTCCAACCTCTGCCCACTACCCAGTTCTAAAGCTGTTCCACATTTTCAGTATCATTATGGCAACACCCCACTCTTGGTACCAATTTTCTGTATTAGTTTATTCTCACATTGCTATAAGGAAATGCCTGAGACTGGGTAATTTATAAAGAAAATAGGTTTATTTGGCTCACAGTTCTACAGGCTGTTCAGGAAGCATGGCTGGGGAGTCCTCAGGAAACTTTTACTCATGGCAGAAGGAAAAGCCAGAGCAGGCATCTTCACATGGCCACAGCAGGAGGAAGAGAGACAGAGGGACATGCTACACACTTTTAAACAACCAGATCTTGTGATAACTTATTCTCATCATGACAACACCAAGGGGGATGTTGTTAAAGCATAAGAAACTGTCCCCATGATCCAATCACCTCCCACCAGGCCCTACCTCCAGCATTGGGGATTATAATTTGGTATGAGATTTGAGTGGGAACGCAGATCCAAATCATATAAGTCCCTCCCCTGACCATCTCCCCTAAGTTCTTCTCCCTACTTCCAGACCTAAAATGACACCCTGCCTACGTCTGGATCAACTGTAATACCCTACCCACTTGCCTGGCTTCTTTTCCTTCATAACACATATTTGCTAACTGAAGTTTTTGTCTTTTCCTTCACTAGCATGTCAACTGCACCAGACCGACTTACAATTTGTTCTCTTCCCTACTGAGCCTTGCCCAATGATTCCTGGCAGAGAATAGGCCCACTAAATAGCGGTTGAGTAAACAAATGAATGGATGAAGAAATGACTTTTTATATTATTTACGAAAATTACAAACTCAGCATGTCAGAGTTGGAGGTGACATTTTCAAACATTATTACCACAGAACCCTGCATTCAGATGAAAGTTTATTCACACAATTTTTTTAAATGTCCCAAATTAAAATGACTCTCCTTGGCTTTATTCATACTAGCCAAAACCTGGAAACATCTCAGATATCCATCAATAGAAGAAAGTATCAACAAGCGGTGGTATATGCACACAACGGAATACTACTCAGCAACAGAAAGGAATTAATTATGAAACTGGGTAAATATGAAAAACATTACACTGAAACAAAGAAGCCAGACAGAAAAGAGTGCATGATGTCCCTTCTATTCATACTGCATTCTAGAAAAGATGAAACTAATCTAGGAGGTGTGAAAAACAAAACAAAACAAGGTTTGTCCCTGCAAGGTGTCTGGGGAAGGGATTTGACAGGGAAGGAGGAAGAGGGAACTTGTGGGGTGATAGTTCTGTATCTTGACAGAGGGGTGAGTGGTACTCATCAAATGGTGCATGTAAGAATTGTATATTTCAATGTACGTAGAATTTTCTTTTTTTTGAAATTTGTTTTCTTTCATTTTACTTTTAGTTCTGGGGTATATGTGTAGGATTTGCAGTTTTGTTACACAGGTAAATGTGTGCCATGGCAGTTTGCTGCACCTATCAGTCAATCACCTACGTATTAAGCCTGACATGCATTAGCTATTTTCCTGATGCTCTCCCTCCCCTAAACCTCCACCTGCAGCAACAGGCCTCAGTGTGTGTTGTTCCTCTCCCTGGGTTCATGTGTTCTCATTGTTCAGCTCCCACCTATGAATGAGAACATGTGGTGTTTGCTTTTCTGTTCCTGTGTTAGTTTCCTGAGGATAACGGCTTCCAGTTCCATCCATGTCCCTACAATGGACATGATCTCATTCCTTTCTATGGCTGCATAGTATTCCATGGTGTACATGTACCATATTTTCTTTATCCAGTCTATCACTGATGCCATTTTGGTTGATTCTATGTCTTTGAACATATGATGTTTTAAAAAGCCTTACCACATCCATTACAATTGTAAGGTTGCTCTCTAGTATGAATACTCTGATGTTTCCATTTTGATGTTCGGGTAAAAGCCTTAGCGTGCACATTACATTTCTGTGGTTCCTCTCAAAGATGTATATTCTGATGTCTGGTGAGTTCTGATGCCTGGGGAAAGCCTGACAGCAATGTATGTATGGTTTTCATCTCACACAAGAAAAAGAAAAATATAAACAAATATTGAGCTGTAGTTAATGATATGCATACTGAAATGTGTAGGGTCATATATTTGCAACTTCTTTTGAAACGTACACAAAAAAAGAAATGAGGAGCTTCTGTTCCAGAAAGCTTCAGTAGACGTACTTGTTCCATTGCTTCTGCTAAGCACCACTAAAAAGTGTGGATGTTATATAAAAAACATGCAAAAGAAGACTCTGAAAAATGGAGAGAAGACAGACTGTCTAGAGATCTTCAGACTGGAGGAACAATATGGTGGAGAGTGCCCTGGTTTCTTTCTGTCTTGTATATTCCAGATACAGAGTTGAAGAAGCTGAACTCAGAAATTCCAAATGAGACCAAGAAAGCCCCAACAAAAGCCTGCTCTCTCTAACCCAAGGAGCTGGACAGTGGAGCCCAGCAAGACAGAGAAGCTTTAGGCAATAACCGCTCCACCCTAGCCAAACACCACTTAAAATACCACCGTCCCACCCCAACCACAGAGGCCAGGTGAAAGGCCACCTTCTACCTTCACCAGCCTGTGTCAAGGCACCCCAACCACCCTGCCCACCCCAACCCCACCAGGGTGGTGTCTGAGAAGGCTGAGGAGGGAGCTGAGACTTTCATCCCTGCCTGGTGGTAAAAAGATCCCCCACAGTTGGAGCGAAAAACATCAAGGGAGCCTGAACTTCCCTCCCCACCCAGCAGGAACGAGGCATTCCTCCCTTTCTGCCATGTTGGTATCGGGGGAGGCCTAGGGGGGAGCCAGAACTTCTACCCCACCAAGCAGTAAGAGGGAGAAGCCTTCTTCAGGAGTCAACAGAGGTCAAGAGGGGGACCTGGGCTTCCACCTACCCCCACACTTGACAATAATGGGGCAGTGCCCTCCCTCCCCTCATCACTCCCACTTCTCTCCCCCACTCCACCATCTTCTCCTACTGGGGCACTGTCAGATAAAGCCACTTAAAACAGAAGATTAAAGTAAGATCCAATCTCTTAACACCCCAAATGTCAAGGTTTCAATGGAAAATTGCTCATGAATTTTCCAGGAAGACCACAAACAGAATGGAAAAAAGACAATACATTCTAACACTGAGATGACAGAGATGTTGGAATTATCTGACAAATGCTTTAAAGCAACCATCACAAAAATGCTTCAAAGAGCAATGACAGCATTCTTGAAATAAATGAAAAAATAGGAAATCCCAGGAAAGAAAGATAAAATATAAAGCAGCAGCAGAAGATGGAAATTTCAAGACTGAAAAATAAAGTAACCAAAAATTTTTCAAACCCAGTGGAGGTGCTCAACACCAAAATAGAGAGAGCACCAGGAAGAAGCAGGAAACAAGAAGATAGGACAGTAGAAAACACCTCATCTGAACAACAGAGAGAAGGTAGGCTGAAGATCAAAATTAACAGAGCCTCAAGGTCCAGTTGAGCTATAACAGAAGACCTAGCTTCTGCAGCACTGGAATCTAGAAGGGGAGGAAAAGAGGACAGAACTAAAAAAAATACTCGAAGAAAGAATGGTTCAAAATTTCCCAAATTTGGCAGAAGACATTTACCTTAGAGATTTAAGAAGCTGAGCAAATCTCAAACATAACAAACCCAAAGAAATTCACACTAAGACACATCATAGTCAAACTCTTGAAAGCTAAACACAAGCAGATGGTATATTAGTCAGGGTTCTCTAGTGGGACAGAACTAATAGGATAGATGCATATATGAAGGGGAGTTTATTAAGAGTATTGACTCACATGATCCCAAGGTGAAGTCCTACAATAAGCCATCCGCAAACTGAGAAGCAAGGAAGCCAGTCTGAGTTCCAAAACTTCGAAAGCAGGGAAGCCGACAGCGCAGCCTTCAGTTGGTGGCCGAAGGCTCATGAGAGTGTGGCGAACCACTAGTGTAAGTCCATGAGTTCAAAAGCTGAAGAACTTGGAGTTCAAGAGCAGGACGCATCCAGCATGTCAGAAAGATGAAGGCTGAAGACTCGGCAAGTTAAGTCCTTCCACGTTCTTCTGTCTGCTTTTATTCTAGCTGTGCTGGCAGCTGATGGTGCCCACCCAGACTGAGAGTGGGTCTGCCTCTCCCAGTCCATTGACTCAAATGTTAATCACCTTTGGCAACACCCTCACAGACACACCCAGGAACAATACTTTGCATCCTTCAGTCCAATCAAGTTGACATTTAATATTAACCATCATAGATAGATAGATAGATAGATAGATACATAGATAGATAGATAGATAGATACATAGATAGATAGATAGATAGATATATAGATAGATAGATAGATAGTCTATATGACATATTTTATTCGAAACCATGGAAGACCAGAGTACTTTCAAGTGCTGAAAAAACTGTCAATCCAGAATTCTATATCCAGCTGAAAGATCCTTTCCAGTAAAAATGTCCTTCAGGAATAAAATGGAAATCAAGACATTCTCAGGAGAGGGAACACTAAAAGTATCTGTCACCAGCAGATGTACTATAAATGAACAGCTAAAAAAAGTTTTCTAAACAAAAAGCAAACAATAAAGGAAGGAATATTGGAACATCAGTAAGGAAGAAAGAACATATTAACATAATAGTAAGCAAAAACATTGGTAAGTACTATAGACTTTCCTTCTTCTCTGGAGTTTTCTAAATTATGGTGACAGATGAAGTAAAAATTATAACTATCTAATGTGATCCTAAATGTATGCAGAGAAAATATTTAAGCAATTGTGTTATAACCAGAGAGGGTAACAGGATGTAAAGAAAGGTAAGTGCCCTACACTTCACTTGAGCTTGTAAAATGATGGCACTAGTAGATTGTATGTCTCAATAGATACAGAAAAAAAAAATGATAAAACTCAGCAAACATTCCTGATAAAAAATCTAGCAAACTAAGAATAGATGGAAACTTCTTCAACCTGTTAAGGGAGCATCTATGAAAAGCCTATAGATAACATCATTCTTGTTGGTGAAAGACAGTATTTTCCTCTTAAGATCAGAAACGCTCACAAATTATATTCAACATCGTACTGAAGGTGCTATCCAGTGCAACAGCAAGAAATGCAAACAAAAGAGATTAAGCTTAGAAATAAAGAAGAAAGGCTGTCTTTATTTGTAGATGACATGAGAGTGTATGCAGAAAATTATACAAAAAAGACTACTAGAGCTAAAAATGCGACTTTAGCAAAAATATAGAATATAAGGCTAATGTACAGAAATCAATTATGTTTCTATATACTTGCAATGAACAACTGGAAACTGAAATTTTAAAAATACCATTTATAATGGGTCAAAACATATAAAATAGGGCAAATGTGACAAGAGATAGAAAGATCTATATATTGAGAATTATAATGTAATTACTGAAAGAAATTAAAGAAAACTAAGTAGACAGGGATATACTTTGTTCATAGGTCAGAAGACTCAGTATTTTTAAGGTGTAAATTTTCACCAAAATGATCTTAAAATAATTTGAATTGTAAGTTCTCATGAAATTGATCCATAAATTCAATGCAATCTTGATCAAAATCTCATAAGGGTTTTTTTTTTTTCCTTTGGTAGAAATTGACAAACTGATTATAAAATTCAAATGGAAATGGAAGGGACCTAGCATAGTCAAAATAACTTTGCAAAAGAAGAACAAAGTTGAAGGACCAACATTGCTTGATTTTGAGACTTGTTATAAAGCTACATTAATCAGGACAGTGGAGCCTTCTATTATTGGCATTACTTATACAGAAACAACCAACAATCCTTCCCTCTCCATAATAATGCTCCTGAAATCGAGAGTTAGAGTCTCATACTCTTCTCCTTGAACCTGGTCTGGCCATAGCGACTTGCTTTCTTTACAGAATATGGCAAAAGAAACTTTATAGGATGTGTAAGCTAGGTCACAGGGAGTTTTGCAGCTTCTGCCTGGGTCTCTTGAAACATTTGCTTTTGGAAAAGCCATTCTAGGTTAAGCCACTACTAAGAAGCCTGACTTTCCCGAGAATGCCATACTGTGGAGAAGTGAAAACTAGACACATAGAGAGCAAGTAGGGAGAGAATTAGAAGCTCGATGATTCCCAAGCTGTTCCAGCCTACTCCACTGAGGTGCTAGATATGGAAATGAAGGAGTCATACGGGGCCTTCAGCCTCCTTGAGCCTCCAGATTGCTGCTCCAACCATCATCCAACTGCAAATGCATGAGAGACCCCAAGTAAGAATTGCCTAGCTGAGCCTGGCCAACTCCCAATATCGTGAGAGATGATAATAAATTGTTTTAAGGCCAAAAAATAAATCAAGACAAACATCAATGGAACGTTAGAATCAACAGTCCAAAAATACACTGATTTTTGACAAAGACATAAAACAATGCAGTGGAGAAATGTCTTTTCAACAAATGTTGAGGGAACAATTGGCTAAACACATGCAAAAAAGTAAACTTTGCTCCACGCCTCACACCATATTTAAAAATAAGTTCCGGGCCGGGCATGGTGGCTCATGCCTATAATCCTAGCACTTTGGGAGGCCGAGGCGGCTGGATGGCCTGGGCAACATGGTGAAACTCAGTCTCTACTAAAATACAAAAAATTAACCGGGCATGATGGCACATGCCTGTAATCCCAGCTACTCGGGAAGCTGAGACAGGAGAATCGCTTGAACCTGGGAGGCAGAGGTTGCAGTGAGCCGAGATCGTGCCACTGCACTCCAGCCTGGGCGACAGAGTGAGACTCCATCTCAAAAAAAGTAAATAAAATAAATAAATAAATAAATAAATAAAATATAAAATAAAAATTAGTTCAAAATTGATCATTATAAATTGAAATTTCTACAGTTTCTACGAGAAAATAGGGGAAAATTATTGTGACTTAGGCTAGGTGAAGATTTCTTACATCAAAAGCATAATCTGTAAAAGAAAATACTGACAAATTGGATTTCTTTGAAATTAAAATAAGACATTGTTAAGAAAATGAGGGGGGCGGAGCAAGATGGCCGAATAGGAACAGCTCCAGTCTCCAACTCCCAGCGCGAGTAACACAGAAGACCGGTGATTTCTGCATTTTCAACTGAGGTACTGGGGTCATCTCTCTAGGGAGTGCCGGACAATCGGTGCTGGTCAGCTGCTGCAGCCTGACCAGCGTGAGCTGAAGCAGGGCGAGGCATCGCCTCACCTGGAAGCGCAAGGGGGAAGGAAATCCGTTTTCCTAGCCAGGGGAACTGAGACACATAACACCTGGAAAATCGCGTAACTCCCACCCCAATACTGCGCTTTAAGGAAACAGGCACACCAGGAGAATATACCACACCTGGCCGGGAGGGTCCCACGCCCACGGAGCCTCCCTCACTGCTAACACAGCCGTCTGCGGCGATCTATCCGCAAGGCAGCAGCGAGGCTGGGGGAGGGGCGCCCGCCATTGCTGAGGCTTAAGTAGGTAAACAAAGCCACTGGGAAGCTCGAACTGGGTGGAGCTCACAGCAGCTCAAGGAAACCTGCCTGTCTCTGTAGACTCCACTCTGGGGACAGCCCACAGCTGAGGTCCAATAGGGAAGGAAAGCAGGGGGGCGGTGCAGAGGCGAACGACTCTGTCTGACAGCTTTGGGAGAGCCGTGGATCTCCCAACGCGGAGGTTGAGATCCGAGAACGGACAGACTGCCTGCTCAGGTGGGTCCCTGACCCCTGAGTAGCCTAGCTGGGAGACATCCCCCACTAGGGGCAGTCTGACACCCCACACCTCACAGGGTGGAGTCATCCCTGAGAGGAAACTTCCAAAGGAAGAATCAGACAGGTACACTCGCTGCTCAGCAATATTCTATCTTGGCAACCTCTGCTGCTGATACCCAGGCAAACAGGGTCTGGAGTGGACCTCAAGCAATCTCCAACAGACCAACAGACAGTCCTTCTGACTGTCAGACGGAAAACTATCAAACAGGAAGGAACTATAACCAAAACCCCATCAGTACGTCACCATCATCAAAGACCAGAGACAGATAAAACCACAAAGATGGGGAAAAAGCAGGGCAGAAAAGCTGGAAATTCAAAAAATAAGAGCGCATCTCCCCCTGCAAAGGAGCGCAGCCCATCGCCAGCAACGGATCAAAGCTGGTCAGAGAATGACTTTGACGAGATGAGAGAAGAAGGCTTCAGTCCATCAAACTTCTCAGAGCTAAAGGAGGAATTACGTACCCAGCACAAAGAAACTAAAAATCTTGAAAAAAAGTGGAAGAATTGACAGCTAGACTAATTAATGCAGAGAAGATCATAAACGAAATGACAGAGATGAAAACCATGACACGAGAAATACGTGACAAATGCACAAGCTTCAGTAACCGACTCGATCAACTGGAAGAAAGAGTATCAGCGATTGAGGATCAAATGAATGAAATGAAGCGAGAAGAGAAACCAAAAGAAAAAAGAAGAAAAAGAAATGAACAAAGCCTGCAAGAAGTATGGGATTATGTAAAAAGACCAAATCTACGTCTGATTGGGGTGCCTGAAAGTGAGGGGGAAAATGGAACCAAGTTGGAAAACACTCTTCAGGATATCATCCAGGAGAACTTCCCCAACCTAGTAGGGCAGGCCAACATTCAAATTCAGGAAATACAGAGAACGCCACAAAGATACTCCTCCAGAAGAGCAACTCCAAGACACATAATTGCCAGATTCACCAAAGTTGAAATGAAGGAAAAAATCTTAAGGCAGCCAGAGAGAAAGGTCGGGTTACCCACAAAGGGAAGCCCATCAGACTAACAGCAGATCTCTCGGCAGAAACTCTACAAGCCAGAAGAGAGTGGGGGCCAATATTCAACGTTCTTAAAGAAAAGAATTTTCAACCCAGAATTTCATATCCAGCCAAACTAAGTTTCATCAGTGAAGGAGAAATAAAATCCTTTACAGATAAGCAAATGCTTAGAGATTTTGTCACCACCAGGCCTGCCTTACAAGAGACCCTGAAGGAAGCCCTAAACATGGAAAGGAACAACCGGTACCAGCCATTGCAAAAACATGCCAAAATGTAAAGACCATCGAGGCTAGGAAGAAGAAACTGCATCAACTAACGAGCAAAATAACCAGTTAATATCATAATGACAGGATCAAGTTCACACATAACAATATTAACCTTAAATGTAAATGGACTAAATGCTCCAATTAAAAGACACAGACTGGCAAACTGGATAAAGAGTCAAGACCCATCAGTCTGCTGTATTCAGGAGACCCATCTCACATGCAGAGACATACATAGCTCAAAATAAAGGGATGGAGAAAGATCTACCAAGCAAATGGAGAACAAAAAAAAGCAGGGGTTGCAATCCTAGTCTCTGATAAAACAGACTTTAAACATCAAAGATCAAAAGAGACAAAGAAGGCCATTACATAATGGTAAAGGGATCAATTCAACAGGAGAGCTAACTCTCCTAAATATATATGCACCCAATACAGGAGCACCCAGATTCATAAAGCAAGTCCTTAGAGACCTACAAAGAGACTTAGACTCCCATACAATAATAATGGGAGATTTCAACACTCCACTGTCAACATTAGACAGATCAACGAGACAGAAAGTTAACAAGGATATCCAGGAATTGAACTCATCTCTGCACCAAGCGGACCTAATAGACATCTATAGAACTCTCCACCCCAAATCAACAGAATATACATTCTTCTCAGCACCACATCGCACTTATTCCAAAATTGACCACATAATTGGAAGTAAAGCACTCCTCAGCAAATGTACAAGAACAGAAATTATAACAAACTGTCTCTCAGACCACAGTGCAATCAAACTAGAACTCAGGACTAAGAAACTCAATCAAAACCGCTCAACTACATGGAAACTGAATAACCTGCTCCTGAATGACTACTGGGTACATAACGAAATGAAAGCAGAAATAAAGATGTTCTTTGAAACCAATGAGAACAAAGATACAACATACCAGAATCTCTGGGACACATTTAAAGCAGTGTGTAGAGGGAAATTTATAGCACTAAATGCCCACAAGAGAAAGCAGGAAAGATCTAAAATTGACACTTTAACATCACAATTAAAAGAACTAGAGAGGCAAGAGCAAACACATTCAAAAGCTAGCAGAAGGCAAGAAATAACTAAGATCAGAGCAGAACTGAAGGAGATAGAGTCACAAAAAACCCTCCAAAAAATCAATGAATCCAGGAGTTGGTTTTTTGAAAAGATCAACAAAATTGACAGACCGCTAGCAAGACTAATAAAGAAGAAAAGAGAGAGGAATCAAATAGACGCAATAAAAAATGATAAAGGGGATATCACCACCGACCCCACAGAAATACAAACAACCATCAGAGAATACTATAAATGCCTCTACGCAAATCGACTAGAAAATCTAGAAGAAATGGATAATTTCCTGGACACTTACACTCTCCCAAGACTGAACCAGGAAGAAGTTGAATCCCTGAATAGACCAATACAGGCTCTGAAATTGAGGCAACAATTAATAGCCTACCCACAAAAAAAAGTCCAGGACCAGATGGATTCACAGCTGAATTCTACCAGAGGTACAAGGAGGAGCTGGTACCATTCCTTCTGAAACTATTCCAATCAATAGAAAAAGAGGGAATCCTCCCTAACTCATTTTATGAGGCCAACATCATCCTGATACCAAAGCCTGGCAGAGAACAAACAAAAAAGAGAATTTTAGACCAATATCCTGATGAACATCGATGCAAAAATTCTCAATAAAATACTGGCAAACGGATTCAGCAGCACATCAAAAAGCTTATCCACCATGATCAAGTGGGCTTCATCCCTGGGATGCAAGGCTGGTTCAACATTCGCAAATCAATAAATGTAATCCAGCATATAAACAGAACCAAAGACAAGAACCACATGATTATCTCAATAGATGCAGAAAAGGCTTTTGACAAAATTCAACAGCCCTTATGCTAAAAACGCTCAATAATTCGGTATTGATGGAACGTACCTCAAAAAATAATAAGACTATTTACGACAAACCCACAGCTAATATCATACTGAATGGGCAAAAACTGGAAAATTCCCTTTGAAAACTGGCACAAGACAGGGATGCCCTCTCTCACCACTCCTATTCAACATAGTGTTGGAAGTTCTGGCTAGGGCAATCAGGCAAGAGAAAGAAATCAAGGGTATCCAGTTAGGAAAAGAAGAAGTCAAATTGTCCCTGTTTGCAGATGACATGATTGTATATTTAGAAAAACCCATCGTCTCAGCCCAAAATCTCCTTAAGCTGATAAGCAACTTCAGCAAAGTCTCAGGATACAAATTAATGTGCAAAAATCACAAGCATTCTTATACACCAGTAACAGACAAGCAGAGAGCCAAGTCAGGAATGAACTTCCATTCACAATTGCTTCAAAGAGAATAAAATACCTAGGAATCCAGCTTACAAGGGATGTAAAGGACCTCTTCAAGGAGAACTACAAACCACTGCTCAGTGAAATCAAAGAGGACACAAACAAATGGAAGAACATACCATGCTCATGGATAGGAAGAATCAATATCGTGAAAATGGCCATACTGCCCAAGGTTATTTATAGATTCAATGCCATCCCCATCAAGCTACCAATGAGCTTCTTCACAGAATTGGAAAAAACTGCTTTAAAGTTCATATGGAACCAAAAAAGAGCCCGCATTGCCAAGACAATCCTAGGTCAAAAGGACAAAGCTGGAGGCGTCACGCTACCTGACTTCAAACTATACTACAAGGCTACAGTAACCAAAACAGCATGGTACTGGTACCACAACAGAGAATAGACCAGTGGAACAGAACAGAGTCCTCAGAAATAATACCACACATCTACAGCCATCTGATCTTTGACAAACCTGACAAAAACAAGAAATGGGGAAAGGATTCCCTATTTAATAAATGGTGCTGGGAAAATTGGCTAGCCACAAGTAGAAAGCTGAAACTGGATCCTTTCCTTACCCCTTATACGAAAATAATTCAAGATGGATTAGAGACTTAAATGTTAGACCTAATACCATAAAAACCCTAGAAGAAAATCTAGGTAGTACCATTCAGGACATAGGCATGGGCAAGGACTTCATGTCTAAAACACCAAAAGCAACGGCAGCAAAAGCCAAAATTGACAAATGGGATCTCATTAAACTAAAGAGCTTTTGCACAGCAAAAGAAACTACCATCAGAGTGAACAGGCAACCTACAGAATGGGAAAAAATTTTTGCAACCTACTCATCTGACAAAGGGCTAATATCCAGAATCTACAAAGAACTCAAACAAATATACAAGAAAAAAACAAACAACCCCATCAAAAAGTGGGGAAAGGATATGAACAGACATTTCTCAAAAGAAGACATCCATACAGCCAACTGACACATGAAAAAATGCTCGTCATCACTCGCCATCAGAGAAATGCAAATCAAAACCACAATGAGATACCATCTCACACCAGTTAGAATGGCAATCATTAAGAAGTCAGGAAACAACAGATGTTGGAGAGGATGTGGAGAAATAGGAACACTTTTACACTGTTGGTGGGATTGTAAACTAGTTCAACCATTATGGAAAACAGTATGGCGATTCCTCAAGGATCTAGAACTAGATGTACCATATGACCCAGCCATCCCACTACTGGGTATATACCAAAGGATTATAAATTACTCTACTACAAAGACACATGCACACGTATGTTTATTGCGGCACTATTCACAATAGCAAAGACTTGGAATCAACCCAAATGTCCATCTGTGACAGACTGGATTAAGAAAATGTGGCACATATACACCATGGAATACTATGCAGCCATCAAAAAGGATGAGTTTGCGTCCTTTGTAGGGACATGGATGCAGCTGGAAACCATCATTCTTAGCAAACTATCACAAGAAGAGAAAACCAAACACCGCATGTTCTCACTCATAGGTGGGAACTGAACAATGAGATCACTTGGACTCGGGAAGGGGAACATCACACACTGGGGCCTATCAGGGGGAGGGGGAGGAGGGAGGGATTGCATTGGGGAGTTATACATGATATAAACGTTATGCACATGTACCCTAGAACTTAAAGTATAATAAATAAAAAAAAAAAAAAAGAAAATGAAAGAAGAAGCTACAGACTTGAAGAAAATATTTGCAAATCATATGCCTAAAAGGAACTTGTATCCAGAATACATAAAGAACTCCCAAATCTCAATAAAAGAATCAAACAATCCAAATTTAAAATGGGCAAAATATCTAAACAGACATTGCACAAGGAAGAGTTATGAATGACAAACAGGTGTATGAAAAACTTCTCATCATTATTAGTCACTAGGGAGATGCACATTAATATCACAACAAGATACCACTATGCACCCATTAAAATGAGTACAAGAGAAAAGACTGACCTTAGGAAGCACTGTCGAGGATGCACCTCAAAGGAATCTCTCATACAGTGATAATGGGTTTTAGAAATGACAGGACTGTCATTAACCAAATCTTTTCCAAGCCCAGTAAAGGTATTACTGTCTAAATTTCAGTCTTCCTCTTCATAGGGCCACAGTAAAACCAGCTTTCCAGTGTCTCACAAGGGTACCCCCAGTAGCAGTGAGCTTTGCACTTTAAGCAATCTGGGGTGGCTCTAGCTTAGAAACAATCTTTCTGGTGTTTTCTTTGAGGCACCAGACAACCAAGGCCATGAGACACAGCCTATTGTGTGTTCAGTGGTCTGTCCAGCTCTCTTGGATTTGCTTGTTGGTTCCTTTAAGGTGTCTTGAAAGGCAGCACGGTGCCCAATTAAATGAAAACCAGGAAGGCAGAATGCACGACGGCTATCAGCAATCAACTCTGGACAGTTCGTTGAGGATTGAACAAAACTCCGTATTTCACCAAGTGCTTTTTTGTCTGCCTCTCTGCCTACAGTTAGAGGAAGGGGCCAGGTTGAGGCCAGGAAAGATTCTGTTTTAGCTGATAAAGGGAAAGCTCTGTGCCAGGAACCCTGTGGTTTTCTGTCTTTGGAAGCTCTCCCCTTTGGGGCTCAGGAGAAGAGATATCTTCCTCCTAAAGCACATATCGCCTGTTGCCCAGGGGAAGCAATTCTCACACATCCCGGTCGGGAGACCCTGATCACCCCGGGCTATGTAGTCGATTTCAGGCCAACAAGACACTACGTTTTCTCTCTTAAATGTTTTAACTGTCGAGTTCCACGCTCCGCCTCCTCGGGCTTCTTACCCTGTAGGGATAGGCGGAGGGAGGCAGCTTCTAGGCTGGGGTGGGAGAAGCACTGGCGGCGCGCGGTGCGGTCGGTGTGGGTCCAGGAGCGCAGCGCAGCCGAGGCAGCGCGCGGCCTCGCTGTGAACTTGACTGCGGGCGAGGCTGGGCTTCTCGGGCGCTGGAGCCCCACATCCTGACAAAGACAGGCTGCCGGCTCAGCTTTGTGTTGTAACAGAAAAGCCTGCCTTTTACCTTTCCTAAAAACAATTCCCGGGATCTGTTAGAGGGGAGTTTCAGTCACTCTGAAATGACCAGCGAAATCTCTTAGAGCCAAAATCAGTCAACGAGGAAAAGACACGCCAAATTTTAAAACCAATAGGTAGTTGATAAATGGAGCTGTCAGTCTAGAAGCCCCCTGGGCCCAGCGTGCTTCTGCAGAACCGGCTATTTTTAGAGTCAGCGCTCTCTGAGATTCCAGCTGGTCGACCCGGCGGGGCTCCTGTTGGCCTCACAGCGCACGTGGCTTTGCGGGATATGATGCAACCCCAGCGTGGGCTTAACTGATGCTAGGCACCAGGCTGTAGATCCAGAAACCCCGGGACACACAGAAGGCCAGCTCTCATCCCTCATCCAATTTCACTTTTTTTTAAAAAAAAAAAAACCTCAAAAGGTCTGGATGCCGTTTTGGGGGGACAGGATGTATTGAAGATTTATAAATGGAGCGATCTCCTAATCAAAATAAACATCATCCAATCGTGCTCACAGGGTGGCAAATTAGTGGCAGGATATTTTGTTTTCTTTAGCAGTGATCCGTGATTGATTTATGGATTAAAATGTGCCCTATGAAGTACATACATATCTGTGAACTGTCTGCCTAAGTATTTCCTGTTTGCCTCTGCCACATGCCCAAGGAGAGAACTGTTTCTCCTCCAGGCAGGAGCTCTCTGCATGGCTCCTTGGGCTGGGATAGTGTCTGCGTAGGGCTTCCTTGGGCTTTGTTTTCTGCTCTGTCCCCTGAACTTGGCAAAAGGCCTATAACATGGGAGGCCGACTCTCCTACACATCCACAGAGCCCCCAAGCTCTTCATCTGTGAAGTGGGACAATAGTGCTTGTCTTACCAGTCTGATAGTGTCCTTTTGAGGATGCCGTTAATTCAGGATGGAAAAGATGCTGGTGACTGCAGCCTTTGTGGATCCACTTTGCTTGTCTGTGAGATAAAGGAGATCTTTATCAGTAATGCTTCAGTTACTTTATATTTTTTTAAAAAGCTGCAGTAAGCATTATAAAATATTACAGTTGTTACTTCTAGAATGTGGCTACACAGGAATTTATGTTATTCTCTGTGTTTTTCTGTGTCTTTCGAAGTCTTCTGATCCAATAAAAAGAAAAGAAGAGTCAAGAAGAAAGAGGAGTTATATGAAATCTTAGACTTTCTCTGATTCCATGGACAGGAAAATGCTCACGAAACCCGAGTCCTGTAGGAATGAGAGGTATGACAATTATTCATGATATTTCTGTTCCTTCCATTGCTCTGAGAATTTACTAAAATCCTGCAGTAGCCTTCACCCCCACACTCAACCCCATTTGTCTAAGGCAGCTGTTTGCTCACCAGGCTGATTTGCTGGTGGGATAGGAATTTTCTAGCTGAAGAAGGGTAAGCCCAGGATGATGTCATTTATAATATTTTGCTTCAATCTCCTCCTCCCTTCCCAACAATCCCAACCTGTACCAAATAGGAACATACACCTGTAGGAAGAGAAACTATGATCTCTAGTCATTAAAAATGTGCTTTGTGTGAGGCGATCCCAAATGCTCTTGGGCTTAACAAAAACACATTGCAAGACTCACATTGCCATTGACATTTCCACTCCTCTAACTTAAAAACAGCCAAACTAAATTAAGTAACAAAAACAACAAAAGTTGTTTCCCACACAGTTTGACCAGATCTTACCACCAGTCTTCAGCCTAAAACAATTTTCATGCTTGAGTTATTAACTTATGAAAATAGGCACAAAAGGGGGAAAATGTGCACAGATCCTCACTACATTATTAGTCATTGCTACAGCTGAATGCGTTCTGGTACAAAGGCATGTTATTCTGCCTGCCAGTATCTCGGTTTTGAACAAAATGCAGCTCACTAATGGGTTCTGCCTCATATACCTTTCTGTAATCATTGCGTTGCCATTCTCTGTAATTTATCCTGTTTCTCATGAGGAATGTGTCCATTAGTCAGGCGTGCACACACACACGCACACACATCTTTTAAGTCTGCTTTCATTTGTGGCTGAAAAGAAAGGTCAGAGAGCTGCCAGTCATTTGGGGGAAACACCACTGTGCCGATCGTGATAATATTTGGAAAGCAGAGTGGTGGACGGATGTAAATAGATTCTGAAAATCTAGTGAATTGAGGGCAGCAACATGAGTACATGAAGAGGATCTAGAAGCAGACTGGCAAAGGTGGAGACGGAATGCGAGAGTCTGACCTGTCCCGTGTTGATCTCTTCATCTGGGAGGGGCAGTGCGGGGCTGACGTCTTCCTGGACCAGACAGAAACATCTTGCCCGCTTGCTGAGTAGTCTCAAGTCTGGGGGATGAGCTCCAGGATTCCGACAGGAACCCCCTTTTGGCAGCTCCTGGCTTGGGCTCAGAGGTACTGCCCCAAGCCAGTCTGAGCCAAGTGAATAAAGGAATGGAGTTTTGAGCCTATGGATTTTTTGCTTCTGTAAACTCCAGAATTAGTTACAGAAATGAAGGCTTTTGAGTGTTTACTTCAAAAAAAAAAAAAAAAAGAGCAGGCAGGAAAATAATTGGGAAAAAATATGGACGAGATATTTTTAAAGCTTGACAAAGATCAAGATTTCACAAACAAGTGTGAATCACTAGAACCGGCTCCTCACAGATCAGAGGTCTGCAGGCGGCTGGGGATCTGGCAAACGGGCCCTCCGTGGGCAGGGAGCTCCCCAAAAATTCTTATCCAGCAAGAGAAGCCTTTGGCATCTTCCTCTTGAATTAGGGTAACAGGATTCTCCATCATACACTTGCCTGGTCAGGGAGGCAGTAATTGTGAACTGAACATGTTCTTTTATCCTCTTTGAAGTGTTAACGAATGCTTTGATTTTGCTCTTTTCTCCTCATTAAGACACATGTGGCTCCTTTTTGCCCCCAGGAAGTTCCCAAGCCCACCACGCGTCCTGCTGCTCAGCTGAGTCCAATCCCAAGGAGGTCCTCTCTTGTCAGGTGGCAGGTGTGACTGCCTTGCCAAAGACCCCTCTACCAGGATTCTGACCCAGGCCCAGGTGCAGGTAATCTCAGTGCCTCACATTGTTCTGGGAGCCCAGGGTGCATCACCATGGAGCCCCAGCTCATGTGACAACATAACGGTGTTTGCAGTAATTCTCAACCCTGGATGTCCTGTTCACTACGAAACACAGGCATGTTAAGTTTTCCTGATACTGTCCTGCAGAGGCTAGCAGGCTGGACAGAATTTAGGAAGACAGAACCCCCCAAAGATCTGGAATCTTTAGCAATTATAAAGCCCAATCCTGCCCATAGCCTTCTTTTACCAGAGACAAAGCAAAGTGGTTTGCCCAGAGCCTCACTGCCAGGCAGTGGCAGAACTGAGACTGGAAGTAGCCTTGCTTCTCCCAGCTGACATTGAACTCCTGAGGCTCATCTGCCATCAAACTCCCACCTGAAGCCCTCACTTCCCCACTCCCAGTGCCAGGGCAAAGTCAATGAGATAGAAATCTACAGACTGGAGCATGTGGGTTACTCAGAGGCCACTGAAGGTGGAACAGGTCCCTTTTGCACTGTGTTCCAGCCAGAGGGGAACACAGGCCAGTGGGTCAGAGTGCTGTGCCCCAGAGTCACAAGCACAGGGCGTGGCCCACGGGACCCAGTGAGGACATTCCTGCAGATGGCTACAGACAGGTAGAGAGCTGGAAGGCCAGGTGAACTCTGTCAGGTAGGCAATGGGAAGGTGGACAGAGGAGTGTTCTTGAGAAAGCAATTCAAAGCTGGGAAAACCTAACCCCTCCTATCTCATTCCTCTTAGGCATAATCCCCACCGGCAACAGGCTCAGTGTCTGGCTAAATGTGCACCTCTCTTCTGAATCCCTTACCCATCAATGCAGTTGGTATCACAAATTAGGCCCTCTCCCCTATTTTCTTCTTTTCAACAATCTTAGCCTTTTTAAGTGTACAGTTCAATAGTGTTATGTACTTTCACATTGTTATGTGACCAATCTCCAAAACTCATTTCATCCCCCAAAACTGAAATTCTTATGCATTAAACAACTCTCCATTCCCCAGACCCTGGAAGCCACCATTCTTTTTTGAGACAGAGTCTCCATCACCCAGACTGGAGTGCAGTGGTGCAATCTCAGCTGATCACAACTTCTGCCTCCTGGGTTCAAGCGATTCTCATACCTCAGCTTCCCGAGTAGCTGGGATTACAGGTGCGCACTACCACACCTGGCTAATTTTTGTATTTTTAGTAGAGATGGGGTTTCACTATGTTGGTCAGGCTGGTCTTGAACTCTTGACCTCAAGTGATCTACCTGCCTCAGCCTCCCAATGTGCTAGGATTACAGGCGTGAGCCACCGTGCCTGGCCCACCATTCTGCTTTCCGTCTGTATGCAATGGACTACCCTAGGTACCGCATGTAAGTGGAGCTACACTGTATTTGTCCTTTTTTGTCTGGCTTTAGTCACTTAGCATAAAGCCTTCCAGGTTCTTCCATACTGTAGCATATAGCAGTGTTTCCTTCTGTTTTAAGGTTGAATAATATTCCACTGCATGTGTAGACCACATTTGGTTTATTCATTCATCTGTAAACACTTCGGTTGTTTCTACCTTTTGGATATTGTAAACAACACTGCTATATTTGAATAAGGTGTGCAAATATTTATTTGAGATCTTGCTTTCAATTTTTTAAATACACACCTAGAGGTGGAACTTCTGGGTCATATGGTAGTTCTATTTTTAATTTTTTGAGGAGCTGCCATCCTGTTTTCCACAGTGGCTGTAGCATTTCGTATTCCCACCAAAAGTGGAGAAGCGTTCTAATTTCTCCATGACTTTGCCAGCACTTGATATAATGGTGTGAGGTGATGTCTCATTTTAGTTTTTATTTGCTTTTCTCTAATCATTAGTGATGCCAGTCACCTTTTCACATGCTTTTTGGCCATTTATTAATATATATCATCTTTGTAGAAATGTCTATTTAAGTCCTTTGCCCATTTTCTAATCAGGTTGTTGTTGCTGAGTTATAGGAGCTCTTTATCCTCCCACTCCCTGAACTTTTTTTTTTTTGGCAACTGAAAAACTAAAGGCTCAAAGAGGCAGACGGTCTGCTGAAGCCTTTGCTCAGGGGCTGCTTGGCAGTAGCAGCAGGGAAAGACTGACCCTGGCTGACCCTGGCTTAGGTGGCGGCTACAGAGCTCTCAGCCCATTCTCCCAGCCACACAGTCTCAGAGCAAATACTGTCCATCAAATGCATACTCTGTGTTCATAGCTTCGTGTACCAAATTGCTGTTTGAAAACCAATGGCAAACACTGGTTGCAGAGAACCCAGAAGCATGTAATATCCACTTTAATGATGGTTCCACTTTCATATTTTTTCTACCCTCTAAGGAAACAGAGAGAGAAAAAATTGTTCATGGAAAAAAAAATATTTAAATGGATCAGTGCCAGGGAATCATTTGCACATCTGTTCTTAACAGGTTTCAGCTGAAACTACTGAAAATATACATAGATCTGTTTATGTGGAACCAGTTAAATATGATAAGATTACAACTTGGAGGGTAACTATGGATTTGGTGGTGGGAAAAAAAAAAAAGCCCCTCCACACTTGGTCTCTGCATGCACTCATAACATTTTACCACAGATGTGTTGAGGGAATCAGATTTGCTGCAAATGGAAAAGACCTGAACTATTTGAGATTAGCTACAAACAAACTCAAGATGTCCCCACCTCCTTTCTGCAGCACATAATTCCTGCCTCGTCTGTAATCTGGGCCCAGGCCTTTGTTATCAGAGAGGGGACTGTAGCCAGGAAATCACCCGTTTCTGAGTGAGTCTGTCTTCACTCCTCCAACTAGCCATTTAGGAGGAAGACAGTGTGCGCACTGCTCACACAGAGAATGCACAGTTGTCTTCCTTGCAGTTTTCAGCCATCCCAAAGGACACCATGGTCTCCTGAGGTTGTGCAGGCAGCAAGGAGAGAGTGTTGGCTGAGGGGCTCCCAATGGAGGCCCTGTGCTCCTTCTGGAATCTTTTCTATGTAGTACTCGCAACCACGCTACGAGGTTGCATTGTCACCCTGCCTTGCAGAGATGAGCAAATTGAGGCTCCAGGTTCTAGGAGAATTTGTCCAGGGCCATGCCGATAATTAGATGCTCTAAAGGAAGAAAGATGTTTCCTCCCATCTCAATATGCCTTAACAGGAGCGTCACTTGAGCCCAGGAGTTCAAGTCTTCAGTGAGCTATGATTGTGCCACTGCACTCCAGCCTGGGCAACAGAGCAAGACCCTTCCTATATTAAAAATAAATAAACAAACAGTAAGTAAATAAGCCTTGAGGCAAGGTCATGACTCAAATATCCACAGGGTCCAGCAGGAGCAGGAGTGAGGGGCCCTAGGCAGCTGTTATGGGGCTGTAGCAGACTGACCCTGGGAAAAAATGCACACACCGTGGCCCAGATCTTCTGGGTTTTGTGTAGAGAACGAGAAATCACTAGAGTTTTGCATGATAGCTCAGATATTGAAAACAAGCACAAAGCACAGCCCCTGCTATAGTTTGCAATCTCCACTGTGGGTCCTTTGGTGCCCCCAGCGGTGGGAGGAAGGGGCTGCACTTTCTTTGAACCCCCTCTGGTTGGGGACTGGGCATCTGACCATCAGGATCCTTGCCTCCTGATGCAGGAGGTGTCTGTCACAGGCCACAGGCACGGCAGCTCAGCACCCTCATCCCAGTATCCCTTCTAAACTTAATTAGACTCCTCAACTCTGGCACACTGCGAAATGCAATTCATCTATAAACATTTCTCTAATAATTTATCTCAAAAAAGTGACATCAGTCTATAAAACACACCACAGGACACAGGAATGGCAGTCCCATGGCCTCAGAAACAATCAGCCAAAATTGACATCTGACAACACCTCCTCCCGCAACCCCAGGGGCCGGGCTGTGATCCGTAAGGTTTTCATTCCTGCTGGACCCCCCACTGTGAAAATGCACCTATTTTTATTCATCAAAATCATTTTTTTTAAAAGTAAGCAGCCCAGTAGAAAACAATTGTGAATGGCAGTTTCATTACATTTGGAGTTTTGGAACAAAGACAATATTGCTCACACTCTGTGACCTGTTCAATGATACTGAAGTTTAATTAAAAAAATGTTAACATACTAAACTGATGACAAGGAAGGTGCAACACTAGGGTTTTTTTGAAAAATCAGGAAAGCAAAATAT
Organism: Trachypithecus francoisi; assembly: GCF_009764315.1. Classification (NCBI taxonomy): domain Eukaryota; kingdom Metazoa; phylum Chordata; class Mammalia; order Primates; family Cercopithecidae; genus Trachypithecus; species Trachypithecus francoisi. The sequence continues at coordinate 42,518,434 of NW_022681462.1, read as the reverse complement.
GCTTGACGGATTGTCTCAATTATCAATTCAATGTGACTTAACATTTGTCTTTTGGTTTTTATTTGAAACTTTCAGTTTTGAACCAGTAGGGCAGTAATCCAAGCTGTATGGAACCAAAGTGGGGAGGTTGGTGGGACTCGGAGGGGAAGCTGAATAGAGGGACCCCTATTTGCCCTTTAGGGGCTCAAATATCCTGGGAAAAAGACCAGTTCTTGTCTTAAAGGTCCTACTAGAATTGGCTACTGTTCTGGGCTCCCCTAGAAAAGCCCTTGAAAGAGTATTTTTCTGAGCAAGAAACGCGGTGATGCTTCCACCACGTGATTGGTTTAAGACAGTCATTCTAGTAGACTTGATAAGTGAGAGCCAATTATTTTGAAGCAATAGATTAAGTGGTGTGTGGGCAGCCACTGAATATTTAACCCAGCCTGAGATTCATTAATTATGAAAGACTTTTCTTCTAAGATGATGCAATAATAGAATAGGAAAATTTAAGTGTTGAAAGTATTTCAATGCATTGATTTTAAAGAAGGTCATCTCCCCTAGAAAAGCCCTTGAAAGGGTATTTTTCTGAGCAAGAAATGCAGTGATGCTTCCACCACGTGACTGGTTTAAGACAGTCATTCTAGTAGACTTGATAAGGGAGAGCCAATTATTTTGAAGCAATAGATTAAGTGGTGTGTGGGCAGCCACTGAATATTTAACGCAGCCTGAGATCCATTAATTATGAAAGACTTTTCTTCTGAGATGATGCAATAATAGAATAGGAAAATTTAAGTGTTGAAAGTATGTCAATGCATTGATTTTAAAGAAGGTCATCTAAAGCAGCAAAAAGTGATCCACATCCTCTCTGGATAGTCTCTAAAACATGTCACATCAGTTCATGTCCTAAAGCCCCATAAAAGAGAGCTATTTTCCCCCAACCACAGAGCCCTGAGATCTGGCCAGAGGTCCCGTGGTGGAAGACTCACTCCCACTGTAGCCTGTGAAAGAGGAAAGCCACTGGCCCTCATCTTGGGGACCCGTGAAGACCCATCTCCCACTTGGAGCAGGCGAGGGAACTGCAGGGTATTGGGTGAGGCCTGGTATACTTCCTGCAGGCTTTGGGTCTTGGAGGTAATGGTACCAGCCTCCCAGTGTGGGAGCTGGAGCATCTGCTTCCACCCTGAGAAAATAGGTGTGGGAGCAGGTCACAAGCTAGGATAGTGCCTCAACCTCCCTGAGGAAAAGACCAGAATGTATTCAGAGTCCAGGATCCAAACCAGGGGTCTGGAGTGGCAAATTTAAGGCCTTGAGGCTGGACTGGACCAGTGCAGAGTCAGGGAGCCACAGCTGTGACCTCAGGGAGATGCTTGTCATGCACAGGGAGGAGGCTGCATTCTGTTCTCACAGTGACAGGAAGCCACTGTTGAGTTCCAAGGGGAAGAAGGACATGGCTCAATGTGCCTTTCCCAAAGATCATGCCGGCTCTGTGTGGCGTAGGAGTCTGGACAGGTAAGAGTCTGGGCTGTGGGCCAAATGGGAGACATAGGATGGGAGACAACAGGATGGACTCTTGAGACATTTCACAGATAGAGCCGGCAAGGCACAGGGAAGCACTGGGTGGGGAAGGTGAGGGCAGAGTCCATGGATAAGGCACCTAAAACCCCTGGTTTCCCATTTAGAGAAAGAATCCAATAATTACTACCCATCTGAGCTGTTGTGAGGACTAAGAATGGTGCATGCCATGAGCAGCTCACAACAGGGCTCCAAGGAGTGAGGGTCTGACTGTGCTCCTATTACCTCCTTTTGTCATCACAAGCACAGATGATGGACATCTGTCTCTAGCCATGTTACTTCTGACCCCCCAGCCCCAGCAAAGCAGGAAGTGGGGCCTGGGTGACAAGAGGGGTGACAAGGCGGGTTTGAATTGATCTTTCTGAGAAATCATGTGCAACTTCATAAGCAAAACAATTACGCAATAAACTTCCAGGTTCTTAAAACCACGCTGAGGGTTGCAAAAAGAAAGTTAACTGGATGCTGATGTGGACTGTGCAAATTGTTACCATACTGAAAACCCTCTGTGTCCGTGGCAACTTATGTACAAGTGTGCTGGACAAGTGACTGCCCCCTCAGGCCGGGATCCCTGTGTCCACTCTGCGATGCCTGTCCCCATCATCACTCCTGGAGAAGCAGGGACCGTAACAGAGTTCCTACTGGAGGACCAAACATGCATCCAGCCCTGGAAAACAGTACCACACTGGGCACACTGGACCCTTCCAGCCCTGGGCAGTGGGGAGTGCTAAAGGAGTTGATTCACAGGGGAAACTGGGCCCTATCTGTGGGGTCTTCCCACTGACTGGAAGGGTTCCTGGAGCAGGAGTTTCAGGGCTCTGTGAGGATGGGTAGGAGGGCCTATGGGGCAATGTTCACAGCATCCTGCTTGGAGAAGGACACATACCCTGTTTCCTCAGAGCCAACCCATTTTCCATTCTAAGTATAGCCTAAGATGACCCAAGACATCTTCAGTCCCTTGCAGGGAGACCGCAGTTTTGTAATTTTCAGCATTTCTATGATTCTGAGAAAATGAACAGTAAAGCCCGAAGCCGTTTCACTAGGATCCCCTGAGCCCGGGGACCCTAGGTCCTGGCAGACAACACTCCACCCTTTGAAAGAAGAGCCCAGGCAAGCTGCCCCTGGTGAGGCGCTCCCTTTGGCATCCAATTTTAGGAGATTCCAGAGTATTTTGTCAGCCTACTCCCTTCCTCCAGCAAAGTGAAGTGAGGCTACTGTTCACCCAGGATGGGTCACTGTCACCCCAGGCCCACAATGAGTAGCTCTTTCCACAACTCTTGGGATGATTCACTTCTGCCATCTCCTGAGAGAGGCCCAGCCCTGACAGGATTTCAGTTGGACAAAAGATTTTGGTCTCTCCTGAAATCCTTGCTGCATCACCAGCTTTTGTAGCATTTCTGCAAAGTCTAAGATACAAGACTTTCAAAGAGGGAGCGTCCACCACAGGCCTGGGGCACAGCAGTGACTCTTGGTTTGGAAGCGCTTCCCTGCTTGTTTGTAAGCCAGGGTATATTTTTACTATCTGAGTGGGGCCCTGCTAATTGCTTCATGAGCACTTCTGGGGAAGTTCTCTTTCCAGGAGCCGGCATTAACTCCTACAGCACCAGCGCTTCCCAGCCAGGATGCTCGGGGCCTGCATGAAGAGGTGCATTGGTTATCCCTAAAGGGTTAATGACTGGAGATGCGAGGATGGTCATGTTGAGTTATATATAGCAAACAGTGAGCAAAGCAGGCAAGCACAAAAAAAGGAAGACAGGAAAAAAACTGCATGGATACACTCCCCTCCCCCCACCTTCCCTGCTCTACCCCCACCCTCCCGCAACAACACTATATATACAGACCACAGTTAAATTTGGCACAGAGACTATAGCCAAGAAGGAAAACAGATCAGGTTACACAGAGTCCTATTCAGATTTGGGCCTGGGCCTCATGGGGACAATGCTGTGCTGAGGAGAACAAGGCCATGGTGTGTTGTCAAAAAACGCACACCCGTGCGCTTTGCTTTTCTTCCAAGCATTCGCTGGCCTGGCCCTGGGCAGCAGGTTAATTCCCTGCTCCACAGGTGGAGACAGATAAAACAAACCAAAACGGTGTAATGGGCTACAGGAAACCTTTCTTTCAGAACTTGATTCATCTCCAGAAAGGAAACACACGAGGACTTTGCTCTGGACGGTAATCTGTTTTCTTAGGGCAGCTGAGAGAGGCCTGGCGGCCAGGGTAAATACGGCAAGCGGTAGAGGGGCTTTTGGCAGGTGGAACTGCAAGGGAAGGTTGAAAAGATCACTTCCTACACTCTGTTCCCTACCAAGAGTGAGCTGTCAATCTTGCAGGAATGAAGGTGCTCTGGAAAACAGCAGTGGGGAGAGAGCGGGCCACAAGGGAGAAACCTGAGCCACAGGTGCGTGCCTGGGATACCCCCTACTCCTGTGGGCCGGCTCACCTGGCAGAGCCCAGCAGAAAGACTGCTCCCAAGCTCACTGCTCGAAGTTCGCCATGTGGAAAAAGCAGGCCAGGACTTCTGGAATGCAACCCGGGTGCGTGTCAGCCTCTGCTTTGAGCAGACGAGCAGGCCTGCAGCAGGCAAGCTGCCATTGAGCATGACCTGAGCCTCTAGTGGATGTAAAGCTGGGCACAGCGAAGGCCAGGTACATTATAGTCATTGGAATCATCCCCACCAGCAGGCACTCAGGACACCTCAAGGAGATGAGACAGCCAGCTAGCATGTAACAGTCAGGGCTGCATAGAGCATGATAGTCAAAAGGACAATCCCCCATGCCACCATCGTGTGTGTGTCTTTTAAAAGACATTCTATCTTGTTATCCCATTTGATCTTCACCTGACCCTAGGTGGGCCTGGCAGGGCAGGGCATCACCCTTGTTTTGCAGTGGAGGAAGTGGAGGCCCAGCAAAGCCACCTCTTGCCTGAGTGGGGACAGCTGGTTCAAAGATAGCGCTTTGCCCAGCCCTCTGGACAGACATCTCTGGACCGGTCTCTGTGGTGTAGGCAGTGGTTTGCACATTTGAGTGTGCACCCAAATCAAGGGGACCATCTTCAGCCTGGTGTAGCCTGCTCACCTCAGGTTAGGCCTGGGATTTCTGTTTGGGCCCCGGCCCCCAGCAGCAAGATGGGTGTCCAGTGATCTTAGTTCACACTGGGCTTTTCCATGGACACAAGCTTAGTCTGCATTGGCAAAGTAGGGACGACAGCTCAGCGTGTGTCTAGGGCTTCCTCAAACAGTGACGGACCCAGAGGATTTCATCTCCTTTCCCTACATGATTTGTTGGGCTCTCTAACTTGAACCTCCTGTGTAAAAAGAATGTGGTTATGGGCTGAGATACGTCTCTTCCCCCATATTCATGTGTTTAAGTCTGAACCCTCAGTTCCTCAGGATGTGACCTTATCTGGAAATAGGGCCATTGCAGATGTAATTAGTTAAGATGAGATTATACTAGAGTAGGGTGGGCCCCTAATCCAACATGACTGGTGTCCTTATGAAAGGGGGAAATTCAGACACAGATACACACAGACAGGGAGAGTGCCCTGTGAAGATGCAGGGAGAGGTTGGGGTGGTGCTTCTGTCAGCCAAGGAACAGCAATGGCTGCCAGCAAACACCAGAAGCACGAACGATTCTCCCTCATGGCGCTCGGAAGAAACCCACGCTGCCCAAGCTAAGCTTGGACTTTCAGCCTCCAGAACTTCCAGGCAATCAGTTTCAGTTGTTAAGACCCCCAGATTGTGGAGCTTTGTTATGGCCTTCCTGGAAGATGAACCCAGATGCTAAAAAGGCTGAGGAGTGGAAAACTGACGTCTGTGGTTAGTTTACCTTGAAAACCAACCATGAGGCCCCTTCCAACTCTGTTCCACAGACATCGATTCTGTTTTATTCTTTGAACCAAGAGTAGTACTCCACAACTGTAAACACAGTCCACAAGTTTTCTACTCCAGACCATCTCTCTAGCAGACAGAAGGAAATATGTTTTCCTTCGCCAAATCCTAACGCTACTTTGTTCTCAATAGAAATTATATTGTGTCTAAGTTTCCCAAAATGTCTCAAAAGCAAGACAAACACCCACTTCCTCTTTTGGAAACTGATGGGACCCTCTACAAATTACATTTGGAGACATCACTCTTCCCAGCCAACTTAGAAACTCAAACTCTTGTCAACTTTCCTGGTATCCCAACTTGCTCTCAAGAGAAAACTAAAAACCCATTCACATGAATAAAGTATAAATGACAGTCAAGAGCTTAAAGTGCTAACTGTCCTAGGTGGGGAATAAGGTCACAAAGAATGTCGGTAAAGAGGCACATGTCAGGGGTGGGAGCCCACTTTGCATTATACCCTGACCAGGTATGTAGTCCTCAATTCCCACTGGGTGGGAATTCCTCCTGGCCCATCAATGCCAGCCTCCCTGTGGCTTTGCATCAGGTTCCACTTCCTCATGGCAGCGTGGAACGCTATTCCTGTCTCTCCAATGTCCTCACACCCCAGTGACTCCAACATCCTCTAGGACCAGGGAAGTCCGCGCAGAACCTGCCACCATCCCTGGCATCCTGACAGCCCCTTCTAAGTGACAGGAGCTTAAAGTGTAGCTTAAAGAAGCAGCTTTGGACCTGGTGGTACCTAGGGCTAAATTCTGTAGTACTCAGGTGGACCGTAAAATATGGCCGTATTATTAGACTTGATGTGTGAATGCCGCTCTCCTTTTCTTTGATTGTCCTGTACCTGAAATCTACCTGCTCTAGAATTGCCTCCCGGATAATGTCTCTTTTAGCCTTACTCTTCCCCCAGAGTCTGCTATCGTTTATACAAGTCCTGGGTTATTGTTCCTCCACCCAGCATTACTTAATACATTAATTAATTAGAATGTAGGCTTTTCAGAGAGAGAATCATATGTTTATCCATTTCCCCTTCCCAGACTTTGGTGACTTACATGTAGAAGTTACTCAGTAAATATCTGTTGAAGGTTAATTCAACCTGAATTTCTTGTGTTCATCTCCCCTTGTTACTTGTTTTGGTCCCCAAATCCTTCCCACTTCAAACATTTGGTCAGCCCATCAACAGAGGTTGTCTCCTAACATACACCAAATCTAGAACGTTATACGGAGCTGAGTTCCTATTAATTCAGTGACAAAAGATGTCACAGACCTTCAGAATTGGAAGATTCTTTAGAAAGTATTTCATCCATTTCTTTAATAAGAGGCCATGTTACTCATCCAAGGCCACACAGCTGGGGAAGCAGCAGCAGGGCCTGGCAGGAAGATGTTCTGGTGGAAGTGAGGCCATTCATCATGTCCAAGAAGATGTCATCTGGGTGGCCAGTGTCGGGTGAGGGGCCAACTCATACACTTGTTGCAAGGTTCCCTCTATTGGCCCCTGGGCATTTCTGTTTAACCTGAACACCCCTCTGCATAAGTCCAGGTACCTCCATCTGATCTTCTCCGCAGGTTATCCTCATGGGCAGCTGGATGAGGAGCTCACCCCCAATACAACCAGGCTGCAAGGACCCCTACTCCCACCGCTGGGTGGCAGAGACACAGCCTCCTGCCCTATCTCACAAATCCATGGATGTGACCCATGAGAGTGACTTCCATTTAAAGTTTTGGGCAAATCTCAGAGATTGCTGTTTTCAACCACTGGGGAAGCTTAAAGCCAAACAGTCCTACTGGCATAGAAGTAAGCCTCATTGTTTTCTATCTGAACACATGTTTTACATCAAGAGAAGGGCTGTGGTTGGGGTAGGGAGAGCTGAAGGGAGATTCAAAGGTTCTTCAGCTCTCACAGATCTCAACCTCTTCAAAGTTTCAACCCTCAGAGCACTTAAGATGTTTCATCCCACTCAGCAGAAGTGCCTCTGCCCACACTCTTGGGTGCCACGGTGCGTGCGTGGGAACTCAGCTGTGGTCCAGAGCCAGCAAAGGAAATGGGACAGTCACCTCACTGTATTTTTCCGAGAGGATGTCATTTCTCCTTTGGGGTTTGATAAGCTTCCTAAGGCACATTCACATGCACAGGGCAGGTGAGACCTGCTTGTTAATGAGGCCACATCAAGTCTCACATAGTGATGGGTATGAATGAACTCATGCTTGAAGTAATGGGCAACTCCTACCTGGGACCTTGAGCAAGTGGGTGTGGGTCAGAGCCCAGAGTCAGGGCAATGGATAGGCAATGGGAAAGAGAGAGAGGTTTGCTTTTAGTGGTAACCACTTTCTAGTCTCAGCATTCTCGACTGCAGACTGGAGATAACAATAATGTCCTTCCATGATATTTGGGGGGTTGACCAAATGAAATTTCTTGTAAAAGTGCTGGGCACAGGGCAGGTGAGCATCAATTCTGTGCCCAGGAAGGGATTCCAGTGCCATTGCCAGCTCCTGATTGCCTTCTTTTGAGATGATGTATTTTCTTCAAGGGAAAGGAGCAACAAGAGGGTGCCTGCAGCCTATAGGACAATATAAGTCAAATTCTGGAGTAAAAGCGTGGCACTTAGACTGTGTGCCAAGTCATTTGTGATCAGAGGGAAACTGAAAAGTGGCATAACAGGGTGATGGGCGGGCCCAGGAAAATTCACTATGAGTCTTGGGGGCACTGCTAGCACCTCTGCTACCTTCTAGGCGGGTCATTTCACCTCCCTGACCCAACTGTGAATTCAAGAATACCACACCCATCTCTGCATTGTGGCCAGGACTCCTGCAGAATAATGCAAGGGAAGAGAGCTGGAAACGACAACCTACTGGTCACATGTGTGATGCTATTTGATGTGATTTGGCTCTGTGTCCCCCCTCAAATCTCTTGTTGAATTACAATTCCCAGTGTTGGAGGAGAGGCCTGGTGGGAGGTGAGTGAATCACGGGGGTGGACTTCCCCCTTGCTGTTCTCATGACAGAGTTCACGAGATCTGGCTGTCTGAAAGTGTGTAGCACTTCCCCCTTATCTCTGTCTCTCTCCAGCGTGAAGATGTGTTAGCTTCCCCTTCGTCTTCCGCCATGATTGCAAGTTTCCTGAGATCTCCCAGCTATGCGTCCTGTACAGCTTGTGGAACTGCAAGTCAATCAAACCTCTTTTCTTCATCACTTACCCAGTTGCAGGTAGTTCTTTATCACAGTGTGAGAATGGACTAATACATTATTGTTATTGTTAAAGGAAAAGAGAAGGGGCCAGGAGGAAGAGGAGGAAGGAAAAGAGGGGAGAAATGAGGAAAGAGAGGGAAAGGAGAAAGAGGAAGAGAGAGAAGGGGGATTGCTTTAAAAACAAAAATAAACTTTTTATTTTAGAATAGGTTTAAATTTCCAGAAAAGTTGAGAATAGTCCAGAGAGTTTCCCTAGATATCACACCCAGTTTCTCTCGTTGTTACTATCTTACATTAATGAGGTGCTTTTGTCACAATTAATGGCCAATGTTGATACATATTAACTAAAGTCACCCTTCATTCAGATTTCCTTAGTTGACCCAGCATCCTTCTTCCACCACAGAACGCCATGTTACACTGAGTTGTTACATCTCCTTAGGCTTCTCTTGGCTGTGACAATTTCTTAGACTTTCCTTGTTTTTGATGACCTTGACAGTTTTGAGGAACAGTAGTCAAGTATTTTGTAGAATGTCCCAACATTGGAATTTGCCTGGTGTTTTCTTCTATGATTATTGGGAGAAGACCACAGAAGTAAAGTGCCACCTTCATCACATTCTATCAGGAACATATACTATCAACATGACATCCCGCTTCATGTTGACCATGATCATCTGACTGAGGCAGTGTTTGTTGGACGTCTCCACTGTGAAGTTTCTCCCCCTGCCCCCTCTCCACACTGTACACTTTGAAAGGAAGTCACTGTGTGCAGCCCATACTTAAAGTGGGGGGAATTATGCTCCACCTCCTTGGGGGTGGAGTATTACATAAATGACCTGAAGTTCCACCACACTCTGGAGATGTGCCTATTCTCTGCCATTTACTTATTCATATGTATATGATTAAATAGATACATAAATGTAAATCAGTATGGAGTCACGCAGATTTTTTTTCTACTTGGGTTATTTATAAACCAATACTACTTTGTTGCTCAAATTGTTCCAGCTTTGGCCATGGAAAGCTTTTTCAAGTGGTCACTGTGTCCCCTTGACCTGTGTGTTACTGTTTGTTCTTCTGAGCACGTTCTCACTTTCTGGCCCTGTAAAATGCTCCTCCAGGCTCATCTTGTACATTCCCCGCCTGTCCTAGAATCAGCCATTTCTCCAGGAAGGCTGAGTTCCTTTTATTAAATGGTGTTAAGAACAGCCGGGGCAGCGGCAGCAGCGTTGTGACGTCAGGGCGTTGGGGCAGCTCCTGTGACAGACGGAGCTGGAGCGGTGGGGCGGTGGCAGAGTCTGGCGCCCGGGAGAGTGGAATGAATCTTACTTGTTGAATATCTTCTGGTTACTAGTTGGATTCATTTGTAAAAGAATCATTTTCCTCTGTGTGGAAGACACTTAGTGGCATATTTAAATTATAAGTCCACGGATCAAAAAGCTTTTTGATTTCCCAAAGGGGGGACATACCACTATGTCAGATAAGCTTGACATTGAAAGCCGAGATGGTGCTGTCCCAGAGACGACGAGATGAACTCAATCGAGCTATAGCGGATTATCTTCGTTCAAATGGCTATGAAGAGGCATATTCAGTTTTTAAAAAGGAAGCTGAATTAGATATGAATGAAGAATTAAAGTAGGCTGGAGTTTTGGGAAAAAAATGGACATCTGTTATTAGATAACGAAAGAAGGTTATGGAATTAGAATCAAAGTTAAATTAAGCAAAAGAAGAATTTATGTCAGGTGGACCTCTTGGTCAGAAACAAGACCCAAAAAATGGGTATTTTCTGCCAGAAAAATATGCATTGAGTGGTGACAGGAGTCCAGTCACTCGAGTCCTTTTCCATTCTGTGTTCAGTGTTATGGTCTCTGCTTCAGAGGATGCTACAATTAACATGTGGGATTATGAGACTGGAGATTTTGAATGAACTCTTAAAGGAAGGACATACAGACTCTGTACAGGATATTTCATTCGACCACAGTGGCAAGCTTCTGGCTTCCTGTTCTGCAGCTATGACCATTAAACTCTGGGATTTTCGGGACTTTGAATGCTTCAGAACCATGCACAGCCAAGACCACAATGTTTCCTCAGTAGCCATCATGGCCAGGGGAGATCATACAGTGTCTGCCTCAAGGGATGAAGCTATAAAAATGTGGGAAGTGCAAACTGGCTACTGTGTAAAGACGTTCACAGGACACAGAGAATGGGTACGTATGGTACAACCAAATCAAGATGGCACTCTGATAGCCAGGTGTTCCAATGACCAGACTGTGTGTGTATGGGTCATAGCAACAAAGGAATGCAAGGCTGAGCTCCGAGAACATGAGCATGTGGTAGAATGCATTTCCTGGGCTCCAGAAAGCTCATATTCTTCCATCTCTGAAGCAACAGGCTCTGAGACTAAAAGAAAAAGTGGTAAACCTGGGCCATTCTTGCTGTCTGGATCCAGAGACAAGACTATGAAGATATGGGATGTCAGTACTGGCATGTGCCTTATGACCCTCGTGGGTCATGATAACTGAGTACGTGGAGTTCTGTTCAGTTCTGGGGGAAGTTTATTTTGAGTTGTGCTGATGACAAGACCATATGCCTATGGGATCACAAGAACAAGCAATGCATGAAGACCCTCAGTATGCGTGAACACTTTGTTACCTCCTTGGATTTCCACAAGACGGCACCCTATGTGGTCACTGGCCGCGTAGATCAAACAGTAAACGTGTGGGAGTGCCGTTGATTGCGTCTCCTTCGGCCCCTGCTCCCTCTTTTCCTCTGGATGCACTCTGATGATACCATGGTTACTCCACTGAGCGCTGTTAAAATAAATATTGTTCTTTCATGTAAATTATTCTGGATATAGATTGAGCTTATTAAATGTTACACACAAAGTAAAAAAAAAAGAAAAAAGAACAACGTTAAAACCTAAGATGTAAACACTAGATGTGCTCATTGATACTGGGATGACACTTCTTCAGGCCCTGTCAGGAGGCAGAACAAGGAAATACATACCAACCCATATCTGTAAGTATATTGTACATATCCATTTGCATCTATTTTGAGCTGAACTCGATTCCATGTTGATGTCCCCAACACTAACCACTGTCATATGAATCACTGCAGCCTTCCCTGCTTGCTTGTCTGTAGCATCCCCTCCAACAAGGAGAAACCTGGCTCCCACCATCCTCCATCCAGTGACTTCACATTTCAGAGTGCGTGACTAGTGGCTTCAGAACTTACATCCTTTTGGGAAAGAGCTTTATCTACTAGAATACAGGGTTGTGAACAGTTCCTTATGTTTTTAGTCTTACAGTCTCCACTCACTTCCAATGCCACTTGGTCAGCACGCTTTCCTCCCACCCCTTCAGTGGAATTATTTTATACATTTGTAATACAGATAGTCTTCTGTCATATTCACCATCCCATGTTGGAACCCCTCAACATCTTTAATTATTTTTTTTAAATTTGCATATGTTCAGGTTCACTCTTTGTGATGTAAAATTCCATGGGTTTTGAAAAATGCAGTGTCGTGTATTCACCACCACAGTATCATACACAATAGTTTTACAATTCTAAAAAAAAACTCATGTGCTTTCCCGACTCTACTCTTCCCTCTCTCCAGGCCCCTGGAAACCACTGATCCATTTACCATCTCTATAGTTCTACCTTTTCTAAAACATAATATAAATGGATAAGCTTTTTTCAGTAAACAATATGCATTTAAGTTTTTTTTTTTTTGAGACAGAGTCTCTCTCTGTCGCCCGGGCTGGAGTGCAGTGGCGGGATCTCAGCTCACTGCAAGCTCCGCCTCCCAGGTTTATGCCATTCTCCTGCCTCAGCCTCTGGGGTAGCTGGGACTACAGGCGCCCGCCACCTCGCCCGGCTAGTTTTTTGTATTTTTTAGTAGAGACGGGGTTTCACCGTGTTAGCCAGGATGGTCTTGATCTCCTGACCTCGTGATCCGCCCGTCTCGGCCTCCCAAAGTGCTGGGATTACAGGCTTGAGCCACCGCACCCGGCCGCATTTAAGTTTTATCTATGTTTTTACATAGCCTGATAGTTCATTTATTTATATCTCTGAATAGTATTCCCTTATATGCATATACTACAGTTTATTAATCTATTCACCTACTGAAAGACATCCTGGTTTTCCAGATTTTGGCAATTATGAATAACGTTGCTACACACATTTGCATGCAGGTATTTTGTGGATGTAGTTTTCAACCAGTTGGGTAAACATCTAGGAGTATGCTTGGTGATTCATACAGTAAAATAATGTTTAACTTTTTAAGAAACTTCCAAACATATCTTTTAAAGTAGCTGTACTATTTTGCCTTCCCACCAGAAATAAATGTGGGTTCTTATTCTTCTAAATTCTCACAGCAATTGGTATTGTTGGCTTTTTTGTATACTAGCCATTCTAGTAGGTGTGTGATGAAAGCTCACTGTTGTATTCATTTGCATTTCTTTAATGACAGATGATGTTTCACATGCTTATTTACCATTTGTAAGGTGTATATATATATATATATACACACACATATATGTACAAATGTGTATGTCACATGTATACACACACACACAAATATCATCTTTGGTGGTGATTTGGAGGTGTCTGTTCAGATTTATTCATTTTTTTCAATTGGATTACTTATTCTCTTTTTGTTGACTTTTAAGATTTCTTAAAATATTTTGGATACAAGTTTCTTATCTGGTTCATGTTTTGCAAATATTTCTTCTCAGTCTGCAGCTTGTGTTTTCATTATCTTAACAGAATCTTTCATAGAGCGGAAGTTTTTAATTTTAATAAAGTCCAATTTCCCTATTGTTTTTCTTTCATGGTTCATGCCTTTGGTCGTGTATCTAAAAATTTCTCAGCAAACCCAAGGTCACATAGATTTTCTTCTTATGTTTTCTTCTGTAAGTTTTATAAATATGTGTTTTAAATTTAGGTTTATGATCCATTTTGAGTTAGCTTTTGTGTAAGTTGCAAGTTCTGTGTCCAGATTCATTTAGCCTATGAACATCCAATTGTTCCAGCACCACATGATGAAAAGACTTCACTTTCTCCATTGAGCTGCCTTTGCGCCTCTATCAAAAGTGAGTTTATTATATTGTGTGGGTGGGTCTATTTCTGGCCTCTCCATTTGTTGATTTATATGTCCTTTTTTTTTTTTTTTTTTGCCAATACCACACCGTCTTGATTATTATAGCTTTATAGTAATTCTTGAAATGAAGGACTCCGAGTACTCCAACTTTGATCTTCTTCTTCAGTATTGTGTTAGCTGTTCTAGGCCTTCTGCTTGTTTACATGAATTTTTTTTTTTTTTTTTGAGACGGAGTCTTGCTCTGTCGCCCGGGCTGGAGTGCAGTGGCCGGATCTCAGCTCACTGCAAGCTCCGCCTCCCGGGTTTACGCCATTCTCCTGCCTCAGCCTCCTGAGTAGCTGGGACTACAGGCGCCCACCATCTCGCCTGGCTAGTTTTTTTGTATTTTTTAGTAGAGACGGGGTTTCACTGTGTTAGCCAGGATGGTCTCGATCTCCTGATCTCGTGATCCGCCCGTCTCAGCCTCCCAAAGTGCTGGGATTACAGGCTTGAGCCACTGCGCCCAGCCTGTTTATATGAATTTTATAATCAGTTTATCAATATCTAAAAAATAACCTGCTGGGATTTTGAATTGGATTGCTCTGATTAACTTAGAAATACTTCACATCTTAACAGTACCAAGTCTTCCAATCGATAAGCAGGGACTGTCTTGCCGTTTATTTAGATTATTTTATTTTGCCACTATTGTCTAGCTTTTTGCATAGTTTCCATACAGATTGTGTCAAATGTATAACTAAATACTGATTTGGGGGGATGCTATTGTAAATGGTAATGTAATTTTCATTTCAAATTCTGATTATTCATTGTATATAGAAAAGCAATTGACTTTGGTATATTTTCTTTGTATGCTGTGCCCTTGTTATACTCACCTTTTCCAATGAGGTTTTCACCTTTTTGTGTGTGTGTAGATTATTTGGTATTTCCTACATAGACAATGTGTCTACTAATAAAGACCATTTTTATTTCTTTTTGTCCAGTCTGTATATCTTTCTTTTAATTCTTTTTCTTATTGCTGTAGCTGGGACTTCCAGTATGATGTTCAATAGGAGTGGTGAGAGAGGACATCCTTGCCTTATTCCTGATTTTAGGGGGAAAGCGCCCAGCCTCTCACCAATAAGTATGATGTTTAGTACAGGCTTTTTGTACATGTTCTTTATCAAGTTGAAGAAATCCCCTCTGTTTCTAGTTTGCTGAGAGATTTCATTGTAGATAGGTATTGATTTGTTTCAAATACTTTCTCTGTATCAGTTGATATAGTCGTGTGATTTATCTTCTTTAGCCTATTGATGTGGTAAATTACATTGATCTTTGAATGTCAAACCAGCTTTGTATACATGGAATAAATCCCGCTTGGTTATGGTATATAACATTACTAAATATGATTCAATAATATTTTTAAAGATTTTTTTGTGTCTATGATTATGAGAGATACTGGTCTGTAGTTGTTCCTTTCTTAAAATGTCTTTACCAGGTTTTAGTGTTAGGGTAATATACTGTGCTATGGTCTGAATGTTCGTGTTCCCCCAAATTCATATGTTGGAATTCTAACTTCCAAGGTGATTGTATTAAGAAGTGGGGCCTTTGGGAAGTACTTAGATCATGAGCATGGAGCCCTTATGAATCGGTGATCCCTTATAGAAGAGACGTAAGTGCCCTTATAGAAGAGGCCTAAGAGAGACTCCTCATCCCCTCCACCATGTGAGGACACAACTAGAAGAAACCATTTATGAAGCAGAGAGTGGTCCCTCACTGGACACCAAACCTGCCAGAGCCTTGCTCATGGACTTTCCAGCCTTCAGAATTGTGAACAATAAATTTCTATTGTTTATGAGCCACCCAGTTTGTGTGGTGTGTTGTTACAGCAGCCTAAATAGACTAAGATAACTGATCTCATAGAATGAGTTTGGAACCAATGCCCCTGCCTCTATTTTTTGGAAGATATTGTGGAGAATTGTTATTATTTCCTCTTTAAGTGTTCTGTTGAATGTACCAGTGAAACTATCTGGGCATAGTGCTCTCTTTTCTGGAAGGTTTTAAATTATTCAATCTCTTTGAATATAAGACTACTCTCCTTTGGGGAGTTTTGATAGTTTGTGTCTTTGAAGGAGCTGTTTCACTTCACCTTAGTTATATTTATGAGCATGAAGTTGTTTGTTGTATTACTTAATTAACCTTTTGATGTCTATGAGATCCGTTGTGGTGCCCTCTCTTTTGTTTCTAATGTTAGTAATGTGTGTCTTTTCTCTCTTCATTGGCCTGACTAAATGTTTATCAATTTTATTGATCTTTTCCAAGAACCAGCTTTTGTTTTATTGATTTTTCTCTGCTGTTTTCTTGTTTACAATGTTATTA
Source organism: Trachypithecus francoisi (assembly GCF_009764315.1). Lineage (NCBI taxonomy): Eukaryota > Metazoa > Chordata > Mammalia > Primates > Cercopithecidae > Trachypithecus > Trachypithecus francoisi. The sequence goes on along the minus strand of NW_022681462.1, from coordinate 42,502,370 downwards.
ATTTCTGTTGTATTTTATTACTAATTTCTGTTCTGTTTTATTACTTATCTTATTTTCCTTGCTTTAGGCTTAAATTAAATTAGGCTTCTTTCTTTAGTTTCTTAAGATGGAAACCTAAATGATTGACTGTATATCTTTTTTTTCTAATAAATATATATGTTTAACACTATAAATTCCCATTGTTCTGTTTTTTGTCACTATAGGTTAGTTTGCATTTTTAAAAATTCTATGTAAGTGAAATGTTACTGCTTGTGTGTTTTTTCCTCTGCTTTCTTTCACTCAGCAAAATTGCTCTCAGATTCATCCATATCCTTGCATGGATCAATAGTCTTTCTTTTCCTTCTTTTTTAGATAGAGTCTCACTCTGTCACCCAATCTGGAGTGCAGTGATGTAATCACAGCTCACTGCCACCTTGACCTCCTGTGCCCAAGCAATCCTCCCACCTCAGCCTCCTGAGTAGCTGGGACTACAGATGTGCACCTCCACACTCTGCTAATTTTTTTTTCTTTTTCTTTTCTTTTTTTTTTTTTTTTTTTTTTGAGATATAGTCTCTCTGTTACCCAGGCTGGAGTGCAGTGGCATGATCTCAGCTCACTGCAACCTCCAACTCCTGGGTTCAAGCAATTCTCCTGCCTCAGCCTTCCCAGTAGCTGGGATTACAGATGTGTGCCACCACGCCTGGCTAATTTTTTTGTATTTTTAGTAGAGACGGGGTTTCACCATGTTACCCAGACTGGTCTCAAATTCCTGAGTTCACGTGATCTGCCCCAACCTCCCAAAGTTCTGGGATTACAGGTGTGAGCCACTGCCCAGATGTCTGCTTCTTCTTTTTACTTGATAGTACTCCATTATATGGATGTGCCTCCGTCCATTTATCTGTTGCTGTACCTTTTGGATCATTTTCAGTTTTAAGTGATTGAAAATAAAGCTGCTATTAACAATCATGTAAGAATGTTTTGTGGACATATGCTTTCATTTCTCTTGAGTAAATACCTAAGAATGGAATGGCTGAGTAATATAGTAAATGTATGTTTACCTTTTAAGAAACTGCCTATCTGTTCCACGAAGTGGAGATACCATTCCATTCATATCAGCAACATATAAGAGTTCCAGTTCCTTCACATCCACACCAACACTTGGTGTGGTCAGTATTTTTATCTTTAGACATTGTAATCCATGTGTAATAGTATTTGATTGTTGTTTAACTTTGCATTCCCCTAGTTACTAATGGCATTGTGCTTATTTTCCATCCATACATCTTCTTTGGTGAAACAGATGTTCAATTTTTTTGTTCCATTTATAAAATTGGATTGTTTCCTTACTGTGATTTTGAGAGGTTTAAAATTTTTCTGGATTCAAGTCTGTTATCAGATACGTGATTCGCAAAATGTTCTCCTAGTCTGTGGCTTATCTTTTCATCCTCTTAATGGTGTCTCTACCACAAAGTGGAAGTTCTTAAATTTTATTAAGTTCAATTTATCAATTTATTTATGTGTCTTGCTTTTGCTCTTATATCTAAAATGTACTCGCCTAACTCAAAGTCTCAAGGATTTTCTCCCATATTTTCTTGTAGAATTTATATAGCTGTACCTTCTAAAATTAGGTCTATAGTCAATATTGAGTTAACTTTTATATAGGGTGCAAAATACTATTTCAAGTTCAGTTTTTCATCCATGTGGATATTCAATTGTTTCAGAACCATTTATTCAAAGAGTACTCCTTTTTCCACAGAGCTATCTTTGCAGCTTTGTTGAAAATCAGTTGTCCATATATATGTAGGTCTATTTCCAAAACATATATTTTGTTCTATTGATTTATTTGTCCATGTGTATGCCACATTGTTTTCTATTCCTGGGACTTTATAATAAGATCTGAAATCACATAATGTTAATCCTCCAACGTTTTCTTCTTTTTCAAAATTGGTTTGGCTTTTCCAGATCTATTGTGTTTTCATTTGAATTTTAGGATCAGTTTGTCAATCTCTACAAAACAAAATACTATGTATCAATTTTGAAAAGAAGCACTATCCTGACAATATACTCTTCTGACCCTGAATGTGGTATGTTATTTGGGTTTTATTTAATTCCTCTCAGGAATACTTTGTAGTTTTCAGTATACAGGTCTTCCCCATCCTTTGACAGGTTTATCCTAAGTATTTTATATTTCTGATATTATTATAAATGGCACTCTATTTCACTTTCTAATTGTTCGTTGTTAATCATATAAATGCAATTGACTTTTTAAATATTGACCTTACAGTTTGTACCCTTTCTAAATTCACTTATTAGTTCTAGTATATTTTTGTAGATTCACATATTTTTGCCATTATTTTGTTTTGTTTTATGAAAGAGGATATATTTGGTCTCTATTGGCCTTAATTGGAAATTGGGAGGATATGCTTTTTAAAAGTATATCTTTTTTTTTTTTTTTTGGTGAGACGGTCTCACTCTTTTTGCCAAGGCTGGAGTGCACTGGCGCGATCTGGGCTCACTGCAACCTCTACCTCCCAGGTTCAAGTGATTCTCCTGCCTTAGCCTCCCAAGTAGCTGGGATTACAGGCACCCACCACCACGCCCAGCTAATGTTTTTGTATTTATAGTAGAGACGAGATTTTACCATGTTTGGCCAGGCTGGTCTCAAACTCCTGACCTCAGGTTGGCCTCCCAAAGTACTGGGATTATAGGTATGAGCCACTGCGCCCAGCCCTAAAAGTGTATCTTTCTAAGATCAGTTAGCTCATAGATGGAGTGGTTATTTGAAATCAGGGCATGGAGGCAGCAAGAGCCAGCAGGCATGAAAACAGTGAGTCTGGTCTACTCTGGCGGTGGCCCATAAGAGGATAATTCTTAGAACACTCTGCCCTAGTAATGAGAGCAAGATATGTGAGCACTGGCTTGGGAGTAACTTCTGTGGATGAGAGTATTAAACCCCATGATGATTTAGTGTCCATCCTTAAGGGCTGCTTGCCAAAGTGTGAGACACCCATGTAATGGGATACTCTGCAGTCACTAAACCAGATGGCAAAAAGGTCATTGGCATGGAAAACGCTTGTGGGTTATTACTGTATTAGTTTCCTAATGTTGCATTAAATACATAGTCATGAATATGGTTGCTCTTTGTAAGCGTAGGTTCTGAGGCTTAGGCATGGAATGTTGGGGGTGATATTTAAAGTTCTGCCTTTATACAATTGCCAAATAAAAATTGGCATGATTCAAAACACTATGTGCAATAGAGTAACATTTTTATAAGAAAAAATGGGCCGGGCGCGGTGGCTCAAGCCTGTAATCCCAGCACTTTGGGAGGCCGAGACGGGCGGATCATGAGGACAGGAGATCGAGACCATCCTGGCTAACACGGTGAAACCCCACCTCTACTAAAAATTACAAAAAACTAGCCGGGCGAGGTGGCGGCGCCTGTAGTCCCAGCTACCCCAGAGGCTGAGGCAGGAGAATGGCGTGAACCCAGGAGGCGGAGCTTGCAGTGAGCTGAGATCCGGCCACAGCACTCCAGCCTGGGTGACAGAGCGAGACTCCGTCTCAAAAAAAAAAAAAGAAAAGAAAAAAGAAAAAATGTGTGTACAGTAAAAATTACTGGCAGTGTTTGTTCTTTACCCTCTAAAATATTTTACTATAAACATGTATCACTAGGATACCATGAGCAGCTTACATGAAACCTAAACTGATACAAATCCATTTGTATGGTGGAACTCAAGGTGCGTCTTCCCATAGACACAATGTTTTTGGGGTGATTGGAGCCCTATGACGTTCCACAAAAGATTTTAATAATAAGACTCTATGCCCCAGGCCTTATTTCTAGTGGGCAGTAATTTCAAGTTCAATTCAAGATGCCAGGAATAAATGGCTGTGTCCCCCTCATTCACCCACCCATGAAGAGGCATCAGTGGGTAAGGTGGCTGGTGACCAGGAGCTGTTCACATCACATCGACATAAGAAAATGCCACATCCTATATTCACAAGAATGTATGTTCTACTCTAGGCGAGGAAGGGCACAGCCGCCTCACAGCTGCTGCACACTAGGGCTGGCCTCTTCATAGGCATGTCTGTGTGTGTCTGCGTGTGTGTGTGTATGCATGTGCAAAAATGTGTACTCATGAGCGCACGAGGGGACACGTCAGTATGCACATGTGTGTGTGGCAGGTGATCTGAGTTCATTTATGTTGTCTCTTTTCCCAGAAGAAGAAAAGAGTCCACCAAGAGAGTTTTTGTTTAAGAGTATAGGTTTTATTGCAGATATCTTGAGACGTCTTTGAGAGGGTTTTCTCTTCCTGTCCTTACCTCTCCCCTCTCTCGCCTCCCATTCTCTCCAGCCTCACTGTGCAGTTGGTGACTGATTACATAAACTGTGGAGCATCTGCTCCATAGAGTCCTACTCAGCAAGGAAAGGGGGCATTGGATAATGACGTGCCCAACAGTGTGGATACATCTCCAGAGACTTATGCTGAGCAAAAAAGACATACACACCATGAGTCTATTATTCTTGAAATGACAACATTATAAAAATGAAGAACAGGTTATTGGTTGCCAGAGATGAAGGAGAAGAGGATGATAGGAGGTATAGCTATAAAAAGGCAACAAGAGGAACCCTGTGGTGATGGATACACAGACCCTACATATGGGATAAGATTGCATGGAACTAAACACACATGCATGGGTGCACACACACAATGAGGACAAGTAAAAGTGTATCAATGCCAATATTCTGGCTGTGCTATTATACTATCATATAAGATGTTATCTTTAGGGGAAACTGGATAAAGGGCACACAATATTTTTCTGATTTCCTACAACTGCAGAAGAATTTACAATGATCTCCAGATTAAAAAACTTAATTTTGGCCTGGGCCTGGTGGTTCACACCTGTAATCCCAGCACTGTGGGAGGCCAAGGCAGGAAGATCACTTGAGACCAGAAACTTGAGACAAGCCTGGGCAACATAGTAAGAAGCTATCTCTACAAAAGTAACAAAAATTAGCCTGATGTATTGGGGTGTGCCTCTGGTTCCAGCAACTTGAGAGGCTGAGGTGGGAGGATTGCTTAAGCCCGTGTGGTTGAGGCTACAGTGAGCCATGTTTGAGCCACTGAACTTCAGCCTGGGTGGGAGAGTGAAACCCTGTCTCAAAAAAAAAAAAAAAAGATAATTATTTTTCTTTAGAAAAAAAGCTTAATTTTAAAAAAGTGAGACAGAAATAAAGATTTTTCTCAAATAAAAACTGAGGGAATTCCTAGTGAGCAGATCTGTCCTAAGGACAGCTTTGCAGAAGCTCTTCAGACAGAAGGAAAACCTTATCAGTCAGAAACTGGGGTCGGCATCAGGCAGAGACGCAGGGCAGAGAAAGCATAAATGAAGGTAAAATAAGATCGTTTGTTTTCCTTATTCTTTTTTTATTTAATTCATTTTTTATTGAGGTAAAATATACATATATAATTTACCATCTTTACCATTTTAAGTGTATCATTCCATGGTAATAAATACATTATGTTCCTTTTTTTCCCTACTTCCCCTACTCTCTTCTCCTTTATAGTCCCTATTCTTCATTGATCTAAATTACTAATTATCGTTTTGCAGCTTTATTCCTACGTTTCAGAGCTAATTTTTGTTCAAGTGTCAAGCATGTTTTTTTCTTGCAGACCTGGGGTAGGCCTTATACCCATGGGTGGGTGGCTGGAAGGGCCTGAAAAGAACCCTGATGACACATGGTTCTCCCAGGGTGCCCCTGCCTCTCCCAGCCATGGACTCCAGTCTCTCTGAGAAGCCATAAGCTTTTGTTAGAGGGGACCACAGATGCCCTTGGCATGTGGGTGTTGTCTAGGGCTATGGGTGCGAGTGACAGATGAAAGGGCATTGGAGTCAGTCCAACATGAGTCCAAACCCCAACTCTGCCTCTTAGCAGCTATGTGATCTTGGGCAATTTACTTAACCTCTCTGGTCTCCAGTCTCATATGCAATAATACTTTTCAGGGTGGCAGTTGTCAGTTACAGGACCTAACACATGGGATAGACGCCATCACATAATGGATGCTGTTCATTTCCTTCCCTATTACGATATGTATCACTGTTCCTTCCAGTGAGTAGACAGTTGCCACACTCATATAGGAGACTCCATTCCTCATCAACATTCATAGGTAAGAGCTGCAGTGCTCCATCTTTTCCTGAGAGTTTATTCTCTGCAGGGAGGAAAACATAACTATCACTTCTCAGTTGTCCTCCAAACTTAGGTGAGGATCAAGTTTTGTAGGAGGTCTTGCAGCTTAAGAAAACAGATCTAAATCCAAACAGCCTGATGAAACAATAACCCCACCTTCTCCCATTCCCTAGATCCCCTTGAGAGCAGGGGCATTGTGTTGCCTTCCTGGTGGTTCCCAAAGCTAGACATCTGGACTTTAATGCAATTCCACAGTCCATTCTTTGTCCAGCAGTCAAAATTGTGTCTTTAGACATTTAAAATACGTTAGCAAGGCTTGAAAAGCCCCCATGCCTGACCCAGCCTCCTGTCTCTCCACTCTCCCCGTGGTTTACACTGCCCCAGCCACGCTCATCTTTCTGTTTCTCAACTTGACAAACTCATTCCACCTCAGGACCTTTGCACTAGTTGGTCCTGCTGCCTGGAAGGTTCTGCCCCTGATCTGAGCATGCAAGCCCTTCATCATCTTGTCCCAGTTCCAGGACTGCCCCAGCAGGCAGCCTTCCCTGAACATTGTTGAAAGCAGAACCCCTCCCTCCTCCTCCCTTGGCAGCCCTCTTAATTTCTCCCTGTTTGCCCCACAGCATTCACCACAGTCTAAAACCACCTCACTCACTTACATGCTTACTTGAGTTTTCTCCATTTCCTCCTTCAGAAACATCAGCTCCACGGGACAAGAGACTATGACTGAGAAATCCCTGGTGCCCTGATCTAGGCCCGGCACTCAATGTGGGTGAGTCCCAATATCTATTTATAAATGAATGACTGTCCCTTCCCTCCCTGGCATAGGGACTCACACTCTGCAACAGCAACTCTGGTCCCTGACCCCCCTGGAGAGCTATTTGTGGATCCCAAGCCATTCCCAGACCACATAGCTGGTAGCTGGCACAGGGGGAAGCATGCCACGGTCCAGTGACCCCAGACAGTCATTTAGGATGTGATATGGTTTGGCTGTGTCGCCACCCAAGTCTCAACTTGAATTGTATCTCCCAGAATTCCCACGTGTTGTGGGGGGTACCTGGGGTGAGGCAATTGAATCACGGAGGCCGGTCTTTCCTGTGTTATTCTCGTGATAGTGAATAAGTCTCACGAGATCTAATGAGTTTATCAGGGGTTTCCACTTTTGCTTTTTCCTCACTATTCTCTTGCCGCTGCCATGTAAGAAGTGCCTTTCATCTCCTGCCATGATTCTGAGGCCTCCCCAGCCATGTGGAACTATAAATCCAATTAAATCTCTTTTTGTTCCCAGTTTCAGGTGTGTCTTTATCAGCAGCAAGAAAATGAACTCATACAGGATATTAGCCCCAAGGATAACATTTTTGCAAGCTGGCAGACCTGGGCAGGAGATTCTTTTCTTTTCTTCTTCTTTTTTTTAATTGTTATATTATATAAAGATGGGTCTCACTATGTTGTCCCCAGGCTGGTCTTGAACTCCTGGGCTCAAGCGATCTACCACTTGGCCTCCCAAAGTGCTGGGATTATATGCATGAGCCACTGTGCCTGGCCTTGAAGGTTCTGAATAAGGAGTAACAGGGCATGTCTCCACTCATATACAGCCATGTATCCTGATTGCTTGCGATTAGGGAGCAGTGCTAATTCAGCAGACACCAAGGCAAAGAAATTGCACCTAGGGAAGATTTACTTCTTATTCTCTGTATCTGATGTCACCCCCATCCCCTCTAGCTGAGATGCACCCCACGCTCCCAGCAGCCCTCATGCTGAGGAATAAGCAACTCAGCTGCCTGTCCCGCATCCTGCCGAGCTGCAGCCAAGACCAGAGGGACTTTCCCCGCCCCCACCATACATGCACATCTATCCACAGAGGAACATCTATCAGGGGCTCCTGGAGAGAAATGACTACTCCATAAAGATTTCATTTTTGTTGGAGTCTATCCACAGCTCTATATAGTCATAAAAATTCAATAGGAAACTTCCATAAAAAAAGAGGCATAATTAAAAAGAAATAGGGACAGCTCCAGCAGAGGTTGAAGACTAAAGACCAAGAGGCCCAGCACAGATAGGGGAATTTTATGAGCTATCAAAGAAAGAAAAACACACCACACAGAAAATGCACGCAGTAGAGACGGTCCTGCCACTTTGAGTGAGGTGAGCCGACCAGACCCGGGTGCTGGTCTCTGAAGATGGGGGCAGGCACTCAGGCCCAGTGCGACACAGTAGCGCTCAAGAAATACTGCAGCTCCAAGTACTGGGAGCCAGTGGGGTGTCAAGTCTCCACTGTCGGACAGCCCTGCCCTTGTTGGATCCACAGAGGTCTGAGGCTCAGGACAAAGATAACCCTCTGAAATTTCATGACCTGACGAGCTGAATTGTTACCCCAGTGGTCATGGGGCTGGAGAAAGAGCTTTTAACTAACCTCTGGGAGACTGGATACTTAGCCAACATTCAATCAAAACACTCAGCTTCAAGGTACCAACTTGCTTTTCATTAGACTATTTTTCTTTTTGTTTTGTTTTGTTTTGTTTTTTTGTTTTTGTTTTGAGACGGAGTCTCGCTCTGTTGCCCAGGCTGGAGTGCAGTGGCACAATCTTGGCTCACTGCAAGCTCTGCCTCCTGGGTTCATGCCGTTCTCCTGCCTCAGCCTCCCGAGTAGCTGGGACTACAGGCGCCTGCTACCACGCCTGGCTAATTTTTTTGTATTTTTAGTAGAGACGGGGTTTCGCTGTGTTAGCCAGGATGGTCTCGATCTCCTGACCTCATGATCCATCTGCCTCACCCTCCCAAAGTGCTGGGATTACAGGCGTAAGCCACCATGCCCGGCCTCATTAGACTATTTTGTGATTACAAATACAATAGATGTTCATTGTAGAAATGTTGGAAATACAGAAAAGCAAAATGAGGATTAAAATTGACTGTCATCTTTCAACCTATCTATATGCATCTATCACCTTGACATTTTTGTTTCTCAATCTTTGGAAAAATGCAGGTCATAAAGAAGAAAATAAGAAAATAACAGGGTTGGATACTGAAAATCTGGGCAGGATAAGGGGAAAACTGCCATCCAAAGCAAACCAGAGACACAAAATGGCTGAGTTGTGGACAAAGTTTAGCGGTTACAGAGCAATCCTGCCCATCAGAATCCCAGGTAGCTCAAAGGAGAAACGGAGGCTTAAACAATGGGGGTGGGAAGGGAAGAAATGCAGAGGGATCCTCGGGGTTTTACAACCAAAAAGAAACAGTAAGGTTTGATCACCTCTCTGCAAAGCCCATGAGTATGTGTACATTTCTGTCTCCATTTCCAAATTCGACACAGTCAGCGATGATGGCGGCTTCCGGAGTCAGTACCCTCTGCCACATCTAAGCTATAACTGTGGTGGTGAGACCCACGTTTCTGGAGATGGGGTGACTGCTTTACCTGCAATACTGAAGGCTGGGAGTCATGAGCCCTTAGGGGTCATTCCTAAAGAGAACAGTGAGCCCCAGATATCCATAAACATAATTTCACAATTGGGAAGAGGTAGCTCTTGTTATTGCTACTATCTTGTTATATCACCATCATCATCATCATCATCATCATCATCATCATCACGATGATGCTGAAGATGGCAATCAGAGTAAGTCAGCAGTGTCTTAGACCAGGGCTGAACCACCTCTTTGGGTATAAGAGAGATTTAGAACACAATAAAAAGTGCTTTCCAGTGACTTTTTTTCCAGTAAAACATAGCTATGTTGAGTCCTAAGGGGGAAGATTTGACTCATCTTATGACTTAAGAGTTCCTAATTTTTGGATAGAGGATCATCTATGGGGAATCTGGCATAGCTTTTATAATGTGACCCTTGGCTCATGCCTGAGAAGTAGCCCAAAGTAGCCTTCTGGTTCCTCCTGCAAGCAGGCACAGCCCACCACTGAGTAGGTCACCCACGGGGTTCCTGGGGCACTTGCTACTGGGAGTAAGGGAAACATAACCAGGTGCAAAGCAGGTGAGGGACAGGGACAGGCCAGAAGTGCCTTTCCTAGGGCTGCTGTGTGTTCTACTCCTGTGGGATGTGAGCTCTGTGGGGCAGGGTGAACTCTTGCTTACCTATGTCCCCACTTTCACCATGGCCGTGGGCTCACCAGTGCAAATAAATATTTTTAAAAACATGTTTAGCTAAATGGACTCTCAGTAATAGAAAGAACTCTGGAGAAGGTTCAAGTGAGCCTGCTCTTTCCCTGCATTTGAAATAAAAAGACCAAAGCCTGGGCAGATGGGGAAACCCAAGGACATGTGGAGGCCACCTGCAGAGGCCACAGACGACCCAGCCCAAGGTGCCTTATGGCTCACATCAAAGGATCCTGTCCAGGATGAAGGCCACTCTGTGCATTTTCTTATTCCATAAAAAGCTAAGAACTTGCTAGGAAGATGGGGGGGAAAAGCCTTCCTAGGTTTGTAGAAAGGAAATTTCAGGGAAATTGGTTCTAAGATGCTCCTGAATTAGTCCTGATGGAGTTTTCCAGATTCCAAGAGTGTGGACTCTGGAGCTAGATATCCTTGGAGCAGACGGAAGTCCCCTATTTGTTAGTTAGGCCTTAGAAGGACACTTCCGTTCTCTGAACCTCCATCTGGGCATCTCCATCCCAGGTCGCAGCAGTAGCCACCTCGGTAGCTCATCTCAAAGATCACAAGATCCCTCAAGCGAAGCTCCTGGAAAGATGCCTGGAAGACAATTCCTGCTCAATAAAGGTTGACCACCATTGCTATTATTTCATTGCCACCCACCCTCCAAGAAAAAATCTTCTCCTGGAACTGTTTGGGATTGCCAAGACAAGTAGGAGGAATCAAACACACCAGTCACTTGACACTCATTGTTTCAAGCCTATGTCAAAATTGGCAAGCAGTGGCGTCGGCCCTCAGGGGAGGGAGACTGGCCATCAGACAAGGGATGGGGAGGGGGTTGCACTTGAAATTATTTACGATGTGCATATATTCATTTTCAAAAAAGCAGTTATAACAAAGGAATGTCGTTGCTAGTAATGAAAAATAATTATACAGATATTTTATAAGTTAAAAGACAATACAGGGACCCAAACCACAGTGGTAAATATATCTGCCCTGAATCCCAACACTCCTTCCTGGGCACAGGGACAAGAATTGTGTGTCTTTGGGTCCAGCAAGCAAAGCAAAGCAAACAAAGGTCTGGGGCTGTGAGGGGCAGAGCTGGGAAGCGGGGGAAGGTAAATTCAGGCTTCCCTCTCACCTTACTAATAAAGACATTGGAATCTCTTTTAGAAATTTAAATGTGCAATGAACAAAAAGAAAGGAAGCAAAATAATCATTACAAAAGCAATGATGGCTGTCACTTACACAGTACTTTCTACATGCCAGGAACTATTTAAGAATTATATAATGGCTAACATAATTCCAAGAACAATACTATGAGATAGGTACTATCACTGTTTAAGTTTTAAGTTCAGGGGTATATGTGCAGGTTTGTTACATATGTACATATGTAAACTTACATCATGGGGGTTTGTTGTACAGATTATTTTATCACCCAGGTATTAAGCCTAGTACTCATTAGTTATTTTTCCTGATCTTCTTCCTCCTTCCATCCCCCACTCACCCAACAGACCCCAATGTGTATTGTTCCCCCTCATGTATCCATATGTTTTCATCATTTTGTTCCCACTTATAAGTGAGAACATGTGACAGTTGGTTTTCTATTGCTACATTAGTTTGCTAAGGATAATGGCCTCCAGTTCCATCCGTGTGCCTGCAAAGGAAATGATCTCATTCTTTTTATGGCTGCATAGTATTCCATGGTGTATATATAACACATTTTCTTTATCCAGTCTATCATTGATGGGTATTTAAGTTGATTCCATCTCTTTGCTATTATATAACTGTATTTTTTTCTTTTTTCTTTTCTTTTTTTTTTTTTTTTGAGATGAAGTCTTGCTCTGCCATCCAGGCTTGGGTGCAGTGGTGGCCATCTCAGCTCACTGCAACCTCCGCCTCGCACCTCAGCCTCCCGAGTAGCTGGGATTACAGGTGCCCACCACCACACCTGGCTAATTTTTGTATTTTTACTAGAGACGTGGTTTTGCCATGTTGGCCAGGCTGGTCTCGAACTCCTGACCTCAAGTGATCTGCCCTCCTCAGCCTCCCCAAATGCTGGGATTACAGGCGTGAGCCACTGCACCCAGCTGTATCACTGTCTTTTTTAACAGATGAGAAAACTGAGACCCAGAGAATTTATGTAACTTGCCCAAGTCACACTTCTAATATGTGTTGGAATTAGGACTAAACCAGAAAGTTTGGCTTCAGAGTCCACACATGTTTCTATACACCTCTAGAATACATGGTCAATGTATTCAGATTAACAAATCTTTTTATTTGGAGAGCTCAAAGAAAAATAGAGAAAATACAACCGATATCCACAGAGCCAAATGGACAGATCTAAAGTCTAAGGGGCTCCTTGGTGCTGTCCTCACCATACATAAAATTTCTTCATTTGTCACAAATGGCAATGAGCACAAAGTAGAGGCCAAAATCAAGCATCTTTCAGTTCAAGCTTTAGGAGAAGGGAGAAGGCGCAAGAAAGGGGATAAGATGGAGTGGTGGGATCTAAAGCCCTGCAAGGCCTGAATGTGTCCCCTCGAAATTTATATGTTGAGACAACTACCAGTGTAATAGTATTAAGAGGTGGGCCTTTAGAAGATGATTAAGTCATGAGGGTGGAGGCCTCCTAGAGGGGATTAGTGCCCTTATAAAACAGGTGAAGCAGAGCTTGCTTGCCCCTTCCACCTGGTGAGGACACAGCAAGGGGCACCATCTATGAAGCACAGAGTGGGCCCTCACCAGACACCAAATCGGCCTGTGCCTTGATCTTGGACTTCCAGCCTCCAAAACTGAGAAACAAATGTCCATTACTTATAAATTACCCAGTCTAAGGTGTTTTGTTATAGTGTCTCTAATAAACTAGGGCAAGCCCCCAGCTGGAAACATCCATCTCTTCTAACAGTGCCACAGGACCTGGAACAAGTTAGACTCTTTTCACATCTTATCTGCAAGAAGCTGAGGGCTCTGTGTGTGTCTCAGCCTGGCCCTGCTCTCAAGGTTAGCATTGCACAACTGGAGGAGGTTTTGGTGACTTCTGCTGCCCACCTTGTTCTCCCAATAGAAGAGCCAGACCCCAGAGAAGGGAAGACCACCAGGTTCACAGTGGAGAGAGAGCCCCCTAGTCCCCTGCTGCGGCTACACTAGGGGTGAACCCCACCCCGCCTTGTCCTCTGGGAAGCCCCTCCTGACTCCTCCTTCTGCAGTCAGGCTGTTTCAACTCACAGCATGCAGTCACAGCACCATTCCCCGTATCTTTTTGGACACTAGTCCTGGCTGCATTGCCAGGATGTGGGGCCCTTGGGTTTTCCCTCTGCTACAGTGCTGGCCTGGCTGGATGGAAAAACAGGTCGACAAGGGTTTGTCCCTGAGGATAAAAGGGATATAGGCCTGTGGCCATCCTGGGGGTTATAAGCCTCTCCACTCCTGTCTTTTTCTGTGGAATATAACAGAACACTTGAAACTGGGTATTTATTTTTTCTGTTATGGAGGCCAAGAAGTCCAAGGTGGAGGGGCCACATCTGGTGGGGCTGTCTTGCTGGTGGAGACTCTCTAGAGAGCTCTGAGGCAGCACAGAGCATCAAATGGCAAGGGGCTGAGCATGCTCACCTGCTAGCTCAGGTCTCTCTTCCTCTTTTGTGAAGCCATCAGTCCCACTCCTATGATAACCCTGTGATTCATAAGGGAAGAGCCTTCATCACTCAATTACCTGTTAAAGGCACTGCCTCTCAATACTGAGGATTAAGTTTCAACACATGTTTTGGAGGGGACAAATATTTCAACTCTAGCAACTTCCCAGAAATTGACTCATTTCTGTTTCCTATGCAGCAGCTTCTTTACCTTTCAAAGGATCTGGTCCTCCTAACTCCAGGCTGCTGAGACGGGTCTGAGCAAATCTAAACTGTATCCTGGGTTCCTGGAGACAAGCTTCATGCAAACCCCAGGATGAGTGTCTCAGACTTGCCAGACCCCACTTAGCTAGCTGGTTGTCTGAGAGCACAATTAGAAAAGAAATGGCTCTGAGGAGACAGAGGAGATGCGTAGATAACTCTCACACACAATCTCACATACACCCAGCCTCACACCCTCACATACATACACGCCCCTCTCAGACACTCACACACACTCAATCTCAGACACACACACATTCAGTCTCACACACACAACACAATGTGCCAAGCATCTCCAGGTAGAGGTAATTAAAAGTTGATTTATGTCCACTGAGACTATAATGAATTTCTCCATGTTTCTATGATTGCTTCTTCAAATGGGGATGCTGACTTCTCTGGGGAAAAATATGGTGAAATAAATCTACATTTTGCTGCAGAAAATATATATTAAGGAATATGTAACATTGGTCTGGATATTACAGGAGTTATAAAGAAAAAAATCATCTATGTGCTTGCCCTATACCATACATTTCCTGCCTGATTACAGAAGGTGGGGAAGCATCTGCCTTTGTCAGTGTAGTGGATGGAGTTGATGTGAATCCACATGCATCAGCATTGTAGACAAATAAAGGACAAACCTGGCAAGATATGATGAATCTGTGCTCAATCAAAATTCATTCACCTGAATTCCAATTGGTTCATTCTTGCCTGGGTAAGTAATGGAACAGACATCACAGGCATTTCAAAAGGCCATGTCCATCCAATCATCAACATTCTCTCTGGATGCCTCTCTAAAGTGCTTTTCTCTAAGTTTACCTTTTATATTTTGTCTCTGAAACATGGTAGGTATCAGAATTAGTCCTTCACAGTTATAGATGCTGCTGTGTTCCTAACAAAGTCTGATCTTAGTTTCTGATCTCTGAACCCACAAGGGGTGTTAGTCTGTGTCACTCCAGGCAAGTGCTTTTATCTCTTGGGGCCTCAGCAAATAACGAAGCTAAAGCTATAGCAGCTCTTATAAACAAAGATAGTTCCAATGATTAAATCTAAATTCGTCAACCAGAAACACTCATTACTACTCAAATTGCCCACGGCCACCAAGAATTCTTCTAATAAACTTTCTTTCTGAGGTTCCTATGTCCTAAAAACCACACGTCACTTATCAATAATAATACATCTTGCCATTTGGGGTTGACCAAAAATGTACTTACTATAAAGCAGTGCTTCTGATGAGCAAGAGAAAATCTATGTCTTCAGGAAAACTATAATGTAATTCCAACCGAAAGTAATGACATTGCAGATTCGTGTTATGAATAACTGTATATTTTATACTTGGAAATACATAGTGCTTATAACTTATAGAAGCTGCCATTTGACTCCATACTACCCTCATGAACCCTTTTGGGATTCAGGAGCCTTGAGCTGAGAAGTACTGGGTCTGCTGTTCTCTAAGGTTCTGGTATTCTATGCAATTTGGTCTAAGAAATTCTGGCTGCCAAGGGGAAAGGATATCAGGGACTCTCATTTATTTCTGTGAAATAAGTGAGAATGTCTAATCCTTGTGGAAGTCAATTTTGGAATACATTTTAAGAACCATAAAGTGGGTATAGGAGAAGTTCTAGTTTTAATGATGATGGAGTATCCTCCACTGGCCCAATCCTCCTGTAGATAAGATTTATAAACTCTGACCAAAATATTTTTTAAAAATTGAAAGCACTGGCAGAGAGAAACTGAAGTTTGACCTTTGAAAGAAGGAACTGCACCCGTGATTCTTATGCTTGCCCTGTTTTTCTCTACGGACTGTCTCTAGTTCGCCAGGCAGAAAGCTGTGATCTTATTGCTTGAGGTGTTAGAGGACACCTAAAGTTTTTAAAGCTGAATAATTATTTCAACCAATTGCCCATTGCTCAATGATTGGGAGACAGATTTTGGAGTTTAAATCCTATCAATTTTTCCAAAAGAGCTGTTTGGAAACATCTTGGGCATTTCACTAAAATCCTAGGAAGAGGTCATACCTAAGAGTAATAACGATGCCCCCAGGATTAAAGATCTTCCCTAAGACTAAGGAAAAATCTAAATAGGCCTACCCTAAAGAGTATAAAACCAAGCTTCTACAACTTTAAGGTGATATTCCACAATTAACAGATTGATGTTGCCAAAGGAAACCAATACAATCCAGAATCTCTAAATCTATTATCCACAAAACACAGTATGTAATAAAAACTTATAAATATGAAAAGAAACAGAAAAAGGTGACTCATACTCAAAAGAAAAAAAAAGTTAATAGCAACAAACTCCAAAGTACTCTAGGTGTTGGAATTAGTAGACAAGAATTTTTGAGTAGCAATTATAAATATGTTCAAGGACATAAAGGAAAATATTTTCATAATGAGGGAACAGAGAGGAAATCAGGGAAGAAAATAGCAACAATTTGGGGGAAAAGAAAAAACAAAAACAAATAGAACTTCTAGAACTCAGAAATGAAAATTTCAGTGGATAAGCCTAATATCAGATTGGAGGCAACAGAAGAAAAGGTCAGTGAACTGGCAGAGAGGTCAATATACACTATCCAATCTTAAGAACATATAGAAAATATTTTTTAATGAAAGAATATCAGTGACATCTGGTATAATATCACATAGTTTAATATATGTGTAATTGCAATTTCAGAAGAGGAATAGAGAGAAAATATAATTGAAAATGTCTTAGATTTGATGAAAAGCACTAGCTTATAAACTCAGGGATCTCAAAACACTCCAAGGAAGATGAACACACACACACACACACACACACAAACACACACAGGCACAACACAGTCAAACCGTTGAAAAATTAAGAGAAAGAAAAATCTTGAGCAGCCAGAGGCATGTTACATACATGGGGTCCAATGATATAAATCATATCTGTTTTTTTATCAGAAGCAATGAGGTGAGAGATGACAAAATTTTACGATAACGAAATAATACTGAAATTCTATGTCCAGCAAAATATATCATTCAAAAAAATAAGGTAATGTAGACATTCTCAGTTAAATGAAGCTGAGAGCATTCGTCACCGGAAATATGAAAGAAAGTTCTTCAGATTGAAGAGAAATGACATCAGATGGAAGCTTGGGTACTGAGAATGGAAAGAAGATACCAAGACGTTGACAACCATGGATAGGTAAAATATGTGTGTAACTGTAAAAGACTACTCTCTTTGTCTTTCTCTAATTTCTTTAAAAGATTTATTGCTTTAAAAGCCTATTGCTTATCCCTGTTGTCTATGTCATGCTATACAAAGTGTATTATCTAACTAAGTGGGTACTAGAAATCAACAACCATAAAATATCTTTAAAATTTTCATGTAAAAATTAAGTAGCACACTTTTAGACTTATCAAAATAGACTTAAAAATAAAAGCCTAAAACTATAAAATTTGTGGAAGAAAGCATAAAAGATCTTTGCTATCTTGGCAAAGATTTCTTAGGATACAAAGAACACTAATCATACATTAATCATACATTTATTTTAGTAATAAATTTATTTTCATGAAATCCTTCTCTTTGAAAGAAAGAAAAAGAAAAAGAGATATGCCAGAGACCAGGAGAAAATATTCACAATATATTTATGTGGGAAAGGACTTGTATAAAGTATACATAAAGAATTTCTATAAATCCATAATAAAAAATACATAGCCAAATATAAAAAGAGTCCTAGAACAGCCTCGAAGTAGGTCTAATAAAAGGTCTAAAACAGACACTTTGCAAATGGTCAATAAGCACTTGCAAAGGTAGTCAATATAATGAGTAATTGGGGAAATGCAAATTAAAACCAGAACTAAATGCCATTTCCCATGTACTAGAATAGCTCAAATTATAAAGACTAAACGTACAAAACGTAGGTGAGGACATGAAGCAATTCTCATGCTTTGTCAGTGGGAACATACACCACTTTGGAAAACTATTTAGTAATTACTTATACATTAAACATCCACTTACGTATGGTCTAGCAATACTTCTACTTTCCAAAGAGAAGTAAAAACACTTGTCCACGAAATGACCTGTACTTGTTCTTATCAGCTTTATTCATGATACAGTAGTCCCCGCTTTTCCACGGTTTTGTTTTCCATGGTTTTCGCTACCTGTGGTTAATCATGGTCCAAAAATATTAAATGGAAAATTCCAGAAATAAACAATTCATAAGTTTTAAATTGTGCCTTCTTCTCAGTATCATGATGAAATCTCATGCTGTCCTGTTTTATTCCACCAGGGACAGGAATCCTCCTTCTGTCCAGTGTCTCCACACCATATACACTTCCCACCCATTTGTCACTTAGTAGCCCTCTCAGTTATCAAATCCATGGACAGTGTCAATACTATCCACAGTCAGTGTATATAAGGGTCAGTACTGTCCACAGTTTGAGGCATCTACTGGGGAGTCTTGGAACCTATCCTGTGGATGAGAGGGGGACTACTGTACTACAAAATTGGAAATAGCCCAAATGGCCATCAGCAGGTGAATGACTAAACAAACTGTGCTATAATCATACAATGAATTACTTCTCAGCCAATCTGGGGACACATGCAAGTTGCCACAGACCTTAGTGCTGTGCCTATGGTGAGAATAGGTCATGAGCAACCCCAGCCATAGACACCTAGGCAGGGACCCCATGAGGGTGGCACCTGAAGACCAGGAGGGAGAAGCTCTGTTCCGTGGGAGGCCAGCCCCTTCTCCCCAAATGCCACAGGGCACACACACCCACTTCTCCTGGCACCTGGGCTGCATTTTGGGAAAGGAGGGGAGTGGGGAATCCTTGAGCAGCATCAGAAACTTAGAACCTTCATGAATGTAAGTTTGAATACAGTGGAGATTACAAATCTTTAGTTAGTAAAATGAAATATTTTGTTGCCAACAGAAGGGGGTTGATATGGTTTGGTTCTGTGTCCCCACCCAAATCTCACCTTGAATTGTAATAATCCCCATTTGTCATAGGAGGGACCCAGTAGAAGGTAACTGAATCTTGGGGGCAGGTTTTCCCTGTGCCATTCCTGTAGTAGTGAGTAAGTCTCACAAGATCTGATGGTTTTATGAAGGGGAGTTCCCCTGTACATGCCTCTTGCCTGCCGCCACGTAAGAAGTCCCTTTACTCTTCCTTCGTCTTCTGCCATGACTGTGAGGCCTCCCCAGCCATGTGGAACTGTGAGTCCAATAAACCTCTTTCCTTTATAAATTACTCATTCTCAGGTATGTCTTTATTAGCAGTG
Organism: Trachypithecus francoisi; assembly: GCF_009764315.1. Classification (NCBI taxonomy): domain Eukaryota; kingdom Metazoa; phylum Chordata; class Mammalia; order Primates; family Cercopithecidae; genus Trachypithecus; species Trachypithecus francoisi. Next base: position 42,482,976 of record NW_022681462.1, on the reverse strand, counting down.
TGAAAACAGACTAATACAGGGACCTTAAGTGTAAGATGAGTTTAGGCATATACACAAAAAAATGAAAGTTAAATAGTTTTGCACTTCTGACATGCAGCTGAGCTACGCATGTGTTTCTAGAGGATCTAAATATCAGCGATGGGATCTGAGAGGAGGTAAGAGTAGGTAAGAGGAGAGACCTGAGTGGCCGGAGACCACAAGCACTCCACGTCTGGATTTTCATGTTCCTATTATTATTATTATTATTATACTTTAAGTTCTAGGGTGCATGTGCGCAATTGCACCAGGTGTATCCTGGTAATAAAAATTGCTACAGCAGGTCTCACTGAGCTGTCTTAGCTTAAGGTAAGCAATGCTCCCTTTGTAATTCAAGTTAATCAGTGCAATTTTGCCTCCAGAGAAAGGCTGTTTTCCACACTGACTCATTATGGGCTCTGAGAAACAATATGTCTGCATTTTCTCAAATAGTAAAACTTATTGTTAAAATAAAATTATGTTATTCTCACGAAATCCTGAAGGTCTTCAAGTGTTTTCCTTTTATGTCAGAGTCCAAAATCCTGGAAAGGCCCTGGTCTCTTCTCCAAGAAGGAATGGCAGGAGGAACCTCCCTTCACCCTCCCCTCACTCTACCCACCCCACCACCTTACCACCAAGAATAACCAGTGGATGAGAGGGGCATGCCAGTGACCTTAGATTCAAGATAAAAGCACGTGACATTCTTTCAGAGCCAGATAATTCTACAGACAAGTTGAAACTTGGGGGAGCAACCCTCCCAGTTTCCCCAGGGCTATTTGGGTCTTAGCACTAAAAGTCCCACATCTCCGGAAATGTCTCAGACCCACGCAAGCAAACCAGTAATGGTCCTCCTGCCACTAGGTCAGGACTTGTGGGTCAGAGGTCCTCCCTGCCCCCAGGGCAGCTGCCTCCTCTCCCGACCGTTGGAAAGGGTTCTGATGCACTGATCTACACCCCAGTTCTCCAGGCTGTGTGTTATCTCTGACGGCAGCCCCTGTGCCGCCAGCCTACCCACCCCCACATCGTGTTAAATTTCAACCACAATCTGCTGCCTTGGCTCTTCTTGGTATCTCTAGCCCAACGACAGCAGACGGCTTCCCAAGAAGACTGAGAGTTTAGAAAGTTTTTTGTTTTTTTGTTTTAATATCTTTGAGTTATCTGTAAATTTACTAACCTATCAATTCTGATGATGGAGTCTCTTTTCTTTGTTGTTGCTCTTGTCCACATTAGAGCTATATAATTCCAAAATGCTTGAACGTGATATGGCACCAACATTCACTTCACTACCCCAAGCTTTTACCCTCAAGTAAAAGATGAATTCGGGAACATGAGCTTTTTGTTTAGTTTCTGGTCTGTGGGGTAAAACATGTAACGAGAAAAGGAAGAACATGTAGATGGTCATTGCTTTTCAGGTGCATTGCAGAGACTTCTCTGTGAAGGGTGACTGCAGTTCTATACAGCCATGTCAGTCCACTGCATTCATTCATTCATTTATTCATTCATTCATTCATTCAACACACATACATTGCTTGGCAAAGTGCTTCTGAGATGCAACCAAAATAAAAACCCTGCCAGGATTCATTATGGCTGTGGTCTCCCTCTACCAAACCTCACAACCATTTTTGTATCTGATGTGTCCTGCAAACTGCTGTGTAAATGGGAGTTTTATGAGCAAATAGAAGGACCTGGCAACAATGCTGCTGTCTTAAGGAATAGAAGAGCCTGTTGTTGCACAATAGAGAGTGAGGGGCAGAAATCGGTGAAATCAGCTCCAACACTGCCCCTCCCCCAATACACCCCAGGTGCCCACTTCTGCTTGACAGATGCCAAGGTCTCGATGTCAGGACTGGGTTTTCAAGATACTACCCCATTTGTAAGGTGGCACTACAAGGATTCCTCAAGTCCTGAATTAATTCCACATAGCAGGCAATCCTGCATCACAGATTTGGAGTGCAAGCAACAGAATCTGCATCTGTGAACTCCAGCAGAGGGCCTCTGTGCTAACAGTTCCAGTAGTTCTCTGAGCCATGCGGAAGACTGGGTCATCGAGTTTGGGAACGAGATTGCCTAGGGGGCTGAGAATAGGAATGGCAAAATGTGGTCGGGGTTCATTGCTGAGGTGAACAAGTAAGCTCCCAAGTCTCAGAGAGCAGCATCCCAGCCACAGACTGTGCTGGCATGTACCAAGAAAGGAGAGGAAGCACCCATCCTCTTGCTCCCATGTAGACTGGCAAGCAGATCCACCCCTTCTCAAGGTATCACACAAGCGCAGGGGCCAGAGGAAACCAGGGGCTGCAGCGGTAAGGGTCAATGTGGGGTGGCCCCCAAAACAGCTCTTCTGACAAGGTTTTGTGGCTTTTTTTGTTGCTAGGCTGCTTCAAATACCACTCAGGGATACAGAAGGCTGTCTCGTAGGTCTTGACTGTAACTATCTGAGTCTGAATAATGGCCCCCAAAGACATCCACAAATCCCTGGAACCTGAGAATATCACCTTACATGGCAAAAGGGACTTTGCAGATGTGATTAAGTTGAAGATCTTGAGATGGGGAGTGGTCCTGGATTATCTGAGTGGGCCCTTAATGTAACCACTGGAGTCCTTATATGAAGGAGGCAAGAAGTTTAAAGAAGGGATAGCCATGTGACGATGGGGCAGACACTGGAGTGATGGACTTGAAGTGGAGGAAGGATCCACAAGCCAAGGAACATTGGCCACCTCCAAAAGCTGGAACAGACAAGGAAGCTGATCTCCCCAGAGCCCTGCCGACACCTTGACTTTAGCCCATTGAAACAGATTTCAGGCTTCCGGCCTCCGGAACTGCGAGAGAATACATTTGTGTTTTGTTTTAAGCTACCAAGGATGTTAGAACAGCAATGGGAAAGGGGTGCTGTTTGCATGAGAAAAGCAGGAAGACAGAGAGAGGAACTGTGTCAGCCTCGTGGTGTGTGGGGAGTCACATCCCGGGAATCCCAGTCTCTACCTCCTTCTGGGAAACATTCTCCCAGTCTCCCAGTCTGGAACATCTCCCTCAAATCCCAAAAAGACAATAGTGGGAATCCTCCGTGGTCCAGCAGAGCCTTGGGACAAGATGCAATCTTTCGCTAGCCCCAGGTGGGAGGGTTCACCCACCCTCAGCTCCAGCAGGTAGCCCCTTCTCAATCTCAGGCTGGCTGAATAGGTTCCAGATGCAAGAGGGAGACCCCCATCCCCTCTGGCAGCTGGAGTGTGTACTGGAGATCTAGGCACGGGCTTGCCCAGGCAAAGAGTGGAGAAGCTTTTACAGGAAAGCGTAAAAGCAAGCAGGGTTGACCTGGGTACTCCCCCAGTTCCCATGAGTCTGAGGCCCACGACTGGCTCATCGATTGCTTGAACAGGCACACATCAGAGACATCCAGATCAGAGTGGAAGCTGCTTAAGGCTCAGATGGTCCCAGAGTCACCAATGTTATCCTGGAGGTTCTTATCACAGAGTATGGGAAATGCCATACTATGCTGTGGGTTTGCAGAAATCCTCCAAAAGATGCAGAAACAAATCCAGGTGAAAATGGAATGCTTCCTAATGGCTCATTTTGTTCCAGCTTCAATCCAAAGGTATCTATCACAATATTTCTTGTACAATGGGTTATGCAGTGGGGGAAGGGAGATGCTTTACAGGCGTACTGTGGGGTGAGATACATTTCGTAACAGCTCCTGTTTACTGAAATGGCTTTCTACTGACAAAGAAAAAAAGTCCCGAAAAGAAGGGGGCCTGTTAATTGTTTGCTTCCTTTTGCTTTTTTGGTTACAACAGTAAAAACTGTCCTTCAAATTTAGTCCCAAAAGACATCAGAGTTTGACAATGACTAGTGGTAAACAGAGGTTCTTGGGTTATCAACTTCAGAGCTTCCTCCTCTACATGTGGGCTCGGGGACACAGAGCTGGTCCCTGCCCAGTCTCAGAGGCCGGCCAGACAGACAAGTTCTGGGTGTGTGAGACTGATGGGACTGGCTTCTCCTGACCAAGTTGGGCAACTTGGGGCTTTTAACTGCCTTGGGAATGAGGGTGGGTGCCTTAAATGAGGAACTAAGACAGGCCCTCATTTCCCAGCAGGGATGGTGCCACTCAGTCTGCAGAGTTCCCTGTTCCCAAGGCCTGTGAAGCAGGGGACAGAAGAGGGGCCTTTTTCAGGACACTGTTGTGGGGTGGGGTGTTCACTCGCTCTCCTGTGTCTACATACTCCTCTCCCCCTCTACTTCCCTCTCTTTGGGAACCCCCATGGGGCAAGTACAGGGAGATGGGAAGAAGTGGGTGGGAGGGATCTGGGCTAATGACCAGGGCAGCCTCTTCCTCCCTCTGGTCTCCCTCCACCCTCTTCTGTCCCTAGTCCCTGCCTGGACTTGCCTCCTTAATAGGTAACCCTTACATCTCTCCTCGGCCAGTCTCTGCACACTGCGCCCAGGGGTTCCTGATGCCACTGCCCTCAGAACATGCAGTCAGAGGCTCTGGGGAGCTAGAGGTCCAGGTGGGTGTGGAGAATACCACACGTATTCCCCCAGGGCAGCCAGGACATCCCATGGGGAGGCAAAAAGGGTCCTGTCCTGGGCTTCCTTCATCCTCAGGCCACTTCCTCACCTGCCCACCAAGCAGCAGCCTGCATGGTTAATGAAAGTTGGCATCCATGTGAGGAACCACCAAGACCTACTAGCTAGGTCTACAATCCAGGTTCTAGATACCAGGGGTTAGGAGGGAAGGACCACCAAGACCTACTAGCTGGGTCTACGATCCAGGTTCTAGATATTAGGGGTTAGGAGGGAAGGCCCAGGAGTGCCATTCCCCAGGTTCAAATTCCAGCTCCAAAACATCCTCCGTGTGCCCTGGCATAACTCAAGGTGCCCTCAGCTTCCCCATCCTTCAATGGCAAGGTTTTGTACTTGCCCTTAGAACTGCTTGTGAGGATTAAATGATACCTGACTGCCAAGGGCTTTGCACCAGCCCTAGTATGCGGTAGTGCCAGTTACAGAGGAGGAAACAGGCTCAGGGAGGTTGAGCACCTGGACTAAAGGAAGGGGTGGAATTTGAGTCCAGAAGGTCAGGCTGTCTTTCCGAGAGCTGACACCCACCAGCCTTCGGTGGGCTCGAGGACACATGGGGCCTGCCATCCACCTGCTGGCATGCATCGGGTGGTGTCAGGTGGGTCTTGGCACAGTGAATCCTGAGCAGAGGGCAGGGGGACGAGGGGGCGGCTGGAGCCCAGTTCGCTTTTGCGAAGCACTTCCTGAACTGCACATTCGGTTACCACAAAATGAGTCAAGGTCCCTTTTAAGTGGCTTGCTGAGCTTCCCTCTGATCTGGCACTGTCTCCCCGGGATGGCCGGCAGCGGGCTTCCCTGACGAGCTGTCGGGCCTGGCACCGAAACCCCTTCCCTGGGCAGCAGCTCTGCACGGGCACCACTTCACTCCTCCTCATGAGAATTCCGTGAGGCAGGGGTTGGTCTTGTTTCCACTTTAAATGGGGAAACTGAGGCTCGGAGAGGTTGGGTGAGTAGCCTTGGGTCACATAGCAAGTCCGGGCCTGAACTCTGGCCTGTCTGGTTCTTAGCTGTTTCGCTTGCTCTTCTGCCCAGCTCACAGCAGTGAGGGGACCCACGCTCACCTTCACTGCCTGGGTCAAGTAGTGGCCTGGGACCTCTCTGTGGGCCCATTTGCAAATCAAGGCTGGGGAAGTGAGGTTGTGTGGATGAAGCATTAGAAGCACCTTTTTACGTCCCAGAAGGAAACAGGGGACTGTGCTCTCCAGGATGAAAATACAAGGGTCCCCTGATGGACTAGTGTTATCCTTGTGGACTGAGTCCCTCTAAGAAATGGGTTGCTCTCCCCACAGGCTCAGCTTAAAGACCTTGTGTTTCCTGGACAAGAGAGGCACCCCCAAAAGGCCAAAACCCAGCTTCAGGCCCAGGCCCCTGGCCTGGATGGAGAGCAGGCCTCAGCAGGGAAGGGTCCTTCCTCCTGGGGCTTGCGGGTGCGGGTCACGCTCTCCTGGAAATGGGTTGCCCCAAGACCCATATGAGTCTTACTCAGATGTCTCCTTTAGGGTCCCGGAACAAGAAGGAGGGATTCCCAGTGATACCTGGTGAGTAAGAGAGAAAAGGAAGCGGGTACATCCAGAAACACAAGCACGCCGTCAGACAAGAGGGCCTGAATGGCACCTGTGGTGATTGGGTCTTTTTGTTTGCTTTTGTTTTTGTCATTGTTGTTTTGAGTCAGTTTAGGAGTTTTCTTAGTAATGACTACTAGGAAACTCCGAGGGAAACACACACACACACACACGTGAAAGAACAATGCTGGGTGATGACCACGGCTCAACCAAACGACATTTTTGTCATCCTCACACATCTTGTTGAAACGGAAACAGATCTGGGCCTAAAGTCTTCACATCATTTTTCCTGATTCTCTTTGTCTGTTTTTAAAAGTAACTTTCAATCAGAGAAATAATGCATAGCCCTCCTTGTAAAATATTACAAGGTGATAAGTAAGGCTCAAGAACTTCTTGGCTGCTGCCTGGACCCAGGGGCCCTCCCCAGGCCAGCCACTGCGCTCTATTTGCTGTGGGTCTTTGCAGTCTGGGTAGAACTTTTTAAGCATTTCATTGCTACTACTTAGCTTTTGAGAGTGGGTTCAGTGCTGGTGACTGAGGCATATGCTTAGAGAACAGTGTCCCTGAAGTCAAATCTCAAACTTTCCCTCAATGCCTCTCTCCTCAGAAGGGCCCAGAAAGGTCTGAATTGCCCTGAGAGTTTTCCTCCAGCAATAGCTCAGTCTTCTGGGCCCAGCCATGGTTGCAAAACTTTCTCACACAGCCCTCAGCTAGCCCTCCACAGTGTAAGCCTAGGCTGCTGGGACAGACATTTCTATTTTGCAGGTAATTAACAGAAATCTCCATAGAGTTAAGAGTCTTATACAAAACTACCTACCCTGGCTGGTTTTACCACTATAGCAGGGACTCCTTTTCTCCAAGTCCTGCCTCCTCACCAAGGTCTCAGGTGATGAGGGCCTTCCAGGCATGAATGTCCCACACCCGTGCTTCTGTCAGAGTCCTCACACTCCCTGACCAAGCTGCTCCTGCCTCAGTTCCAGGAAGCTCTGGGCCTGTGTTCTCCCAGGGAGTGGGGCTTCCCATCTAGTCCTTCAAACCAGGAGCCCAGGGGTATTTGTGAGGTTCTGGGAGATTCTAGGAGTCCATAAATACCAGACCTTTAAGCAAGCATGGTCAGCAGCTGGTGATAAAAATGACGGAAAGCGACACAGCAATCTGTACTCCAACCCTCCAAATTGAGTACCTGGGGTTGCAGGGAGCAGGGCCACCAAAGTCCCCAGTGGGACTGCAGTATGGCTCTGAGGGTGGATATTGTATGGCTGGCAGCAGTTCAGGCCAGTATCCTCAAGTGGGACAGTTCAGAAAAGAGGTAGAAAAAAAGATAGCATGAGAATCTTTAGGACAGGAGCCAGATCAGTCTTCCTAAAGAATATTGTGCAGACGTGCTCTGCACACAAACCTTTCCTTCCTAAAGATCCAGAATATCTAGGAAGATTCATGTTCATCAGCATATTGAAAGCCCTGAGAAGTCCTGCAATCATGGAATATTATAATAATAATGATAATAATAGCCCAAGGTTTTCTTAACTTACTAGTCCAGAGAACTCTTTTCTAGCGAAATTCCTATTGCTCTCTCCCCATGGAGCACACATTGTGACTGCTGGCCTGGTCCATCTGGGGCAAGGAGCAATGCTGATCACAGTGCTTCTTAAGCAGCTGTGAACTTCCACAGCCTCGCTGCAATGGTCCTGGCCCCCAATCTTACTTCAGATAGATTAGACAGATCCAATGTCTAAACCCTAGATTACTGATAACAATTTTAGTGACTTAGATCTCAAACTATGGGGTTTCAAACTATGGCCCAGAGGCCAAATCTGGCCCTCTGCCTGTTTTTAAAAATAAAGTTGTATTAAAACACAGCTTCTGCCATTCCTCTATGTATTACCTGTGGCTGCTTCATGCTGCAATGGCAGAGCTGAGCCGTTGTGATAGAGACTATGCAGCCCAGCAAAGCCTAAAATATTTACTATCTGGCCTTTAGAAAAAATGTTTGCTGAACCCTGGCTTAAACAGAAAATCAAAACTCACCTAAAGGATTGGTTCTGTAAAGTCTCAATAGCATGGGAAATTTAGATTTAAAATCTCTGCAATTTGGACCAAGCCAGGTTCTGCTGTAGTTGTGTTGTTCATGTAACAGGCCCAGACTACGGTTCAAGTGTAGACAAGGGTGTGTGTGGGTGTGTGTGTGTGTGTTCATGAAGAGACTGAGAATAGAAACAGGGTGGGGAGGAAAGAGAGATGCTTTATGGCTTAAGAATATTGAATGTGGAGCCAGAGCAGGGGAAGTTGTGCCACCCTTTAAGCCTCAGCTTTGGTCGTGTGAGAAACCTGGAGATAATGTAACTGATGGCACAGGGTTGTTGTGGACGGAAAATGAGCTCCTGTGAGCAAAGCATCTCTGCTGTCTCTAGAAGACTCAGCAAGTCCTGGGGACTCCTCTGCATTTCTTGTTCAGTGCCCAGTGTGCATTAAGTGCTTAACAAATGGGCTCCTATTCGGGAATTATTCACGCGACACACAATCTTATTTGGGGAACAGACAACATCTGCGCAAGATAAAACTTCCTTCTTTCCTTTTAAGGTTGGACATTACATTCTAATTTGGGTCATCTCCTGAGCATGACCTTCAGCCAGCCATTGCTCACCTTAAGTGCAAATAGGGCATGAGTGACGTTCCACGTATAAACCGCATGACAGCTCGAAAAGCAGACGGTCCTGTAAGTGTAATCCACAGACTGAAAATGACCCACGGCAAATGGCAATGCGTGCATGACTTTTGTGCTGGAATTCATGATGGAACATTCTGGATTCCTCCCAGCAAACCTGAGCTGGTCTGCTCTGTTGGCCAGTGAGGTCTGCCCAGAGAGACGCTGGTGTTTATCTGCCATATCCTTTAGTTTTTATTGCACTCAGTCGCCTTGTATATTTAATGGGGAAATTTGCTGAAATGGTTACTAAGCCACAGGGGGAAAGAAAAGGAAGGGGGTGGGGACACAGTCTCCGACCCTGAAGTTGGCAAAGTTGCCTCATTAATCAGACCTGTGTTGGGATACGACGTTATTCATGTTTAGGGCATTAAAACTTGAAGCTAAAATTGTAGCAGGCAGTAATTTGAGTACAGGCAGCCTGTCTCTCTGCGATAGATTTATGATGTTTACTCAACAATGGATGGGAACTTTCAGGGAAAGACTAGCGCCCTCACCACCCCCGCCTTTTCAAAACACATTGTCAGGCCACAGTGATCAGGTTCCCGATTTCTGTGTGAGTATGCAGAGCCTTTTTAAAAGTCTTCAGGGTGATGAGAGCAGACCGTGCTCGATCTTCCCCATTCTGAGCTCAGCGGAAGTAGGAAAATGTGCAAGGCAGATGGAATGAGCTGTCTACCAGGCGTACGGTGGTTGCCACACTCTCTGACTACACTGCTCTTCCTGACGTGACCGGTGCAGTGCCGCCCCCACCGGCCTTGATGTTGAACCTGGAACATCTGACCACTGTGTCACCTCGTTAGGACCTCAGAGAATTCCCAACAAAAGTTTCCATGTTCCCGGCTGAGGGTCTTGCTTTCCTGTGCTTCAAGGTTACAATTCTTGGAACTGACTGCTGGGAATTTCAGGAAAGTGAGGGTTCCCATTTTCCAAGTTTTCCCACCTCCTTTCTGTCATGACACACAGACAGACGGAGGCCACATTGATCTCTGTGAGTCCAGGCAGACTTTGCCTTCAGGTCTCACATAGCAAAGGAAGAGGCCTCAGCCCGGTCTTGGGTCTTACCACTCAGAGGGGAAACCCTTTCTGTCAGAGGATTCCTTTAAGATGTGGCACAAAGACCATTTATACTGCACTTGGACAGGAAGGCCCCCAGGTGCGTGAAAACACTTCGGAGCGCTCATCTTCTCTCTCTGGCACAGGTGTAGCAGGGATGAGACCCAGTTCTGGTCACTCTGGCTGTTAGCTCTGCTTTTAGCTTTGCCATGGGCCTGGTGTGTTGATGATGAATTGCAGATAATACCACCAACCACATAGGGCTGTTTCGCAAACTAAGTTGACATTGTAAGCAGTTTGGTTAAACAAACCGACTTTGAGTATGGGCTCTGCCACCTCCTAAGGGGGTCATTTTGGGTAAGTTGCTGGTTCCCTCTGATCTTCATTTCACCATCGTGAGATGGGATGAAGCTATTATCTGCCTCACTGGGCCATTACTGAGTATGTGGAAGTGCTTTTTTTTTGATAAAATATGCTCATAGATTTTCAATAAATGTTAGGTTCTAGTCTCAATATTATGGAAAGATGCACTTCTTGAATGTGGGGAAGAAACAAAGGAGATTGCATTTTATGCCAAAGTCATAAGCACTGACGCATATCAAACCACAGATATTTCTATCATCCAGGCTCTGGGGGGATCGACTTGCCGCCCTATCATGTGACACTTAGATAAAGGATATGAAAGTCGTGCCTCACGTGGACACTATAATTTTGTAAGCTTTTCTTTAAGAGGGTCCCTGACTTTCCAGTCTTCTGTGTTTGTTTTGTCATTTAAGTTCGTGTGCTGCAACAGATTTAAAGTAGACACTGCTTCCCCCTGCCACACCCGGCGGTAAACACGAGAATTTTTCAGTTTGAACTAAATACAAGAAATATTAAGTTAGACTTAAAGAAATAGCCCCCAACTTGCAACAAGTAGGGCAGTAAATAAAGGGAGCCCTTTTCTACAGGGGCTGAGTGGGAGAGGAGAGCTCAAGGGATTTCGGAGGTGAAAGTAACTGTGATGATTTATCATCAGGGAAGACTTATTTACCCATGGAAGGAATACTTTAAAATCAACCTTGTTCATAAGGCATGTTCCTATGTACAGCACAAGTTACATACAAGTATTTATGTAGTTTTGCAAGGAGCTTGCAAGGTTAGAAATACACACACATGCACCCATATATATGAACTATGTTCACTAACACTACCCATGCAGTCTTTGAAAAACTTCTGTGGATCATCTGGCTAGGGAACTGTGAGTCTCATCTGTACCCACATGAGCCCAAAGAGGAGGGGCCCTGTAGAAACAAGAACCAACCAACAAAAAGCAGTGACAACAAGCACCATCACAGCAACATGAGTTTTAAAGTGCATCTTGAAATAGCACAGAGTTTTCCAATTTAAATAGTTTGGAATGAATCAAAGAGAAAAAAAAGCATTCATTAGATACAACTGAATTTCTCAAAAGTATATTAACACAGCCTACAAATAAATCCTCAAATGTACCACTCTCAACAAATCTTGCATTGACTGATATTTTCTGTCAACCAGAGAGGATGCAGGTAGGAAAATGAATGAAATTTCCATTCTTCAGTGTTTACCTGATCTCTCAGATTGTTTGCTTTGGGGAAGTGGCTGCTGCAGGGCTATGGGAATGTGTGAAACACTTTGTTGTGAAGCCAGCTGAGGCCTTCAGGACCAAATCGCCAAATGAATGACAGAGGACCCTCGCAGTAGCTTTGTCTGTCTGCAGAGCGGACTCCTGTGAGTGTTCATAACATTTAAAGAAGTGACAATGTCGGGAGAACGGAAAAGGGTGCTAATGATTTACAAGCGAAGATAAGATATTATTAGGAGTACGAGGTCAATCAGATAAAGATACCATACACACAACTTGGATTTGGGCCCATTCTTTAATTTATTCTGAAAGGAAGAGGAGGAGGAAAGGATGGGGCCTGAGAGTGTCAGCGATTGGCTTCCCACGAGCTGCCTGTTTTAACACTCTTTGTGATTTATTTCAATCCCATCTTTTAAAAAGGTACAGCAATTTGTTCCATCTTTCCTGCTTCCTTCTCCTCTTCCTCCTTCTTCTAAGATGGCAGGGAGAAACTTTCTTCGAGGTCCCATCAACACTGCCATACAGCTTAGAAGACTGGAGATATTTATTCTCAATGTCCTCAGCTTACTTTCCAACAGGAGCGTTATTTGAAAGACGGTCTGCCAGCGTTCAGCTGAACAGATACAAATGAATAGTGAGGGGAGAGAGTAGTTCGAAGGCTGGGGTTACTCTCAGGTCTGATGAACCCTCCAGCACTCGCCATCAGCAGCTACAATGTTGATGAGACTCCATCACAACTTCGGATCAAGAGAGTTTCTTTATTCCTCCAAACCTTCCAAAGCACTTTATGGACCTTGTGTTTGGACAACACCTCCATGAAGCTTGGAAGCCAAGAAGTCACATCTTCACTGAACAGTTCAGGAAATTACAGGGCAAAGGTGAAATATGACCTTCGAGGGAAAAGCTGGCGGTGGAGCCCAGGTCTTCGTTTTGCTGGGATGGTTCCCTGCCATTATTCTCCTTTCTCACGAAAGGATCCTGCACAGTCGATTTACGGCATTTGTAAATAAAGGTGGCTATGTCAGCCTCCTGCTCGGAGAAAGGAAGGCAGTACCTTGAATGCTGAGAGAGTATCTCAAGCTTACTCTTTACTTCCATTACAATATCTCAGAAGTTATAACAGATGAAAACGGGGCGAGGTGGTCAAGGTGAGACCAGGGTCAGCAGGGAAAAGGCGTGTGAGGAGTTTCTCATTAGAAAACACAAATGGGGATTTGGATTGGTTCTTTTTCTTGTCTCAGAAATCTTCTTCAGAATGATTTCCCCACCCCCACTTTGTCTTTGAAAGTTTTGCCATGTTTGAATTGGCATACTTACACATTGTAATGATTTTTCTTTCATCAATTAAAAACAAAGCTATTTTTTGGCCAAGGGTCTCCTGAAGCAAAGTTAAGAAACAGAATAAGAAGGTTTTGAGTCATGCACAAGACTAAAAATTAGCTAATAAAAACCCCTTTTCCCCCTATTTCCTCAAAAGTCAGTTCTCAGAAAAACAATTCTGGATGCACCCTGTTTACCTGCAAGGCTAAAAGTTCAAGAAAAGAAAGACATCACAGTATTTACACTCAGGCAAATCACTGTTCATCTATCGCGTCTGACCCTGCAGATTTGGGAGTGGGCCCCTGTCCTGCCTGTCAAAGGGAGAGGAAGCAGTGTCTGGTTGGCTGGTCCTGTATTTGCTCCTGGTGTCTCACTGTCCACCACCAGTTTTGTTTTTGTTGTTTGTTTTTGTTTTTTGTTTTTTCTAAGACTGCTGGCATCCCTTCTTTCTAGATCATCTTGTCTTTCTTCTGATATTTTATTTTCATGACTAAGATCGCTAGGACCCCATCAGAGTATTTTTCTGATGGCACAATGCTACTACTTCCTGATGTATTTATTTCATTCTCAATATTTGAACCTTTGAACTAAAATAATAGTGATAATAGCCAGCATTTATTGGCTTTGTGCTTTGTGCCAAGCATCATGCTGAGTGGGTTCGTACCTTATTGCAAAGGTCCCCCCGTGCTGCTGGGGTAGGTGTCATTCTCCCAGTTTATGGGTTTGGAAACCAAGGCTCAAAGAGCTCCAACAACTAGTGGAAGGCTAAGCAGACCAGACTTGGGCACTTCTCCACTTCCTCAGCCTTCCAAGAGGGGCCCCAGCACTGATCTTCAGTCTTCAGACCTAGGTCGTTCTTGCCTCAGGGTGAGACAGATCAAGGAAAGTCAGTTGGTTGTTAGCTAACAAGAGCAATGTTCTTCCAGAGGGGCAACAGTTGAGGGACAGGGCTGGGAGCTCCTGCTCCTGGAGGTCAGGTGGGCCATGCAGGCAGTGGGCAGGGAGCTCCTGCTCCTGGAGGTCAGGTGGGCCACCCCTCCACCCATCAGCATCTTGCAGCCAGGCAGATCCCTGTGGAGGCCCCTCAGTGACAGAGGGAAAAGCCCCCAGCAGCCCGGAATTGGCCTCATTGAGAGTGTCCCCAAGAAGAAACATATAGGGGATGCCAGCAGCCCAGAAGGCTGGAGAGGGAGCTCATTTCTTCTCCGTCATAGCCACTGCACACAAAAGTTGGAGCCAAAAGCATCCACAAGGGTCCCTATCCAAACAGGGCAGGAGGAAGGAAATCCATTCAGTGATTCCTCCCTGGGAACATCTCTCCAGAGGCCTGACTATGCAGCAGGAGCTAGCTGGGCTGCAGAGACACAGCCAGGGCCCGTCCTCAACAGTCAGGGTGCTGGGTGGATCTGGTCTATGCTTGCTGCCTGTGGGCCTGAGGCCCCAACCCACACAGCAACACCATTGCACCCAGTGGCTTCCCAGTGCAGCCATGGTGGATGCCCAGGGACAGGCAAGAGTGAGACCCTTCTCCCCACCAGCTCCCAGGGCACAGAGGCTTCTCCTGTGGTGGTGCCACATGGAGCCATGCTTGAGTCTGCAGTAGGTCTGGGGACAACCACATACAAGCTCAGGAGGCACACATGGCATCACGTGTCACCTACAGCCACTCCACACACCAACACATAAGCACACAGGTACCAGCATATACCCACCGCACACACCCACACACATCACAAACACCTCACTCCACATGCAACATAGACACCCACACCCAGCCACACACAATGCACATGTACCACAAACATACATACTGCATGCACACACAAGCTACAGAAACCTACGCTCATACTGCACACATGTCATACCCACATCCAGCCACATCACATACTACATCCGTGCACACATCCACCAAGACACCCACACTTATATTCACCCATGCATTCCCACACACCATACCACACCAAACATTCTAAACACATAGGCATGTATGCACAGCTATACACACACACCATAGATGTACACTCACACACACACACAACCACCCCATGTGCATATAGGCACCCACGCACCAGACAACCCATGTCCTCTTCTGCACCCACACCTGTGTCACACATTAAGGTACACAGAACCCATATGACCTTGTCACACACCCATACCCACACACCCCGAACACACACATGCTTGAGTGCACACTTTCGTTCTCACCCCCCCATGGCTGGCTTTGCTTCCACTAAGGCAGCCTTTCCAGAACTGTCGAGGAACTGCCAAACACCCTTCCTTTTAGAGATGACCGTGTGTTGAGGAGTCAGTGTTTGTAAAGCAACTTCTTGGGAAAATATAATAGCAGATATAAGGTAATCTAAAGTGAGGGTATCCATACCAGATAGGCATTGTCAAGCGAGGTCATGCCTGAGAGCGAAAGGCAGAGCTGAAAGGAATTATGAACTCATTTCTAATAGGCATGGACAGGACCACCCTGAGCAAACTCGGGTACATGGTCACCTCGCCTGCAGGGACCAGGGACAATGCTTACAGAGTCAGTGTGTCTGCTGCCTATCAACCCTCTCGGATATAAAAATAATGGGATAGGAGTTGGTGGCAAGGGCTGGAGGTAGAAGAGTCATAGTTTTTTATGGTATTTGTGCATTCCCTTCTCAAAGTCCCTTCTGGCAGGTGGAACTCATTTCTCACTCATTTCCTTGCTGCATGTTGGTGGTTCTCAAACATTCCATCCTCTGCTCCATCCCCATTAGCTGAGTCGGGGAGGCCTGCCTGGGGTCCAGGAGTCCCTGACTGATGTCTCCACCCTCTGATCAGCTCCTCTGAAGAATAAAGACCGAATGCACTCCTCTAATAGGTACTCAGCACCTAACTGAGGCGAACATAAAGAGCAGAGCTAGCAACTGTGACAGCCCCCTGGGATCTTGCTGAAATGCAGTTTCCAGTGCTAAGGGGTCTGGGTGGGGCCTCTCCCTTTTTGACCCAGCAACATCAATTTTTTTTATTTAATTTTTTAATTTTTTAATTTTTTCGAGAGAGAGTCTCACCGTCACCCAGGCTGGAGTGCAATGGCACAATCTCAGTTCACTGCAATCTCCACCTCCTGGGTTCAAGTGATTCTCCTGTCTTAGCCTCCCAAGTAGTTGGGATTACAGGTGCGTGCCACCACCCCCGGCTAATTTTTTGTATCTTCAGTAGAGACGGGGTTTCACCATATTGGCCAGGCTGGTCTTGAACTCCTGACCTCTTGATCCACCCACCTCAGCCTCCCAAAGTTCTGGGATTACAGGTGTGAGCCACCGTGCCTGGCTACAACATCACTTTTGAGTAGTGGGCAGTTTTTGCAGAACAATGTCCACCCTCATCGCAGCCCGTGTGGATCCTTACACAGCCCTGGCAGGAGGCAGGGCCAATGGGGGCCACCGGTGCCCCCTGCTGAGGAGACTCCAGTGGGGTCTGCAGCAGGAAGGGGTGCCAAACGCTCAGCACCCATCAGTCAACTCCCAGTCGCCCTGTTTTCAGCCGTTGTCTGGTGTCACCCTTCCCAACTGTTGCTTACCGTTCACAGTCCTTTTTAGGGAAGAATGACATTTGATTTAACACATCTACAAAATATAAAATGGCAGCATAATAGAGGGATAGGGAGAGGTTCACCACTCTGGACTTAAATATGGGATGCAGCATCGCATGACCATTTTTGTGATATGGGAAAAATTGATTGTCCTCACTAAAACTCAGTTTTCTTAACTGAAACAAAGGGATGATCACCTTGCCTCTGGGGCCTGCCTATGCACACTGGAAAATAACATTGTAAACCATCAAAAATGTCTCCAGAGCAAGCTAGAACCTTAGGTGGTAGCTGGGATGATTATAAAGGTGCACATTTTAAAATCCATCTATGTAGACAATCATCACTGAACACACTAAGTACCCTAGACCTGAGTAGAGTGAGGCTGAGGTTCACGCGGGACTAAGGGAGAGGGAACTGGAATCTACCCCATTCCAGCAGGAGCACTCAGGACAGCTTTCAAGATCCTGCTAAGTCATGTAAAGCATGTAACAGACCATGATTCCAGCAACAAGAGCATCATGAGAAGTAGGTGAATCTCCAAAAGGTAATCCAGGTCTCGCATTGGAGACAGCAGTCCTCTCTAAACACTTGTGAGGCAAAGCCAGCTATTCCTTCTCATGGACTCTCTTTTACTGCATAAAAGCAAATATGACTCAAAATTACTTTAGTTTTAATAAAACAGACATTTAAATCTGGAAATTTCAAGTAGAGCCATTTGTCAGAAAACCTCAGCAAAAATAAGCATGATACAGCTTGTCTAGATCTGAAACCCTCACTGCTTTGATAACTGAGTTAAAGAACTCAACACGGGGGTTGGCTTAGGTGAAGCCAGATAGGGCTGTCTCAGCCACAGTGCATTTCTGAGCCAAGTGCTCACACACGGAGCAGGGGAGGAAAGCGGAGTGTTCCCACCAAGTTTCATCTCCACCAGATTAGTTTTCTCTTCCTGCCATTTTTGATAAAGTGAGAACATGTGGATCCAACAGCTTCTCAGGGGAAGGAGCTGCCTAAAGCCCATGCCAGGGAGGCCACATGCGGCCCTGTCAGCCTGGTCATGGGCACAGAGCGTGTGGCTCAATCACATTCTTGCTGTAATTCGAGTATGTGCAGATCTCACTTCAGACAAACTTGCAAACATCTTAGAGATACTGGAGAAAAAAGGAGAGAGTCGGGAAGACTGGGAATAAGCAAATACCACCACCATTTTCCAGGGGAATGGATTCTAAAAACTACAGAAGAACAGACTTCCTCCAAGTTCCGAGAAAACCCAGAAGAGACATGAAACAAGGCTCACAAGCTTTTGGGAAGAAAGTGGTGGTCTCAAGGAAGCAACATAAGTTCTCTAAGAGAAAGTCATTCCATGCTAACCTCATTTCCTGTTTTGACGAGCTTCACCAGAACAGTCGATTAGGGGAATGCCCCAGAAAGTGTGTCTTGATTTCAGTAAAGCATTTGAAAACCTCTCACCCTATCCGATCTAAGATACAAAAGATGGACCAGATGATGGTGTGACCAGGAGGACTTGCAACTGGCAGGACACTCATCTCCAAAGAAGGCCACCTCCTGGCTCATGGAATTCCTGCCTGCCTTTGCTCCCTTTGCAGCTGCTGCAGACAGCCAGGCTGCTCCTGAGTCCCCAGTTGGACAGACAATTCCGTGCTTTCTGCCCACAGTCAAGTGTGGTTTGAAATGACTCTCTGCAGCTCTACCCATGAGAAGGTTGAGGACCCAAAAGCGAGAATGTCAGCCTGGCGTGGTTGGTTCTACACAGGGGACATCCTTTGGAGTGACACAGGACCTTCTTCATGGAGAGCCATGGGGGTCTGTCCTGTGTTCTGTCCCATTCACCATTTAAAAAACACCTTGGAGGCTGGGTACGGTGGTTCACGCCTGTAATACCAGCACTTTGGGAGGCTGAAGATCACGAGGTCAGGAGATTGAGACCATCCTGGCTAACATGGTGAAACCCTGTCTCTACTAATAATACAAAAAATAAAATAAAATAAGCCGAGCATGGTGGCGGGTGCCTGTAGTCCTAGCTACTCGGGAGGCTGAGGCAGGAGAATCACTTGAACCTGGGAGGTAGAGGTTGCAGTGAGCTACTCCGTCCAAAAAAAAAAAAAAAAAAACACCTTGGAAGGAGACATGGTAAATGAAGGCATATTTACCAAATTCGCAGATCACACAAAGTTCTGAGGAAGAAATGGCTCCCAAAAATGTAGGCACAAGGGTTAGAAACCTGGGATGGAACCAAAGAGAACAAATGTGAAGCTCTAGTGTCTATTAAAAACACAGTCCACTGTAGGATTAAAAATCTATGTCAATTTGTTTCAAGTTATGCCACTAAGTACTTGAGTGTGGCCAGGGATGAGAAAACAAAACCTGTACTTTTCAATGCTTTCAGCAATATTAAGCTCTGTCTTAGGGTGTTAGACAGGCTCTAAAAAGCCCTCCCCTCCTTATCTTACGGCCTTGTTGGGAGGACAAAATAAGTCAGAGATGGTAAAGCGCTTTGAAAAAGGGAAAGCTCTGAAATTCAAAATAGTATTATTATTTGTTGTAAGGTGCTTTCCCTCCAACAAAAAAAGAAAATCTGGCAGTCTATGAGTGATAAGCAGAAAGTGATTCAGCTTTGGTTCTAATTCTCCATCTCTAACCCCAACGAGTCGAGTCTGCTGGGCCACCTGACTAAATCTGTGACCTCCGAAAGGTGGCACTTCTATCACTCTGCTTTTCCAAAAGTCTCATAAATTCTTGGATTACATGAACTAAACAATAATTTAGAAAGCTCCTTTCTAGAACTGGGTCTTCATAGATACAAACTGAGTAAACCACTAGAATGAATACCAAAATACTTAGGTCTGAGCCTTAGATTTTTACAGATACAATCATGCATTGCCAATGAGAGGGATACAGTCTGAGAAATGCATCGTTAGGCAATTTCGTTGTAATGCGAATATCACAGAGTGTACTCACACAATCCTAGATGGCATAGCGTACTACATGCCTAGGCTATATGGTATGGCCTATTACTCCTAGGCTACAAACTTGTATAGCATTTCAGTGCACTAAATACTGTAGGCAACTGTAACACAATGGTAAGAATATGTGCATCTAAACATGTCTTCGTATAGAAAAGATAATGCATTGTGCTACAACATTATGACAGTTGCAACATTACTAGGTGATAGGAATTTTTCAGCTCCATTATAATCTTATGGGACAGCTATTGTATATGCAGAAACATCACTGAGTGCATAACTGTATTTTCAATGCTTTTCAGTCCTACAGTGCAGTGCTTTGAAGGTTTGTCACCCTTGCTTCTGCACAAGCCCTGGCTCGAAACATAGATGAAAAATATACAGCAAATCCAAGACAGGAGGGCTTGTTAGTGACGTTAACAGACAGAATTACCTTAAAGTCCCTTCAGGCTTAGCAGGATTTCACTTGGCAGTCATAGGACTCCAGGTTCCCCTGGACCACACTAGCCAGTAGAACTTCCTGTGCTCATAGACATGTTCCGTATCTGTACAGTCCAATACGGCAGCCACAAGTCACATGTGGATATTTAAATGTAAAATAAAAAGGAGTTTAAAAATTCAGTCCCTTGGTTGTACAAGCCACATTTTATATGTTCCATAGATATCTGTGGCTAACAGCTACCATAGTGGATGGTACATTGAGAGACCAATGTTTCTCAGTCTTGGCTATGCATTGAAATGACCTGCAGAGTTGTAAAAAATACTGATGTCTACACCCCCTCACTCCCCAGATTCTGATGTGATTGGTCCAAGCGGATCCTGGGTGTCTGGATTTTTCATAGCCCCTGGGTAGTTCTAATGTTTGGCCAGGGTCAGAACTATTGCCTTAACCATCTAGAATTATGTGGTCACTTCTCTTTTGCTCTTTCTCCTAATATCCTTGTGAAGTAACTATCCTGCAGGCACCATATGGGTTATGTCTGGTCCTCCCTGCGCCTGTGACTTCCGTCTTTTTGAGGTCATAAATAATCCTGGGGGTGAGACTGGGAAATGGGTAGAGAATGTGGTTTCATCCTGCTCGAGAACACAGAGGAAGAGTGATCACTTGGGTGAAGATGTTCTTCCCAGTGGAGCCCCTTGCACCTGGGCAAGGGTGTGTCCAGAGGGGCCAGGGTTAGGTGTATGTGAGCAACTCTGCCAACCCACAGTTGGGCCTGGCTCCCCACATCCTCAGGAGGACTGTTCCTGATGTCCACGTTACCCCTGTACACTGCCCTTGCACATGTTACACTTGTACACTTCCTTTTCTTCTGCTAGAACCTAGCCAGGTAGAACCAGCAGAATCTCAGGGCAAGCTGGAACATTTGTATTCATCTCATCTGCTCTTCTTAGTGTTCTTCTGGGGAAAGTAGCATCCAGAGACACCCAGCTGAGGCTAATTCCCTCCACAACACAGTGGTCCTTATCTTCCAGGATGGGGGCAAATAACGTGAACTTTAGGAAGTTTATCAGCAAGGCAAAGTTTGGTTTCTGATGAGAACCTGACTATCCAGACAGTAGAGAGTTCACGATCACCTTTTCTGCTGGATGATGTCCCAGAGGAAAGCCTGGGTCCTCACCCTAGTGAGGCCATTCATCAGACTCAGATCAGTTTCCTTATCTGCCAAACATGGTCAGAGCACTGGGCTCCTCAGCATCTCAGTGTGCCTGAGAAGTAATGAGAGGATGAACCCAGTCAGCACACAGTTGTTGATGAGGCTCAGATCTCAAACGCTGGGGACAGACTGGGAAATAAAGACAGACCACAATCTGCCTTTCTAGAGCAGAATTTTGGGAGTGGAGTGAGAGACAGACAGATAATAATTGAACATTCAGAATAAGTGCTGATAATGGTAAGTCTATGAAAAAAATAAAATAAAATCACAAGATAGAGAGAAACGGTGGGGAGGAAGGAGGGTTCCCTCAGGACATGGTGCCCAGGGAATTCTCCCTGAGAAGGGGACATTTGGGCTGAGACCTAGATATGCATTGCAATGAACACTGCATGCACGTAGTGGCTTTTGTGGTCATCATCATGGTCTATTGGTAAACTATTCCAACAAGTACAAAACAGTAAACATGGTCATTTAAAATTATTCTTGGATGTTTCTAAGCTTAAAAGTGAAGATTGGCCGGGTGTGGTGGCTCAAGCCTGTAATCCCAGCACTTTGGGAGGCCGAGGCGGGCGGATCACAAGGTAAGGAGATCGAGACCATCCTGGCTAACACGGCGAAACCCCGTCTCTAAAGTACAAAAAACTAGCCGGGCGAGGTGGCAGGCGCCTGTAGTCCCAGCTACTCGGGAGGCTGAGGCAGGAGAATGGTGTGAACCCGGGAGGCGGAGCTTGCAGTGAGCTGAGATCCGGCCACTGCACTCCAACTTGGGTGACAGAGCGAGACTCCGTCTCAAAAAAAAAAAAAAAAAAGTGAAGATTGCCAGAAAGTTCTGGAAGGCTCCTACTAATGGCCTCTTTGGCCATGTCCTCAGGAGGGGGTCAAATTGTCCTGCTTGAGGTTGGGGAAGATAGTGGGATTACACAGAAGGAAGGCTTCGATATTTCACCGTTGTATAGACTGTTCAGGTGCCAGTCCCAGAGTGTCAGAGTTCAAGAGAGCATTTAGGAAATCGGGGCATCTAAGTGAAATGGGACGGAGCCATCTACCATGATGAACTGTGCAGTGCGCCCAACACTTCTTCAGCAGAGCCCACTCAGACTTGGCTAGAGGTGCTGGGTGGTGACTGGGGCTGAGTTGGTCCCACCTACTGTTTTGTCTCCAGAACCCAGCACACAGCAGGCCCCCAAGAAATCCTTATGGGATGAATAAGTGAAGCAGTAACTGATGTGTGAGGGGAGGGAGGCAGCAGAAATGGTAGATGTCTCTAGTGGAAAGTCCAAGGTTAATGGAGATCTTGGGGTCACAGTTTATAGGCCACGATCCGGGTGGGTGTGAAAAGAGGTTTCCAAATGAAGCTCAACGTTTCTCTCAAATGTCAGTCTGCCCACACTGACTCTACAGCAATCTGGAGAGATATAAGAAGCAGCAAGGCAAGCGTGGCTGAGTTATGAGAGAGTCAAGCCCAACACACATTGAAAGATGTCAGATGAACTGTGTGGTAATGCCAGGGTTCCCTCAAACACCTTTCAATCAGTGCTTAAAGATAGCTAATAAGCAAACAATTCTGTTTTCTTTAGTTTTGCTTTTAATGAAGGACAAGGGATTAAGACACACAGAGACTGGCCAGACAAATGGGAAACCGACCAGATCAGACCATGATCAAAATATCACAGGCAGACCACCCGCAAATGCAGAGGCCTCAGAGTCCACAGCGGGCGGTCAGAACCAGGCCCCAGGGAATCTTTCAGCTGCATCCCATCTGTGATCAGCGGGCAACAGGTAGAGGTGCTGGAGGGGGCTGAGTCCTGATTTTCGGTGTCTGTCATATTCGATCAAGTGTGTCATAGAGCTTCCTGTTTCATCTCCCAGTTATTCTGAAACAAAAACATGCATGAAAAACACAGGTCACTGCCAACCACACTGACAGTTGCTCTAGTACATGGAGACTGAAAAGGGAAAGACATATCATGAATGCCACAATAAGCCAGAGAATCAAATTTATCAGCATCTATTCAAATATTCACAAGCAACAAACATTGCTGGCGGCAACAGTGGTGCAGGACATGGGGTATCCACACAAACAGAATTCAGAAGAGACTGAAAAGACAGATGTTCCCAAAAGCCTGCTGCTTTGTTTGGGGCCAGCCTATGTGTTTATTGAAAAGTTGACTCAGTTCTGACTTCCTGGTCAGAGTCTGACTCCTGATGGACCCTGAGGCTCTTCCCCTACATGCCCCCATTGACTTGGATGAAGAGTCACACAAGGGCTTACAGGATGGCACAGGTGTTTGCCCAGGTGGTGCCCTCCACTCCCCTCTCCAAGGGCCCAAAGAGACCCAATGAGAGATCCCCGTGGAATTCCAGCCCAATGAGGTCCTGAGCCTCCCCGGGAGACATGGCCTCCCAGGTACATGGAATAATCACGATAAACCTGGGCCAAGCAGCCTCGGTGAGGTAGAGGGAAGGGTAGATAAGAAGTGGGGCCCCTGACCAAGCAAAGTCCCTGAGGACAGCACAGGACTGAGAGCAGCTCTAGAAAGACTGGGATTCTGTTAATGACTGCTCTGCTGCTTGAGACCAGCGTGGTCTGGCTCATTGTTTGCAGAAAATCATTCTCGGTCTTCCAAACACGTGAAAGGATACTTCCAAAGACAGACAGAGGGACGGCAGAATCAGAAATACAGATGGCACCATCTTCCTAAAGTCCATACTGTAGCCCCACAAAACCAACTTCATGCTTAAATCTGCTGCTCAGACACACTTTGGGGAGAAAGCAGTTTTTCCAGGAGCGAACCGGAGACAGCACTTCATGGGAGGGAGGTCAAATCCAAGACTACCCGCTATTTCCAGCCATATTCACTATGGATGAAGAAGGGATAGCTCTACCCATGACCGTGCAAAGCTTCCTTGGGAACCCTGCCGTCCCTTCCACATACAACCTGTCCAAGATGCAACCCTCAGTTCACCATGAAAACCCACTGGCCCTGACGCTCCCCATTTCCTTTGGTTAATATTAGGCACAAATTTTTCTGTAAAATGAGATGAGGGGATGTGATTTTGGAAAAGCTTCATCCTTCCTCTTGAGACTCATTCACAAGATACAGCAGTACACAAAAGACCCAGAGAAGTTAAGAAATAAGAAAGCTGTTTAAATTATTGTGCACTTCCGAACATATATGAGCATAACTTTTTTTTTTTTTTTTGGCACACCGTATTTTTTTTTTTGTACACTGGCCTTTGCTGGCATGGTTCTGCTGAGTGGTGTTAGGAAATGTGGCTGAAGGCGGGTTGCCCAGCCCGCAGGGCCTGGCAGAGCTCTCCTCCTCCCAGGGTCTCTTGCAGCACTGCAAGCCAGGGAATAAAGCTTCTCCTGAGCCGGTAGCCCTGGCTGCCAGGACATGTGGCGATTGTGACAGTCTCTATTTATCTTTTGAAACTGTATTGTTCCTCCCCCCACCCCGGCATCTTTCCCAATGTCTTGTACAAGTGAGTTAATGGATCCATACAAACTCCTACAGTCTTATTTGTTTTTTCCTTAATTGGCTAGTGACAGTGAAAAATCGAGCTTCCTGAGTCTTGAAGAACCTGGCCCCGTGATCCCTACACATTCTGGGAGGAGAACTGCCCAGATGAATCTGTTGGGAAAGCCAGCTTCCCGTTTTGAGTCCTATGAGCTAGCATTTTCTAACGTGGCTTAAAGTCCAGCATCTGGGCCCAGGATTTCATACACAATGCCTTCCTGGGTGGGCAAAGAGAAACAGGAACTAAGTAATGCATCAGTGGCCGGTAGGGGTGGAAGGGGAAACCTGGTTTCTTTAGTTTCATCACTGAAATAGAGAGGTGGTTTACCAACCCGTGCCCCTCACCAGTTACCCCCACTTCTGAGTGTGATAAAAAACCAAAATGTAATAGCCCAGGAGGGCTACAGTATGGAACACCCAACCATGTGGACCTTGGGCCAAAGTCACAGAGTGAGAGGTGGCCACCCTTAAGGATCATCAAACCAACTCTTTACTTGGCAGGTAAAGAAAGCAAAGCTCACCGAAAAAGGAAGTTGGCAACCTTCCCAAGGTCACTCTGGGTAGGACACAGCAGGGACCGGGACCTGGGTCTCTCCTACCTCTCCTATCTTTGGCTTCTGGCCAAAGCTGAGAAGACTCTGAATTCCAGTTCTCCACTGCAAGGCCTGAGCTGGCTTGTCTGGGAGGTTTTGCAAGGATGAATCAGCTCTGCGTTGGCCTGGCTGTCTAGTTATCACTGAAGAAACCTACGACACTTCATCTGAGAACTAAAAGTTTTGCCCCTAATTCAGAGCCGATCACACATGGCTTCCTAGATGCCAGTGTACACTGGGAGTGGGTGGAGACCACCAGTGCCACCCCAGTGGTGAGGCAGCCCTGAAGAAGCTTCTAGTCACAGACAGGACCACTCTTACTCTTGGCTTGGCTGACCTGCTGTTCCTGCAGGTGTCTAATATTGAGGAGCCCCCAGGTAGGTCTCCCCACTGTAGGTACACAACCTCACTTCCCCCCCAGATCTGAGAGATGGCCTCAGGTTCACACACATCACCCTGAATAGAAGCCCTCCTCGGGGGCCCAAAATGCAGCTCAGGCAACCTTCAGGAAGCTCTCCAGCTAGCTCCCAAATCATGCTCTTTCTGTTCCTGATGACAATCAGACAGAAGGCTGCTGGCATGGTAAACTGACAAGGGGAGAGAAGCAGTGGCACAGATGCCCACCCCCAGTCCCACCTCCAAGGCAGGCTGTTTTGCCCTTGAAGTTGAACCATTCAAGTCTCTACTTTCTGCGCAGTAAGTCTCAAGGCAGGAGGAAGTGAAGACCACAAGCTTCGATTTGCTGTGACATCCAAGGAACTGCCAATACCTCACTGCTGAGAGCCCAAGCCAGAGCTTCCAGTCAGCCGCACGCAAAAACACACTGGAGCTCGCTCTGCCCCATTGGCAGCACCGAGGTCTTCCTCAATGCATAGAAAAGGGACGAGTGAGGAACTCACACCCTGTCCATCTTGACTCACGTCAGATTCTAACACTATAGGAAGCCAATTTTTTGAGATTTCAAAAGAATTGCCAAGGAGGATGGAGCCTGCTCAGTAACTGCCAAACTGTTCGGCTCTCAGGAGTCCACTGTTTTTATTTTTCAGAATGTTAAAACCTAGACCGCACACTCAGGAAATGTATATTGCTTATCATAGACTAATTTTAGGGAGATATAAGATGGGTTCTTTGTATAAATCAGACTCGTGTGCTGCTAGAGCTGTCAGGGCAGGGGAGCCAGGCAGCAGTACTTGAGTCCCCCGGCCCTTGTCTCTGACAGAGGCTCCCGCGTCTAGAGCTCCAGCCACGTATCTCTGAGCAGTCTTAGCACCTTTTCAAGGGGACCTCCCCTGAGAAGCAGTTTCTGCAAAGTGCTCCACGCATCATTACCGACCTACACTTGGTCAGGAAGATTCTGTGTCTTTGAGTGGGGACTTTCAATACCCCCGTCAGCAGAGTGTGTCAGTCCCAGGACACACACCCGGGTCCTCCTGGCCACCATTTACCGAACACGTACCACAGGCCAGCTACGGCTCCCCAGCCAAACTTTCCTTCAAACAACTCCCCAGCCCTCTCAAGTTGGTGCTATTGGGATCATCTCTCTTACCTAGGAAGGACCGGAGCTCAAGGGAATTCAAAAACTAGCAGGGAAATAGAGGCACACAGCCTTCCATGCAGCGAACTGATGGTGAGGCTCTGCTGCCTGCCAGGACACTCAGCAGCCCCTTCAAACATCTGACCCCCTGAGGTCTTCCAGGCTCGCTCACTTTTGGGTGCAGAGTGTCCTGAGCAGCACAAAGTCAGACATAGCCAGGTCCATGCACATTTGTGTCTTTCCACAGGGTCAGACTTTTACTGATGCTATTTCAATCACAAAAGCCACAAGTTACATGGAGCTCCCAAGGAAGTGATTCTCCTTAGTGTGTCCTGTTTAGTTGGTAATCAGAGCTGTGAGTACTCAGGCTCAAGCCACTCTGCAAGTCAGTCAATATTGCAAACCATACACAGCAGTGTCCTTAATTTAATCAATATATAAATGCTATATTAAACATTCCACATGAAACAGTAACATTTAACATCCAGAGAAAGGGGATAAAAGAGCATAAATGTGGCTTTGAAAAAAGAAAGAGTCAGAAGGGGATAGAAGAAAGGGTTAATGAGCCAATCCAACGAGAGCAATGTGGATGAGAGTGCCCTGGCCTGTTCCGGACAGACATCAAGAGTCTTTGATGTGGGCAGAGTCTTTGGCAACAGATGCTGGGTGCTGATCACGACAACAACAGAGCAAGGCTCTGTTAACACGACCATCCCAAGCTGGTGAAATCCTGCTCTTCTTATAGCCCCGAGACCTCTGGCAAGGACTGATAGTAGAAAAGAGCTGGTGATGTCCCTATTCGGTTGGGTGTGGTCTTTATTGATTAGGTGGTCATCTGTTCCCTGTTGGCATGATGCCTTTTGACACGTAAGATGGAGTCTTTTTCTAAGATGGTGTCAATTCTGTCAAGAGTGCTCTGTATAGGGAAGAACCTCTGACAGCTCCCTTAGTTTATAGTAAAGGTGGAAATTGTCAAGGGGCAGCAATCCAAGGGTCGGTCTTTGGTAGATTGTTTCCCAGTCTAGTCATACCATACACTACAGATTCACCCTTTCACTGTCTGTAAAATAAAACCCATTTTTCAAAGAACCAAACCTCAAAAACATTTCAGCCACTTTATAGTCTGATGGACACGGTAAAACGTCAAGATGACAGGTAACCTTGCTGTTCAGTTACTGAGAAATGCAAAAGGCCTTCTGAGAGGCTGGTGTGGATTCTAAGTTTGTGGTAGGGCACACAAAGGGACATTAGGAAAAAAGTGGAGACAATTTGCAGACTCCAGTAGACATGGTTTTCAGGTATTTCAACCACCCTGGCTCTAGGCTGTGGTTCTCAATGGGAGTCTCTGCACAGGCAGCATCTCCTTACCTGAGAGCTGTTAGAAATGCAAATTCTCCGGCCTCAAGAGCTCAGATATTCTAAGAAGGAAGCCCTGGGGCTGGGTCCTAGGGATGTGTCTGTCACAGCCCCCAGGTGATTCAGATACACACAACCGCAGGT
The DNA here is from genome assembly GCF_009764315.1 of Trachypithecus francoisi. Classification (NCBI taxonomy): domain Eukaryota; kingdom Metazoa; phylum Chordata; class Mammalia; order Primates; family Cercopithecidae; genus Trachypithecus; species Trachypithecus francoisi. The sequence goes on along the minus strand of NW_022681462.1, from coordinate 42,454,792 downwards.
GGCAAGTCATATCTGCTCCTAGTGACATTCTTGTATGCAGGGCCATGGGTGACTGCGGGTTGGCCATGTGGCTGGCTACTGATGTTCACACTTAGTCAACTGTACCCAAGCTACTTGCTGGACGCTCTCTCCTGAGATCTCGACCAGGGGCGGAAAGAGCAAGCAGCTCAGAAGCCATCCAGAATTTCAACACATTTTTGGGGTGACCTGGGGAGAAATGTTCGCATGCTTCATCCCTTAATCTCCTGTTCCACATGTTGCTGTGGGATATTCAATCTGCACCAGTGATCTCTCCCTAAACATCAAACATCTCTTCTAGCCATGCTCCACCCCTGCCCCATCCCCCTTGCCTTCCATCCTTCAGTTCCTTTTGCCTGCAAGAACACTTAGCCATGAATTCTACTGCAGTCTCTTTCAAATAGAACAGAAATGTTTTCACCAGCTCAACCCTCCTCACTGCAACCCTGGGGAGGAGAGGTGGGTGCAAAACACCACATCCCCCACTCCCACTTTCAGGCTCTGCTCACACCGACATCTGTGCCCAGGTAGACAGCACCAGCAAAAGGCTCACAACAACGCAGGCAGGAGGCACTAGACACCCAGGCCTCCCAAGAAAGTTGAAAAAAAAATAGTTTGTTTATCATTAAAAAAAAAAAAAACTAACCTCATACAGGAAGTATGAGAAGCAGAAGAAGAAGAAAAAAAAAACCCCAGGCTACAATACTGGAAATGTCCACATTTGTTACAGATAAAATATGTGTTTCTCAGTTTCCATATTCAACTTTGCAGGGATGGTGGGAACAGGTAGGGTAGGGCACTGAGTGGGGGTGGGGACTTAGGATAGATGGGGATCAAACAAAAAAGATGACTGTGAATACATGAGGCACAGGCTTGCCAGATGTGGGGCAGGACCACGACCCCCATCAGGGCCCTCCCTGCAGGTGTGGCTGTCCCAGCCAGACTTGGAGAAGGGGACGCCTAAAACAGAAACTGTTATCCGAGATCCTCCTACTCACCGGCCTCTCTGGCCCCAGGTCCTGCCCTCGTGTGTGTTTCAGGTGAAGTAGCCACAGTAACAAGATCATGATCACCTCCCTCCAATAGCCCTTCCAGACCTGCAGCCCCAGCAGCAGTCAGCTATGGAGACACCGTCACCTAGGCCTCCCATGGAAGCCTGAGGCTGTGCAGACCTTCAGGACAGCAAGCCCAAACCAGGGGACTTGCTTTGGTGATGGACACAGACATGAGGCCACTGGAGGCAGACAGGAGTCAGATCTGATGCCTGACATGGAGCCAGGTGCCCTCGGGAAAATGTGGCTCAGCTGGATTTTTTTAAATGGGGCTGGAGGACTCAAAACTTCCACATGAGGATTAGAGTGGAGAAAAACAGTGAGAATAAAGAATATGTCCTCTTCCATAGAACCAATCAGTAGGAGAGAAGGAAATAGGAATTCTCCCTTCTCATAATAAAAAATAAATGCAAACACTATATAATGTGCACACATTAAAAAGATATCAAGTGAAGGATTTTAAGTCATTGTGATTGGTGTCAAAGAAAGCAATTGGTATGAGAGAATGAACGAACGAAAGAAAGAGAAAAAAAGAGAAAAACTGTACACCGAAATCTCAAAATAGAACCAAAACCTGCAAATCATACTCAGGAGTCTATTGTGAACCCATATTTCAGCATGCTGTTGAAAAGGTTAATAATTTTCCTACCGAAACTGAATGTGGGTTGTGAAAGAACATTAAAATGAAGAAAATTTCCCCGTGGCTGCTATTATATTATCACCAAAGCCATCAAGTTTCAGTTTGAGTTATTTGTATTTATTTGTGAAAACAAAGATTAGATAAGTAGAAACATAAACCTCATCCTAATTATTGTCCTGGAGTATCTGATTTTTAAGACTAAAAAAAAAAAAATAACACCATCACACACACAGAGGCAACACAAGGTATGAGAAGTTACAACAGCAGAGGCAAGAGAGAGGAGGCTGTTATCTCGTTCTATCGTTTGAAAAAAAATGTATTGTCTCATGTAAAACATTAATAGTTGCTTACAGTCTGTGAAGATAATATGAGAGCCAATATGTACTTTTAGCTGTTGACATTTTTGTCAACTATATGTCCAGGAAGAGAACTTTTCTTTTAAACTGCAAACTCAAATTTTTGTTTGACACTTGCAAAAGTGTAGTAACAGCCATACAATTCAATGTTGAAGATTGGGGTGGTGGGGAAAATGGAATTTAAATGCTGCTTTAAACGATCAAAATATGAGCTTTGGGACATCTACAACCAAGTGGAGTCTGGAGAAAACAAAAGGTTTAAGTGCAGAGCTGGCTCTTATTCCAAATTTTTCTCAGATGGCCGGTGGGCAGCTTGTTTTCTGAAGTTGTAAAAGAAATCCGCAGATGAAATAGTTAATCAGAAACTATGGTAAGCAGAGACTTCATGTATTTCCATCACAACATAAGCATCAGAATGAAAAAAAAAAAAACATGCAAAAAAGAGCTTCAGTGGTCTCACATCACCGAACAAACTGTTTTTCTACCTATTTTGTGTTGCTGGCTTTTGTTATCAGCCCAATCGGCAAATTGTGGCCAATTTTGTCATGGTTTGAGCAGACATTTTGTTCCCAAACTGCTTTCAACATTTTAGCTACCAAATACAGTTTATGAGAAAATGAACAAGCCACAATACAAACAGAAAAGATAACTTTTCTTACCAAATTAACCCACTTTAAGGTTAAAATGCAAACTGTTTTTTAAATGCAAAAAAAAGGAACTCTAGTAAATTCAAATTCTGAAACAACCTCATCAGTTTTTTCCTGGAAAAAGAATAATTAATGATTAACCTACTGATGGATTTTGAAACCAACTACACGACATTCCCTGATTCCGACCACCATGACACCATGAAACCTGTTTTTAATGACACAGTATGTAAATGCTATTTTGCAAAAACACACACCAAATATTGTCTGAAGATGCAGATCACGAGGCTCCAGAAGAACAGTAGAACTATGTTAAAGTAAAGTAATCAGTTAAGCAGTTATTTACTACTGAAAATAAGTGACACCCACGTAGTTCATGTTATATATTAATATTGAAACCAAATGACAGTCTAATACCGCAAATCATTTCATAAAAAAAAATGAAACCAGTTAAAATTAAAACACAGGGTTTTATTTTATAAACCATTAAATATTAAGATCAAAATGATAGAAAGCTGACTTGGCTTTTAAAACATTTGTTTTGCTGAATTACAACAACCAATTGAAAATGAAAAAAAAGAATGAAAGATCCCTCCGTAAAAATTTAAGAATTACTACTGAGAAGAAAAGCAGAATTTCAGACAGAGGCTTGAAGAAAACTTCTGTTTGTAATCTTCCCTCATATTTGAAGACACAGCAATATGTACAACATTTTTAGCCTTTTAAAATACCAGCATGCCCACACACTGTCTCAGATTAAAACAAGGAGAAAATGACACATTCTGAAACCATTTTCTAAAGCTTCTTTTCCTGATAACAGTGAGGCGCTTACAATCAAATTAATGAGTTTCTAAAAAGCCTAAACAACTCTCCATAAAGAGACAGAATTGTTCATAACAGCATGCAGATATTTCTAGATTTTTCAGACAATACTTTGAGCATTAGTCCTTGCTACTTACATTTAGAAGATGTTTTTAAACATCTATATTAGAAAGAAATACAACTCAGTGCTTTGCTTTGTTAAATTGAGGAACACTCTGAAAAACACCAGTAGAGTCAGTCCAGTATTTCCCTCATTTCAATTTAAAAATTAGTTAACTCTTCCCCACACTCCTTACACACATATGTATTCTCACAATTTATTTATACTTAAAATTCTTAAAGTAGTGAAGAAAGGAAACACCCACAGAAAATAAGTCATTATTTCTTCTGAAAGTGGATTTCTTCATAAAACATAAACCAGCAAATAAACAGAGAAAAGAACTAAAAGCAAATAACACCACTAAGTAAGAACACTGAAAAACATATATTGACTGATAGAAGAGTTAGCACAGGACATTTTAAATCATTGAGAAGAATAGGGACATTTGGGGTCAGTTTAAAAGATTCTCAGTGAAAGGTCGGCATTGCTTCTGGTCAAGCTGAACTGATGACATCAAGGTAGTAGCATCTTCCATTCAAGATAATGTGTTATGTTGTTTAACACCATATCTAAAACATGTGACTCAGAATTCATACTTCATTTTTTTTTGGATTTCAATTTTTTCAATGTTATAGGACTCTTCTGGTACTTTAAAGCAAGTAGCCTGACTTATGTAAGACAGCAGCATTTAAAAACAAACACACGAAACAGCCTTGAAAACAAGCACGACGACTAAAGATGACAGTGGATAAGGAGACTGTGGTAATCACCTAATTTGTTACTTTCAGACATTTTCTGTAGGAGAATTTTACTCTACAATACCTGCCCCTATCTTCATGCAGCAAAACTGAATGTTCACATTCAGAAAAAGGCTGACCTTAACTAGTATTTGCCACTCTTTTAAACCACATATCCTCTTCCCCCGATGTAAGACTTGGGAAATGAGGGTGATTTTAGTCATCTGGAAAGAGTGAAACAGGACATGGTCTTGAAGCACTTTCTTCAGAACCGTTGTCATTTTAACTTTGTTTTACCACAACAGAAAAGGCCGTGCCCACGGAACAAATTCAAGTTCACCCTCGATTGTATCTGTACCTCTGGAATTTCTTAAAAGCAGAGTGGCACAGCACAAAAGCTTTCCTTACATAGTCAAAGCATTAAGGAAAAAATTCCCACTTTTCTTTTGCAAGTATATGAATCAAAATGTGAATACTCATATATTAAAAATGAATGGTTTTAGTACAATTACTTCACAGGCAACCAGCTAATTTATTCTTCCTCTTTTTCACAATATGCATTTGTTAAAACACCAAGATTTTTTTTAAAACTCTGTTATGTTTACAGGCATTCCTAAGTGTAAGCAAAATATAGTTTTTCTCCCATTTACCATTTTATTTGAAGCCAATCTGTCATGTATAAAATGATGACAATTTTGTTAAAGCAATCTGGCTTTAGAGGTTAGGGCTAGCTCAACTGTAGAGTTAGAAAATCGAGCCTTTTCTCTTTTTAAAGCAATGAATAATTTACCAAAATCTAGAAATAACTGCAACTGGGTGGGTGAGTGGGGGTGGGGGGGAGGTCAGACAAGAATGAAAGAAGCCAAGAAACTCAGAATTCTTGTCCCAGAAATGAGGGTCTCTTGCACTTCATTTTCTGTTTTCCACTAAATAAATAAATAAATAAATAAATAAAATTGATTTCTAGTTATAAAACTAAATGTGTAACAAGTTTAAGAAATTTACAATATGTCAGATACAAATATATATAAGTGAGCTTAGAAAGGCAAATTGCATTTCTCAGAGCATAAATCCAGCCCCCTGTTCTAATGCTATTGTGAGTTGATAAGACAGATGCAGACACTGGATCTACACCACTGAAAACAGGATGATTTTGGTTGTAAACTCGAATTAGTGTGAAATCATTCTCTTCTGACAGGGTCTGTTGGCACAATTAAAAGGCATAGTGGATACCCGTGGACCATGAAGAGTGGAGTGTAATTCTGATAGTCACCTAAAACCTTTCATTGATGTTGGCTTGAAAGCTGCTTAATTAGCTGTAGGCTGCCAACCAATCTCCTTATCAAAGCCAGCTGAAAACAAAACTGAGAGAAACAGCTTGTGGTTTCGCAAAAATGTATTTACATGAAGTATATTTTAAAGGGAGTTTGATCATTAGGTACGATGTCATCTGTGATGTGCGGTGGGTTTGACATTTAAAGATGTCACAGGTTGTCAGATTCATCTCCAGTCTATACTTCGTTGAGATATAACAACTTCTGCTAGCAGATCTTGTTCTGTTGATTTCCAGCCTAGAAATCTGAAAAGATTTAACTCTTTTTTTTTTTTTTGAGACAGAGTCTCACTCTGTCACCCAGGCTGGAGTGCAATAGCACGATCTCAGCTCACTGCAACCTCTGCCTCCCAGGTTCAAGCAATTCTCCTGTCTCAGCCTCCTGAGTAGCGGGGATTACAGGCATCCACCACCATGCCTGGCTAATTTTTGTATTTTTTAGTACAGACGGAGTTTCACCACGTTGGCTAGGGTGGTCTCACACTCCTGACCTTAGGTGATCCACCCGCCTCAGCCTCCCAAAGTACTGGGATTACAGACGTGAGCCACCACCCCTGGCTGAAAAGATTTAACTGCTATTTACTTCATAGCAATCCTTCCCATGTCCTCTCACCTCCTTACGCATGATCTATCAAAAAGGAAGTGAAGCGGTGGGTGACACATGGAACGTAAGCCTATTTTTGCACCTAGTCCCAAGGATGGTGACAGAGGCAAAAATACCGCAGTGAACACAGGCCAGGCAGAGAGAGTCGCCGACAGGCGTGTGCTTCCTGGAATCAAGAAGGATCCACATCTTTCTAGCCCGTTACTTCACTGCAATTTGTATTGAAAAGAACATTCTGACAAGACGGGATTTCCTTCAGTTAACACTTAAAAATTGTCGAAACCAAGGAAAACCCAGAGTGAAAGCAAACGTTCTACCTCGTTGAAAGCTATCTTGATAGAAGTCATACCAAAGCAGGAGCAAAAGATCCCAGATAAACGTCGACCATCAGGTATCTTCAACCAGGAACATGGTTCAGTCGTTTTGTCAGTGTGTTTAGCAATCAAGATTTAATACTTTATATTTTATCAAGAGATGGAGACATGAATCACTACCATTTAACTGTTACAAGAATGACATCTGGTGAATGTTTAGTCATCCATTCACTCCATCTATGATGAAAATATCACTTTCTATCTTGCCTAATTTGTTGGAAATTATAATTAAGCTCTAAAAGAGAAATTAGGACAAACCAGAACAGACCCAAGTGAAATCAGCATTCTGTAGCCAATAACACACCTGAACCACAGAACCTCATGCACAGGACCGCGCAGATCTCTCAAACAGAAAGGGAAATGGTCAGTAAAGTTACAGGAAAAAAAGATTCATTCAACTTCAAAACTTTGTTACTTATGACCCTTCTTCTACCTTAATTCATGTGGCAGAGGTCAAGGGGTATTAGTCCTGGGATGTGAATGCAGTGTGATGTGCAGTTAGCAACATCGTTTTTAAAGGATAATAGAAAAAAAAAGTTTTATAAAACTGCACTACTCATCAATTATTTTCCATAGTTTGCTTAAAAAGGCCTTCTTCCCAAGCCCAATTATTCCATTGTTAATCATCGTGTTTGAAAAAGAACTGTGGCATGAAATCTGTCAATATAGGTTGCCATTCAAGCCCAGGAGAGCCAGGCCAGAGGAAGTCCCCAACCAGGGTTCAAACAGTAGCTAGAAAAGGTGGAAGGCCAGGAGCCCAGGGAACAAGCAGGGGACAGTAATGACTGTGACCTGTCACCTGTTCTGTACCTGTCTTCTTAGCAGGAAATAGCAATTTTGATTATTTTATAAATTCAAAGGCAACCAGACTTCATTTCTTAGGAGCTCTCTTCTACTTGCCTGAGCTGTGGCCTTCATTTGAGACGTTACAAAAAGCAGTGCATGAATACCAGGAAAGCTCGTCCGCAAGGAGGAGTGGAATGAAGGGCTTCACTCTCCCCCAAAGCACCAGAGAGCTCTGCTTCTGGGTCCTCCATGCTGAGACACCCCATTCTGTCAGCTCCTTTGAAGACTAGACTGGGGTTCTGAGCCAGCACACCAAAGTCCCAGGGACAGTTGATCAGCAAAATGGCATTAAGGATCAGTTTCGAGGAGGACAAATAAAGAAAGAAGTACAATAAAGCACAAAAGCGTGTCTGATGGAGCTAATCCAGAATGGGCAATGCTAGACTGCACAGTAAAATGTGAACTCCTCCATTGCAGCAAATCAAAGGGACTTCCCACATCGTCAAGGTCTCCTTCCCACCTGCCTCTGGTCCCAGGTGCAGACGAAAGCCAGAGAGGCGATGTGGTATGCCCCACATGCCCCTCCCTTCATCGCTGGTTTGTTGTTGATACCGTTCCCACTGCGTTTATTCGGTGACTCTGCCTGCAAAGCTTCCTTTCTGCTGCTGCCTGTTGCTAGGGAATGAACCCTAATCATTGCAAGACAACAACAGCAACAGCAATCTTCACTTGGCACCAGCAGGCACAAATGTCTCAGTTTAGCGACAACATAGAAATCATCCCTAAAAGCATCCTCATTTACATTTTCCCTCAGAAGGATGGCAACATTTGCCCTGTCATGAAATACATATTCTCTTCATCATAATGTCGGAGATGGTGCATTTGGAGTGGATCCTATTTCCATACTGAATTTCTGCCCTTTGTCATCAACCTGGGTGTCCAGGGTGACTTCAGGCTCTTAGAATAGCTTGGCTGTGGATCTCACCTAGTTGTCAGCCTCTATTTAATTGTATTTTTTTTTCTTGGAGTAAAAAGGCAAACCGCATCGTCAAAGCATTTAAAAACACAAACCAAAGGAAACTGGGTTTCCAAGCTTTAAGCAGATGTTATTTACCCACAATTTATTTCCAAGAAGTAACTGAGAAACCATTGCCAATTTTTCATCAGTATTCAATTAGAAGCATGAAATCGTTGTTGTACCAATGATCTGTAATATGGTTCTTGTCAGAGATAAGTGAAAAGCAACCTATGTCCTCAAACTCCAGCTCACCTCAATTCTGGGGTTGCGGCATCCCCCAACCCTTTTATGTGCTTTCATGGGGGTGGCCAGAGGCTGGCCACTGCTGGTTGCAGGGACTGGGAACTGGTGGAGATGAGCAAGCGGGGTTCTCTCCAGCTGCCACCACCCCAGGTAAAAGAGAAGTCCAAGGGTTACTTTGTAGTTTGAGGGGCACCTCCTTTTCCCTGGCACTGGGAGGATGGACCTGGTCACTGAGCAACACACAGGCCTCGTGCCTCAGGTTTCTCTTGGGCAGTGGAGTCCCACCTGTGGAGAATGGCCCTGCTGGGCTCCTGAGGAGGGGAGGGCAGGGCCAAGGTCTATGCTTCTCACCTTTGCCCCTGCCCAGAACAGTGTTTGGTTCAGAGTTGATGCTGGGTGAGCATCTGCCGAATGGGATCATGGTGGTGGGATGGATGGCGTGAACCAACTCTCTAGCTTGGGACTGAACCACAGTTCCGAGGTTGGCAGAGATTGGTGCAGGGAGATGGGCAATGCTGGAACTGCCACTCATTGAGGTATTTTGGCCTCTATATCTGCGGGTTCCACATTACTGGATTCAATCCACTATGGATTGAAATATTTAAAAATAATAATAAAACAACAAAAATAAAATAAAAATATCATAATAAGTATTTACACAGTATTTACATTGTATTAGACATTACAAATAATCTAGAGATTATTTAAAGTACACGAGAGGATCTGTGTAGGTCACAGGCAAATATTACGCCATTTTCTTTCAGAAACTTGAGCATCCTTGGAGTTTGATATCCATAAGAGATCTTAGAACCAAGTCCCCATGGATACCAAGGGACAACTACACATTCTGTAAATTACCAAATTTGTTCAACCTTCTGAGGCAACTACTCTTAATATCCTCGTTAGAGAGAAGGAAGGTAACAGAGGGGTGGTTAACCTGCAGCAGATAACAATAAGTCAAGAGTTAGAGAAGGATTGCAGATGTCCTTGCCTTCTTACCACACCTTCTCTGCCATTAGAGTCTACCACCTCGCAGCTTATGGACACCCTTCCCCAGAGGCTGTAGGTCTGGTCCACTTTCCTGCCTTCCTGATTGGAGTGTGACTTCTCCAGGACAGATGCCACGGCCAGCTCAGTTCACTCTGTCTCTCTGGCACCAAGCACCCTGCCTGGAGCACCCTGGACCTTGGCATGCATTTATTGGACTCTCAGTTTTTAAGATGCAGTTTGCCCTCTCCTGTGCACAAAGCTTTCTAAAGCAAAGAGGAACTGTCTTCAACATTGGGTGTTTGGATCTCTGCTAAGAGCAAGACCTTAGTAGACCTACAGCAGACTCACCACTGTCACCATATTTATCCCAGGAGGTGCGCCTTTCCGGAATCACCTTGCATATTCGTTTGTCAACGCATTCCTTCATTTATTCATACCACTATCTGAGTAATTAGTACACACCAGGATGAAGTCTTTCACCCTGATGTAGACACGAATAAAAATCTTTTCACAGGTTGCCCTGTTAGCCATGTCAGCAGGATCTTGAGATAAAACAGAAAAGCAAAACTACACAATGTTGTTTATCCAATTTAATAACATTTATCTCAGAAGGTGAGAGTGTGTATAATCTTCACAATCGAGAGTAGAACATGTCTGGCACCTAAGTTCTGCTGAAAATTCTCATGGGTAGAGCAAGGAAAATGGGAAGGCACGCTTGCTGAAAGATGGATGGCCATTGGTAACTCAGAAAGAACCGCTTCTCTATCACGCTGGGTCAGGTCTACGATGCAATCACCCTGTGCCAGAGGGAGCCTGCCTGTGTTGGGGGAAGCAGGGCTTTCATGCCAAGGAAAGAATCCAATGAGTCTTTCATAGAAAAAAAAGTGTATTAGATTGATGTTTCCAATAGCCTTATTATTATTAATTATGATTTTATAAAAGTATTACTGGTTTTATTTTTACCTACTTTGGGATTGCAAAGTATCTCCCAGTTCACAGGAGCTTTTATACATATGGTTTCACCTAAACTTCAAAACTGTCCGGAAAGGTAGGAGAGGCAAATTCATTCATTCATTGGTTGAGCTGCTATTTAACACACGCCCACCTGTTATCAGGTCCCTGGGCCCCTCCCGCGTAGCATCACTGCACTAGTAGAACCAGCCCTGAGAGAGCACAAGACTACGTGTGGCAGGAAAAGAAGGAAAGAAAAAAAGACACGCAGAGTTTTCTTTCCCTTTCCTGAGTCTAGCCTACTTTAGACTTACTCTCCCTGTTCCTCTAGCTCCCACCAGGCCAGGGTGGGGTCGTAGTGTCCCCAGGCTGCCCCCCAACCCCATGCTCACCCCCTCTCCTGAACTACTCAGCACTTTCTTTCCTTTCCGCCCCCACCGCTCTGCCCTGGAAAGACCGGGGAGGCCATCTGTGCCATCGCTTCTCCCAGACCAGTGGTTAACAGAACTCCCAGAGGAGGCTCCTGTGTGCGTGCAACTCTAATAGCAGGATTTCAGGCCTCATTTCTGGCCAAAGCAGTGCGGAGGTGACCTTTGGCGACAGGCCTATCTCATTAGCGTGTAGCCTACAAGATTCTCCCAGCGAGCTCCCGGATGGGATGGACTGTTTCTCCTTGCCTGAGATCTTCTCCTGATTGGCCTGAAGTCCCACTTTGAGGGAGTGGGCGGCTGTGGTCATGGGGAAAGTGGGGTAGGTGGGCTCCCTGCAGCAGCCCCTCTTGGACTCCCCAGGTGACTGTAGCTTTCCATTCCTTTACATACCGCCAGCAGGATGCCTATCACCCACCAGGGGAGTGGGGGGCAGAATCCTCTTGGAGTCAGTCCACAATTAGAAAAATAAAAGTTGTACTTCTGTTATTTGCTTCTTACCTTGGTTTTCTTTTCTTTCTGAAGACTAATATATTATGGGTGGTTTCATTGTTTAACTTCTTTTTTTTTTTTTTTTTTTTTTTGAGATGAAGTCTCGCTCTTTTGCCCCAAACTAGAGTGCAGTGCTGCAATATCGGCTCACTGCAACTTCCGCCTCCCAGGTTCAAGCGATTCTCATGCTTCAGCCTCCCGAGTACCTGGGACTACAGGTGTGCGCCACCATGCCCAGCTAATTTTTGTGTTTTTAGTAGAGACGGGGTTTCACTCTGTTGGCCAGGCTGGTCTTGAACTCCTGAGCTCGTGATCTGCCCGTCTTGGCCTCCCAAAGTGCTGGGATGACAGGCATGAGCCCAGCCCTTCATACTGTTTTTTAAGAAAAAAAATATAAAAATCCTGTCTTTGATTTTTTTTAAAAAAGCAATTTTATGTATATTGGCAAAAATATAAAAAGGTAGAAAAAAGGCAACAGGAGAAATAAGAAGGAAAAGGAAGAGGAAAAAGATGACAAGAGGAGAAATGGTTTGGAATGAGACGAAAAAGAAAGGGTAAAAGTTAACATAGAAACTGACCTCATTCAGAGAGACCCTGGGGGAAGACACAGCCTCCCTTTGGACTCAGATGCTGACTGCATAGAATATTTTAAAAGCAATTGGAGAAATTAAAGGGAAAAGGTGCTTTGGTCTCAGACTTTCACTATTCCATGGAGCACCGTCCTTTAACTCTGGGAAAAGTTGCTCTTACCTTGTTATAATAGTTTCATTTTGGGCCCAGCACAGTGGCTCACGCCTGTAATCCCAGCATTTTGGGAGGCCGAGAGGGGTGGATCACCTGAGGTCAGGAATTTGAGACCAGCCTGGCCAACATGGTGAAACCCCGTTTCTACCAAAAATACAAAAAACAATTTAGTCGAGTGTGGTGGTGCGTACCTGTGGTCCTAGCTACTCGGGAGACTGAGGCACTAGAATTGTTTGAACCCAGGAGGCAGAAGTGGCAGTGAGCTGAGATCGCATCACTGCACTCCAGCCTGGGCGACAGAGCGAGACTCTTTGTCTCAAAAAAAAAAAAAAAAAAAAACCCTGAAAAGTATCGCTTTGCCTACCTAACACAGTGGAGGACTGTTTTAAAAGCAGGTCAGGACACGAAGCCAGGAAGACTTATTGCAGGACACCAAGCACAACACTGGAAACCCCTGCTATGGAAATAAACCTCTGCCTCTGAAGAAAGAACAAATCCAAAGCGATGACTCAGGGAGGCAGCAGGGGGCATCCTTCCAGGCACTTTTAATAAACTCTAGCTTTAATGGAAAATATTTCAACAATGGTGATAATTCTGCAATTTATTTGCAAAGTCAAAAAAAGTTTGTTTGTTTGTTTGTTTGTTTAAAAAAAATGCCCCATTATGATTTTCTCTGCAATTCTTAGCTGTGACTCCATAAACACTACCTCGCAGTAATAGGGCTTTTGCCGGGACACTGACTGCCAAGTTTGGGAAGCCATAGTCCCAAGGTGACAAAAAGTCCAACTTCAGGAACATACATGTAGGGAACTTCCGGACATCCAGCAGTCCGCGATTCAGGGCAGGTCTTGCTGGTGTCAAACTCAGCTTCCAGCACTCTCCTGGTGCTCAGAAGATGCTCTGTAAAAAAACCCCACCACCATTGCTCAGGCCAGCAGCTCCAGCCTGGACAAATGCACCATCCTTCATATTCCACCACTCTTAACACACACCCTGTTTGCCTCTTTCTTCTTTCTGTTCATTAGCTTTTTATTCTAACCTTCTCTGCAATGTCAATGAAACTGGCATGCAGCTTGTTTCTGATAAACCCATTTCACACTTGGATGGACACTTCCCTGTTTGGAAGTTTATTTCTTTTTTTTTTTTTTTTTTTTTTTTTTTTGAGACAGAGTCTCGCTCTGTCGCCCAGACTGGAGTGCTGTGCCGGATCTCGGCTCACTGCAAGCTCCGCCTCCCGGGTTTACGCCATTCTCCTGCCTCAGCCTCCCGAGCAGCTGGGACTACAGGCGCCCGCCACCTCGCCCGGCTAGATTTTTGTATTTTTTAGTAGAGACGGGGTTTCACCGTGTTAGCCGGGATGATCTCGATCTCCTGACCTCGTGATCCGCCCGTCTCGGCCTCCCAAAGTGCTGGGATTACAGGCTTGAGCCACCGCGCCCGGCCTGGAAGTTTATTTCTAATATTACATTCCAGGACGTCCTCCCTTGGTTTCGCCCCATTACTCTGGTTACCCTTCTTTATAGCATGTTAAATACTTCTTTTACCTCCTGGGTATCAGTAACCTTCACGTGTGTGAGAGTTATGGTCTTTTTCCTGCCCAAGCTCCACTCAAGCAATTCAACATTCTTAATTCTTGAGAGCCTTTTTTTTTTTTTTTCACTAAACTTTTCTTGGTGACTTTTCCTTCACTTCGGGTTCTCCTCTTTCTCTTTCTTCCATCTAGGTGTCCCCAACTGAACGTGTGTGTTCAATTCCAGAAGGAGCCTTGGATCAGGAAAATTCTTATCAGCTTAGGGGAAATATACTTCAGCCTAAAACGCCCTGCTGGTTGAATTACAAAGGTAGCCACAGCAATAGCCTGGAATAAGCCTGACGTTGAATGTCGTATTTCAGGCTTCACATTGGGATCGTATGCAATCTACAATTATAAACTCATCAGAAGTATGGCCATTCACGCCATGCTTTTCTGAATGGTATTTATTTTACGTGGGCAGTGGATGGGATTTGATAACTGTTTTCTCCAGCAAGATGTATTTTAGAAAGCGAAAGGCAAACTGGCTTTTTTAGTTGTGGCACTGCCTCATTTGGAAAGAAAAAGTATGTCATGCTTTTGTTTCACTGAGATGCCATCACACGTTCAGGGATTTGTGGTTCCATGCTCAGGTGACATCTTCATTTTACTGCCACTTCCACACACGATTATTAATGCTGAAAATGGGCACAAATGTGTTAAAATAAAACCTCACACCGGTGTAGTGTTTGCTGTCAGGAAGTAGGTAAATGGTCTACAACTGGGACGAAAGTTTGTGTGGAATTAAATATAATGAGTGTTAATTCCACTGGGGTGGAAGTTTTAAAATATATCAAATATGGCTCAATAACTTTTTGTATGATAAGGGATACATATTAGAGTCAAAAATAAAGACAGATCATAGAAAAGGTGTGGGAAATGATACTCCAAGGCCATAGAATGGCTACTGACGTGTTTTGTGAGCCATCTACAAATATCATGTGTAGATCATTCTCACATATATACTTCCCTTAGAAAAATGGTGCACTTACAAATAGTAGATGCAAATGAAATCTAAACTAAGGTTGCAAAAGCACAAGTAGACCCTCCCAAGCTCAAAGCTCTCCTAAAACCATGGTGTCTACATGCTGTGAAAAGCCTCGTGCTGTCCTTTTGAGCAGCCAGTGTTGCTGCAAACTGCTGGGGACCCTCTCAGTTTCAAACATGATTTTCCCCTGAAATAAAGGCCTCCCATCTAATGGCACTCTGAGGTCACGGGGCATGGTGGAACCAGTCTGTGATCTGGGAGCCTGCCCCAGAGACACACCAGGGGAACTCGTGAACCGTCTAGATTAAAGGATTAAAACGTCCTTACTGCAGGTCTTTATCATGAAGCCCATCTAATCAGCGGCACGTTTACTCAGAATAAAGAATGGCCCCTCTAAGGGAGGGAGGAAGGCAGCAAAGGGTCAGCAAAGAGCCCTGTGTGGGGGTCCTGCTGTCTGGGTTCTTGTCATTAAGAAAGCACATGTTCTTTGGGCCTCCACTCCTGAATCTGTAAAACAGGAGCTCTGGACACCAGGGTGGCTCTTGAGACTCTGTTTCTCCCTATAATTTCTATAATTCTTTGCAAATCACAACTAGCTTATCACTTTATTATGCATAATGATTTAAATGCCCTGTTTCCATGAATGTGTATTCTTTTATTGTGCTAAAATAGGCATAGCATAAAATTTACTATTTTAACCATTTTTAAGTGTACTCTTCAGTTGCATTAAGTACACTCACTGTTATGTAGCTATCACCACCATCCATCTCCAGAGCTTTTTCATCTTCCCAAACAGAAACTCTGTTCCCATTAAACAATAACTCCTCATTCCCCTTTGCCCCCAGCCACTAGTAACCACTACTCTAATTTCTTTCTCTGTGAATCTAACCACTCCAGTTATCTCATGGACGTGGAATCCATACAATTTTTTTTTTTATATTTACAAACATCCTCAGCATGACAAGGATTGAACATATTACAGTTTTATTTTCTTTTTAATATGCTGTCCCTTTTCTGTCCTGTCCTGACACATGTAAATTGCACTAAAACAGAGTGGCCCTCTCCAGGGCCGTTGGCATGATGAATGTTTTCACAGACTGAAAAAATGGAAGTTGAGCCCCCAAATCTAATTGCATAGAAAGCATTTGTGCAGGGATTGCATGCGGTGAGAAGCATCAGGGACATACTATTTTGGTATACTAAAAGACAAACTTTTAAAACCAATATTTTAAAAGTCATATCAGAAGTAAGATAAACCAGGCTGCTATCTCAACCCTCCGTGTGTACTCAGTACATGATCTCTCTCTCACCACTGAGAAAAGCTATGCGTAACAACAGGAAACTGATCACAGATCCCAACATCAGTCCCCGGTGACTGTAGGTAGAAAATACAATGAGTAATTCCCCTGAAAAATGAGATGACTGAAGTTGATTATTTGTTGTTTAAAACTAAAAAAGAATCAACAAGAATGGGAGTGGGGTGGGGAGTTTTCCATGTTAATAGAAAAGGCAAGTTTTATTTTTAAAACGTATCTGTAAATACAAAGCAAGTGATAAAGAGACCATGTGTCATTTGTTTTTGTACAATAAGGAACTACATGCAGCTTGCTAATTTTCTCAACTTGTATGCCACAAGGTGAACTGCAGCATCACAAAAAAATAATTTCATAGCCAAGCAAATGTGAAATATGAATTTCATAGATCAGCTTATATAAAATATTAAGTCATAGGCAAGCCAATATAAAATATTGATGGCATACAGTATAAGCAAATATGGAGATAAAAATCACTGACCCAGATTATGAATTGTTGATTAAAGAGCATTGTTTGCTAGTTTGTAAGTATATCAGCAAAATGTGTGTGGAGGCATATGACAGTTCTAATTTGAAACATAATTCTAAATCATATTTACCTTTGATCTGAAAATATCTGATAGTGTGAAAAAACTAAGACTTGACAGCCAAAACAGTATGAAAGTCAAATGCTGCATTTTAATTCAGAATGGGCAAATGTCAACTTGTTTTGATTTCTGGAACCTCTCCTTTTGGGGTTATTGTTACACATTTGATATTGAAAAGAAATTGAGGTTAATTAACTGATGTTATTTCTCTTTTTTAGAAGCCTCAGAAAGTTTGCATACATACATATATATGCTATAAGAATATACAATATGTAAGTATGTATAAAAGCATAAAATATTATAATAAACAAGAAAATTCATTACAGACTTCCTAGGGAAAAGGGAAAAAAAATCATACAGAAAAGCAAATCTTGATTTGGCATAATTAATTGTAGGGTTTCTTAATTGTGTGGAGGGAAAGGTTGGAGGAGTGAATATGTATCTATATTTACAGAAGAGAATGGATCTTTCAAGCTGACAACCCAATACTGAAGTTCTAAAATTACACCACCCAAGTCCTCTACTGTTTCCTTCTTTTGGACAAAAGCAAACATTGACCAGGTGCCAGCCTCAAGCTATTTGAGGCAAAGGCAGCCGTTGTGATGGGCAAAGCCACAGCCTGGCCACACCGGGCCAGGCTCCACGTCTAAACCCGCTTACATCGTAGAATTTTGTTTTATTTTGTTTTTGAAATTAACAAGTCACCAGACCACACACCAAGCAAGGAGTAATCACTTCACAGAGAGAAAATAACTACGTTTAAAATGAAAGCATGATCAACATTGGCCTAAATGCTGGTAAAATGACCTTGAGGGATGTTCCAAATTGAAACGGATCAAATTAGTTTTCAATTCACTCTAAAATATGAAGTGTCAAAAATAAAAATATGCCGATGAGGCTCAACGCGCTGAAGTTTTAAAATGACTAAAACGACATCTGTCATGGAAATCCCTACAATTTTACAAGAGAATAAGAAAGGCTATTTTAAATGGTGCTTAGTCACGTTGCATTTTTTTTGGTAGTAATGTCCAAACTTTCCTGTCCCGATGGCAGAACCCACGGGCGTGACCTCCACAGGACTCTGGGGGGTTGGGGGTGGGTAAGTTCCAAAAATACCGCTCACAGCTCACAAATGACTGCTGGTCAACTCACATTTGACTGTGAAAGCCACAGTGGAGGAGTGAGGACGGACTAAAATGTCTACAGGAGAAGGTAGGGTGTTGTGTTCTAGAAACCCTGGCAGCTGTGGGTGAGCACAGCATTTTCTAATGAGTAAGACTGAAATCAGTGAAAATGCCTCAGCATTAAAGGGAAAAATAACTTATCTGCTGTCTAACCACGGAGCTCAGACATTTAAGAAAAGCCTAAATAATTCACGAAAACTGTGCCCAAATAGACAAAAGGAGCTCACTGCTTCTTGCAGAATATTTAAACCTGACTTAACTTTGGGGTTTTAATCCAAATATCTTAAGTTCACATTTCACTGCTAGAACATTCCATGTAGTGACAGGAGCTGACTTAGGTGGATGAAGTTCTTGACCCTGAACAGAGAATAAAATGTTAAAAATAGTCATGAGAGTGCTGATACCTCCATAGACAACCCTAAAATGTGTAATGTGTTCATGAAACACATGTCTCACTGTCTAAAGGAAAGGTGGCTAACCCTGGGCAATTCAGGTTTCTTTGCAGCTATGCCATGGAAGATCGCTGAAACACAAGACTCAGCATGGAAACCTCTTTCGCTCTGGAATCCTTCTCCAGAATTGGGTGAAGGTTCACACACTTACATCTACCCTCATGCTTCTCCAAAAGGGCTAAGCCCAGAAAAGCCTTTCCCGGATGTCTAATTGGTGAAAGCCTATGATGCCCAAAAGGTTTACTTTTCTCCAGGTGTGGAAAAACAGAGGACAGATTTGTTTATTCTCTCCCTTTTTTTTTTTTTTTTTTTTTTGACATTAGCAACTTTGTTTAATGGCCTGGGAGCTTGAGCCAGTCAGATCCCCAGAGCAGGGTCCACATATTCAGCCCTGGACTTTCTCCCACTTATTCCATCCTGCCTCACACTCCCATGACTGCATCTCTAGCCTTTTCTTCCCATATTTAACACTGTGCTTCACTTAGTAATCAACATAAAAACAAAGCAGATATAAGGACCAGCCTAGGCCAGGCAACCATCTGGGGAAATGCAGGTGTCACAGCCACAGGCCAGACTTGACTGGCACAAGTCTGGGGATCCTGGGGGCGGCCTGGGTGGGTGTGAATTAACAGCCTAGACGTGGTGGGAGGGGGCATTCTGTGTGCCTCCGGGGAGGGGCGGAGGTGAGGTGTTCTCTTTGTCAGGGACCCTTGGATCTGCTGGGGACAGAGCCTGCCCAACTCCCTCCTAAGCACCTTCTGTTTCCTCTGCTCTCCCTTCCTGCAACCTGCCCTCCTGCTTCCTGCCTGGCACCACCAACTGTGGGAAACCCAAGTAGGTGGCACCACAGTGGGGGGCAAAAGGCAAAGCCTTGGTTGGGTAGGGGGGCATAAGTCCAGGCCTACTTCTGCAAGCCCTGGCACAGAGGCAGGACGCTTACAGAGGAGACAAAAAAGCAATGCAGTGCCTTGAATAACAACTGGGGCTGCCCCACACTGCCACTGACAACTGCCCCTCAATAACTAGTACACCCCAGTCTTTCTAGCTTCTGGGCACTCCTAGAGTCCAGAGCTCCCAAACCCTTCAGTTCACACAGGCCAGGACTTGCTGAGGGCAGGGGGCTGGGGAGGAGGTGAGGGTTGCTTTCAGGAGTATCTGTTCTTGCTCCCATAATCTTGGAGTGGATCACAAAACTGAGTAAGTGTTGCTATGGTTATTACAGTCATTCCTTTTAAAAAAGAGCAAAACATGGCAGATTTTCTTAACAACTTGTTCAAATGGCAACAGTCCCGGGTTGTAGCTAACTTAGGGTGCTAAAGATAAACACAAGATCACACATTCCTATTAAGATTGTTTGCTCCTGGTTCCTTTACACACACACACACCACTTTGAACATTCAGGGGAAATAATAAATTCTTATGCACTCAGCATGAGGAGTAAAGAAGAAAAACATATTTTCCATAGAAATCGCCTTACTTCACCTCCTTTAAATTCTACAACTTGGTTCAGGACAAATAAAGAGGAAACTACTGGAACGTGTGAGCAGGTCCCACGAGCTCTGAAGGCAGAGGCCTCAGCAGGAGGTGAGCAGCTGCAGAGAGGCTCAGGCAGGCAGCCCTGGGCCGCCTCATTTCTTTATTAACACCACCACCTACAGGGACGGTTTTGAATAGGTTGGTGTGGTGTGGCCCATAAAGCGTTGCAAGAAAAACAAGATTCAGAACAATTGCACCACATTTTTTTTCAACTTCCTGTTTATTAGTATTTTATCTAAGAGCAGAACAAAAGTCTGTATAAATGGGAGAAAAGAAAACAAATGAATACACTGTTAAGGCCTATTCACAATCTATTCACAATGCACACATACAACAACTTGTCAAGTGCGTTATGTTTTTTGATTGAACCCACCTCAGACCTTCAAATGTCTCTGATGGCAGAGGTCAAGAAGAAATAAACGGAATCTGTTATTTTATAAGAATTATATATAATTAATTTAAAAAAAATAAGCAAGGGGGCGTGTTTTCTGCACAGCTGTATGACAGTATTCCTTGCTACACAGTACAAGTCAACATCAGTAAGAATGTGTATTTTGCTAGAAATACGCATGAATACAATGAAAATGCAAATGTCCCCCTGATGTTTGGTGCAGAGCTTGGTTGTGTAAGAAAAGGAAGAAAGTATGTGGTCAAGGTGTGGGCGGCCTTTGAGGTTCCCAGCCTAAGAGGTGGACAAAGAGCTGGTGACGCCTTCACTGGAATCCTTCCAGCTAAGTCATGAGGTCATTACGAAATTGTTAGTGACGTCTGTGAACTCTGCTTTTCTTCCTTAACCTGCCTGCCATGTTGTTCTTTGGGCTCCTTCTCTGCCTACTTTTCGAAAGTCTCAGGGCCAATGAGATGGAATGAATGAGTGGTCATAGAGCTTCCACTGTTGCCCTTGATGGCCACATTTTCTCTTGAAAGCAGCCTGTACGGTCTGTTTTTGTGGATACTTGTGAATCAAAGGGCTGGGCCTTGGCATAGTTCCCTAGGACTGAACACTTGCTTTTTTTTTTTTTTTTTTTTAAATCTATGATTAAAAATACCACTGAGTCTCATTTATTTTGAGTAGTTCTAATGTCATGTTTTCCTTACTTGAGAAGGATGCCTAGATTATCAACTTGGGGATTATCAACTTGGGGAATGGCCTAAGATTTTTTTCTATGCCTTAGTAATCAGGAGTCTTGTTATTATTTACTTTCCATATCTCAGTCTCCTATGACTTTGGTGCATATGGCCTGGTCTAATTATTCCTGATGCCTATTACCTCGTTCACATGAAAATAAGAAGAGGCCTCCTCTTGTATAGGGTAACAAGAAACATATCTGCAGATAGAGAAGGCATAAATCAAAGCTGAAATGCGAACTTAGCACTGGTCAGGACCAGTTTAGCTAATCAGAAACAGATTGCAAATGCCCTAGCAGAACAAATACTGTCTTTCTAAATGGCTGAAAGTGCTGTGAGGGACTAAAAGTGAACAGAACAATCACAACAAACAACAAAGGTCATCAAATAATAAAGCAGCCATCACTTGTGTGCTGGTAGTAATCACTGAGAACTCACTGCATATGTCTTGGACATGGGAGATGAAGAAATGTTGGGTTGGTTTTGTTTTACCAAAGGGCGTTGATCAACCCTAATCAGTAGTCAAATCTAGGAAGGGGACCCTTCCTGGAGAGAATGCCTCTGTGGAATTCACTATTTATTTTTTGGTGATTTTTTTAATTGACAAAAACTCTATCACATTTACTGTGTAACATGATGTTTGGAAATAAGCATTAAGGAATGGCTCAATTGAGCTAATTCACACATACTTATCTTTTTGATGAAGACAATTAAAATTTACTCTCAATTTCAGAATACAATACATTGCTATTAACTAGAGTCACATGTTATACAGTAGATCTCTTAAGCTTATTTCACCTATCTATCTGAACTTTTGTATCCTTTGAACAGTATCTCCCCATTACCCTATATCCACCAATGCCTGGTAACCACCATTCGACTCTCTACTTCTGTAAGTTCAACTTTTTTCTATTCCACATATAAGTGAGATCATGTGTTATTTGTCTTTCTGTGCCTAATTTATTTCACCGACCATAATGTCTTCCAGGTTCATCCATGTTGTTGCAAATGTCAGGATTTCCTCATTTTAGAAGCTGAATAGTATTCCATTGTGTATATATGTGTGTGTGCCGCATTTCTTTATCCACTCATCTACTCATGGACACTTAGGCTGGCCCTGTGGCATTCCTGACTGGCAAACATAGATGAACCTTGAACCTTTAACTTCTGCTAAGGGAGGAATTGCTTAAGAGTAGACAAAACATTTTATCAGCATCAGATAAAATGGGCATAAGAGTAGACAAAACATTTTATCAGCATCAGAAAATATTTTTGGGCCAGGAGTGGTGGCTCACACCTGTAATCCCAACACTTTGGGAGGCCAAGGTGGGTGGATCCCCTGAGGTGAGGGGTTCGAGATCAGCTTGGCCAACATGGCAAAACCCAGTCTCTACTAAAAATACAAAAAAATTAGCTGGGCATGGTGGTGGGGGACTATAATCCCAGCTACTTGGGAGGCTGAGGCAGGAGAATGGCTTGAACCCAGGAGGCGGAGGTTGCAGTGAGCCGAGATCGCGCCATTACACTCCAGCCTGGGTGACAGAGCAAGACTCTGTCAAAAAACAAACAAACAAAAAAACGCTGGGAGCGGAGGCTCATGCTTGTAATGCCAGCACTTTGGGAGGCCGAGGTGGGAGGATCACCTGAGGTCAGGAGTTTGAGACCAGCCTGGCCAACATGGTAAAACCCCCTCTCTACTAAAAATACTAAACATTAGCTGGGCATAGTGGCGCGTGCGTATAGTCCCAGCTACTCGGGAGGCTGAGGCAGGAGAATCGCTGGAACCTGGGAGGCGGAGGTTGCAGTGAGGCGAGATGGCGCCACTGCACTCCAGCCTGGGCAACAAAAGCAAAACTCCGTCTCAAAAAAAAAAAATTTTTTTGAAGCCACTCACTGACTTCACTCACTTCACTGATAGGATGCACAGAATAAGTCAGAAAGGAAAAGCTCCCGAGTCTGCTTCACAGAAAGGAAATGTGCATGCACGAAATAAGAAGTCTTTCTCAAACACAAACAAACAAAAAGCAACTCCCTGTGCTGATAAGGAAGGAGTCAGATGCTCCGAACCAGGAGCTAGGGTTGCTAGGAGGACGGGGGAAGAGGCATGAGGGCGGGTGTCTGAATAGGAACTGTTCTGCCACCATCTCACACGGGGGATGGAATGAGGGGCATGATGCCTAATTTGCAAGGCGTGATCTTGAAAGCCACTGAGATCCCTCTCCCAGGCAGCTTACAAAAGGAAGAGCTAGTGTGACAAATAAGTGAGAGGTGGTTACTTGCAAGTCAACAAATGCCTCCTTTGAGCACCAATATGCTTAAATTTAGTGGGTCACCTATGTCTCTGAGTAAAACCCAGCGGACATCTATCTGGCTTGCTTCCCTACTATCCCATTAGCAAGCTTCATAACTCCACCCTCAATACAGGAGTGGAGATAATGGCGGGTAAATTAATGAGTACGTCACAGTCTTTTATACACTGTGATTGGCTCATGGATAGGCATGTGATCTCGGCTGGTCCAATCAGGGTGAACCTCAGCACTTTTACAGGAATGCTGTGACGAAGTTTTTTCCTGCTGGTTTGGACCTGAAAGGACCAATGTCAGCCACCTTGGGATCATGAGGGCTGAGTTTATTTGAGAATGGGGTCAGTGCATTAGAAATTGGGCCAGGAGAAGAGAGAGCTGAAACATCTTGACTTCATTTTAGCTGTATCTATGCCAGCCTTTTCCTAGATTGTTCACTTGCATGAGACGGTAAAACTCTGGATTTTGCTTAAACCACTTTGAATTGAGTTTTCCGTCACTTTTAAACAAAAAACACTTAATTAAATCAGAAATGCCTCTGCAATTATGTACTACCCACCACCCCTAAAGAAGGTTTTTACAAGTGTAGACGACTCCTCCTTCATATAGCCCTCAGTATTATGCAACAGTCCACCCCATTTGACTAAAGTCACAGAAATGTATATACCAAAAGATCCAAAAAAATGGAGTGACATGCAGCTCTCTTAGTGCCTCTGCTCCTTAGCACACTGAGAGAACCTACTCCCAGTGATATTACCCCAGGCTGTCAAGGCCGGTCCCTTGAATTCTCTTTTATAATTGCACAACAATTATAAAGAAAATTAAAGTGGAAGTTAAAGCACCCAGAAAGAAAACCAGATTAAATGATTGAAACACAGAAGACTAACTAATGACAAAAGACTGCATAATATCATCATTAGGCCTCCCTCCATTTTCAACATTATTTCTCATTCAGCTTTTTTATGAGAAACAAATTTCTTCAACTCAAGGAATTTATTTTGCTTCAGACTCAGTGTTCTTTCCTGCAGAATCTGACCAACTAGGGTAGAATAATGCTTGAAGAGCTCTGGATTTTTATGTTATAACAAATAATTATGTATAGGTTTCTTGACATTACTGATTTCTCACTGAGGTTCAGAATAGCTCAGCATACATAATAAGGGGTTTTAAGAGGTGTTCACCCTGATGCACTTAGAAATAACATCCAACTTTGATCAAAGTGTACTTTTTGAAAAAGTTCTTGATACTGTGAGCTTTGATTTGCTTCACAGAAACACCTCTAACTATAAGGGCAACTGCTGAGGTTTGACATTTCATTTGCCCTGATCTTTCATTCATTCATTCATCATTGTGCAGCACTGAGTTAAAATAAAAAGAGCCATGTCATTGGGCTTAGAATTTAATGTGAAACCCTGATCCATGCAAGCTAAGGGCCAGGGAAGGAATGCCAGCTAGCTTCCTACGGGCAGCAGCTGAAGAGCTGAAGAAACCTGGTGGCCAAGTCAGGCCAGGGAGTTCATTGAGCCTCTGCTACCCATGGGCCTACCCCTTCCTGGCATCCTGGGTCAATGGATGGATTCTGACTATGGAGGGCCTCCAGTTCAGCCTCTTTTCATACCCCTGGGGGTTATCTGCAGTACAGCAGCCCCTTGGTGGAAGCCTCCTTCTTGCACTGGGGACACCCTGGTCCCCCTAAAATCCCACATATCCTGTGGAACTCCATGGGTGTGGATTCTGAATTCCTTAGACACCAGCTCATTCACTCTCATTTTACAGGTAAAGGGAGCTGCTCTCTGTCCAAGCAGATCAGGGCCTCCATGGGCTTGCTTCCCAGGCAGAATTCCAATTTCCTGGTCCATCAGAGGTCCTCATCTGCTCCTCTAGGAGAGAATCCTGACATAAAAGGGAGGAAAGATTCCCCCTCCATGTTTCCAGTGCCCATTGGTTATCACTAGCCCCAGTCAAGCCTTCTTGTGGCTCCCAGCCCCATCTCACTTGCTCAGAGCTCCAGAGCCTAACATCCCAGACTTCCTGAAACATTGCTTAAGCCATGGAATTTTCCTGCTCAGGGACCCACAGAGCTCCCTACTGGCACCAACACAGAGTTGACATTCTTTGCCCAGGCTGAGAAAGACCTCTGTGGTTTGCTCCCACCCTAAGTATGCAACGTTTCCCTCCTCTCACAAATCTCTTTGTGCTTTTATTCAGCAAAAGTATGTTGAGCACTGGTTTATTAGTTTGCTTGAGCTACTATTACCAAGTATTAGAGACTGACAACAGAAATGTATTGCCTCACAGCTCTGACGGCTGGAAGTCTGAGACCAAGTTGTGGCAGGCTGGTTTCTTCTGAGGCCTCCCTCTCTCCTTGGCTTGTAGACGACCGCCTACTTGCTGTGTTGTCACATGGGTCTGTATCTTAATCTCCTTTTATAAGGACACCAGTCATACTGAATTACAGACTACCCATATGACCTCATTTTACCTTCCTCTTCGGAGATTCTTTCTCCAAATATGGTCACATTCCAAGGTACTGGAGTTGGGGTGGCACCATACGAATTTGGGATGGGACACAATTCAGCCCTTAACAAGTCCCAATATGAACCAGGGAATGGGGATGGGAGGAGAAAAAGCGACATAGAAGGGGACAAAGATGGATAAAACATGGCCTCTGCCCTCCCTAGACAAAACTCCACTGTTCACACAGGAAGATGGCATGACTTTCTCCTTGCCCACCCCAGCCCCAGCCCCTCCCTCTGCTGGGCAGCCTCTGATGCTTTCCTCCATCTAGTCAATCTTTCAAGGCACATCCTCATTCCCTTTCTGTGGCGCCCCCTACTGGCTTACCCTCCCTCAGTCCCTCCTGGACTGCCCCCAAGCATATTACCTCCTCCCCATGCTATCTTGACCACCCTGTGAACTTCTCCAGGGAACAGCTATCTGGATGATCTAATGCAAG
The DNA here is from genome assembly GCF_009764315.1 of Trachypithecus francoisi. Classification (NCBI taxonomy): domain Eukaryota; kingdom Metazoa; phylum Chordata; class Mammalia; order Primates; family Cercopithecidae; genus Trachypithecus; species Trachypithecus francoisi. Next base: position 42,428,440 of record NW_022681462.1, on the reverse strand, counting down.
GCTGGGCATGGTAGGCATCAAGCCAATATTTCCTTCTCATGGGATAAAACACGTTTCTCCTTTTCTGCTTTCTCTCTGGTAAAAGCCACCAAAAGGCACTGGGGGTGTCTAGCTCCTCCACCACTTGTCTGTGTCTTTCAGATAAATATTACCTATTTTATTGTGTTCTGAAATGCAAAACCTTTCTAGTGTCAGTAAGTGAAATTCCCAGTCAGCATACCATGATGTTATATTCTTCTAGGTCTTATATTTTTACTAGCTTTATGCCCAGAGTTACGTGTGTGAGAAGTGACATTTTACTGTGTGGGACAGGAATGCCATCCTCACTGATGTTAACCATGTCACATTGGAATGAGATCTCAGAGGACAAAAAATAACCAGGGGTCTTTAAAACTTACTGCATCTTGAGGCCGGGCACAGTGGCTCACGCCTGTAATCCCAGCACTTTGGGAGACTGAGGTGAGCGGATCACTTGAGGTCAGGAGTTCAAGACCAGACTGGCTGATATGGTAAAACCCCATCTCTACCAAAAATACAAAAATTAGCCAGACGTGGTTGTACACGCCTGTAGTCCCAGCTATTTGGGAGGCTGAGGCACGAGAATCGCTTGAACCCGAGAGGCGAAGGTTGCAGTGAGCTAAAGATTGCGCCACTGCACTCCAGCCTAGGAGACCGAGCAAGACTCTCTGTCTCAAAAAAACAAAACAAAACAAAACAAAAAACCAAAAACAAAACAAAAACTTAATGCATCTTGAAATGTGAACAAATTATCCTATTTTACACTTTTCTTTTACTATCATCAGCAATAAATGCCACCTGATATGTGCATCCAACACTATGCCCCAGCCCTTTCCTGCTGAGCTAAACATCAGCTCTTAACTTTGAATATGCCCTAGACTCACACAGACAGACCCTCAGAGGTCTTCTCTGTGCTCCCAAAGTGCTTTGTTCAGAGTCTGGTTTAGTGGCATGGTAATTAGAAGTGTGCACTTTGGGATCTGTTTGACTTTAAATCTACCTACTGTGTGACTTTGGACAAATTACATAACCTCTCTGGGCCTCATTTTTCCTCAAAGCCCCCCAAAAAGTCACTGAAGGGCATTGGGGGCATCTGGCTCACAATGTGAGGATGAAATAAGATAATTCAGATAATTAACCTGGCCCAGAAGCTGGAACTTTTTTGGCCCCCGGGAAACACGAGTGTTACTATTCACAATACCTTTCCCAACTATCTGCCCTTCCAAACTGTGAACTTCCCAAGGACAAGGGCACTATTCCTTAGGTGCCTAGGACATAATAATCACACAGCTAATGTTTGTGGGAAAAAACACATGCAATGGCTCAATTCTACTTTTAAAACTGGCTTTTCCTCCTTATTTTAAAATGTAACTTACTCACCTTAGGGCCTTAAAAAATATGAAACTAGAAGAGTAACACAGACCAATTAAAACTTTTAAGTTAACTGAATGAAACTCCCCAGCTCCTCATCCTATGGATGACGTCTTTGAGCTTCATCCATAGGTTTCCAGGGCAAACACCCCACAAATGCCAAATAGATTTGCACATGTGCTAATTATCTGCTTTGCAGTGTTTCCTATAAAATAAATACTTTCAAATGCAAAGTTGACTGTGAAAAGTATACTAATTATAGAGAATGAAAAGCAGTACCATGATGTTCATCCTGAGGCCAAATGAACAATGATCAAAACTTCTAACTGAAAATTCCTGGAGAGCACCTTCATTGGCAGCATATGCCATCTCCTTGCGGCTCTCTCAGCCAGCACCAAAGCCAACCTCCAGGCTGTGAGTCTCAACTTAGCCCGAGTCACCATCCCCCACACTCCCTGAGAGTAGTTATGTTTTCATTATCTGGTAATTAAAGATAAAACATAGTATAAATTGACTTATGCATGTAAAAGGATTTGTATTATTTACATCACAAGAGTTCCAATATCATAGAATACATAAATGCTAGAGTCACTTGTGATTTTTGTTATTTACAGAGGCTGACAGGCAGGTGGGTTTCAGCACCCCTGCCAACATGGTGGGATCTGAGGTTGCCAGGGAGGGAACCACTCCTCAAGGAGAACATTCCCCTCTGTCTACCAGCAAAGATCCAGGCCAACTGCTGGCTGAAGAAAGAGCAAAAAGAAACATGGCTATGAAGGGCTTCCGCTCTTACAACCCTATAAGGAGTATATATTTTACAGTGGAAAATCTGATCCTCAGAGCAAGTCAGTCCTATATCAGCATATAGTCCTGGTATTGTCCAGAAAAAATAAATCGTCTTGCTACTTAGAGACATTAGCTACCCAAACACAGTAGAAGATACAAGATCACATAGTATTCAAATTATTACTAACCGAAAACGCCTTGTAGTACTTTAGGGGTACAGAGCAAGCAGAGAAAAGGTGGTGGTCCATGGAGTGTCCCTTGTGACATTCAGAACTGAGCCGTCCCCTGTAACTGGGCACCATCTCTGCACTATCCCTCAGGTGTTAGGCTCTGAAACACTCCAGCTGACTCAGAAAATGACTCTCGGTGGGGGATGGAAATCAGAAGCTCTTTATTTTTTATTTTTTGTTTATTTATTTTTTTTTTGAGACAAGATCTCAATGTGTCACCCAGGTTGGAAGGCAGCAGTGCCATCACAGCTCACTGCAACCTCTACCTCCCGGGTTCAAACCATCCTCCCAACCTCAGTCCCCAGAGTAGCTGGAATTACCATGCCACCACACCTGGCTAATTTGTGTGTGTGTGTGTGCACGCGCGTGTGTGTGCACGCGCGTGTGTGTGTACACGCATGTGTGTGTGGAGATGAGATCTCACTATGCTGCCCAGGCTGGTCTCGAACTCCTAAGCTCAAGCAATCATCCCACTTCGACCTTCCAAAGTGCTGGGATTACAGGCGTGAGCTACCGTGCCTAGCTAAGCTCTTCAGAAACGATCTACTTCCATTTTTTTGAGGTTTGCCATGTCACAGAAAATGAGACCCCACTGAGAGATTCATATGCGCAGGAAGAAGACAATGTGTGCTTTTTTCACAAGGGGAGAGCAGGGAGTCTGCAGCCCGCCTGAGCTGCAGGTGCTTCAGCTGGTTTCACACTTGCTGCCCCCAGCCCCTGCCCCTGGCCAGACACCGGCCTCTGTGGGCGGCCAGAGGGCACCGTGCGCTGGTGCAGGCCTTCGTGGGCAGCAGCGCTGACGTTAGGAAACAAGGCCCCACCCACACAGGCTGGGTTTCAGTTTCACCAGGCAGCAAACACCATTATGCAAATTATTTTCCTTGCTCAACTCCCCATCCCCCACCACTGTCTTACATATTCATTCTTCACTCTGAAGTTAATGTACACAAGAGGCCAACTAAGGATTTGCATCCTATTTACTTTAAAATGCCCAGGTGCAATTTTGAAACAAGATTCTCCTTTCAGAAGGGCAATCACGAATATAAAGTAGAGAATTAGTAGCGGTGTCAAGAGTAAAGCCCTGAGGCTAATACCAAACTTCTAACATAAATGAAGCGTTGAAAGGCACATGCCAGGAATTATATAAACCGAAGGAAAAAGACAACTGAGGGGTGTGTTCCCATGCATTCGATTTGGTCCAAGGGGAGCCAGGCCCACGGAGAGTGGACAGACAGCCTCGGGCCTCTTCAATCCTCGCTACACATGTCAAGAATCCCTGGGTCTCATGGGGTTTAAGAAAATGAATGTCTAGTTCACATTCAGGTCACGTTCTAGAAATTAGGGCATGCAGTCATTTTATCTGCATTATGTGTGATTTATTTGCAGTTTAACTCAAGTGATTTGAGGTACCGACTCAGACAAAAATATTCCGAACCCAGAAACAGTGTTAGTAAAATTTGTAGGGGGTGGGGGGTGTGGGATGGGGTGCACAAAGCTATGCTTTCCTTTACTGTCATGGTAAATAAATTAGTTAGGGTTATTAATTTAGACCTGAATAATTCCATTCGGCTATAATCATTATTTTATTTATGAGATTCAGATCATTGTAGTGAATAATTTTGCCCTTGTTTCTAAAGAGGTCAAGGGTTTCTATCAGCAGACACAGAGAAGGAACCATTTTTAGGATGGTAATTTCTATTTCCCTCAAAAACATTCTTCCTTGGTCCCCACTTATACTCAGTTTCATTTTTCAAGGCGGATTGCAAGGTTTGTGTAAAGCTCACAGCTGCAATGAAATTACTGATAACTCTGTGAATTACCCTGAGTGCAAAGACAAGCTAGTCCATTTATAAATGGCCCTTAAGATAATAGCAAACTAAACTGCAGTTGGGAAACCTTCATAAGATAAAAACTACAGACACACCGTCCCTTCTCGGAAAGCCCTGAATAAGAAGTAAACAATGCCAACAACTCACTCAGTGACTTGTCACTCCACTTAAAATGGCCCTTATTAAGCGTGATGTCCTCCGCCTTAACTGTAAGACCAACCAACTCAAATGTAAGTCAACAACAAGAACATATTTCTTTGCAAGGGATTCTGTGCAAACTCATAGGCGATTTAGTTGAGGAAACTTGAACAGCTAAAGTACACCCGGGCTGTCTGCTAATTACCTGCCAGGCAGTCGCCTGAGCACTCCACTATCGTTGCATGACGTGCAGAGCCATGAGATAGGATCTGTCTCCATTTATAGATCATAAAAAACCAAAGCTTTAGAGAGGTTAAGTAACTTGCCCGATGAAAGCAATTGCTTCTGACCCTTGTACATCATTATGTCTACAGGAGAACACCGTATACACATGTTGCCTAACCTTTGAACACCATTTACTCAAGAATGGCTTTCCTTTCCCTGCCGTACACACCCAGTCCTTTCTGGTCTGTGTGGAAACATCTGCTGGGTTCAGGGATGTGGGATTACGGATCTCACTGTTTCCGCACCCCAAAACTATGTTCTCCAACAGCTCAGTCAATAAAAACAGCTGATATCGGGGCAGAAGATGGAGTTCTTGGTTCAGGACTCTCTCTAATGTCCTGGACTGCAGAAAAGCCCTTGCCCTTGCCCTTACCCTGGATAAATACCTGAGAATTTGTGTCTCCTTCCCACTCTGCAGGCACTCTTGTCCTCTCCGTTCCGTTCCTTGCCTCCTGAGGAGCTTCAAGATTGCTGTTCTGTAGCCCTGGGCTGACGTGGGGAAGGGAGAAGGGTCCCCCGCATCCCTGGTGGGAACAGGAGTGGGTCTGCCCACCAACTCCTATGAAATTTTGCGTACCTGTGCTTCCATTTATGAGGCCATCAGTTCTGCTAGTCTCAGAGCCCCCCAGGGAGGGAGACCCAGGGACTCTGCCTAGAACCTACTGCTGTGAGCGTTTCTGAGGTGTAGACAAACAGCTCCCCCCACACCTAGCCAACAACCCACTCTCAAGGTGGGAAACACCTTTCTAAGGACTTGCATTAACCTATCTGGATAACCCGGGGTAGTCTGGAGCAGAGGTCGAAACCACGGAATGGCTCAGGTACGGTAGAAAATGCCTCTGATTGTTTTGGACATCGCTGCTATTGCAACAGAGAAAGATCGAGCCCCATCACCTAGAAGGGATTTCATTCTTTGCGACAGGAAAGATAGTTCAGAATCCAATGCCAATTATTCCCAGAAAAAAATACCATTTGAAACATCACAAATCAAATTAAGTTACATAAATCCCCTTCCTCATCCCTTCCAAGGAGGGTGGATTCTGCGGATGTCAAAGGTGACTGTGGCAGGTTCGAAGGGTGGGAAAGAGATTGAATTAGAGAAAACCAAGGAAAGAGCAACTGCCAGCCACCTAGGAAAAAGGAGAGAGGCCTAGGTGATGGGACTTCAAGTTGGGGAGAAACAGACACAGAGAGGTGAGTCAGAGGGAGGCTACAGAGGGGTGTGCTGGGGAGAGGTGAGGCTGCCTCAAGGAGAGGAAGCATGGGAGGAGACCTGGTCCAGGTTTCAGAGGCTCCGCCCAGCAGTGTGCAATAGTACCTCCTCCCCCAAGAAATCAGGATTGTGCAGGAAACACTCTCCTACTTCTCAGTGGCCACTGGAGAGCTCTGAACCCAGTCCAGCGTCAACAGCCAGGCGTTGTCACGCAGTTCCTCTGACTCCGCAGCAGGTTCTAATTGCTGTCACTGTGAGTAGACTAGGCAATTTTGCCCCCTGCCCCAAATTCCTAATTGTAATAGGAAGTTAAACTGGAGCATTTTTTTAAATTGCTCAAACAAGTCTTTAGGAATTTAAATGTATTTATAGAAATGTGTGTAAGTACGTTTACGTACATTTCTCTACAAATATTCTTGTAAGTAAATGTTATTTATATATACTGCAGATCTAATGATGCAATTGGCTTCATGTTTTTAGATATTAGAGATTAAGGGAGTTTCTTGGCCAGGACAGTCAGGAGGAAGGGAGAGATGCTTAAAGAAATTGACAGAGCCGCATGGTAGAAGTCTGATAGAAAGGGCTTGAGTGAAACCTGGGAAGACAGTTCATTAGGGAAAAGGTGCCCACTGCCTGTTGGGAGCCAGTGCCTCCCACATAGTGGTGCTCAATGCACTATGGAACTCAACAGAGCCCTGGCAGAGCACGCTCCGGGACTCACAAATCCAAATGGGTTAAAAGAGAAACAGAAGAATTTGGTTGTGAGAGAAAACAGAACTTCTGGACTTCTATTTTATCCATATTTTCTGTCCAAGAAGAAAAAAAAAAAACATTAATACTGAGAAGGAGGCTGTTAGTCGGGGTTCTCCAGAGAAACAGAATCAACTGGGTGTGTGTGCGTGAGAGGAAGGAGGTGGGAGGTTGAGTTGTTTAAAGATTAGGTTCCCACAGTGGTAAGGGCTGGCAAGTCCAGACTCCACAGGGCAGGCCGGCAGGCTGAGACCCCAGGAGTCCCTGTTGCAGTTCGGGTCAGCTGACAGAATTCAATCTTCTTTGGGGAGGTTTGTGATTTTCTATTAAGGCCTTCAACTGATTGGATGAGGCCCACCCACATTATGGAAGGCAATGACTCTGCTTTGCCAAAATCTACTGATTTAAATGTTAATCTGCTAAAAAGTGCCTTCACAGAAACATCCAGGATAACATTTGACCAAATATCTGGGTACCATGCCCTAGCAAAGTTGGCACATAAAACTAACAATCACAAAGAGACTGACATTGTGTGGGGCAGCTGAAGCCCAGGAGAGGGTGGAGAGTATGAAACGGCATCCAGGTGATGAGAACTGAGTTCTGTTTCTGCCCAGTGACCTGCAGCCCAGCAGCCAGGACCTGATCTGTAAGAATCACCGCCACGACCTTCTCAGGAGTCCGTAAGACACCAGCAATTCTGGTGGCCTTAAAGGGCTAGAGGGTGACTCCATAAACCCTGAACCTTGTATTTACCTTTGACAAGATTCTAAGATAGATTGCCAAAAACATGCTTTAGAAAAACCTTAGGTAAGGGGCCAGGCACAGTGGTGGCTCACGCCTGTAATCCCAGCACTTTGGGAGGCTGAGGTGGGGGGATCACCTGAGGTCAAGAGTTCAAAACCAGCCTGGCCAACATGGTCAAATCCCGTCTCTACTAAAAATACAAAACTAGCCGGATGTGGTGACAGGTGCCTGTAATCCCAGCTACTCGGGAGGCTGAGGCAGGAGAATCACTTGAACCTGGGAGGCGGAGGTTGCAGTGAGCCGAGATCACGCCATTGCACTCCAGCCTGGGTGACAGAGGAAGACTCCATCTCAAAAAAAAATAAAGGTAGGTAGTAGTAGGTTATGTACTTTTGGGTACAAAAAATGAAGCCAAACAAACAAACAACAACAACAACAAAAAACCCACCTAACTTCATAAGTGTAAAATATGAGAGTTATATATGTGTGTGTTTTGCTTTGTTTTTATTTTTGTTTTTGTTTTGTTTTTGAGACAGGGTCTCCCTCTGTCACCCAGGTTGGAGTACAATGGCGCCATCTTGGCTCACTGCAACCTCTGCCTCCCTGGCTCAGCGATCCTCTCACCTCAGACTCCTGCCTAATCGGGACAATAGGTGGGCACCACCACACCTGGCTAAGACTTTCGTGTTTTGTAGCAGAAATTAATGGGGAACAATGTTATGGAATTCCATCATTAGCAGAAGTGTAATGTAGCCACCAGCCAAGCAAAGGGCTCCAAGGTGCACTAATAGGGTCTTATAGGGTGGGAGGAGGTGGCTCCTTACTGCTCTATGCTGATCAAGCCTCACCCAAAGCACCTTACTTTGTTCTCAGGTCTACAGTTTTAGCAGGACAGAGGCAGCTTAGAATATTCAGGGGAGAGTGAGAGACAGTGAGGGAACTTGTTAGGTGTGAGGTGGTCAAAGGAACCCTGGGCCTTGAATATCTTGGTGGAATGTGAAAGGAGGTAGACAGATTGAACCATTTTGTACCAAGGGATGCAGATGGAGGTTGGAATGTGGATGGAGGTTGGCAAGTTTCCAATACAGAACTGTTCGATGAAGACCAACTGTTCAAGCCATCAGAAGAAGGCTGGGGCTGCTGCATCACTGGGGACATCACAGAAGAGTCAAGAGGTTTCCAGGGGCTGCAGGCGATGGTTGCTGGGTCCTCTGTAACTTTGGGCATGAGTCTAGGAAAGGAATAATAGCTTTGCAGAATGCTACAGCAAGTGCAGAAGAGTAAAAAACGAAGCTGACATTTTCTGCACACCTCGTGTGTGCCTCATTCTGTGTTGTGTCCCACAGTTAACACTAGCAGCAGCCTCTGAGACAGGCATTATGGTTACCTCCATCCTACAGATGAAGACGTTGAGGCTTAGGGATGCAAACTGAATTGCCCAAAGTTACACGACCAGTAAGTGGTGGGCTAGTTCAAACCCTGATCTCTGGGACTCCAGAGACAAAAGAACCGGTGGTCTCAGGGTAAAGGCCAAGTGGGTTGTATTTAAGACCATAAAACCAAAAAAAAAGTCTGAAAGAGAGACCTAAGTTGTTCATTTAGATAGTTTTTATCTCTACTTGGTCTCATCTTAGTAAATTTCACACGAATAAAACATGTGGGTGAAATTACAATCAAAAATTATGAAATAAGGCTGGGTGCGTTGGCTCACGCCTGTAATCCCAGCACTTTGGGAGGCCGAGGCAAGTGGATCACCTGAGGTCAGGAGTTCGAGACCAACCTGGGCAACATGGTGAAACCCCATCTCTACTGAAAATACAAAAATTAGCCAGGCATGACGGTGCATGCCTGTAATCCCAGCTACTCCAGAGGCTGACACAGGACAATGGCTTGAACCCAGGAGGCGGAGGTTACAGTGAGTCTAGATCACACCACTGCACTAGAGACTGGGCAACAGAGTGAGACTCCATCTCAAAAAAATATATATATATACACAAAAAACATAAATCCAAGGCAGAACTCAGGCCAAAATACCACCAAAGACAGCCAACCCTTTGGAGAATGATCGTATACAATTTAGTCAGAAAGGTACATGGGAAAAAAAATCATAGAAGGTGGGCCAGATGGATATCTTCTGGTGATACTGAGAGAGCCACAGGTTGAACCAGAAGCCCAAGCGTGGGAGGATGAAGTGTGTCTACAGAATGACTAGGTCTCAATGAGGAGGGCCAAAACTGGCCTAGCCAACTCCAAGGGCTCTGACTGAGGTGCCAGAGGAACAGACAGGTAAGGCCACCCTTATGATGGGAATGTCGGATCCTGCCCTGAAAACTGGGAGCTCCCTTGTTCCCAAAAGCAGGAGAATCACATTTCCACGTACTTGCAATTGTTGACTACGGGTCAGAATCGTTGAAAACAAAAAGTGTAATGTTTGAAATGAGAAATAGATTTGATGTACCTGCTAGCAAAATACTAAATTTTTGTAGCCACCAGATGTAAAGCACAGGATCAGCAATGAAGAATGCAAAGGGGAGCATACTGTGTCTCTATAATCGAGCATGATGACAATAATCGGTCAGACATTTCACATTTCACCTAACCACTTGCTGCACAATTTCTCCATGGGTGAAATAAATGGAAGTGGGTCTTTTTATTTTACTTGGTTATTTTTAAGTAACATAGTCTTACTCTGTTGCCCAGGCTGGAGGGCAGTGGCATGATCATAGCTCACTGTAACTTCAGACTTCTGAGTTCAAGTGACCCTCCCACCTCAGGCCCTCAAGTAGCTAGGGCTATGGGTGTGCACCACCATATCTGGTCAAGTTTTTTTGTGTGTGTATTTTTTTTATATAGATAGGGTCTTGCTATGTGGCCCAGGCTGGTCTCAAACTCCTGGGTTCAAGTGATCCTCCCACCTCGGCCTCCCAAAGTGCTGGGATTACAGGCATGAGCCACTGAGTCCAGCCCAGAAATGGGTCTTTTAAATGTATTACAAAAAACAAATGTTGTGGGCTGAACTGTGTCCCCCCTCAAATTCATATGTTGAAATCTTAACCTCTAGCACCTCAGAATGTGACTGTATTTGGCCATACAGCCTTTAAAGAGGTAAAGTAAAACGAGGTAATTAGTTTAGGCCCTAATCCAATTTGACTGGTCCTACTAGGAAAAGGGAATCAGGACACAGACATGAGCACGTACACAGAAAAGACTGTGCGAGGAGAAGGCTGCCGTCCACAAGCCAAGGAGAGAGCCCTCAGAAAAATAACGATCTTGCTGACACCTTCCTCTTGCACTTCCAGCCTCCAGGACTGTAAGAAAAGAAATTTCTGTTGTTTAAGCCACCAAGTAGTATTTCGTTATAGTAGTCCAAACAGACTAATGCACAAATCAAAACTACTTTAGTCTTTCCACTTTATTGCAAATGATTGCAAGGTGTCCAGGTTTTCTGTCTTCCCCCAGCCTGCAAGGGCTCAGAGAACACTCAACCCCCATGATCTCAGCCAACACATGAAGTCTGATTTCACAAAACTTAGTGATGTCCTCCCAGTGGAATCCTAAAAGATAAGGAAAATGGTATAGAGCCAAGACTCGAATGTTAACAACCCAGGAGCACAGAAACAGCAGAGTTAGCTGAGAGGCGTTATGGAGAGAAGCAACGGAATGCACACTGAGCGTTGTGACAAGCCGATGACAGTGGGGAACAGTGCCCACCGTCACAGAAAGAAAGACCCTGAGCAGGTACTTTAGAGTCATGTTCATGCCGTAATATGTGGGGAAGAAAGACTATTCCAAATGGATCTGGCTCTTTAAAACAAGGGAATTTTCCTTGCTTGGGAACCAGCAAAATCCAGCTGCTCATTGAACTGCCCATCTGGAATCTCACAAATTTGCACCTTGAAGTTGTTAATAAAGGACTAGGTTGATAATTCGAATAAACCCTGTAGTTTGGAAGTCACCGTTTTTCTGCTTAGTGTTTGACTTTCAAGCTCTTCTTTTGGAATAGCTCTTCAGGGCATTCTATGGATGTGTAATAAACTGACAAATTCCTTGTGAGAAGTTTTAGAAACTGTCAGGTGAAATGAGCCAGGTGGGAGAGCCCGGATGACTCAAAGCTGAAGCAATGAGGGCTTTTTCCACTGTGGCTTCTAAATGTGCTCCCAGGGTACACCCCCCCGCCAAAATTTTCAGCCGTGTTTTGAGCAACGTCAACCTTGGTAGAAGAGTGCGTCATCCTGAGGGTGCTACCACGAGGGACCACATCATTTGCATATTTATGTCACAGCAGGCCTGATCCACACAAACTCCTGTCTCTCACCGAGTTGTGTACCTTTACCTCCATGTGCTCATTGGCCAGCCAGAAGACACACAGAGAACCTCTTGTGCTCTCAGCCTCAGTTTGCCCACCTCCATGCCTTTGTACATGCTGACCCCTACTCCACACACCTGGACCACCACTGCACATCCAAATCCACCTGCCTCTCAGGGCTTTGTCCAAATGCTGCCTCCTTCATGAGCACCCATGGTGAGTCCAAGGCAAGTCCCTGTCCCTCCCTGAACTCCAGGTCACATCACCGCAAGCCATCCTCATCAATTTGCCTTCCTTTTTTATACTCCCATTGCTTAGATCTTACTTTTTTGGGACTGTAAGTGGTTTCCACTGGGATGCCTTTCTAGTTCACCTCTGTGTCCTCATCAATTCAGTGCTGAATTATATACCTGTGATTTTTGTTTCACTTCATTTCAATATCATTACTTTCTAATTGCAATGCAGAAACATTCCTAGTGGTATATTCCAAAGCACACTGTCATTTGGTATTCTTTATAACGTACAGTGACTATCATGTTTGCCCTTCCAAGCCCTAAAATCTTTCCACTCATCTGTTCTGCTTGTATGCCTTGATGCAAGAGGGGTTAAAGTTTCATGCATAAAATTTCTGCACTAGAGGGCACACTAGAGCATGTCCGTGCATAAATATGAACACATATAAATATGTGCATGGGATGAGGCAAGAAGACAGGGATAGTAGAGAGAACAGAAGCTGGCTGAATCTCCTTTGGAGATGATCTGGAGGAGCTGCATTTAATCCAGACATAAAGCCTTCGTCTAGGAAGTGATCTTCTTCAAAGGCTCTTAGTCTCATGCATGAACATGAAGCAGCAGAACCTGTGACTTCCAAACCACAGGGCTGTTTAAATTATCTCCTGTTCCTTTATTAACTGTGTCAGCATGCAAATTTGTGAGATTTCAGGACATACAATTCAGGGAGTAGTGGATTTTATGGGTTCCAAATAGCAAGAAATTTCCTTGTTTTAAAACAACCAGATCAACTGGAATATTCTTTATTAATTATATATTGCCTAATACTATCTGGGATTGCAGCTATTGACCAGCGATGGCAAGCTTGTCCATCATGGGCAATGAAGGTGCCTGGCTGGGCCACCTGTTTCTCCATGGCTTCCAGAGACGTTGGCCCTGGTCACTTACACGATCGCCATGTGTACAGCCCAGCAGAGGAGCTGGCCGCACTGCAGTGGCTGCAAGAGCATGCAGGTGTCTCCATTTGTTTTTGGTGGCTACTTAGCCAACATATACTTGGGAGAAGGAAGGGGAGTCCCCCAGAGGTGCTTCACTAATTCTGTAATAATATTTCTACTCTGTAACACTCTTAATGCTTGGGCGAGAGAAACTGGTGCCACCCCATGCCCACCCTCCCTCACATGTGTCACGTTTTTCTGGCCCATCTGCCCAGGCAGGGGCCCAGGTGTTGCCATCTGTTCTGAGTTTTCAAAATGTCAGTGTGATATGGGCAGCCTAGAGTTTCACAATTCAGCCCAGTTCTTCACCCTGCCACGTCTGTCTTGATTGCAGCTCTCATGTGTCCATTCTGCTGCTGCCTCCCACAAGCCGGGTCCTTTCCTTCCAGGCCACACCAAGATCCATGCTGAAAGTGACTTCTAGGAGGGCTACAAATCTCCAGTGTTTCTTCACTTCAATTCTTCCCACCAAGTCATTATTCTAAAGCTGCACATTCATCATTCCATCCTTTGCTCAGAAACCTTTAAGCAGCACATACACACGTGTGCACAGACACACACACACACACACACACACACACACAGCCCTGCAGGCGAAAGACCCAATCCAACACTGTGATCTGACAGTTGGGACTCTATACACACGTCCCCAGCCTCCTGCTCCACCGCAGCTTGCCTGAGCCAGTGAATCCAGATGTGCCACAGGCACCTGCACTCTGCCTCTGACGATGCCACTCCTCCATTTGTAATTATTTTCCCATTTTAAAAATTTCAATCCAATGTCATTTATCTTCTGCCTATAGTAATGTATTGCTTCTAATCTTCTACAATATTCATAGGTTTTGTCCTCAAAACATTTGTGTTTTTTTGGAACTCTGGTCCCATGAAATTCTCTAAGAAAAAATAGAAAGTTCCACCATCATCTACATTTAACATATACCGCAAATGTTACGCTATTTCACATATTTTCAAAACACATATTTGGATATTTAAAATGCATGACCAAAGGCTCTGAGAAGTCTTGCAGATTTTTAGAAAAAGATGTTTCTCTTAGGTCAACCTGGTTTTACCCATGCTATATTTATTTGACTGCACACCCTTTGGGGACATAGTATTTATAATGGTCTCCACCACTCACTGGCACCCCCTGACCTCCAGTGCTCCCTTTACAGGCATCACCACAGTATGAGCAACTGACCTACTGGTCATCTGAACATAAAAACAGTAGAGAGGAAGTGATAACAAACTTTCTGCTCCTTACGGGGTAACTACAGCTGGATGTGCTGGCTGTTTCATCTCTGAAGCCATCATGTTGGTTGAGTTCCCAGATTCTGCAAGCTCTGACCTCAGTGGGCTCACCCTGGCTGGAGCCTGATCAGTGCAATCCAGAACTTGTTTGGGAGCTGTGGGTTTAGGAGAGTTTGGGAGGGAACATCGGTGGGATGGGCGTCATGGCCCCCTGGTGCTTTCTTTACAACTGGACAGCAAGTTTCCCCCAAGTAGGGTGCTTCTTTGCATTGTTGGCCTGAGCCTAAGGTCCTCATGGGAGCCTGGAACTCTCCACCACTGCTTTATGTAACAGCAGGTCCTGATTTACGAAATGTGGCTTAAAAGCAACTTAAAGAAATGCAAGATCAAGGATAGAAGGTCAAGGTCAAGGAAGAAGGTCAAGGATCCTCATAGTGATAGAAATGCACCTCTGATTGTTCTCTCTGAGTCCCTGAATGCTGAGACCAGGCTGATACCCAGTACAGGGAGGACCCTAAGGTTGCAGGATATGGGTGGTGAGAGAAGAATCCCGGAGAAACTCGGTTTCTCAATCCCAAGGGATCCTGGGGATGGGTGAATAAATTGGAAAGGCTGCCCAACAGCCCCACTCCACAGAGCATGCCTTAAATTAAGACAGAAAGTTCTCCTGCAACTAGTCCTTCAGGGTCCCTGGTCTCTTAGTTCTGGGAACCAAGTGGAATAAGTGTCATCAGTCTGGTGGAGCAGGCAGGCCTCCTGCTGGCAGCCTGCCTTCTCTGTGGACCCTTCCAGGCCAGAGAACACAGCCCAAGCACAGTAAGCCATGGGGCTGGAGGCTCCATGGGGTCAGAATCTCATCGTCCCCTAGAGACCTATGTTAGGTGACTAGAAGCATCTTCTGGACTCAGCAGGAAAGGGGTTAAGACCCACTGATACCCAGACCTGCATGTCCAGGGACAGTGTCAAATTTGACCTGAAATATTAAGAGTTTAATGCCTTCTTGTTCTACCGTTTTAAAGGGGTAATTTCGGACATTCTTATTTTTAATAAAAAGGAAAAGCACAGAGTTTTTAATGATGTAATTATAAACTGGTACAAAATGAACATGTGCAGCCCTTGTTCAAAAACCATTAGGAATTTTCAGATGGTAAAAGCAGGGCATTAAACCAAGCCCGGCCCTTCTCACAGGGGAGGCCCTAAGCGACTGCACAGCACGCATGCCTGTGAGGCCGACCCAGTGGACATCGACATCGGCCACGGGTCCAGCAGGGAGAGTGCCAGGGACCTCATGGTCTCACTGTAAGGCCTGCAAGGTGGCAAGACAGAAGTACAGTGTCCTGGGAAGACTTCTTTGAGAAGAGGTTCTCAGTCCAGCCCTCGGTGCCCTCCCAAATTCCCACACCCTTGGGGTTTGGGCCGACTTGGCAGCCTCTAATCGTTTGGTTTTTCTCAAGCTCCACTCTTGGTGGGTTCAGTCTCCTTCTTGTAGGTTGTGTCCATTCCTACTCTTGAGATTATTTTCATCAATCTGGTTTAGTTTTGGCCCCAATCAGGCCTATTTTTTATTTGGGTTGCTTGTCTACATTTCACACTCAAGGTCAAACTTTCTCAATATGCAGATACTAAAATGCCTGGCCTGGCCTGGCCTGTGCTCAGGTCTGGTTGTCTGTCTTTCCTTGAGCTGACCACGCCCTGGATCCATTTATGCTGAGGCTCTCTGAAACTCACCTCCTGAAGTCTCTCAGCTGCTCTGGCTCCAATGGCCCTCCAGTGTGTTTACTGTCCGCTAGTTCCCATTATCAGGCCCTGACTCCTTCCTGTTTCTGGCCCATATTCTCTAAAAGCTCTGAGCTCCATTCCTCTACCTCTTTGCCCTGAAGTCACATGGGAGTCAGAAAGACACAGACGTCGTGTCAAAGCTCTACCTAATCCCACATTCCAACTGGAAACTGCCCATGTGACACCTCCTCAACACATAAAACGTATCAGCTTAAATATCATAATTTCAGCAGGAAAAAAGTGGATGACTTAATAAATAGTCTGGGAAAATTTGCTACACGTTTAGGATAAAATGGAACCCCCTTACTTCAAATTATAAACAAAAATAAGTTCTACTTGTTTTGACATTTTAAACTTTAAAAATAAAATTATTAGGTATCAGAAGAAAAAAATGTGAGGATATTTTTGGAATCTAGGGGTAGGAACAGATTTTCTAAGCAAGACAAAACCTTGGTGTTAAAAGGAAAATAATAACTACCTAAAAGTGAAATAGTTCCGTAACATAAATGACACAGTAAAGAAAGTTAAGACGGGCTGAGAGACAGTAGTTGCAGTATATTTATCAAAGGCTTAAAATCCACAACATTAGAAAAGTTCCCCCAGAACAACAATGAATAAAAGGAAGAAAGGGAGAAGGAAGAAAGGAAGGAAAGGAGGGAGGGAGGGGAAAAGGAAGAGACAGAGGGAATAAAGGAGGGAGGGAGGGGGAAAAAGGGCAAAAATTATGAGGCGGCAATTGATAAAAGAGTTATTAACAGGCTGTAGGTCTTTTTAAACCAATCTTCCCCAGAGCAAATATATATAAAATCAGTATTTCTGGAGGCTGAGCTTAATCCTTTACTTTTTTTCAGTGCTTAGCTACAATGTTATTGGATTTTTACCATAAAACTAACTCTTCAGCAAAGAGGGCACATTTTAAATACACCTTCCAAACACAGAGTCCTTCTGAGTTATGAATGACTGCAAAGTGGCATGACTACAAAAATTATTCTAAATAACATTATTCTAAATGATTCTGCATGATTATTATATTATTCTACGAACTATATTATTCCAAATTTTAAAGGAGATTAATTACGGGAGAGATGATTTATGCAATTATCAAATACACACAGAGGACAGGACTGGGAGGAAATAGGCCTGACTGGGAACAGTGGGCAGCTCTAGTGGCGGGAATGTCGGCGGTGAGTTTTATTTTCTTCTTTGCCTTTTCTTCTACACCCCTGCACCTGGCATCAAGACAGGCACTGCCACCTGGGCACCAGCAAAGCCCTTCTCTGTCCTGGGGCAACCAACCCTCAGGGGCACCTCTGCTTCCAGGGCGTCTTTCACCTGGGGCTTTTATGTTTTCTTCAGACATTACCTTAAAGAAACATACTATTCACATCCCACAGACATTTTTTTACATGGTTTTTGCGTTGCTTAAAATAATGTCCTCAATTTTACAATAAGAGGATTATTTAAAATTTTAAAAGCTGACACTTGTAGCAAACTACTGTGACCCGTGGTGCCTGCATCCCCTGCCCGGCCACGAGGGTGTCCCGGCTGGAGTCCGAATGCCCCCCAGCTGCCTGCTCACATTTCAGAGGTGGGCAGGGATCCATGGGCCTCTCTTTGGCCCACTCCTGTGCATGTGGGATGTCCACAGCTGGGGCACCTGTGTGTGGGCACCCGCCCTGCAGGTCGCCTCCAGATCTGAGTCCTCACTCCTCCGCCTCTTGACTTTGAAGTCAAGGTTTCACTCTCTTGACGAATACTCACTGCTGAAGGCTACCCTTGCTACTAAAATAACTTTCCATGAAATACTCTGAAAGAAGCTTCTTGACTGTAAATGCCATTATATTATCAGAAATGCCATGTTTGTGTGCGGTTATGTCTTGTGTAACTGACTCCACCGGATTTTCGAGGTGAAGATTGCTCGTTTTTGTCATTTCCAAAACCCGACATTCTTTCACTATAATGTGGCAACTTCTCAGTTCTTTAAACTATTTTTTTCTTTAAGTTCTTACGAATTGATGGTTCCTGTTTTTCTGAACTGTGTGTTGAACCCGTGCTTCTGCTAGGTTCAGAGTCACCTTTGTTCAATAACTAGCAAATGAGGCAAAAAGGTCTCACATAAAATGTGACTTCGTGGTCACTTGGGAGCCTCCATCTCCTCTCTTTGTAAATTTTAATTTGGAGAGACGAGTGTGAACCTCAAAGGAGGGAAAGGGAGAGGGAAAATGGCAACGTGGGTGAAAGTTCCATGTTCGGGCAAGGTTCTCGGTGTGAGGTGAGACTGCTGTCCTGCTCATGTGGGAACCGTGGCTTGGCCGCCAACCTCACACGGAGTACAGGGACCCGCAGAGAGAGACACTCGGTAGCCCACCAGAGCATGGATCACATCCATATAAAGATGAAATGAGTCTTTCTTTCTGTTTTTTCTTTTTAGCACATGTAAAGACCAAAAATTTTTCTTTGAATCTCTATTTTCTTTTGAACCTTGATTTAACTTTTAGGAAAAGTTAAAACAAAATGAGAATATTGTATTCACCCAAATAAAAAATGATTTCCTGCATCCAGGTTGATTGCTCATCCATTAGCAGCAGATGTCTCTCGAGTAGCTGAACCACACCAAGCTAGACCTGGGACTTGAGGAGCCCCCTTCCCCCTCTGTCAGAATGCACGCTGGATTAGCATCTGCTAGGGCTGCTGTAAGAAAGTACCAAAAAATAAGTGGCTTAAACAATAAAATATTGTCTCACGGTTCTGAAAGCTGGAAGTCTGAGATCACCGTGCCCGCCGGACCAGGCTGCCTCCAAAGGGAAGGCTGTGTTCCAGCGTCTGTCTCAGCTTCTGGTGGTGTAGCTGTGTAACTCCAGTCTTCACATGGTGTACTCCCTGTGTGTGAGTCTGTCTTGAAATTTCCCCTTCTTATAAGGACACCAGTGGTATGGGATGAGGGGCCCACCCAACTCCAGCATGACCTCATTTGAACTAATTACATCGGCAACGGCACTGTTTCCAAATAAGGTCACTTTCTGAGCTGCCAGGGGCGAGGACATCCACATGTGAATGTTGGAAGACACAAGTCAACCCGTCACACACATGGAGGCCCTAAAGGATGATTCACACACGTCTGGACTCCTACTCACTTTCTTAGTCGTGTCTTCTACCAGTCCTCTTCCCCGAAACTCATTGCCCTGAAAGCAAGTTGCCTTCCCACTAAGAATGGACCATTTGCTTTCTTTCCCTTCAGTGTCAGTGTCTATGCTAAGGAGAAGGTTGTTTTAAAAGCAGCTCAAAATCCACCTGACTCCTCAGGAAGTGCCTCTCAGGGAGGCCTCTAGACGGGGCTGCTGTGCCTCAGCGAAGACCTCCAGCTGCCCTGGGTCTCCTGACTCCCAGGCTTTCTGATTCTAACCTCATGGGTGCTCTGAGAGTAAACCCCAGGAAGTCCTGTAGGCCCTGGGGCTGCTTCTGTGAGGACAGCTGTCCCCTGCACGCGCGTGGGGTGCTGTGTGCTCCTGAGTTGCTGGCTGGGGAGGGCAGGGCCCAGTGACACCTGGGCTGGAACTGTGGCTCCCCGACTTGTGAGCTGGCTCTGCTTCCCGTCTAAGAAATGCGGATGAGCATGTAGGGTCACAAAGGGGGTTAAAGTGTGTGAACTCCTTAGAGGCGCACCTAGCCCAGAGGAGTAACATAAGTCAGCCTCAGCTCCTTGCGGTGCCTGCTGCCACAGACAGCATTTGCCTTCGCTAGGCTGGTTTTTAAAACAATTCTTGACCTGGAAAGGGTCTTTGGGAAAAATCAATAGTTTAAAAATAAATAAATAAAATCTGAGATTAATTCTTTTGAAGACCCAATTTCCATTTCCTCATCCATCTGTTTTGTAAATACAATCTGGTGTCCAGGTGACTCTGAGGGACTGGGACCCTCCTGAATTACACAGCGTCCAAGTCACTGCTCTCATTTCTGGCTATCAGATTGTCCCCCGGGGAATGGAGTCTCCGCCCCCGGGAGCTCAATTCGAAACCAGAAACCACAGCTGACCCTGAGGATGGCGACTCCCCACTCAGACCCCCTGAGGATGGCAACTTCCCGCTCGGGCCCCCTGGGACTTTGCTGGGGCTGGAAGACCACACACAGTGCATTCCCTAAAGGCCAGGGCCTGCCCATCCATCCATCCATCCACACTTCCCCTGCGGATGCCTGGATAAGCTCAGGGCCCCACTCACCCTACAGGGGAGGAGGAGAGACCCAGCCAGCCCTCCTGGAGCCCTGACATTTACAGCTGCAAAGGTAGGCAGCTGAGCTCAAACACACAAGCCAGGCCTCTCAACACAAAAAGAGGTTTAACATTAAAAAAAAAAACATGGTGAGGCTGAGGCAGGCAGATTGCTTGTGTCCGGGAGATTGACACCAGCCTGGGCAACACAGCAAAACCCTGTCCCTACAAAAAACAGAAAAATTAGCCATGCATGATGGTGCATGCTTGTAGTCCCAGCAACTCAGAAGGCTGAGAGAGGAGGATCACCTGAGCCTGGGGAGGTCGAGGCTGCAGTGAACCGTGATCGTGCCACTGCACTCCAGCCTGGGTGACAGAGTGAGACCCTGTCTCAAACAAAATGAAACAACAACAACAACAAAAAAGCCCATTTTGATAGATTTTGTGGAAAAAAAGGAAGAAAAGAAAAAGGCCCATTCTTTTTTGTTTATACCATATTTGCATAAAGAAACTCGGAAAAGACATATAAGAAACTAAGAAAAGGGTTGTGGAGGGAACTGGATGGGAGATGGGGATGGGGGTGTGTTTTTCACTGGATACCTTTTCATTCAGTTTCATTTTTGAATCCTATTCAGAAAAATTAAAGCTGGCAATTCCATTCCCTCATTTACCACATTTACAGGGTGAAAGAGAAATTCTGTATCCTCATCTCAAGAGATGCTGAAAAGCACCTGTGGAAGGTTGGCACCACCTGTCATGAGCGCCTTTTTCCAGATGAGTACCTACAACACCTGCCTGGGCAAAAGAGTTCCCCAGGACTCATCGCAGAGCTTCCGGCTGGATTCCCGGAGGCCATGGAGAATTGCCAGGGTAGGGGTTACAAAGAAAGATGCCCTCCCTTGGAAAGAATTTGTTTGTTTGAAGTCTCCTAATCTGCAAGTGGTCTTAGAAAGTAGGATCCAGCAGACCTGGATGTGTGCAAGCTGTTGGAGATTCATAGTTTCTCGGATGAAGCTGGGAATTCCACCTCTACCTCAAGCTGTGCACCCTCAAATCTCAAAAGCCTCAGTTTACTCATCTGCAACATGAGTTAAGAGTGCCCAACCCCCATAGGATGGGAATGATCATGTTAAAAGACATACAGTCTCTAATCCCGACTGCTTCCAGGAGGCCCTTCAGAATAACATGGATTCACTACACACAGTGTAAGCAGCATGACTGATCTCTCCTGAGTCCCGCAATTAGAACCTCAAACATAAGAATCAAAGAGTGCCACTTTTGCAGCAGTAGAAGACTAAGAAATTGTAATAATCCTTTGAATCAGTTTGCTCAGATTACTCCCAGATTACTCTGGGACTATTTTCTTACATATGAAGAACAGTTTCTGTTTCAATAGGGTGTCCATTGCCTACCACCACCTTTTCATTTTCACAGAGAATGGTTGAAATTAGAATGGAGAGATTCTGATAATTCTGGCAAGCTGAGGGCAGGTGGGGGTGAGGATGTGCTGACAGTGGCTGCGTTAGTCTAAAGGGCAGGGAAGGACTTGGGGGCAGCATTTGTTCCCCTCTCCAGTGGCATTCCTGTTTTGTCCAAGTGCCCCTCTGATGAACCCAGTGGGTGAACACAGAGCAGGCGACACACACTTTGGACAGGTGAGACAGTCGGCGGGTGAGTCACCTCCTTACCAGGAACCTCTGGTGTGCAGTCACCTCTCCTGCGGCTGGGTGGCAGTCTGTACTCATTCTGTGTCTTACCTCTTCTCTCCTGCGCATGACTCTGAGCAGGCACTTCTGGTGACTTCAAAGAGACCGTCATATGCAGATGAGATGAGCCATGTGCCTGTCAGGCCCGGCTCAGCAGGGCCAGCTTGAAAGGCATATCTGAATTGAATCAAATGCATGCACCCCACAAACTGAGGATGTGACTATGTATAAACAATGAAAATTACAATCATTGACAGTCGAGCGTTTACATGCTCTGGATGTTGGAGGTAACTTACAGCTGGTATCTAACTCACAGCTGCCCTGAAGTTAGCTAACCTCGCCAAAAGTTCTCCGTGCTTGAGGATGCAGTAAAGAGAGAACAACAGAGAAGGATGGGCATCCATCAGGAGAAGCCTGGCTGAGCTTGTCTAAATCATCCCCACCCGCTCCATTCGTCTGTGGGATCACTATCACATATTCGATCATATGATACATTTTATAACTCCCTTTACCCCCATCAGTGAAACTTGTGCAGCAAGGGGAGCTATTCATGTTCAATGCGGTGTCCGAGAGCACTGGGATAGTGGGAGCAGTGAAGACAATAGCTAGTGGATGTCACAGGTCTCTGCTCTTGGTCTTCACTGATCCAAGTGGTCTTCTGGTGAAGATGCAAAGGGGATACCACTCCAAGTTATAGATGACATGGAGCTTCATGTTTTATATTAGAGAATACATGGGCTAAATCTAAAAGACAACACCAAGGATAATGTAAAGTTCTACTTCGGTTAAAAAAAGTTTTTAGAAAAACTCACCACCTCATATTCAGAATGATCCCAGCACTTTGAAAGGCAGAGGTGGGAGGATCACTGGAGGACAAGAGTTTGAGACTAGCCTGGACAACACAGTGAGATCTCCGTCTCTACCAAAAAATATTTTTAAATTAGCCAGGCATGGTGCCACATGCCTGTAGTCCCCAGCTCTTCAGGAGGCTGAAGTCAAGGGTCACTTGAGCTCAGAAGTTCAAGGCTGCAGTGAGCTACGATTGCTTCACTGTACTCCAGTCTGAGTGACAGACTGAGATCTTGTCTCTAAAAGATATATATATATACACACACACATACATACAGAGAGAGAGAGAGAGATGTGACTTTGCAGCACATTCCCACACAGAGACACAGGGAGGTCAGCTGACTTCGAGCACAGTGCCCGGGTCCAACAGATGGGTATGGTTGCCAAAAACCAGACAAGGGAGGTCACTGTGCCCACGTGAAGAGGGACATTGGAAAGTTGCCAAGTAGATGCTGTGGAAGGCAGCACAAGGTCAAGGGTAGCTGAACACCTCAGCACATAAAGAATCTTTCCAGGAACCATGAGAAGAAGGAAGAGCTTGAACACAAGTAGTGAGGTCCATGCAGTCGGAAGGGCTTTGGTATGGAAGGAGCTGGGGCTCACACAGTAATTCAGCAGTTTCTGGGACAGAATACATGCTCAATGAATATGAATGGGCATGTTGAGTTATCACCATCCTTCCCATCACGGCTATGCTTATATGACTTCGGGGGCAGAGCTAGGTCCAAACCATGGATGTGCCAGAGAATAGACTTTGGATAATTTATAGAACATCTTCTCAGCTAGCGCTTTGCAGTGATGCGCTGGGCTGCCTCTGTGGGAGGCAAAGGGCTTATGGATTAGATAGCCCTCTGAGGGCTCATAGAAAGGGGCTTCTAAGGTGGGAAGTGTCCTTCACACTGATAATCGTGACTCCAAATAAAGGTGTCTTAGTAATGATGACTTCATGCTGGATGATTGGGCATCCACCACTGTGGGTCACCTCGCCCATGTATCACAGAGGATCAAAGAGGAACCTCCATCATGGCCACACAGCTAAGCAAGAGGAAGGCAGGACTGGCCTAGGGATTCTGATTCCACATCAGCAGGAGTTTTTAACATCCCCATGGTGTCCCTGATTCCCTCTTCATGACTGTGCACTAGCTGCTATATTCATACAGGAAAGCACACCAGCAGCAGCATCTCCCCCACTAACAGCCCTCCTCACAACCGCACTGCTTCTCACCTGCCCTGACTGGTCTCAATTAACATTCATTGAATAACGAATAAATAACTAAACAGATGGACAATTGAACCCACACCTAATGCTGCTCCTGGGTGTCAGCAAATGCAACCCGGAGGCAGGATTGTGGTACTCCTCCAATGCCGGAGTTGGAGGAGAGAGATCATTGCTGGCATGGAGAGCTAGGACCCAGAGAACAGCTCCTATGGTCAGGAGTAAATGGCAAAAAGCCACTAATTCCAATCCAAATAGCTAATGCTATTGAATACCTACTATGTGCAGCACTTTCCTAAGAATATTTCGTGCAAGAACTCTTTGCATCCTCCAAACAACTCTCTGTGGTAATTGTTCTCTATTCCTAGTTTACGGGTGAGGAAACTGAGGTCAGTAGGTGTTAATGCATGCAGTTGCCATGCATGCAGTAAGTAGCTGGCTGAGCTGAGGCTCAGCCCTGGCGGTGGCTTCATCCTTGTGCCTTCTGAGCCCCTCCAAGGTCACATGGCCCAGCAAACTGCAGCCAACTGGGGAGTAGCCAAGAGTAAAATCATGTGGGGAACTTGAGGGGTGACTTCAGGGGAGGGATGGCCCGCGTTACAGTCTGTGATCCCACACACAGAAGGACATCATTTGTGCTCAGAGTAACTTGAGCAGGCAGGGCATGGGAGAGAAAAGAGGCTCAGGCCTGGGGCCCTGGGTCTGCTCATCTCCTCACAGCTTGTATGTTTCTTGTCAATTGTGCCTGAACGTAGTGTAATGCCTCTCCCTTAAAAAGCCAAAAGAGTAAAGTTTGGGAGATTTGTAGGACACTAACAAGAACCAAGCCTGAGGCTTATGTATGCCAGTCTAACTATTAATAGTTCCTGGAATGGTAAGGCTGTCTATCCCCACGCAGGAAAGTTCATGCACAAATACCACAAGACTGGACAATCTGGCTGCACGTGCCCTGCACCTGGGGTCCCCAGCCCAAGGGAACTGTCAGGACAAACAGCAGAGGTGCTCTGGGTGCCAGGGCATCCTCCTTGACAGGTCCCCTACCCTGGCATGGGCATGTGAGGCCTGAGAGCCCACTGGAGGTGGAGACATTGAGGTTTCCACTAGTGGCCACTCGTGGCAGAGGCCAGGAACCCCAACCTGACTAGCCACTGCTCCTGGCCCAGGGGCTATGCACCTCGGAGGGGTCACCAACCCCTCTGAAGACCTGCCTAGTGCCACTGCAGGGCTCAATTCAGGCCCTCCACCTCATCAGAGTGACGGCTCATCTTCCCAGGCTCCCCGATCAGGAGTCTGTGTTCCTCATGTGTGCTGTCCAACCTGGTAGCTACATGCCACATGCAGTTGTGGGCATTTAAATTAAAATTAATTGAAATTAGATAAAACTTTCAATCCAGTTCCTAGTCACAGTAGCCACATTTCAGTTGCTTAGTAGCCACATGTGGCTTGTGGCCACTGCATTGACCAGCACAGATACAGAGCTTTTCCATCCCTGCAGGAGGTTCTATCCGTGTGCTGCACTAGAGAGTTTGAGAAACCACCTTGTGACTTCCCTGGCTCCTCAGAGAGTTTTCTGTTTCTGTCTCCTCTGCTGTCACTGTCTCTTGGCCTTCAGATTGAGGCAGGAGGCCCGGGCTGGGTGAGGCCCAGCAGCAGCTAGCAGCAAGCAGGACAAGGCCCACAGAGGGTGCCCCATCAGACATTGCTGGGTGCATTTGCTGAGACTGGGAGCTCACACCATGGCCAGGAGAGCAGAGACACATTTCCAGCAGCAGAGCCTGTGGTTAGAGGACAGATCAAGAGAGGTGTGGGGACCACCCCAGCTGGAGCAGGCCCTGAGCAGCTCCCAGAGCTCCCCACACACTGAGGCTCCAGGTGTCGAAGTTGCAATGGTAGCAGCCACCGCAGACAATGGAACTCCCGCCTAGGTTTCCTGGCATCACCTAAGCCCAAGATTGCTTGAGGACATCTGGAGCATTGTGACAAGCAAGGATCCTCAATAATGACAGAATTTTAATCTTCCAGTAACCAGGTAGAAAGGGTGAGGTAGGGCAGGGTGAGCTAGGAGCAGATTTCACATAATTTAGAGATTTCTAGAGTAAAGTTATGTCACATATTTGATACCTTAGCATTATAGACTGGAATTCATACCCACTAAACAAATACATTGAGGCAGTGTAGCACATTATTACAGGGGGAATAAGGAGGCTGAAATTAAAAGGGGGAATAAGGAGGCTGAAATTAAAACAGGGACAGGACAGATAATCCTGTTCTGAAAATCCTGCTTGTCATTTCCAAAGCTCGAGTGAGCATTGAGGATGCCGGGCTCACCAACAGTACATGAAACCAAGCCTGCCTGCCTTCCTCAGAGGCAAGAGTTAGGTCCACATTTCCTGCCGTGCAGCTCTGGGTAATCCAAAATTCCGAAGCTGCCCCTAGACAGACCAGCCTATGTTGGCCAGGGCAAGTCTTTCTGCGATTGCTCTCTGCCCTCCTGGGACCTACATGCCCATTGGGCACACTGGGCACAGTGCATGGGGCCCATGATACTGTTAGGGGCCTGAAAAGTGTTTTAATTTTGATTTCTTTTTAAAATCAGAGGAAAACCACAAATAAATGAAAATGAATGTATAATAATGAATCAGCCTGAACGACATTTATCTTTCTGCCAGGGCAGTCACATTCTGCTTTTTCATAAGAAAGTAGTCTGCAAAGACCACAGCAACTGGGGTCCCTGGGTGTCACCATAAGGCCATGACCCCTGCCCCTTATACCAGAGACCTGAAAGGCAGCTCCACACAGAGGTGACCCTGACACTGACAAATACTCCTACAGATTGAATGTCAGCAGGAATAATTTTCCCACCTCCGTCTGCGTCCGGCTCCAAAAATAGTCAAATATCCAGGCAAAATAGCTGGTCACTCAAAGACCTGTGACCATCTGCCTGCTCTGCCATCCTTAGCACTAGTTTCCTTCCTCCATGTTGTGTTATGGCTTCATGAAGGCTGCTGGAGTTCCAGCCATCACGTCTGCATTCCAGATGGGGGAAGGAGGGAATTCAGGTGCAAAAGGCTAAACCTACTAGATGTCAGGCTCCTTTAGAGAACTTTCTAGAATCCCCAGCTAACCCTTTCAGCCTACATCTTTCATTGGCCACCATATCTGTAAAGGAGACTAGGAAATACCGTTTTTTAACCAGGCACACTGTTGTCCCTAACAATACAGGGTTGTGGTTGACAACAGAGGAAGCAAAAGAGAATGCATACTAAAGTCTCTACAACAGAGTTCTGAAGACAACCAGACTCATATTGTATAGTACTCTGTCCTGTGAGTGGGCCTGCGGACAGATCACTTGGCTTCTCTGTAACCAGGGTCTATTTGTTGAAGTAACCACATTGCCCACACCAGAGGCATCAGGAAGGGTACCAAGGAGATGGTAGCTTCAAGGACTTTGAACAACTTAGAGGAGGGTATTCAAAGGGATGGAAGTCACTTGTTTGATTTTTGTATTAAAATCAGGTAGGATTTCTTTTCATTCATGCATTTAACCAGTATTTATCATGCATCCGATAAAGTAATAAGGACAATCCAAACACTGCTATGTTGACTGAGGGCTGACTTGGGGCCAGGCACTGTTCCGGATCCTTTGCATATGTGGCCTCACTTAGTCCTCAGAACCATATATGGCAGAGTCTACCATTCTCATCCCCATCGTTCAGATGTGGAATTGGGACAAAGAGGGGTTAAGGATCACACTGTTAATACATAGAGGATCCCAGCTTTGAACCATCAGCCTGGCTCTTAGACCCCAAGGAGGTCGTAGTGAATTGGCAGACAATTCACTCCTATTTTTGTCTTTCTAGTGAAACATATATAAGCCCAATTATGTAAGGCCATCATAAATTCCCCCCAGGAGACTGGCACCAGGAATCTCGGCTGTGTCTGGGTTCATGACTCACCTCTTCCCTCAAAGCCAGCTCTTTCTGAGTCAGGACCATGCCCTTTGAGTCCTAAGGTGCAGCAAGGAAACTGTCCAGACTTGGCTTCAAAAGTCAGGCTACTTTCCAGCAAAGAGCCAAATGGCTGGGTTGCTTAGAATTTTTAGAACAAGTTCATCTCCAAGGACATGGAGCCTATTCACATAATTCAACCTGATCAAAGTCCAGAGAAGCTGAAACTGTCACATACCCATTATCTACTGGCATAATCAAGGCCAAAGGGATTCATAAGGAGGCGGTGGGTTTTGGAGGAAGGGTGCTTGCTGCCATTTCACCTTGGACCTGAGCCCCCCTTGTGTGCCCCTTGCTCTGCATCATCTCAGGGCCTTGCCTCACTCCTCCATCTTTCTCCTCCAGCTGCTTTACAGATAGGGTGGCCAGTAAAAGACTAGGGTGAAAGTGTTAGCTGGGAATTCAAGGAAAGGCCTGCAGAGGAGTCTGACATCTAAGAGGCTTTGCCTTTTGCCCACCACTTCCTTCCTCCCTTCTGTCTGGAATGCAGAAGTGATGGCAGGAGCTCCAGCAGCCTTCTTGAAGCATAAGATAACTTGGATATCCATAAGATGGCAGAGTAGGCAGATGGATGAACAGGCTGCCTGTTGACCCTTGTCCCAGACAACCTGTTTCCTGTTTGAGGACGGGACAGAAAGAGCAACAGAATCCTTTTTCTGTGCAAGAGAAATTAAGCCTGACTCTTTTTGGAACCCTTGCTATTTTACACATTTTCGCTTGTACCTAGTTGAATTGATAGAAACTTACACATCCGTCTCACACTCTGTAAGTTATTTGTCCAGTGAGAACAGCCAAAATAATACATTTTCTGCCATCATTAAAATTCCTGTGATTTTTAGTCTGATAAATTTTTTAAAGGGCAGGATGAAGAGAAGAGCTACAAGACCCTGTAGCAGAAGCCCTCACTCGCAGGGTAATCACTCCTAAAAGCAAAAGATAAGCAGGAAAACCACAATGGATAAGATCTGCTGTCACCCTTAGCTTTTCTGATTACACAAAGTGCAATAACATCTATTTTTTTAATCAGAAGGAATCCTCTCACACCACCAAGCATCCTGCCCACTCATCCTTCCTGATGGCCCAACTTCCTTCTGATCTATTATTGTCTTTTCCTTGCCTGAGCTCTGTGATCTAACCAGAACCCTCCAGAACCTATAGAGAGTCCAATCCTTGCCCAACAGCCCTGAGCCAGGCCCGTATCTGCCTAGCCTACAGCACTGGGGGCAGAGGGAGATCCTCTGGATTATGGCACAAGGGTAAGTTGCAGGAAAAACTCCCCACAAATTAGCACCAACTACGATTGACCAACAAAGTGCAGATAATTCTCGGCATTCAAAGCCTAAACAATCCAGATGGAGACGTGTAAAGCATTCAGTGCTTCATGTTCACAGGCCGATACCAGGTATTTCACTGACAGGTGAAACAGCAGAGTGACGGGACAGAGTGATCAAGGCAGAGTGATCAAAAGGGCACCGTAGTACTTCTTTAGGACCCTGGCAGAATGGAAGAGAGCATCTGGCTTCTAAGGCACTGCACAAACCTGAAAGATCTTCTTCAGAATTGACAAGGAAAGGCCATGTTATGTTCACCCTGGGTTAAGTTTTAAGTGTATCTTATTTAATTTTTTTCAATATGAGTCATCTCCAGATACTGCGATGATTTCCAAATAACCCGAATCTAGATGACTAGAAATTCACTCTAGCTGGCTTTAGACAGGAAGTGTGAGGACAGAATCCAGCTGCTTCCACTCCAGGGTAGGTCTGAAGCCAACCGTCCTCGGTTTCCTGGCCTGTGGCATCAGTCTGGTTGGATTACACACAAAGCCCTGCAGAGCTGCTGCTTTTCCTGATTTTCCTGCCTGAGTGAGTGCAAGGGGCTCCCCTGTTGCCGCCGACGCGTTCTTTGAAGTAGATGCTATGCCTGATGCCTGCTGGAGAGTCCCACCGCCTTGAGTGAGTCAACAAAACGATCATCCTTCCCATCTTCCAGGATGGATATTGGGGTGGGGAGAGGGTAAAGGGAATACCGTAAAGTTGCTACCATACCGTTAGGGCTGAATACAATGGGAGTTCTTATTGTGAGATGTCAGTGATGATGACCATGATGATGATGATGATGATGATGATGATGACGATATCTAAAACCCCAGGTTTTCCTAGAAAGAACCAAGGAGGATTCCCCATTTACCTAATAAATCAATGTCCTGTAAATGCAGAACGTGCCATGTAATTGATGACGTAAGAGGGATCTTATTTCCGGGGGATGAGAATCAATTCTTTATGGATTCCCATGGGGCAGAGGGACCCAGATGGAGACACTAAGCTTTCTGTTATATTTCTGAATGAATGGGTATGTACATAACAGTTATCATGTCCCCTTGTAACGTGTGTGCTAATCATAAAATCTTCACGAGAACTCATGACATTCGTGCTATGACTATTTGCATTTTACAATGAGGAAGGCGGGACACCAAGGAATTAAGTAACTTGCCAATATAGTGACAAGTTCACCACACAACAACAAGGGGTGGGGACAGCAGTCAGGTACTGTGGAAAATGCTGGACATGAGGTAGACCAGGTGCACCAGGTCCAGGTGCTGATGAGAGGTGGAGAGTGGGAGACAGGTCCAGTGAGCCACAGGCCAGTCCCTAGGCTGAGGGCACCATGACAACAGGACATTGGCCAACTTCCAGCAGTCATCACGGGCTGCATTTCATTTTTGCAGTTCGATTAATACATGCTATATATTCAGGATGCCCACGGCCTTATTTCTTGATGACAGAAGTGATAATATCAGTCCTCCCACAGGCTTGTTTCTCGTGGGTAGGAGATGACTCAACTCCTAATGTCCAGACAACTGCCCAAATTCTGCATGAAAAAACATGATCAATGTATGGGATAAAAATCAGCCACCTCAAAACCCTTTAAAGGATTGAAGGGAGTGGGACCCAGTGATAAGCACATGTCTGGGACCCGGCACCTTCTCTGAAACAAGGATGAGCGAATGTTGGTGTCCACACCGCACGGAAGCGCTGTCTAAGGCAGTTTGCCTTTTACTGGCTCCCGTCTCCATGAAGGTGGCACGTCTCCAAGTGCTTACAAGGAGACAGGGTCTCACCCTGAGAGGACTCACTCAGACAGACAAGCGGGGTTGCTCCCCCGGCTTAGAAATGCCTGGCACCTGACTTGTGGAGGCTCCTAGTTGGCACGGGATTGTTAGCCTTGGAAACAACCACTGCTCACGTTGGAACTGCAGGATCTTTCTTGAAAAAGCCGTGGAGCTAACTCAAGGACCACAAGCCCAAGTGCCTTCAGAGGGCAAATTAATAAGAGAGTCTAGCAGAGTTAGTGTTGATGGAGTTCCTTCTCCATCCAGGCCCTGTTCTGGGGGCCTGGCAGATGCTAAACCATGGGGACCACACAGCAGCCCCACAAGGCTGGCAGGCCCTTAGCCTGGCTTCTGAGCCTCCCTGTAATTGCACTCTCCAAGCTTTGTGGCATCAGGGTGTGGCAGCGCCTGAGATCCGGAGAGCATGGACCCCACCCACAGTTATCTCAACACCAAAAAAAAAAAAAATCCTGAGCAGGCCAAACAGAATCTGGTGGGGGATGCCTTCACCAGGGCTGCATCTGGTCCTAGAGCTGCTGGTTTGCAGCCCAACAATTTCATTTTTTTTTAATTTTCTCAATATGTATCTTCTTTTATCTATAAAAGAGTAAGGTTCTGGGGAGGTTTTCTTCCTTGGGATCTTGTTCTCTCATTTTAAGCTGACTTAATCTTCCCACGCTACACGTCACATGCAGAGCGCCAACTTTGAAGTTCACTCGGTGACCAACTCTCCCACCCAATCCCTCGGCGAGGTGACGTGCAAGCGGAACATCTCAAGGCTCCAGATGCAGCCTCAGCCCTCAGCTCCCCTAGCCTTAATAAACACTAGATTTTTCATTTCAGAACTATGTTCAACCTGCTCCCTCAAGACAACCTAAAAATCGTCAACATTAGCCAAAGGTTGGAAGCCAAATGTGTTAACTCCTGCCTTGGAGACAGATCCCTTAGCAGAGGGGGTCTCTCAGCAGTAGCCCAGAGGAGCTGGGACCCAAGCTGGGAGCTGGTCACTTACACAAGGAGGGGCATCCTAAGTCAATTTTAACCAAATATCCACCAGCCAAGCCTTCCTACGGGGGGCCGGCCAGCCACTGTGCTGTGCTAAGGGGCAGATTGAACATTCTCTTAGCTGCTCCAATTTTAGAAATTGGGTGCTGACTCATTATTAACCCAGGAAGCCCACACACTCAAATGACTGTACTGAAAAATCTCCCTGTCATACCCTGCCTACTGATGTGTTGCTTTTTAAGCAAATTTGAAAAAATGTTTATCATAAGGTATTTATGACATTTTAACCGTTTCATTTACAGTAACTAGAACAACATTTAAAAAAATGTTTCCTGTATTTTACTTGACAGTAAAGCTAAGGTTCATCGGAATACTAACAGCCTGAGAAATACCTATCAAGATCAAGTCAGGCCTCAAAGACTGAGTGCCCCCTTCTCAGTCCTCCCCAGTCCCCCACCCCCAGCGCTAGCCCCCAGCATTTTTATGTTCTTCCTGATTTTACTACAGTTTGTGACTTTCAACGTTAAGGAAAAGGAAAGGACGCAAAATAAGCTCCTGCAATCATTCATATGCTTTTAGAGAAGGCAGCCAAAGTTCTGCCTCTTTGGTATTTCTTGCACCGAAATTGGGCAGCTCCGACCACGAGGCCAGAAATGGCTCAGGAGCTGCCTCTCCTCCACCTCTGAGAAGCGGAAGCTCACCCAACCTCAGCAACCCTGGCTTAGCACAAGTAGACCCACTTCCATCTCTGAGCTTCACTCTGGCTTCTCAGAGGAATCCCGAGCAGCTTATTTTCCAGCCAAGCACTGCAGTTTCTTCCAAGACAACAGAATGTGCAACCGGCATCTACATTCTCGCAATGAAGGACCGAGAAACACCTCCTGACAGTCACACCACAGGACAGTAACCACAGGGCTGGGGGCAGAGGCAGCCACTTTTCTAAAACGACAGATCTTCAAAGTCTGAAAGAAACGCAGTGTCCCTGCCAGGACGCAGCAGCGTTTCCCACAGCCCAGACTCCAAGGCAAACTGCAGAAGCGACCCTAAAAATGACAGAAACATACTCACCAGGGAGAGGCTGGTGGCTCCACCTTCCCAGGAACTGTGCTGTGAACATCTGAAGACACGCACGGGCTCAGGCACCGCTTGCCTAGAATGTCAATTTGAAACTTAAAAAGTGGCGACCATCCAGTCATTTATTTCCCTCCATTCCCAATGATGTACACACGACTAAGAAGGAAAAAAAAAAAAGGCGCACACCTCAGCCTTCATTCTCATTGGAACGAGATGACTCATGCTGACTCATAGCCACCACTTCCTCTCCCGACATTCTCTTCATACTTGTGAGCTGGACTGGTCCGGTTCCCAGGGTCCCTGCAGCCCTTCCTGGAAGGGCAGCCTTCCTGATCCTCTCAGAGAGACCCAAACACTGACCCCACATGGGACCCAGGGGTCGCCCACACAGGGGAAATGCTTTATTTAGGAGTCTTGAGAACAACTGGAAAATAAAATGCATGAACTTTGTGTGCATTTGAATTTCAAATACATACTAAGATTTTGTAATGTGCTACAGGCTCATGTATGAAATTCTTGCTCTTTTCAAGGCAGTTCAGAGTGGAGAGAAGGATGACATATTTTCTTATTCTTCTAGGTGTTCAGGTTTACTTTGTTCTGGTAATAACCATTTTGGTGCCTGTTTTCTTCTGCATATGTTCCTCTGACACAACAATTCACAGGATCTAAAATCATCATCTCTTCAAAGCTGTCTGTAAGGGGGGTTGGTGCCCAGTTTTTAACTTTACACGACTTACATCTTTTCTATCCATCTTTCAGACTTCAAGAATATGCTAGATCCCAATAGTAAACCACCAAGGAATTAAATGAAGGTAGAGCAATCTACCTCTTAATAGTTGTTGGAAAATGTTTATCTGCAAGAATCAAGAATTGTCGCTGCCTCCTGGTTTTCTTTTGAATAATGCAGAGGGCCAGGCAGCCTCCCACAGCTTCAAGCATTTTTAAATTATGAGAAGCACTGGGTGTGAGCAGAATCCATGTGATCCTTAGCAGCTGCTCAAGAAGCCAGCAAAGGCTGCTGTGATCACATTTGCCCAACTCAAGGTTTCTGGGGGGTGACATAGTCAAGGTCATGGATGAACAATGGTGCCCTTGAAGCCTTTTTTGGCTTTGTACCTGATGCTATGTAGGCTATATTCTGATACTCCTAAAGGTTTAGAGTAAATAAGGAAATAATATTTTGTTGGAGGCATGAGACCCAGTTTCCATTTACAGCTAGATTTGTCTTAGGGAAAAAATGCTTATTCCTTTGCCACATCTCAGATCTTTTATCGGGAAATTCAGGGCATTTTTTTCCATCAGGCAATACCAAGTGCGGTGAGTTCCCTATGAAAGTTGTAGCATATTGGCCATTTGGCAAAATAGTCTCATTCCTTGCAGTTTTGTTTTTTATGGTTCTTTCCCCCAGGAGAGTTCAAAGCCTGCTGGTTTTCCAGAATTTAGGAGTGCCTTTATTGTGCAATTCATTGCAGTGCATTTCCTTTAGGGGGAGAGTGGAGAACAGGGAGGAGGCACAGCCCCAGAGACAGTCTTCAGCCCAGTCCCTCTCATCCACAAGGGGCTTGTCTGAGGCCCCAAGCGTGTGGCAGCCCCACTAGAAGAATGCATTGACCAGGATCTCTGCAGAGATGTGGGTGGTTATGTTTGTTCTCTATGTGGAAAGCCAGCCTTTACCTTCTTTATGAAGACTTTTATTAAGTTAACTCGTTAATTCCTGGGAGAACTGAAAACAAAAATTAATTTCAACAAATAACACCAGGGATGAATGAAAGAAACGTGAAATAGTTAGAAAACATGGGCTCCAAGCAGGGCCACACCTTCCTGCCACATTAGAAGTGGTTTCTTCCACAATGGCACTGTTACGGGAGACTTCTGGAACATTCTGAGGCCTTAGACACAGCCAGGCCTGCTCCCGAAGCAGCAATTTGGACTGCCACCATGGAGGATGAGTGAAACTGTGTCCCCCCAGTGCAGTGTCTCATTCGAAGATAATCCCAGAAATGCTAAATCTTAATTCCTGATTGACTTCAGCCCTTCTCATTTGGAAATGGGCCGGAAAGTGGGGAAAAGATGCTAGTGTGAGAAGGGGGAAGCCATTCCCAACATACTAATAAATAAATCATTCATTAAGGCATATGAGCACCAGCCCCCACATAATTGCTAATATGGAACTTTCTGGAGTAGATTCTCTTTAAGCTGGCTCTGAATATCCCACCAGAAAGGAAACAATGATGACATTTTAAACACCGCTACATTGAAAACACTGAACATCTGCATGCTCTTTCCCCAACGAAAATAGCCCTGGAAAAATGTAGGTTTCACGAAATTAGGAAAACAAAACAAATTTCATTTCTAAAGACAATGTACAATCCACCATGTCATAGAATTATTATAAATAATGATGATTTGCAGTAAAACTATCTAATATGTGCCAGTAACTCTCCAAAACACACACAAATATTAAGTCTTCTGATCCTTCTAGTAGGTCTACACCAAACATACAGTGATATCTTGCCCATTTTTTAGCAACGAAACAGAGGAGTTCAGGAGCCTGCCCAAGGTTGCAAAGCCTGGATGTGAGCCCAGTCCTCCTGGCTTCAGAGTTCACATTCCTAAGCACCAAGCCAGGCAAATTCCTACAAGTGACTTTTTAAACATCTTTGCACACACATTCCCTGAGCTCATGATGTATTCTTCCAAACTCTGCAGACATACATGAGGCAAAGGCACTTTCTCTTCATTTGAGAAGTGAATCAAAATCCTAATTTT
The DNA here is from genome assembly GCF_009764315.1 of Trachypithecus francoisi. Taxonomy (NCBI): domain Eukaryota; kingdom Metazoa; phylum Chordata; class Mammalia; order Primates; family Cercopithecidae; genus Trachypithecus; species Trachypithecus francoisi. Next base: position 42,392,572 of record NW_022681462.1, on the reverse strand, counting down.
CAAGTGATCAATCTCTTAAAATAATATCAATTCTATTTAATGAAAAGAGTCAATTAAAATTACACATTGGACACTTCCCAGAAAGTACCATGAAGCTGCCCACACTGCCAATAACTCCAGCTGTGCTGCTCCTACCTGGAGGACACAAGACCGTCAGAGGCTCTCACATCGCTTCCTTCACTTAGACCTTCATAGCAGGTCTTTTCATCATCCTCCATCTAGGAGAAGTTTCATGCCTTCATTTCAAATCTAGACCCTCCCCGCTACACCTCATTTGTTCTCTGGGATTTTGCTTCTAACCAAATTTAGGCTCTTTCCCTCCAACATCTTTAATCGCTTCCTGTCTGTGGACCTAAACACAGGCTCAAGTCTCTTTCATCCCAGTAACACCATCCCTGCCTTTGAACCTGTGGAGCAGACCCAATGGATACCCCCACATTCATTCCATCCCTCCCCCACTGGTAGCAACCTTGACATTTGGTTAAGATGGACTCCACCCTCATAGCCAGGGGAGTGTTCTCGTCAGTTAAGCAAAACAAGGGCCACCCCTTGCCACTGTGAATGGCTCCAGATGGGCTCCCAGGCCTATGTCAGTTAGGGCACGTTTTTTTCTAGCCACAGTGGTAAGCTCAGGGGTGCCCAACTGGAGCAAAAAGCTCAAGGCCACAGTGATTGCCTCAGGGAAGAAATAACAGGGAAGAATGCACAGAACTAAAGAGTCTCCTTCTTGCTCTAAAGTTTCAAAAGTCCAGGACAAAGTATTTGCTGTGGTTTAAATGTGTTCCTCAAAAGTTCATGTGTTGGAAACTTGGTTCCCAATGCAGAAATATTGAGAGGTGGGGCCTTTGGGAGATGATTGGGTCATGAGGGCTCTGCTCTCATGAATGGACCCATTCATACATTAACGGATTAATGGGTTATCACAAAAGTGGGTCTCATATGAAAGCCACTTTGGCCGTCTCTAGTGGGTCCTCTCACTGTTTGATGCCCTGAGCCATCTCAGGACTCTGCAGAGAGTCCGCACCAATAAGAAGCCCCTTATCAGTTGCAACCCCTCAACCTTGGACTTCCGAGACTCCAGAATTGTTAAAAAATAAATTTCTCTTCTCCGCCGGGCGCGGTGGCTCAAGCCTGTAATCCCAGCACTTTGGGAGGCCGAGACGGGCGGATCACGAGGTCAGGAGATCGAGACCATCCTGGCTAGCATGGTGAAACCCCGTCTCTACTAAAAATACAAAAAACTAGCCGGGCGAGGTGGCGGGCGCCTGTAGTCCCAGCTACTCGGGAGGCTGAGGCAGGAGAATGGCGTGAACCCGGGAGGCGGAGCTTGCAGTGAGCGGAGATTGCGCCACTGCACTCCAGTCTGGGCGACAGAGCGAGACTCCGCCTCAAAAATAAATAAATAAATAAATAAATAAATTTCTCTTCTTTATAAACTAGTCAGCCTCAGGTGTTCAGTTATAGCAACAAAAAATGAACTAAGACAGTATTATAAAGAGAAAAATAAAAAGCCTTGGAAGAATGGGTGAAGTCAGGCAACAATGTATAGTTGTACAGATTATATACTGCACAACCTAATGGAGTAAATTCATACAAGTGTATGTATGTGTACAACCATATGTGGCAAAGCTAGGTGTAGTAACAGGCGATACCATCCCAAGTTCACATAAGGATTGCACAGGCTGGGTGCTGAAGAGAGTTAGAAGAAAAAGGATAGAAGGAAGGGTGTGAACCCTGTTCCCCTTCCCAGAGGGGTGCTGGGAAGGAGAAGCAGCATCACTCTCTCCAGAGCAGTTGAGGGACTCTGAGAACAAAGAGACATCTGAAATTGGGATGACAGGATGTAAGAGTTTGATTGGCAGCCGGGCTCAGTGGCTCACGCCTATAATCTCAGCACTTTGGGAAGCCGAGGTGGGTGGATCACGAGGTCAGGTGTTCGAGATCAGCCTGGCCAACATGATGAAACCCCGTCTGTACTAAAAATACAAATATTAGCAGGGCATGGTGGTGAGTATCTGTAATCCCAGCTACTGGGGAGGCTGAAGCAGGAGAATCGCTTGAACCTGGGAGGTGGAGGTCACAGTGACCCGAGATTGTGTCACTGCACTCCGGCCTGGGCTACCGAGCAAGACATCATATCAAAAAAAATAAATAAATAAAAGAGTTTGATTGGCAGTGCTTCTTTCTTCCTTACCGGAACTGGTGCATCTTATAATTGAGTGCATCTTAAATTGGATGTAATATAGTCTGTAAAGTAAGGAAATTGCATGAATTCACCACAGAAATGAATGTAGAAAAAGAAAGCAGGAACTGAGCCTTGGGGCCCTGCAGCTTTAAGAGGTCGGGGAGTGAGGAGGAGCCAGCAAAGATGGGAGTGGGGAAGTAAGGGCTGGTGAGGTGGGAGGGAAGCCTGGAGAGTGTAGAACCTTCAAGGGCAAGTGAAGAAGGTGTTTTAAGGAGGAGAGACTGATCACCTGCATAATCACTGCTGAAAGGCCATGTAAGGTGAAGACAGAAGAGCATCTGTGGATTTGGCAAAAAAAAAAAAAAAAAAAGGAATTGTTGGGGAAATGGGGGTGAAGCTCTGAACTGAGTAAGGAGAAAAAGGGGAAAGAAAATGAAGACAGAACAGACGCTGCTTTCTAGAAATAAGGCTATAGCTGGAGGGGGAAATGAGGTCGAGAGAGATTTCCTTATTTGTTAAGATGGGAAAAACAACAGCCCATCTGTGTACTTATTGATAGAAATAATTTAGTAGAAAGAGAAAAATTGATGTTGCAAGAGAGAGTGAGAATGAATTTGGTGGAGTAGATAGAAGGCTAGAACCTACTGCTCAAGGAGAGGGTTTGGGCTTGGTGAAGGAGAGTCTGTCTACATGACAGAACATTGACCAGGCAGGGAGGTATGCTCTTGTAGTTTTCATACTTTGTAATAAAAGAAACATCAATTTTAAAAATTCAACAACAAATAGAACATGAAAATTGTCTACTAAAAACCTTAAAACATTACAGACAAAACTGAAGTCCCCTTTGGTGATATTGTGGGATTGTATTTATTTTGATTTCTGAGAACTAGTCCATTGTATGGATATACCACAGGTTGTTTATCCATTCACATGTTGAGGGAAATTTGTTTTGTTTTCCACATTGGCTATGACAAACACAACTGCTGTAAACATTTGTGTACACATTTTTGTATGGATGTAAGTTTTTCTTTTGTCTAAAGTAAATAGTTAATGTACTACTACTGGGTGACTGTATGTTTACCCTTATAAGAAACTGTCAAACTTTCTCCAAAGTGACCATACAATCCATTTTGTAGTTCCGCCAGCAATGTATGCATGAGAGACCAGTTGATCCTCATCCTTTCCCCTGCTGGTATTGTCAGTATTTTTAGTTTAGCTGCTCTAACGTGTGAGTCGTGGTATCTCCACATAGCTTTAATTTGCATGTCCATAATGACTAATGCTGCTGAACATCTTTTCATGTGCTCATTTGCCATCTGTGTATCTTTGGCAAAGTGTCTATACCATTCTTTTCTCCACTTTTTAATAGGATTCTTTGTTTTCTTACTGTTGAGTTTAGAACCACCTTTATACATTCTAGGTACAACTTTTTAGATCAAATACGTAATTTGCAAATATTTTCTCCCAGTCTATATCTGGTCTTTTCATCCTCTTTAACAATATCTTTTGCAGAATAAAATATTTTGATGAAATCCAATTGATGTTATCTTTCTTTTATGGATAGTGCTTTAGGTCTTCTAAGGAATATTTGCCTAACCCTAGTAATGAAGATTTTTTATTCTAAAAGTTTTAGACTTTTACATTTTATATTTAGGCATATTGGCAATTCTAAGTTAATTTTTCACAATATGTGAGGTTTAGATTGAGGAGTTTTCTGACTGAGGATATCCAATAAAATACCATTTGTTGAAAAGTCTATCTTTCCTCCATTGAATTGCTTTCAGGACTTTGTAAAAAAATCACTTGGCTGGCTGGGCATGGTGGCTCACACCTGTAATTCTAGCACTTTCGGAGGCCAAGGCAGGCAGATCACCTGAGGTCAGGAGTTCGAGACCAGCCTGGGCAACATGGTGAAATCCCATCTCTACTAAAATAGAAAAAATTAGCCAGGCGTGGTGGTGCACACCTGTAGTCCCAGCTACTCGGGAGGCTGAGGAAAGAGAATTGCCTGAACTTGGAAGAGGGAGGTTACAGTGAGCCAAGATCGTGCCACTGCACTCCAGCCTGGGCAACAGAGTGAGACTCTGTCTAAAAAAACCAAAAATAACCACTTGACCATGTTATGTGTATTTATATTTGGACTTTCAATTCTGTTCCATTAATCTACCAGTCTATTCCTTTCCCAATACCACAGTCTTGATTACTACAGCTATATGTCAAATCTTAAAATCAGATCGTATGATTTCTCCAACTTTATTCTTCTTTTTTCAAAATTATTTTGGCTATTCTTGTTTTTTTTTTTTTCTATATGAATTCTAGTGTCAGCTCATTTGTGTCTACAAAATGTCCCCCCTTGGATTTTGAAAGGAATTGCAGTAAATCTATCAATGAATTTGGGTAGAATCTACTTCTTCACTATGTTAAGTCTTCCAATCTATGAACATGGTATATCTCTCTATTTATATAGTCAAGTTTGGTGTCTTGATCTATATGAGCTAAAAAGTATTTTCATTACAGGGTGTTGGTTTAGTGATTCTCAATAAGCCATTCTATTGTCTTTATAAGGTCCCAAATTAAACAACTCCTACAAGTATTCTTATATATATAGCTACCAAGATTTGAAGCACCCACCCTATTATTTGGGTGCTGAGAGTGGGTTGAAGTATTAACAGATAAACAGCCCCTTACCCCTACCTTTTCCTTTTTAAGAAACTCATGAGGCATCATTCTGCTCAAGCAAGCCACTCGCTTTCTGTAAGGCCTCCAATTTTCCACTGATCTTCCTGGCCCTGATGGTTCTTTTTTCTCCTTCCCTCTGCCTCTGGCCTAGGGCTATTTGCCAAGATTCCCAGCTCAAACCGCCTCCCTTCTCACTTCTTTAGAGACTTCATCTCCCAGCTCACAAGACTCATTCTCCTGGGCTGATGCTGGGGGTCCTCCCTCCACACCCCCTTAAGCATCCCAAGAATGTCCATGCTTCTGGTTATGAAAGCTGGAATCCCTGAACTCTCTTGGCTCTCACCACTTCCATCTACCATCCATCTATCCAGAGGTGTGCTGGCAAATGTTTAACAATCACTTCTCCAAATATAGATGAATAAAGCAAACCCTAATTTCTAGTGTTTGCTGATTTCTCTAGTGTAAATTCTCCCTCAATTGCCAATTGTAAACTACCAGCATGCTCTCACTGAAAGTGAGTTGGGTAGAGATGAGTAAATCAGTTCCAAAACCCAGAACAAGTCACTGCCAGCATACTACTGCATCCATCCATCACAAAACCTGAGTGAGCACAGATTGCATTTTGGGCTTAATTCTCATGTGCACAATAATAATATTCTTGTTAATGGGGGTCACATTGATTTCACTCACGCTGATGATGAAAGGATTTGAGGGGTAACCAAGTTCTGGGGGCAGCAAAAACCTGGAAATGATGCTGCTGACTCGTGGAAAATGGTGCAGCATCCGTGGGTTCAATCCATTGAAAAGCAGAGTCCTGACTTCTTTGGTCATATCTGTCTTCAGTTACATCGGAAGCGATGGGAGTGAGTAGACAAGGCACCATGGATAGTTCCAGTCCTTATGAACAGAGTAACCCAGTGCATCTCACCTGCATGACTACATCAGATTGTCAGAAAATCTGCCCAGCACGATTTCCAAGGCAGCACTGGATTCTCGTCACACTTTAGGGTATTATTTAAGGTCACAGGCTCTGGGGGCCAGAATACCTTGGTTTGAATCTGGCTTCCACTGCTGGTTGTATGACCTTGGAAAAATCACCTAACTTCTCTGAACCTCAGTGCAGTGGGCAGAATTCTAAAGATGCTTCCCCAAGATTCCTGTCTCTGCTTTTTCAGTCAAACACTAGTAATAGGTAATACTGTGAGGGGATTTTGTAAGTACAATAAAGTCCAAGTTAATTGACCACAAAATAAGGAGAATAGATGAGTGGGCCTGACCCAGTCAGGTGAGCCCTTTAAAAGCAAGTCATTGGCCAGGTGTGGTGGCTCACACCTGAAATCCCAACTCTTTGGGAGGCTGAGGCGGGAGAATCACTTGAATCTAGGAACTCAAGACCAGCTAGGGCAACATGGTGAGACCTTACCTACAGAAAAAAATTAAAAATTTAGCCAGACATGGTGGTCCATGCCTGTAGTCCGAGCTACTCAGAGAGGCTGCAGTGAGCTGTGATCATGCCATTGCACTCCAGCATGGGTGACAGAATGAGACCTTGTCTCAAAAAAAAAAAAATTGCAGAGTGTTTTCTCTGGCTGAAAGCAGAAGAGGAAGTCAGAGATTCAAAGCAGGAAAGGGTCCTGTGGTCCTGGGTCAGGATTTCGGGAGGTCTTTAAGCACTAAGAGCAACCCCCAGCTAACAGCCAGCAGTAAAACAGAGACCTCAGAGTTACAGCCAGAAGGAACCAGATTCCACCAACAACCCTGATGAGCTTGCAAGTCAGTTTTCCCCTAAAGCTTCCAGACATGAACACAACCCCTTTGACATCTTGATTTTAGTTGGTGCAACCCTGAGTAGAGAACCCAGTGGAGTCTGCCCAGACTTCTGACCCACAGAACTGTGAACTCATAGATGTGGCTTGTTTTAAAGTCACTCCGTTTGCAGGAATTTGTTACACAGCATTAGAGAACTGACACATTCAGCCAATTTACAAAAGGGAGATAAGAGTTTCATACTCATAGGGTTATATGAGAATTAAAAATTAATATCCACAAAAGTCTAGGATGATAATAAGAACAATCTCTAAGTACTGGCTATTTTTCATATGTGCCATGGAGCTGGTAAAATCCAAATACGTGTGGTTGATGATTTGAAATATTTCCACCAATACAGTATTTGAGTCACAGGCTGCAGTCAAAAGTCTAGAATTTTAAATAAATGAATCATACACTAAATATGCATCATCTTTTGAAACTCAGTGCCTATGAGTAAATCTCGATGATCATAACACATTACTCAACAAAGCAGACCATAATAAAGAAGATATCAGAACACACGGAGCAGAAGACAGTAAGTTTGGAACTCAACCATTCAACAAATCTTTAATGAATACACACCAGATGCCAAGGTCCAACTCAGGTCCTGGGACACAGCAAGAAGAAGACACAAAAGATCCCTGTCCTCATGAGCCTACATTCTAGGAGGGTGAGACAGAAAATAAGTACATGAGAAAAGTACAAGCTAGTGACACGAACAGTGTAAAAAATTAGCATAGGGTAGGAGGGAAGTACTTGAGATGGGCAGGTCATCTAGGAAGGTCACTCTGGAGAGGTGCCATTTAAGCTGAGATCTGAATGATATCCAGGAGCCAGCCAGCAGCATTCCAGGACAAGAGTGCAGCTGTTGCCAAGATCCCAAGACAAAAAGGAACAGGTAAGAGTCCCCAGGATGGCTGCTGCTTACTAAGCAACAGCAAGAGAAGACAGGATGGGGCTGGAGAAGGTGGCAAGGAAGCAGCTTGAATTTTGTGCCAGGTGTGATGAGGAGACACTGGAGGCTTTTAAACAGGAGAGTGACATGATCTGACTTGAATTTGCTGAGGACAACTTTTTCTCTTTCTTTTTTTTTTGACAGGGTCTCCCTCTGTTGCAGGCTGGAGTTCTGTGGTGTGATCATGGCTCACTGCAGCCCCAACCTCCTGGGCTCAAGTGATCCTCACACCTCAGCCTCCCAAGTAGCTGGGACTACAGACACACACCACCACGCCTGGATCATTTTTGTAGTTTTTATAGAGACATGGTTTCACTGTGTTGCCCAGTCTGGTCTTGAACTGGGCTCAAGCAATCCAGCTGCCTCAGCCTCCCAAAGTGCTGGAATTACAGGTGTGTGCCACCATGCCCAGCCTCTGAGGATAACTCTTACTGTTAAGTGTGGAGCCCTTGTGTAGGACCAGGTGGAAACAAGGGAGTCTAGTGGGTCCCATTGGGGTCTGATGAGTATAGCAGAGACAGAAAGACGAGGACCTGTTTGAGTAATGTTTTGGAGATAGAGTTGTTAGATGGATTGGGTTTGAGGGCAGTGATGGAGAGAGATAAATCAAGCATAACCCTTCAATTTTTGGTTTGAGTAACTGAGGAGTGCCACTTACAGAGATGGGTGGTGTGAAATCCCAGATTTGGTTTTGGCCATCTTAATTTGAACGTTGCCTATCAGATATCCATGTGGAGATGTTGAGTAGGCTTAGAATTCTTGGGAAAAGTCAATATTAGAGGCAGATTCAAGAGTTAATGTCCTACAGATGGAATTAAAGACCTGCCCTGGATGAGAGAGAGAGAGAGAGCATGTGGAGAGAGATGAGAAGCGAACCCAGCACCCTCAGCCAGTGAGGTTGGAAGAAAACCAAGAAAATCACTGCTCAGAAGCCAAGGAGTGAGGGTTTCAAGAAGGCATGAGAGGTCCACCTGCCAGCACTGCTGAGAGGTGAAGTCAGACAGGAGCAGAGTAGGATGCACTGGCCTCGCATGCACTGGCCTGGCATGGGAGGCCATGGTGACCAGGGAGATGGCCCTGGCAGCCTCCATGAGTGAAGCACAGGAATTTGGCTGCAGGGAATGGGTGCAGCACCCACAGACAATGCTGTCAAAAAAGGAAGCAGGAAAATGGGATCTGGAGCATCCTTTGAGGCCCCACCAAGTACAGTGATGGCAACTGAATGATAGAGGCCTGGGCTCCACCAGCCAGCTTCTGAGTACTGCAGTTATCCTACAAATGGAGAAGGCAGGACAGCATGGAATAAGGTGGGTGCTGCTAAAGAGTGCATGGTCCCTGAGTGTGCAATGACATCATTCAGTCCAGGCAAACACATTTTTCTTGATATCAACTATCTCTAGTTTGGTGAAGACAGACTATGTATTTGAAATACTAGCAAGAAAACCATAAAGTAAAACAATTATTAAGAGCCAAGGCACTTTAAATTCTTCAGTTTTGGCTAACAGGAAGAACTTATAAGTGGTTTCTTTTTGTTGTAAGCAAAGGTGGATGATAGCCTTCATTATTTGCTTGATTTGATGTAACTGGGAAGTTTCTTAGGCTTGATAACTGGCAAAACAAAATCCTTGACACCTAAATAACCCTGTGGTCTAACGCTTACTGCCAAGAGATCAGATGGAGCCTGATCTGATATACCATCTTGCTTCTTAGCTGAGTGATTCTTTAATAGCTTCTTAATTTTCACTTAATTATTCCATGCCCCTAATGACTCCCTCAAAAACACTACAAGGGCACATACACCCTAAGCAATCTGAGTTTGCCCTCTGAAGAGTTTGTAATTAAAAACTTTATCTGTATTGAAAAAAAATCAGCACACTTCCTGACCACCACTCCTGAGTTGTTGAATTTAATCAGACATGGACTTGATAGAGTGCATTCATCTATAGTGGCTATTAATGGGAACCAGTGAGTCAAATCTCACGTCTAGCAGGGGCCAGCCGACTGAGGGCCTGAGAGGAGGTTCTCAGTTCAGCACTGGGCCCAAAACAGTCCCTCCCACCCCAGGCATCGCCCATCTCTTCACAGCCTGTCATCATCACAGTGTCTGCCTATTCTTCCTGCCTCTGACCTGCACACTCCGCTCCCTTCTATGAACTGCTTCTTTCACTTTTGTGATGACACAAAGTCACAGATCTGATCAGGCCACTCCAGCTCTCACATCTGCACAGCTTCTCTGTGCCCTTGTGGGGCTTCAAGATTTGTCACTGAGTCAAACAGACCCAGGGTGGAAAGTAGCTCCCAACCCAGTGGCCTTGGGAAAGAACCCGTCCTGAGCCTTTGTTTCCTCATTTGTAAATTGAGAATAGCCCTGGTCATAAGAGAGTCCTTGTGCCCCCACTGTGGTGAGGATGAAGTGAGATGATGCAGATGGTGAGGTTCCCAGAGGGCCAGGCCCTTAGCGCCCAGCAAATGGCAGCTCTTTGTAGTGGATATGTTATTGTTCTGTCTAACAAACTGCACCCTTTCCTGGGGGACCCACTCCTTCCCTTCATGTGGTCCTGTAGTTCTGTCATCTTACTCTACTTCCCACCCTAAATCACCTGTCATTAGGTCGGGCTGCACATTTCTGGAAAAAAACAGCAATGCATTAAGTCAGGGCTTTTTTTTCTCTCTCTCATGTAAAAGTAGCCTGGCATAAGAAGCACAAGCCGAGGGTGCAGCCCCAAAGCATTACCAGGAAATTGGGCCCCTGTCTTCCTGATTCACCATCCCGGAGCCTGGCTTTCATCTTCAAAGTGACTTCACAGCCCAGGACGGCTGCTGGCACTCCAACCAGCAAGTCCATGTTCCCCATATTGACAGTAGGAGGAAGTGAGGGAGGACAGAAAAATGTGTAACGCCATCCCTTCCCACCATGATGGAGCCTACTGAAAATTCCACATAATGGTTCCACATATGGAACTAGATCACTTGGGCTCTCCTAGTTGCAGACTAGTCCAGAAAATGTGGTCTTTTCACTGACACAATGCCATCTGAAATAGAATTGTTTTTAAATTAAGCAAGAAGGGGAGAAGGGTATCTGTTGTCAACTAGTAGTGTCTGCCAAGTCTGGGGGCCCCAGGCTGGACATGAGTGCCCTTCCATGGGATCTGGTCTCCAACACTGGCAGAGAGATGGTCTGCATTCTCCATGGGTCATGGGCTGGAGGGACACAGTCATACACAGAGGAACATGAGCCAGGGGAGGGAGAGAGGAGCGAGACTGCACTTGGGCTTTGGCCGGGGAAAAACTGATCACCTCTAGACCCAAGTGAGTTGGGGTAGAGTCTCCAATGCTGTCATGTTGATTAGAGCACCACAGTTATGACTGTTTATTGTGATGAGCAGGTCATTCTATATAAGCTTATTATTGACATTAATAATACCCAAGTGACATGAGGGACTCCTCCAGCTGCATTCTCTCCCCAACCCCAAAGCTCCCTGCAGCCCCTTCCTCCATGCTGCCTCTTTGCAGGGTCTCAAACCAAAAGCCCCTTTTCTTCTCTCCCTGCCTGTACCTGTGCTCCTGCCACCCCTAGCCTGGTCATTTCTCCTCCAGCCCCCTTCTCCAAGCAAATTCCTGCTTGGTCTTGAAAACCTGATTCAAATATCACCTCCTAAGCGGAACTTTCCCCAACTCCTTTGCATTCACTTGAGTCCCTAAATGTTTGAATGATCTCTTTCATATTTTGCTGCACATCTTTACTCCTCCACTAAATTGAAAACACCAAGAGGGAAATTTTCCACCCTTGCCACACACACTCCCACAGGTGACCATAAACACTTGTCACTGAATGACCGAATAAATGGCAAGTGGATGAGGTTTGGCCAATGCAAGCTCCACCCAGGCAGAAGCCTTCTGAGTGAGGGGTGCTGGGTGTGAACCTCACTCTGCCTCCACTGCCTCCTCTGTAAAAGAAAGCTAACAATACTGACATCTCTGTCAAAGGATTCACAATGCGTAGGACCTCAACTAATGTCAGCCGTTCATATCGGTAGTTTTACTGCACGTCATCAACTCTGCGGTGCATATTTCTTTTTCACATTGTAATGGCACTTGGAGTATATGGCATGACATGGTTTAACTGGCAGAGGTTTGAGGTTTTTTTTTTTTTTTTTCCCTTGGTGATGCAACCAATGCTGTTTAGAAGTCAATGCAGTTGTTATTGTTAGGAAAGGAATAGAGTTCCGAAATTCAGGGCTTTGCAAAGTCAGAAAAGTCAACTGCTTATAAATCCCAAATAGTAAGAGATGAGACTGTGCTGGCCTTTGAGTGGTCAAGGGTCTGAAGCAGCTCAGAACGAGATGAAGGGAAAGGACTGGCCTTTGCCATATGGTGTTCCAGGAAGAGTCAAGGTAGCCGCCATTCCATCAAATGAGAGTGAGTGAAGGGGCACAAAAGAAAAGCAATAAAGCAGGTCTGAGGCGTAGGTCTTGGCAAGAATTCAGTGTGACTGCAGCCAGGGAGCTGATGAGAAGCAAGCAGGTCAGAAGCTGAATGTGTTTTTGTGGATCCCGATTTGTCAAAGAAACCATGAGTTAAAAATATACTTTATGAATAAATTGGAATATTATTCAGCCATAAAAGAATAAAAAGAATGAAATATTAATTCATGCTTCAACATGGATGAGCCTTGAAAACATTATGCAAAGCGGACACACACTACATGATTCCATCTATATGAAATATTCAGAATAGGCAAGTCCATTCAGATAGAGAGTAGTTTAGTGGTTGTCAGGGCTGGGGGCAGGTAGGAATAAGAATAATTGCTTAATGAGTACAAGGTTTCCTTTTGGGGTGAGGACAATGTTCTGGAACCAGATAGAAGTGGTGGTTGTCCAATGTTGTGGTTGTCCTAAATGCTACTGAATTTGTTCATTTTTAAATGGTAATTTTATGCTACCTGAATTTCACTGCCCTCCCTTTTTTTTTCTTTTTTTTCTTTCGGAGACAGTGCTTGGTTCTGTTACCCAGGCTGGAGTGCAGTGGTGAGTTCACGACTCACTGCAGCCTCGACCTCCTGGGCTAAAGCAATCCTCCCACCTCAGCCTCCTGAGTAGCTGGGACTACAGGCACGTACCACCATGTCCAGCTAATTGTTTAATTTTTTTTGTAGAGCTGAGGTCTCACTGTATGGTTCAGGCTGGTCTCAAACTCCTGGGCTCAAGGGATCCTCTGGCCTCAGCCTCCCAAAGTGCTAGGATTACAGGCATGAGCCACTGTGCCCCACCACATCTCAATTTTTTAAAAAAGGCATTTGACTATTCAACTGTGGAATCTCCAACCTTCAGCAGCAGCAAGTGAGCAGGAGGAGCTGTGCAGACCCCACTAAGGGCATGTCCCTAATCCCATATCATACACAGCTATCCAGAGTGAGAGGCCAGAGGGTCTCTCTGAGCACAAGTTAGGGGCCCCAGAGGACAGTGAGTAGAGAGGCTCCCCAGGGATAAACCAGAAAATCTGGGGGAAAGGCCTGCTGCTGCATGCTCAGAAGGTTTGTAGCTGGGCGGGGGCCCCTGTGTGCCTCCCGTCTGCTCCTCTCGGAATGGTGGTGCTGTTGCTATTATCCTGCCCCTGTTCTCCTGCAGGGTACTGAGCTGTGTGGGGCAGCTAATTTATTGCTTTATTATCTGTTTATAGGCCTCTGGGTCCAGAAAGGCCACATTGCACACTACTGAGAGACTGCTATGCACTCCCTGGAGACCTCAGAACATTCAGTATGCTCCAGTTATGGCCACAGCAGTGATTGCTAGTTGCCTAACCCCACATGTGTTCTCCCCTCTTCCCTGAAAATCAAGACCCTGATTTTCAGCTGGGCACAAAATAATTCTTTCTAGAACAACTCCATGCGTGTTAATGCCCTTGCAGGTGGGGGTGGCCACAACCGGGGGGAGGCAGGGTGAAGAGGTGGAAGGAGCCTGAGTTAGCAGGGATGAGCGGTGGCCGGGTAACCCCAGACTCACTATCTTCTGGATTTCTTTTATGTGAAAGAATAAAATGTCTCGTATTTGAGCCTTTTTTATTGTAGGTTTCTGCTACATACAACCAACCCTAAGTGTAATTGATACAGTGGGCCCCATCCTTATCAGCTCTGGGTACCACATTGTAAAAATCTGTAGTGTGGCTGTAACCCCAGCATAATTTGCTATTTGGTGAACCTCCTTATTCTCTTAGATCTTTCAAAAATTGACTAGGGAACTAGCAGCTTCCCACAAAACTACCCCATATTTTCATAGTAGGAAACTGCAACAGGGAACTTGTTAAGTTCCTTGTTAGCAAGACAGTTATCCCTGAGCTTGCAGGCCGCCTCTCTGGCCACTAAAGTTTCTAGATAGACCTGCAAAGCAGTAAAGGAAAGCAGCATTGATCACTGCATCCTTCTGTACAATCTTTTTACTTGAAAAATAATTGCAAAATACCTTGATTTTACCCAGGATGTTTTTCAGCATGTCCCAAAGAGGAAATTCATTTCTGATGTAGTTTGTGGATTTTTTGTTTTTATTTTCATATTGTTTTTGTTTTGCTTTCATTTCCTGGGCAATTTCACCCACTGATCACCCAATGGACAATTGCTCCTATCAGTTTCTGTTTAAAGTTTATATTATTAATTGTGAAAAAATACGAATTAACCAAGATAGCAGCTGCTCATTAGAGTAACATAAATTTCTTTTATCACATATTCTTAAAGTTGGGGAAAAGTGTTAAAATATGCAAAATATGTATATTATAATATAAAGTTTATTTTTGCATGATTATAAAAGTGATAAATGCTGCCTGGGGATAACCTAGAAAATGTAGAAGAGTAAAGCATTTTTTTTTTTCTTTTGAGACGGAGTCTCACTCTGTCGCCCAGGCTGGAGTGCAATGGCATGATCTCGGCTCACTGCAATCTCCGCCTCCCGTGTTCAAGTGATTCTTCTGCCTCAGCCTCCCCAGTAGCTGGGACTACAGGTGCACACCACCATGCCCAGCTAATTTTTGTATTTTTAGTAGAGACAGGGTTTCACCATATTGGCCAGGCTGGTCTCGAACTCCTGACCTCTTGATCTGCCCACCTCGGCCTCTCAAAGTGACGGGATTACAGGCATGAGCCACTGAGCCCAGCCAAGTAGAATGTATTAATCCCACCTTCCAAAGCCACACACTATTAATATTTTCCTGTATTTCCTTCTGCTCTCTCTCTGTTTACATAGTTGTAGTTACACTGTATACATTACTTAGGACTCTATTTAACTTAACATGACAACGTAAGCATTTTTCCACATTATTAAAACTCCCCGGTACCCAGAGTAGAGGTCTATTTTTATGGTGAAGCTTAGATGGTTCTCAGTGGACTCTGCTACCCAGCCTTAATCACACAAAGACAAGTTATCAAGTTTCCTCCGAAGTCCTGGGCTGCCGCTCGCCTACTGAGCAGGAACCAGAACTAAGGCTGGCGTGGAGGGGGAAGGACAGGCCAAATATTGTTTGGCTGCCTGCTCCCTCTCAGGAGCCAGCTTGCAACCTGTTAAGGGGTCCCACTGATCCAGAAGTTCTTTCTTGCAGAAACACACACTGGCTTTGAACCAAGGAAGCAGGCTTACTTCTGCAGCCCCAGGGGAAAAATCCAGACACAGAATAAAAAAGTAAACTACACCAGTGATTGTATGGTGAGATAGCGGGACTGCTCCTTTTAATTTCCAGAAAAGAGTCGTCCTTATTCACAGACGTGACAAAGGCTGCCCAGGAGACTTCACCTCTGCTTTCTACATAGTGAGTGCACTGGAGGTTTCAAAAAGCCTGTGGACTAGGACCAGGGGAACAGCAGGCATAGCCCGCTGGGCAGCCCTGGGTGTTGACCCCCAGAGTGGACTCGGGGCCAGGCTCCTGGTGAGTGATCTGGCTTCCCTGAAGCAAAACATCTTTTCTGCAGAAATGCAGTGACAGGGCACGGGGTTGCTTATTTGTTCACTCCTGTTTCTCCAGCATCTACAACATGCCAGGCACATATTATAGTATTTGGTATAGTTTATTGAATAATGACTCTTTCTGCAAGCTCCCTCGAATGTTGACAATTAGAACCCAGTTTGAGTTCACAAGCATTTCTTTGTGAAGGAGCAAATGCCTCCAGGAACACACACATGGTAGCAGTCACTCTTCCCAGGTATGGCTCAGCCTTCACAGCTTGCTGCTTCTTCACTGCCCTGCACCCTGTGGTAAGGTGGGCATGGCTTCAGCAAAAGAATGGCAGAGTGACATGGGAAGTAGACACTACCCAGAGGGGAAGATGTGCAAGTGATCACAGATAGACTTCTCAATTTCAAAATGTGACTCAGCATATCCATCTTCTTCCAATCATTTCTCCTTCCCTGTTTCTTTCTTTCTTTTTTTTTTTTTTTTTTGAGACAGTCTCACTCTGTCGCTCAGGCTGGAGTGCAGCAGTGCAGTCTCAGCTCACTGCAACCTCTGCCTCCTGGGTTCAAGCAATTCTCCTGTCTCAGTCTCCCAAGTAGCTGGGATTATGGGTACATGCCACCACACCCAGCTAATTTTTGTATTTTTAGTAGAGACGGGGTTTCACCATGTTGGCCAGGCTAGTCTCGAACTCCTGACCTCAGATGATCCACCACCTCAGCCTCCCAAAGTGCTGGGATTATAGGCGTGAGCCACCGCACCCGGCCTCTCCTTCCCCGTTTCTTCATCTTTTATCTCCTCCTGGTTCCCAGGACCCAGACTCAGGTTGGTACTGTTAATACGGTTTAAAGCTCAGCTGTGTTAAGAGTTAAGTATGGTAAGCAGTCCTGTGCACAATTTATATCATTTTATTTCTGGAAAACTGCAATGACAGCTTTGACTTTAAAAGAATATTTTGGACCACATGTATGCTCATAAGTTTGGTGCTGCTTGTCTGTAGAATTTTCTGGGCATCTGGACCAGTCGAGAGGAATTCCGGAGTCTCCTCTACCCTGAGAGATAGGGAGGCTAAGCAGTGCATCTATAATGTGAAGGTGTTTTCTCTACAATAAGAGAAAGAGACTATGCCGTGATATATACAGATAGGCATATCTCCCAAAGTTAGGAAACTGTAACCAAACCTTAGAATAGAAACGGAATCATCATCACCATTGTCATCATCACTGTCATCTCCATAGCTATCATCTACGTGGTTAATAAGTGTTGGGCTATTACTGTGCCCTTGGCACTATGCTAAGCAATGTGTATCTTCTCATGCAATCCTCCGACAGGCAGCCACATTATAAATTAGGAAACTGAGGCCCAGAGATGTCCAGCAGCTCACACAAGGGGACACAGAAGTGACAAGGTGGGGACCCACATCCAGACAGTCTTTCTCTGGGACGTGGACTCCTAACCACTCATCATTGTAGGGAATGCAGAAGCAAAGCAGATGGACTCCAGGACTCTGACTTTAATGGAAAGTGACTGCGTCCTAAGCCCCTGCCAGCAAAGCGGGCGGGACTGGGTCTCTCAGAGTTGCCTGGATTCTCATCTCTCTTATTCACTGCAGTGGCCCCAGGCAGTGCCATGCACACTCCAAATATGCAGAAGGTAGATGTTGGACATATGAATGACCCAGTTCTCAAGTTCATTTCCCACTGGGAACTTCATAACATTGCCTTCAAATATTTAAACCGGGCTTCCTGACCTGTACTTGGGAGGTTGCACTGTGATTTCTGTGCTCCCTTTCATAGCCCTGAGACTCTAATGTTGGCTTACTTCTTTACTTGAGAGTGAGCAGCGTGAGGGTGGGTGTTCAATCTCCCCCACCCAGTCACATCAACTCATAAAAGACAAGGACAACAATTAATAGAGGCATCACTGGCTTGCAGGGTACAAAATCAGCTTGAGGAGCAGTCTTGGTGGTATAAAAGAAGGGTACTCAAGCATTCTAATCAGGAGCCAATATTTCAATGAGGAGGGTGCAAAGACATAATGATGGAAAACTTGAGAATAGACACTAAGCTGAATATTAACCACCAGTGAAATGTTAAGTAGAGGATATGTTAGTGATCTAAGATAGACTTAAAACAATAAATATTTACTGTCACAGTTTCTGTAGGTCAAGAATCTGGACATGGATTAGCTGAATGGCTATAACTGAAAGGTGGAAAGGGGATGGAGGCAGTGGTGCACTTGGGGATAATGGTGCATGTGATTACATTGCCCAGACTCCTGAGCAGCTGGAGATGGCTATGGAAATGAGAGTTGAGCTTGTTGAGTGATACTTCCTGGGATGAACAGGATAGTCAATGGGCTGGTGCCCTCTTTCTCTTCTCCCCTGTTCTTTTCTTGTTGTTCTGCTGCTTGGAATGCAGACATGATGGCAAGAGTTCCAGCAGCTTAGGGCCATAAGTGAAAGGCTACAAGAACCACAGTGCCCTCAGCCTTTGAGCCAAGGCCAGCAACTATCTGCCTCCAGATTTCTCATTAGAAAAACAAAAAACTCTTCTGTGTTTAAGCCACTTAGGTCGAGCCTGTTAACAGCAACAGCTGAACCCAATTCCTAACTGGCAGGCCCTCTGTGGCAAGCAGCCTCTCAGATGGCTCCCAATTTCCCTACCTCCTGGTATTCACACTCTTGTGGAATCCTTTCACTTGAATCTGAGCTGGATTTACTGACTTGATGTTAACAAAGAATATGGCAGAAGTGATGGAATATCACTTCCAAAATTAAGTTATAAAAAAGACTATAGCATCTGTCTTGAGAGCTCTCACATTCTTTTACATTCTTCACCCTGGGGAAAGCTAGCTTCTGTGTCACGAGAAAACCCTTTGAAGAGTTCCAGTGTAGTGAAGACCAAGGCCTGCCAATAACCACATAGATACAGACACCACCCCCAACCAGCTGAGCCTTCAGATGAGACTGCAGCCCTGACTAACACCTTTATTGAAACCTCAAGAAGTCTTGAACCATAAACATCAAGCTAAGCCATGTTCAGATTCTGGACCTACAGAAATTGTGATAATAAATGTTTATTGTTTTAAGTCTATTTTAGATAACTAATATATCTTCCAACAATTTATTTGGCTTAATATTCAGCTTGGTGTCTAAGTCTTTCATTGCATGACTTAGCTTACACTATAGTTATCGATATAGCGGCTCCTGAATAAAATGTTTGGTATAGAGCCTGACACATAGCAGATGCTCAATAGATGAGTGAATAAATGAATGGGTGGATGAGTTAATGCATGACAGAGCCTTTGTCCTACCCAGCTGGTCTTCAGCAACTGTATCCTCAATAAGTGTCAAACAAAGCACATAGAAAAGATGAAGGAAAAATAATAACTATATGATTAGTTCATCAGTAATTTTACTTGGGTTGGCACTTCTAAACCCAGTTTTATGATTTGTTGAAGGAAAATTTCTCATTGGAGGCCTTACTATTTTAGGAAAGTTTTTAATAGCACTCAACATTTATCTTTGGATGTAAAAGTAAACAAAAGTTCTATTTATTATTGTGCTCAACTAAGCAACACATTAATAGGATGTGTGAAGGCCAGAAACCACTAGTCAGTAAACTACCAATCAAACAAACAGACTGACATTAAAAGAGAAAACTCACCAAATTCCCTGATAATTTATGGACTAGGACTGACTTCAGAATCAGCAGAAAGGGTGGTGGGAACCCTGACTGCAGCTGTGTGAGAGGCAATGAGGGATCATTCGTTACTGTCACAAGCAGACAGGACTCTTATTTTAGTCTGTCCAGTTTTTCATTTCATTATTCAAGGCATTTAAATGGTCACCTGAGGCAAACTATAAAACCCATACTGTGCTTTAATCGAAAACAGGTCAATTTAAGAGCTTTATGCCGACATGTGATTGTTTGCCAAATTCTAGTTTTATGTTGGAGGTGATGATTTTGCAAAATAAAGAGAGATAAAAAGTTTGTTGGCTGGAGGGGCTGGCCATGGGGAGCAGAAAGACCAGGCAAGAAGGAAGGTGCATGGCAGAGCAGGGAGATGGGTGAGAGCTCCGTGCTCCATCCTGATGGGATGGTCTCCCCAGGAGAGCAGGAAGGACATGCCAATATGCATGGTCAGGATCTGCTGCATTGCCATACAGTGGGGACATGATTCTCTCCAAAGAGATTTACATGACAAAGACAATATTTCTTAATTTAGTCTCTAAATCCAGTTTTCAATTCAGAGAAAATATCTGTCTGGCTTTTTATATGATTTGCTTCAATGCATTAAGTAGATGAATGGTTGTGGCCGGGGTGTTGCAGAGAGCTCACTGGAAATTCTACCCCTCAAGAAGCCCAGGAGCTTCATCTGGTATTTATTCTGGCAGTCGTTTGATTCCCTCCACCCACTCAGTGCATGCCCTCACCTCCTCCAAGCCTGCATCCCCCCAGCTCTCTCAGGACAGGTCCTTGTAGGGCGGTAGAACAGGGTTCCCATTCTAGAAAGCAATGTCGCTTGTATTTCTTAGAAATAATTGTATCCTAAGTAGCAACATCTTGGAAACATAAATGGATTCTACTGCTGGTCAGAAAGGAGAAATGTAGATCACAAAATTACTCAAGGAAGTAGTTAACATTGCGAAATAATCTCTTAAATTGTCCTTATTGTGGAAGGCCAAATGATCGGGAAAACCAGGCTCACTCTGGTGAGGCGAGTGCCGACACGAGCCACAGGGGCTACTGAGTTCCAGGCAATGAGCAGAATCTTCTCGTGGTACATTTTCAACTCTGTTGTTTGGATCTATCAGTGGAGAGGACCCACCAGCCAAAAGGACTGTCCCTTTCCTTAGGTCTCTTGGTCCATTTATACAACAACTTCATTCCTGAGCCAACAAAAGGAAAAGTTCCCATGCTCCCCACACACGAAAATTCTCTCATTGCAGAAGCCCAATGTCTCCTTCAAAAGACACTAATCAGTTCTCACGGCTCCCCCAAGCCAAGGTGCTGTGCCTGGGAAACGGCCAGTCCCCACAGTCAGAGAGAGGCCATGGAAAACCCGTGTGAGAACCAGCTAGAAAAAAAAGAAAAATGTAGCTAGAAAAAGGAGGGAGAGAAAAATCATGTCACATCCTCAGTCTTCAAAGAAGAATATTAGACACTGAGCAGGCTCCATGGTTGGCCAAAAACGCAAACTTCATTTCATTTGTCAGAAGTTATGTAGAGTCAGAGAATGAAATCTGGCTCATCCTGGTACCTGATAGGGGAGCATCTTCAGGCTCTAGAAACTTCAGTGTCTGAACATTTTCCAGCCAGATCCGTCCCCAGACCTGGAATACTTGAGATCAAATGTACTCAACAAAGGGGCCTCTAAATGTGACATTTCTGGATGTATAAGTTGAAATCCAGAGCGATGCCAAAAATACATGAAAATATGTCTCCTCGAAAGTACTTGGAAATGTAGTCATCACTGACTTAGGACAAAGTTTCAATCCCATGATGGGTTTGAAATCATCAAATCCCGGCCGAGCGCGGTGGCTCAAGCCTGTAATCCCAGCACTTTGGGAGGCCGAGGCGGGTGGATCACGAGGTCAGGAGATCGAGACCATCCTGGCTAACACGGTGAAACCCTGTCTATACCAAAAATACAAAAAACTAGCCCGGCGTGGTGGCGGGCCCCTGTAGTCCCAGCTACTCGGAGGCTGAGGAGGGAGAAGGGCGTGAACCCGGGAGGCGGAGCTTGCAGTGAGCCGAGATCGCGCCACTGCACTCCAGCCTGGGCGACACAGAGAGACTCCGTCTCAAAAAAAAAAAAGAAATCATCAAATCCCAATCCTGTTTGAAAACAAGAAGATAGTGAGGTTGGTCGCTGAAAGGAGCCACAAATTACAGGTAGCCCAGTCCATCACTGGTGTCTGCAGGGAAGCCGTCCTCTAGGCAGGGACTGGGTCACTTTCCTCCAAGGGTAAAGGAACTCATTTCCACGTACAGGCCCCTTTCTGTCCTTCAAGATATCGGTTTATTCTCATTTCTTCCTCCTCAGGCTTCTGTGACTTAGCACATCATGTAGTCCAGCAGCAGAAATCCTTTTGTGAAAACATACCTCCCCCTCCACCAGCAGTTTCTCTAGGGCTGGTTCAGTTTGTGTTCACAGTGTGGGTACGTTGGAAGGGGACTACAAATCCAGAAATGACATGCTGACTACTGTTACTGTCCACAGGCCTGTGTCCGCCTCTACTCTGTTTCTGCTGGTTTCCCTGCACTCCTGGAACCAGGGCTGGCACGGGCTGACCATCTCTGCTTTCCCAGGATTCACATTGCAAGGCTCTCTTTGACTCTATGAGTAACTCCTATATCTTCCCATATAGTCTCTGTCTCCCTCGTGTGATCTCAAGTTTTCTGAATTTTCTCTTAACTTGCTGCTAAAAATGCCTAACAAATACAACATCTGATGCCATCCCCTTTTTGGAGTCTGAACTACTAAATGCAATTTATGTAATTTTTACAACCTCACTGAGCTGCAATGAATGAAGAAGTGAAATTTTTTCCATGATCACTGTTAACCCCAGGAACCGACATTGTGATGACGGTTTAAGAACTCAAAGCCTCTCTCACTCAGCGAATATAAATTAGTGTTCCTATAGCTAAAAAACACCTTCAGAATATAAGGATAAGAGCTAGCCCATTAATCCTATGTCAGCAGCTAAACTAGAAAGAGAAAGTATGCCAAATGTGACACAGCTTATGGTGAGGGCATCGATTCTGTATGGTCCTGAGCTAATCACTCCCCTTTTCTGGCCCTCTCTCACAGGCAAATGCATCCAGCAGGACCTCAGTTAGTTATTACTCACCTAAAACATGTGGGCTACTGTGGGGGCAGGGAGGAGGGGAGGTGGATCACAGACGACCTGCTGCAATTTCAAAGGCATGTGGGATCTGACAGGCAATGCTGCCATGTGCAATATATCATGGACAGAGGGGCACTGCTTTCTGCCCAGACCTCTGTCCTCGGCAGGACTACGGTGCACAAACCCAGAGGGAGAGTCTGCAGGAGAGGCAGAATTCTGTCCATGACATCTTAACATCTCTCAATATTTGGGTCTTATTTGACCAGAAGAATCTGGGAAGGACACAGAAGTCCTTCCACTAAAATTCTCTGTGATGATAAAAGAGGCCCTAGCCATTATATATGCGGAGGAGAGGTTCTGATGGGAAGCCCATGGAGGGTCATTAAAGCCTAGATGAGAGGGGATGAAGAGGAGAATCAGAAATGGAAACCCAGGGAGTGCAGATTTGAAGGGACCCAGAGCTGGGTGACGTGTACCTTTGATCTAAGGACCGTGGTCTGACAGACCAATCACTTGGTAAGTAGGGGCATTCATGTTACAATCAAATAAACATGGCTGTGCTAACTCAGGATCTGTGCTAAGCAGATCCTGAGCCTTAGCCCCAAATCCCTCTGGTAGGTCCTTGCAATGGGAATCTCAACTTGTTTGCTGTTTAGATGGGCCAGTGTTTCAACACAGGAGGTGAGAATTCATCTGAGAAATGTGGGAGTCTGCCAAACCCATACAGAGCTACATTAACCCTGGTGAGCCATTGGTGCGTACTTCACCTTTAAAAGGTTTGTAATATTTTGCAAATGTTGGCAAGTCTGGTGGATTAGCCTGGTGACTCCAATGTAAAGTGTATAATTGGGTATTCAACTTTCGAATCTGAATATTGGTCAAAAGGTATAAAATGATTTGTGTAAGGTTTTACATAGGTTGAACATGCATTCTACGTTTCATTTATCCGATTTCAAAAAACGTTTTAAGTTCTTGGAGAGGTCTTGTTTGTTACAAGCTTTGGGAGAACTTAAGACTATCAAATACATTAGATGCATACATGCACTTTAAAATATTTATGGGATGTAATTAATAAGTTGTAAAATTAAATTAGTAGGTAGAATAATGAAATTTATAATTTGAACTCTAAAACCTAAAGAAGCTAGGTTTTTGAATGTTTAAGAAATTCTAACGTTTATTTTTCAACCCTAATACATTTGACCTGTTTTCTGTGCACTTACCACTCTCCGGGACTCTACCCTGACTCACACTGACAACACCCAATAGATGAAAGATTTTGTAAATAAGAGGAGAGAAGAGGCTTATACAAAATTAAAGAGTAGGGAGTCAACAATGCATTCTAGGCAAGAGTAGTCCAACAGTAAAGTAGATGAGTCCAGAAAGCAGAATGGGAACCGGAGAGCAGGATTCTGCAGTGAATGTGAGTGGCTTCCACTGGCTAATGTTTAGCTCAATTGGACTGAACCGGAATGATTTCAGCTGGGGAGGAAAGGGAGCTAAAGGAGGAACAATGAGGTGGAATTAGACCGCAAGACCCTGACCAGGGGGCTAGAAATTTATTTCTGACTCATGACATTTAGAGCTAGTGTTCTACAACAAGTGTCTCCCCTGGTGAGAAGCCGGCCATCTCTGCAGGCTGCCAAGGAAAGGAGAGTGGTAAGAAAATGCATCCGGCTTTAATATGGAAAATGAACTGGCACCATCAAGGATGCGGGGGGCAAGAGTAAGGGGCTGGCAAGGAGCAGAAAGGATGTAATCAGAGGCAGAAAAAGAAAAGTAAAGATGACTCCGAGGTTACAACCCAGGCACCCAAGAAATCAGATGGGTGAAGCAGGCATGGGGAGGCAGAAGGAGACACCCTGTGGGGAAAAAAGAGATCAGTGTCTGGCGTGTGTACTTTCAGGGCCTACAAGACCCTGGAGGGAAGCTGTCCTATAGGTAAGAGAACAAGAAGGAGTGTACAGAGCAGGTAAGCTGGGGTTACAGATCCAGGTCTGGGATTTGGAACAGAGAAATGTGTGCAAAGTGCTCAAAGCAGTGAGGAGCAGGCTGGGGAAGAATCTTTCCAAAGGAGGTGAAGAGGGAAGGCATGGACTCCATGGAAATCACCTCCCGCCTACCACTTACTAAACACACAGGAGAGGTCCCCATTCTGTATCTCCAGCCCACAGAGCAACTCTGCAAAGTGGACGATTTTACCCCATTTTACAGTTGAGGCAACTGAGCCCTAAGAAGTTATAATTCGCCCAAGTTCAAATGCTATCAGGTGGCAGAGAAGGGTGAAACCCAGGTCTTTGGGACTCTCCACTGGTTCCTCCTTCTAGGGTCCCATGTCTCCAGGCCAAAGGCCAAGTACTTTCCAGTCCTTAAATGTGACATTTGCACTCACAACAAATGAGATTGGAGATGGGTTTTGGTTACTGGATTCCTTTTAGTTTCATAAGAACTTGGTACATCTGTGTTTTAGGAAAAAAAAAACAATTTGCAGGTTCCAGTAAAGTTATGAAATCCAAGGAAGTGTAAACAGTGCAAAGCTGGCTTAAGCCCTGGGTCAGTTCTACAAAGGCTCCTCTGGAACCCAGAGATGCCAGAGAAACCAGAACCAGACCCAGGACAATACAGATGATGAGTGCACAAGCTGCAGCCCCACGACAGACATGGTCCCATGGCCCCACAGCCCCCAGACTCCTCTCTTTTGACAACAGGCCACAAAGCTGCCTCTGTGCAGTTAACTTCTTGCTTACTGGCTTGCTTTTAAAAAAAAAAAATAAAGTCAATACCACGGTGATTAAAAAAATAAATAAAAGCACTCTTCACAAAGCACAGGGAGTCCCTGAGATCTTTCTTTCTCCTCTCACGTCTGCCAGAATGCAAATAAATTTCCCTAGGGTCTCAAATTCATTCTCCAAAAACTAAAGGTACCACCAGTCACTCAAACTTCCATGTAGGAGTTCAGACATCGTGGAGGAAATTTGCTTTTTAAACCCATGCATAAGGAAATGACATCTGTCAACCAAAATGTAGTGCTTCCTCTTCATGCTGTGGCGTTGTGGCCAAAAACTGCATGGCCCAGCCCCCCTGCAGCCCGACATGGCCCTAGGTCCAGTTCTCACCAGTGGGAGGAGAGGGGAAGCGTTATGCATCTCACTCAGGCCGCTCTCCCTGTCTGCTGGCTGAATGCCAAGGCCGCTGGGACCTCCAAGGTCTCAGGGAATGGTGGAGAGCGTGAGATGGAAGGAACTGGGGTTTCTGAATCACAAGGGAAAGGAGAGAGCCTGCCAACCAGGACTGTTCCATGAGCACTAAGGCACTGGTATGCTGGGGTTCATCTGTATAGCTGCTGGCATTACCCTATCTAATGTATCTGTGTGTACAGAAATGTATTTATTCCTGTATGTGGTGTGTGCATTGTTTTAAGAAATCCTGAGATCCAAATGTGGGCTTTTATTAAGTTAAATACATTTGCAGCACAGGAGGGTTCCTCATTATACAAACTATTCACTGCAGGATTCCTTTACAAAAATAGCTCCTCATCCCATGCAATAAAAATATTATTCTCCTTACAAAAAGTGGCTGTCCATATAGCTTGAGAACACTACCCGCATCATAAATGTGGACGTGGATCCACACAGGAGACAGGAGGGCTCTAGCTCACCCTGGAGTCCCGGAAGACCCCTTCCCCTTTCCCGCTGCCTCCAAATGGATGAGGTTGGGACAGATTTCCTCCTCTGATCTGAAACGTCGCTGGGATTTCTGTCAGGCTTTTTCTTAGTGTGCTTTACAGACCCTCATTTCCACAAGCAAAGCCATAAAAACAGCAAAGCAGGGATGTGACTTGTAACAGATTCACTTTTTGTTGGTGAACAGTGACGCTGAGGTTTCCAGGTTGAGACTCAGGACCCAGTGAAGAGTGTTTGAGCATAATCATCTGTCAGGATGGGGCAGGGGTCTGGGATAGAGGCTGTGTGCATAGCTAGAGATGGGGCAGGTTGGGGGGCTTCTGGAGGGGAGAAGGAAGGGAAGAGAAAGGGTCTCAGAATGACACTTGAGTTGATTTCACACTGAGCCGACAAAAAGCAGATTTAAGAAAACACAAGAGAATCAAGCTGGAAATAGGATACATCCAAGAAGGAAAATAGATCCTAAAAACAACCCGACCTTTCAGTGCATTCGTCATTTATGTAAAAAGTCAAAGTGTCACGACATGATTTTAAATATATTTTATCTAGACTTTTGGAGGGGAACGGTTGTTTGGTCAAACAAAAAGTGGTTGCAAGTGTAGGCAGCCACTGGAATTGAAGGCAGTGTTGTAGCTCAGTCCCAAATCTTCTGTGAAAATGTCCTGTTAGGGCCTGAGCATAGCTGGGCAGGACGGCAGCCTGGGTTTCAGTCCCACATGTAGCCAGATCCTGCCAGCTTCCCATGTTCCTCTAGCTACCAAAATCCATTTTGTCTGTAATTCTCCGTCTCTCCAGAGAAGGTGTTGATAAATGAAGTGGTAAGGAATGCAACTAACCAAGGAAACCTAAACTATAGACATGATGCCAAACAAACATTAGAAATCCAAACAAGTGTTTAAATACTCAGCCCCTTACCATGTTTAATTACAAAATCCGCCAAACAAGGATCTAAAGGACCTTAGAAACATACTGTAAAGAGAGTAGAAGAGAGGATCATCCACACTTGTGGGCTAGAGCAGCATTTCTCAGCTTCTCAAACACCTGTGGGCATTCAACTACCCCAGGATGTCAGCACAATGCAGATTCTAATTCAGTAGGTCTGGGGTGGGGCCTAGGATTCTGCATTCCTCACAAGATTCCTGAGGATGACATTGCTGCTGGCTCTTCTAGTTCGAAGATTACATTGCCATGGTTAAATTGCTCCTGTAGCAAGGGTTGAGAGCAATTAAATCTAGGGACTAAAGGAGCTGCACATATTAGAGACACAGCTTCTGATCTGAGGCTTGGGGTATGCAGAAAAATTGTAGCATTAATAGAACTCTGCTCACATCAAGATGTACACATACACACACACACAAATATGTGCAAGCTTACACACATGAAGGTATCTATTTAAAACCCATGGTACAGATTTTTATCCATACCCTACATCACATGGGTAATAGATTCAATCTGGAAGCTTGAACATTCATCCTGGAAGTTTCTTTTTGAGTCTCAGTCACAAGGGTAACTTTTAAAAGCAAATTTCTAAAATATGGTCTGATATACAGGCATTTACGTCTGACTCCTGACTCGTGACTCTTTTTCTTTTCTTTTTTCTTTTTTTTTTTTTCAGATAAGATTTCACCCCGATCATGGCTTACTGCAACCTCATCCTCCAGGGCTCAGGTGATTCTCTCACCTCAGCCTCCTGGGTAGCTGGGACTACAGGCGCCCACCAAAACACCTGGCTAATTTTTTGTATTTTTAGTAGAGACAGGGTTTCATCATGTTGCCCAGGCTGATCTTGAACTCCTAGGCTCAAGAGATCCACCAGCCTCAGCCTCCCAAAGTGCTGGAATTACAGGCGTGAGCCACTGTGCCCAGCCACGCCTGACTTTTAATAGTACTGACCTCAGCAGATGGGTGCTGGGGTTTTTAATTGATATTAACATGCTCAGGTGCTCATAGCCTGAGGCCCCAAAATGAATGTGATTATCTCGTTCTTCATAAGCCAGACAGATGTCGACTGCCAGGAACATGAAGTATACCAGGCCTCATGGAGGGGAAGGTGACTTGAGGATACTAGGTCAAGGTCAGCTCCCCAAACACCTTCTCTAATCGCTCAATAGTTAACTGATGTCTTGAATTATCTTGGAACTTAAAGGGAGGGGCTATCCTCTTTCTCCTCTAGTCATGTCATGTTTATCTTTAAACTGAACAGTCTTCCACTGAAAATACGATTTACAAGTAAGGAAAGTTAACAGGCAGTTTCTTTGCATATCAGCTTTATTTGGAATTTGCATTATGTTTTCATTTTTCTATCAAACATTTGACCTAGGCTCTGAATTTTAAAAAGCAGAACATGTGGCCCAACAGGAGCCCTTGCCCAGGATCATTAGTCATTTATGTAAATAAATGACTTTCCAGGGAAGGAGCAGATGCAAACTCATGCTGAGCCTGGGGGACGCTGGGCTGTGGCTTAGGGTGCAGCCTCATGACCTGTATCTTGGGGGTATGTAACGGGGTGCCCTTTAGGGCCGACACGGCTAGCCTGTGCCTTACCACTGGACAGCAGCCCAACTTTGGGCATGGCACTGGGTCTCACTCAGCCTCAGTTTCCCTAGCATGATCATATCTACTTCATAGGGTTGTCATCCAAATGGGACAAGATGTTATTAGTAAAGGTCCGGCATGTCGCAATCCCTCCCCATGTGACAGTGAATGTGGTAAATCTTCTGCTGTCCGGAAACTTCCTTCCCTCAAAGGGTTTTGACCTATTTGCCAGTTGACACTCCTTCTCCGACGTCTGTTTTACAAAACGAGGGAAATCTGCTGCCTCTACATATTGTCTAAATTCCTGCTTTCTGATTCTCATAACCTTCTTTTTCACACATGTGGAGGAAATCAATATCTGTACCCAACATTGTTATTGTTGTTGTTGTTGTTGTTATTATTATTATTATTATTATTATTATTGAGACAGAGTCTCCCTGTGTCCCAGGCTGGGGTGTAGTGGCCCAGTCTGTCCCAGGCTGCGGTGCAGTGGCCCAATCTCTGCTCACTGCAATCTCCGCCTCCCAGGTTCAAGTGATTCTCCTGCCTTAGCCTCCCAAGTAGCTGGGATTATAGGCATGGACCACCATGCTCGACTAATTTTTGCATTTTTAGTAGAGACAGGGTTTCTCCATGTTGGCCAGGCTGGTCTCGAACTCTTGACTTCAGGTGATCCAGCTACCTTGACCTCTCAAAGTGCTGGGATTACAGGCATGAGCCACCACTCCCGGCCCCCAGTATTATTTCAATGGCTTATTTTACCCATTTTTTTAATGGTGTTTTTGGTGTCCTAATTAAGAAGTCTTTGCCTTGGCCAAAATCATGAAGTTGTCCTCCTATATTTTCTTCTAAAAATTAAATTGTTTTATCTTTCTCATTTAAGTTTGCTTCGTATCTGGAATTAATTTTTAGCAATGTAATTTTAAGTATTAATTTGCCATTCAAATATAATTTAAATATTAATTTGGTAGTATTTGTCATATTTTTGTCTCTTTTTTTTTTTTTTTTTTTTTTTTGAGGCGGAGTCTCGCTCTGTCGCCTGGACTGGAGTGCAGTGGCCGGATCTCAGCTCACTGCAAGCTCCGCCTCCCGGGTTTACGCCATTCTCCTGCTCAGCCTCCCGAGTAGCTGGACTACAGGCGCCCGCCATCTCGCCCGGCTAGTTTTTGTATTTTTAGTAGAGACGGGGTTTCACCGTGTTAGCCAGGATGGTCTCGATCTCCTGACCTCGCGATCCGCCCGTCTCGGCTCCCAAGTGCTGGGATTACAGGCTTGAGCCACTCTTTTTGTTTTTAAATAAGAACCAGGAATTTAGAAAGTGCCAATTTTCTGGGTGGAAAAAATTATATGCACTAAAATTATAATATTGTGCCATAATAGAATAGTCAAAATGTCAGAAAAGAATTTTCCTATTTCTTGAGACTCAATAAAAATCAATTCACCATAAGTATTAATCACATACATAGAAAGATAATGCTTGCATGAGATGAATGAATCATAGTGACTGCTTAAGACATTGAGGCTGCTTTAAAGGATTTATTCACCCATTCAACAACATTGTATTGTTATTTCTATTATAAATATATATTCACAATAAATATGCATTTATTGAAAATACCTATGTCTCACATAAGACAGTCATACTTGTTATATTCATTATACTTATTTGTAAATGTTTATATATTCATTAAAATATATTATATTCAAAACAATGATATCGATGTGCCTATGAAGATACGTAATTTGCTTGGGGGAAACTAGGGAGATCCCAAAAATCACTCAGCATTGCACAGTGACATTTGAGGACAAATTTGATGATGCCATTGACATTGGTATGCAATGTCAAGCTTTATTCCTTGCTTCTGTGCTTTGTCATTATTTCAAAGCACCGTCTTCTAGGTCACAGTGTGACTCCATGTGCACCCGAAAAGACGTCTGGTCTTAGTCTAGTATGAAAGGCGTGGCATGTGTGGTGCAGCTGTCACCAGCATCCTGAGTCAGAACCAGAACACCAGAGACTGAGTTAGACACACGCAGCAAAGCACAATTTCTCCCACTGGGAATTGAGTTCAGATACTGGATTTCAGATGACCAAGCTACTAAGCAGGAAAGCAGTTTATTTATCCTTCTTTTGAATATGAAAATGAACAAAATCATGAAGTGACATGGGAACCTTAGGTCAAAAGCAATACTATTTGCTGTCCTATTTATAGGGCCGCAGATCTCTTTTTATTCCAAGCAATAAATGTTATCATCATCAGTGATCCTGGTGTGTTTCCAGTGAAGCAAAAATCATGCTGCCTGAAAGGAAGCATTCGGCGGGGGGTAATCAGGCTTTCCATGTTATAAAGAATGGAGCAGGGCTAGGAGGAGAAGGAACCTGAGCACTGTTTCCTGCTGAATGTGAACTCCAGCCTGCAGTTATTGAGACAGATAGAGCTGTCCAGTTATTCTGAAAACTTTTAAAGTCTACCTTTATTATCATCCAAATAAAAGTCTAAATTTCACATCCACGTGGTCTGTGAGCATCTGAGAGAACCCATATTTTCCTCAAACTCACTTTAACCAAAGTTCCTGGGGAAGACTCATGACCCATAATACCGGCCCACACATTGGTCTTGAGCATGGTGATTGGAACTGGAAAACCTTCTTCAAAGCCAGGATTACTAGCCAACTGTATCAAGCACACAGGAATGTCACCATGGGGTATGCAGACTGTGTCACCCAGGAAAGCATCGTGCCCACGTAGGAGCTACAAGATGCTATTTGGCTCCACTGTTCATGCCAACATTGAAAACACCTATGAAACACCCAGGTTTTGCATAACTGTAATGCATTTTAAGCCTCTCTGCCTGATAATCATTTACCTGTATGGCTTACTTCTTTTAACTCCAAATTAGGAAGCATAAAACTGAGACCTTGGCTCAAGGGAGGAGGCCCACATTCTCGTGCACAGCTATCCTCCACTGACTGCTTCAAATGCCCATCATATGTTGAAAAAGAAGAGTTTGTTTATGCCCTCTTTTATGTAGTGTTTCAGGTTCTCAGCATCCGAAGTTCATTATTTATTGATTTGTAGCAGGTGTGGTCTAATCCACAGCCAGCTAAGCCAGTAGGGTCAACCCCTAAAAGGACAGAGAAGTTCTGGGAGCAACCTCCCCTTGTTCTTAACTGGTATCTTGATTAAACTAAATAGAAAATGGAATGAAAGCTGTTAAATTCACCTGCTCTTTATGCTCGTGTCAGTGGAAAGACCTCATTCTGCCTTGCAAAACTTTAATATCCTCCAGGACCCTGCTGGCCATCAAAGACAATATTAGCATCCCTTTCTCTTCTGTGATGGGACCCTTCAAAGCAAAAAAAAAAAAAAAAAAAAAGTCCAAATTAAAATTCTAGAAATATTACCACTCAAAAAACTGCATTAGCATTAGTGAATTTCTCAGGCAAGCTCCTTTCTGGCTAGCTTGGCCAAAAAAAAAAGCTGTTAATTTTCAATGCAATTCCATGAATTGTTCAAAATTGTTCAAAATGTTCCTTGTTCAAAATGTTATAGCAAAGAAAATGGAAACTGCCATAATGACTTATATTGTGGCCAAAACTCTTCCAACTCTGGTAGAAAATCACATTTCATTTCTTTGGCAGGTGAGAAAAGCAGCAATACATTGGAAATGAGAGAATGGAAGAGTCGGATGCCATGCTTCCTTCTAACTAGGATTCCCGTTTTCACCCACATCGCTTCAGTAATGCAAAGTGGCACAAAAGCAGGTCACTGCACAGTGTCTGAGCAGTGAATGCAAATACAGTACTTGGTTCCTGACCACAGCGTGTGAAAGCACATAAAAGAGAGAGGGTCACATTTCATGTTCATTTTGCTTCTCCATGACCAGGCTACATGGAGGCTGAGCAGCCGCTGGCTGCCTTGTTCATCTCTTTGGCCCTTGTCTAAATCACAACCTATTTCAACATGGAAAACAAAGGAAGAAACATCAGCAGACCATTTTCCAAATGTCGATTGTCTGCTTTAATTGTGGTTGTGCTGATTTTATTGCTCTTGGCAAAATCTTGTTCTCCCTGCAGTGCAGCCGAAATACTAGGTTGTACCAATTGCCATTGAAAACACAACCCATTACATGTCAGACAAAGGAAATAAAAATCGCTGACACTCTGTTTTGCAAGGACAAATTAATTTGCCCCAGAATATGGTATGTTTGCCACCGATCTCATTAAAAGTACTATGAGATTATCAGGAAAAATTAATACAAGCTGTTGGTTATCAGCGACATCATTTCAGCTCACAAAGGCAAGTCCTAGTTGTCAGTTTGCTGCTGGGGGCAAGGACAGGCATTTACAAAGAAAGTCACATTCAATTAGAAACCATAGCTGGGGCTGGCATTTGCGGTTCCTCTGCACCGGATCAGCTTGAAGAGCAATCGCACTGCTTCTTTTTGGTTTGAACTTGAAAGCAAGGGCATTTATGGTAGCAAGGGGAATCAAGTCCTTTCTCAAATGTGCTTATGAAAGAAGTCTGCTTGGAAATGTGGAAACTGAGGCTCCATGGCACTGAGCATGCTCAGAAGACACAGGCTTGGAGAACTACTAAAAAGTGCCTTGGAAATACTCATCTACAAAACATGGGGCTGGTTGAATCTGCTGATGACACCTCCCTCCTGTCTGTGTGCCTAGGTCCCTTCAGAACCTCTTCCCAGGTGTCAGTCCCATGATCTCTGCACATGGCTCTCAGGCATTGCAGGCTCCTCTTTAATATCTGGGACACTCATTGACAACGACCACACTGATGGCCTTTGTGTGCCTTCTGAAGCATTCATTTATCAAACCTCTATTGAGCAATAGCTCTGAGCCCAGCACCATTAGAGTGTACAGTAATGAGCAAGAACATCAAAGAAGAGAAATTCTGTTCAAAAGCACTTTATTGCTAAACAAATTTCATTTGGTCTCCAACCTTCACAGATTGCTAATCTAGGCTGTGCGTTATTTCTGAGTTATATTCATCTAACAATGTTTAGGAATCACCTGTTTTCCAGTGACTCTGCATAAGCAGCTGTTGTGTGTGCGCCTCTGCTCCTCCTTAGACCAGTACAGACAGTTTGTAAAAGTACAAATTTGGTCCCTGCTACAGGTGCCAGCATGCTAAAGGACCAAGGTTCTTACAGGGTATTTATTGATCAAATTATATATATAATAAATATACTTATTTATTATATATAACTTATTATATAATAAATAAATAAAATTATATATAATAACTATATTTATTTATTATCTATATAAATAAACATATACATCTCTCTTTTTTTTTTTTTGAGATAGAGTCTCGCTCTGTCTCCCAAGCTGCAGTGCAGTGGTATGATCTCGGCTCTCTACAACCTCTGCCTCCCGTGTTCAAGCAATTCTCCTGCCTCAGCCTCCCAAGTAGGTGGGACTACAGGCATGCACAACCACACCCAGCTAATTTTTACATTTTTTTAGTAGAGATGCTGTTTCACCATGTTGGTCTCCAACTCCTGACTTCAAGAGATCTGCCCACCTCGGCTTCTCAGAGTGCTGGGATTACAGGCGTGAGCCACCACGCCCAGCCTAAAGGTATATGTTTTTTAAAGGCATATGCAGAAGTCCAGAGCAGTCTGTGTCCCTGCTGTGGTTAAGCCTTGGTTAGCATTGGCTTGCCTCTCCTGCTGGACCTCCAGATCCCGGGCAGGGAGGGTAGGGGAACATGATTTGTCAGATCATGTCCCCATAGCACTTTGCACACAACTTCACCATGGTAAACATCCAAAAAAAGGAAGTGTTGTTGAAATGAGTTGACTGTGAATTTGCTTCTTTATCCTCTCTGGACTCTGAATCCCAAGATCCATGATCAGGGCTTGGGACTCTCCATCCTGCAGCATTCCCTGCTTTACACTGAGAGGCAATGGGAGGGACTAGGCCTGGGCAGAGAGATCCAGGAGCCAGTCGCCTAACTGGCCTGAGATGTGCGTCTGAAAAGACCTTTCCTCCAGCCAGTCCTCCCTTCCCAGTCTGGGAGCCTGGCCTGTTCCTGCTGTACCATTTGGTGTCAGCTGTGGCCTCCACCCTGGTGCAACTTGTACATCTAAGAAGGCTCAACTGGAGGAATCCAGGACCCTTCCCAGGAAAACATGTTTGTGGGTGGCAGATAGCCAGGCTGACAGAGGTGTTCCCCCTCAGCTGAGGGGGCCTCATGGCCACAGCAGTAATGGGGGGTAGGAAGGGGTTCATGTCCACTTCCTGAGCTGAGCTGCCTCTGTAGCACCTATGCCTCCTCTAAGGTAGCATCCTACTTCCAGTTCATTCTTGATCCCACAGAATGCAGGGACAGGGCACTAAGTGTTCAGCTTTGCTGGCCTCAGCCACTGGCTCTGAGCTCCCAGGGGTATGAGTCTATCAGAGACACTGGAACCAAGAGGTCCAACATGTGATGCTTCCAAGCAGACCATGTGGAAGTTTCTCATGACAGTCCAAGAAGAAGCAAGAACAACTCTCTTGGGCTCGAAAAGGATTGGAGGTGGTCCAGGAGCATGATCTTCAGATCCGGCCTTCAATCTTGGCCTCAGGAGACAGAGCCTCCCATCAAAGGACAGAGCCACCAAAACCAATTCCACTTACACTATTCCAGTGGCTTCTGTGGGCCAGAAATTTCTAGAAGCTCTTGAAGGGCCTTTTGTGGCTGTGCACAGGGCTGAGTTGTCACAGCCTTACTTGCAGAGGTGGTGAACCCTGTGAAGAGCCTCCATCTCAAAGACACACACTTTGGAGAGCAGTAGACCTTGCAGGGGATGGGGGATTCACACACCCAGGGAACTGGGATGACATAGAATTATGGAAGAGTACCTGTCCCTGAGTGTCCTTGAAAGTCAAGCAATTAAAACAGATGTAATCCCTTTGGATGGAAATGCAACACAGCATCATTGCTGTGGAAGTCCATGGTGCAGGGGTGGCTGGCAGTCACAGCAGACTCTGCAAAATAAGACTTCATCCTTGTTGGCTTCTAAGGGTCAAGGTAGACAATTCTTACAATAATTAATGGAATAAGAGACATAGATACTTCCTCGGTTGAAAGAAACAACACTGGTAGCTAGTACAGTGGAGAACACCTTTTCTTGTTCATCCTAGAGACAGCGTCCCCGGGGTCGGGGGACAAGGCTGGGCTAGAGCTGCTCTCAGTTGAATACAAGTGAGTGGTGGTTGAATTACTGTAAGCTGGAACTCAAAAGCTCTCTGTGATTCATATAGCAGCTCTTTTCATATGGGTTCCAAATTTCCTCTTCTGTTCATTCAACATCCTCTGACAAGCTCTCTGAACTTCATTCTGGCTTAAAATCTAAGAAAGCCATGATGGCGAATACCCATGTCATGACTGTTTACCTTCAGTCTTCAAACTCACCCTTCCCTGCTGAGGTGCCGCCCTGTGGAGAGGGATTAACCTTGAATGAGACGGTGGGACAGAGACCGATGCACTGTTGTGGTCACAGTTCCATAGGTGTGCTGTGTTTTTTTCTCAGCATACCCATTTTAGGCTGGTGTGGTATCAAACTTTTCTGCCAGTAAGTAGAAAAGGCAATTTTTGTAAAAACTGAGAAACAAGTTGCAGGCGAGAGCAGATATTTCAGAAATGACTCAGAATCATGTTTTGCTAGAAGAATGCTAATGAAATACAGAGCGCGTATTCATGAAACTGATAACACTCCCTCGGAAAGAAAATGACTCTTATTAGACATCTGAACTTGAGCAAAACATTCATGTCGTCGATTATAATATAATGGATGGCTCCTACTCTGGCAGTAAAATTTAGCTTTAATGTAACTACAGAAGCAAAGATTATTCTTTGGGGAATAATGATAGAGTGTATCTTTCTGATCATCTGAAGCAGTTCATTCACCTCTGAAACTGACTGTAAACCTCAGGAAAGAAGCTTCTCAGAAATATGTGACCCACTAAGCTAAGAGCCAACTCCCTAGTGAATCACCTTCCACACCCATGACCTCAAGTCCAGGACCCGTGTAAAGCTACTTTTTACCATGTCTTCTCTGACTGCTGGGGGATGGTATACTATCATCCTAGATCTTATTACCCACAAAAAAAATTAAACCAGCTACTACTAAGCTTGAGCATGACTAGCAATGAACTGCCTAATTTCTGACTGTTACAAATTAATCAAGTCACAGCACATTTGCGATTCATATCAGCTACCTAGGGAGTTTCTGTAGACAGCTAACCCATTTGGGAAGCAGTCAGCTAATACTATCTGGATGTCAGATGCATCTCATGTTTGGGCAGCTCTTTATCCTCTTTGAAGGGGATCGTGTTGACAGGCACTCGCCCTTCAACTTGCTCTGTTTGACAGCGGCTCTGTTTTCAGTCTTGCCTTCATTGCACTTGAGGATTTTTCACAGTCATGAATGGGGATGTTCTTGTGTAAGAGGGTCAGACGGGCAAAAATCTGGGAAGAAGGCAGGTGCATTCACAACACCATGCCTCGAAACTCTAGATCAGAGGGTGGACTCAACTCCTCCCAGAATTCAGAGGCTTGAAGCTGAGGTAGCTTAATCTCAGAGCGTACCTCCAGCTTCTCTAGGAGCAGTTTTTGAAAGGATCAGAGTCAGACTGCAACACAGGCTTTAAACAACAGGAAAAGTAATTTAAAACCAAGAGTAATGAGAAGAGTGTGAATATTGGGCAGTTTTTTTAATTTCATGAATTGGGTGTGATTTTTATTAAAATCATTTCTTAAAATCATGGTCATTATGATTATGTCTATTAAAAATAAGTATTCATATATATTTAGAGATACATGCTAAAATATTTACAGATAAAATGATACAATGTTTAGGATATGCTTTAAAAAAAATTAGAATGGGGTGAGGTTGGGTTGTAGCCGAAACACAATTGGCCATAAGTTGATCATTGTTGAAGGCAAGTGACAGATGGGAGCTCATTACAGTTTTCTCTATTTTGGTGTATGTTTAAGATGTTCTCTGATGAAAAGTTAAAAATGAAATATTATGAGATGATGAATGTCTTTCTCAGAGACAATTATCTAATTTGAAACTCAGTTTCCTTTAACTCAAGATTTGTTTGCATATATCTAAATCACATGATTTTTATCTTGCAAAAAAGAAACCACAGCGTTAAACCCAGGCTTCTCTTCTCGGTTCTGCTTTCTTCCCAGGGATTCCAAGTGACGAGGCACATGGTACAATGCCTCCCATTCAGCAGAGTCACCCCACAAGCATTGTTATGTTGCCCTCACCATCAAAACCGCTCTTCACAGAGCACTGGCCATTTAATGGGCCTGAGGTCAGTCATATTGCCACGTGAAGCAGCCAGCCCTCCGCTTTTGAAAACACCCTTTAAGGAAATGATTGCAAAGCTTGACTATAAAATATTTTCAGATATTTGAATGAGAAAACAAAAAGCCATGGTGCCCCACTGAGAGACACAGAAAGAACTCCTTTAGCTCTGCCCCCTCCCCACACAGACCAGCCCTCCTTCCTTGAGCACAGGACTGACTGGGTCTGAACACAGCAGGTGCCCCATACATGAGCCAAACTTCACTGAACTACAGCCAGTCACACAGACTGGAGGGTCTTTCTGTGGGACTCTCCCATTCCCACTGAATCCTTCCCTTAGGCAAAAGGTATTTCCCTGAAACAAATGAACACAGCTGAAAGGGATCTGTTTACTGAATCAAGAAAACACTTAAATCTATTAACTGAATGAAGACAACTGAAAAACAAAACATCCCTGAAGGATCAAACTCTGCAGAAAGAAGTTGGCATTTGCCCAGGACAAGGACAGGCATCCTTTACAACGCTTATCTCAGTTAGAACAGCCTTGTAGGTAGACAGGGCAGAAGGATCTCTGCTGGGTCAGCCTAACAGGAGCAGGAACGGTCACCTGGTGCAAAAACAGGGGAGGAAAGTTTCTGACCAGCCGATGTGAAAGCAAAGTTGGC
Organism: Trachypithecus francoisi; assembly: GCF_009764315.1. Lineage (NCBI taxonomy): Eukaryota > Metazoa > Chordata > Mammalia > Primates > Cercopithecidae > Trachypithecus > Trachypithecus francoisi. The sequence goes on along the minus strand of NW_022681462.1, from coordinate 42,353,950 downwards.
CAGAGGTCACGTGAAGGGAGTCCGCAAGGATGCCTGTCTCAGTCTGTGTAGTTTTGCTACGAAGGAATATCTGAGGCTGGATATTTCCTTTTAAGAGGTAGGCTGGGCACAGTGGCTCAATCCTGTAATCCCAGCACTTTGGGAGGCCGAGACGGGCAGATCACAAGGTCAGGAGATCGAGACCATCCTGGCTAACACGGTGAAACCCCATCTCTACTAAAAAATACAAAAAACTAGCCGGGCGAGGTGGTGGCGCCTGTAGTCCCAGCTACTCGGGAGGCTGAGGCAGGAGAATGGCGTGAATCCGGGAGGCGGAGCTTGCAGTGAGCTGAGATCCGGCCACTGCACTCCAGCCTGGGTGACAGAGCGAGACTCCATCTCAAAAAAAAAAAAAAGAGGTGTATCTGGCTCATAACTCTGCAGACTGTACAGTATGGTGTCAGCATGTGCTTCCAAAGAGGGCTTCAGGCTGCTTCTGCTTACGGGGTGAGGTGAAGGGGAACCCTGTGCAGAGATCACATTGTGAGAGGAGAAGCAAGAAAGAGGACATGAAGGTGCCAAGCTCTTTTTTTTTTGAGATGGAGTCTCACTCTGACACCCAGGCTGGAGTGCAATGGTGCAATCTCGGCTCACTGCAACAACCTCTACATTCCAGGTTCAAGCGATTCTCCTGTCTTAGCCTCTTGAGTAGCTGCGATTACAGGTGCACGCCACCACGCCCAGCTAATTTTTTTTTTTTTTTTAGTAGAGACGGGGTTTTCCCATGTTGGCCAGGATGGTCTTGAACTCCTGACCTCAAGTGATCCACTCGTTTTAACAACCAGCTCTCACAAACTAACAGAGTGAGAACTCACTCTCCCTCACCCTACCCAGAGAGGACATTCATCTATCATGAAGGATTCACCCTCATGGCCCATACACCTCCCATTAGGCCCCACCTCCTAACACTGGAGATCAAATTTCAACATGAGATGTGGTGGAGACAAACATCCCAGCTCTAGCCATGCCCCCTGCTGAGTGCTTATTCACTGTGCACAACTGCTGTCTTCTGAAAAAGGTGTGAAATGCATTTTGTGAAAAGAATTCTATTTTGAATGCCTGAATGGAACTTAGAGGAAATCTGTTGTGAGTTACCTTCCAGAACTGCCAGGTTAGCTGTGTGACCTCAGGCAAGTTACCTAACTTCTCCATGCATCACCTTCCCCATAGACAAAGCAGGGAACATAGAATAGTAGTGCCTACTTCATCAGCCTGTTGTGGCAATTAAACGACTTGACACATTTGAAAGGCTGATGATGTGATGCTTGGGAGACATGGGATACAATCCTTGCAGCCCTTGGCAGGCTGACAGTGCAGGCACTTTCCCTCAAGTGTCTGGGCCCTTCCCTGCCCCAGTGCCACCTGTCTCCCCAGAGCAATTACCAATCACATCAACAAGGGGTGCCCAGGGCAGTCACTCCCCTGCTCAGCAGTTTTCTGAGTCTGTAGCTACTGTGCCTTCTCAGCACCCAGCGCGATGTGCACCTCCTAGAAGTCACTCAACGAGCATTTGAGGTGAACAAACTTCTGGCCGGATGGTAACCTGGAGGGTCAGATTTTACACACATGACTAATAAAGGCCATCCTGCCAAGTCTTTTTAGTGACCTTACACAGCGCCACACACAGAGTGGGTCCTCAATGAATAAATATTCCTGGATGAATAAAATGGGACTTCATTCTACGTAATAAAAGGTACGCCTTTAAGATCTTTCCACTCAATTTCCAGATAGTTTTGTGAGCTGGGAGTCTCCCTCCTGACTCTGGGGTGCCCCAGCAAGCCCAGGTTCTGCGCTTGCCTCACCCAGGCCATGCTGGTCCCTGGGTGTCCTGTGCCAAGCTGGGACGCAGCCTCTCTCCTTCAGCAAGTGGATAGCCCACGCTAGCGCTCGAGTGCTGAGGTCTGAAGCCTGGTGGAGTCTTGGCTGTTCTTCACTTGGGTTTTGTGACTTACACATTGTGGGGTGTCTGGTGAGGAGCTGTGGTGACAGGAAAGACGACATGAAAGTAGGCATCATTGAGAAGCAGCAGCAGAGTGCGTGAATTCTAAAACCATTGGTGGTGAGGTGGTTAAAAAACATTTTCCCTACTGCAGCTATCATGACCACCAGACTTTTGTGGGGTAGGATGGAGAAAACCGTAAGTACAGCTCAGGGCCTCTCGTGCATGCGGTGTGGGTACAGAGGGAGGCTCCCTAGTGGGACTCGCCCCTGCCGACTGTCCACTGCGTCCCTGCACCCATCACAGAGCAGTGCCCGAGACCAAAAACAAAGATTTTTTTTTCTTCTTTTTTTTTTTTTTGTTTTTGACGGAGTCTCGCTCTGTCGCCAGGCTGGAGTGCAAGGGCATGATCTCGGCTTACTGCAACCTCTGCCTCCCCGGTTCAAGCGATTCTCCTGCCTCAGCCTCTCGAGTAGCTGGGACTACAGGTGCACGCCACCACACCCAGCTAATTTCTGTATTTTTAGTATAGACGGGGTTTCACTGTGTTGGCCAGGATGGTCTTGATCTCTTGACCTTGTGATCCACCCACCTCGGCCTCCCAAAGTGCTGGGATTACAGGCGTGAGCCACCGCACCCGGTCAAAGATGTTCTCTTTTAAGTTCAGTTTTTTTAAAACTCACACTACACCTTCCCTCAGGAAGACAAGGAGTCTATGTGACCCAGCCCGTGGGTCCCTGGATACCCGGACTAGAGGACCCCTCCCAAGAGCAGACCTCAGGTGAGATACCATTCATTGGCCTCCCTGCCTGTGCTAGTGGATTCCACACGTGGCCACGCCTCTTCTATACAAGGCCAGGTGGGTGTGAGTAGTAAAAACACGCCGTCCTGACCTGGGCGGCTGGCATATGGGGGTTTCAGCCCCCGAGGAACTTCTAGCACAAAGCCTAGTGCTAGGTCTCAACCTCAGTAGCAAAGAGGGAGTCCCAAGAAGGTGCCATGAGGGTGGGTCCTGAAACACAGCTGAGTGGGGTCACCAGTTTTGGGGTGGAGTGACAGGAAGACTGGTAAATTTGAACTTCCCTGCTTGGAACATAAGCAATACTCTCCATGCCACAGGTGTCTGCACAAAATCAGGTATCTCTTGTCCCTGGAAAGTTTTATCCCCAAGATAGGCTGGCTGGCTCCCAGAACTAGGGTGAGCGAAGAAGCCCCACAGCAAGGAGCTCTGTTCTGATTTTGGCTTCCTGGGTGGCCCTGAAGTTCCTGCAGCCCAGTGGTTATGGAGTGGCTTGGTGCTCCTCATCAGAGATCCAAGCTAGCCTCCAGGGAGATAAATGAGAAGCACAAGCACTTTCCCCATACGACCTAACTTAAAGGATTTGAAATGCAGTGAAAACACAGAAGCCACAACACAAATCCCAGAAGCTTAAAAGATGAAGCGTCCAGTCTCCCCTGACCCACTATGGCCAGCCTAAGTCTTGTGGTTCATCAGTCCCACACTGTCACCCAGGAGGCCGCCGGTGTATGCCCCTCTCCCTGAGACTGAGCTGGCCAGAGGGAAGCCGGGTTCAAAAGACCTGAAGGAAAAACTGGAAACAGACAAAGGTCTTGAAGGAGCCACTGGAAACAGCCCACACTTCCTGTAGAACTAGAGAATTTTTCTCCCTCTTTAATCTTGGTGGACTCCAGAGAAAGTGGATAGAAATAGGCATGATATAAAATATTACATCAAATCCACTCACCTCTTTTTTTTTTTTTTTTTTTTGAGACGGAGTCTCGCTCTACCGCCCAGGCTGGAGTGCAGTGGCCGGATCTCAGCTCACTGCAAGCTCCGCCTCCCAGGTTTACGCCATTCTCCTGCCTCAGCCTCCCGAGTAGCTGGGACAACAGGCGCCCGCCACCTCGCCCGGCTAGTTTTTTGTATTTTTTAGTAGAGACGGGGTTTCACGGTGTTAGCCAGGATGGTCTCGATCTCCTGACCTCGTGATCCGCCCGTCTCGGCCTCCCAAAGTGCTGGGATTACAGGCTTGAGCCACCGCGCCCGGCCCACTCACCTCTTGCATTCCCCTGTGAAGGTGGTTGCCAAGAAGGGGAAGGTAGAAGTCAGGCCTGTAGCCACACTGCTGGCCAGGAGTCCCAGCTCAGTCCCTTATTAACTATGCAACTTGAGCAGGGAGTTCTCCAGCTCGTGGCCTCCATTTTCTTATCTATAAAATGGGAATGAAAATAACACGACCGTGGGCCACACAAGGATGTTGTAAGAAGAAATGAGTGAATACATATGTAGCCCTTAGAACAACAATAGACATGCAATAAGCAATCAAAACGTTAGCTATTCTTAATAGCTCAAAGGACTTGAAGGCACTCTTTTATATATGTATTTATTGATTTTTCCAGAAGATGAAATAGATCGTTTGTCTCTAATCACACGCAGTGCCAAAAGCCACCAGGTTTCTTGAGGTTTGTGTCACTGAATCCACATAACCGAATGTGCTTTCTGACCGTCATTGATCCTGCTCATGGTTCCCGGGGCTCCCGAGCATCCTCCTAGTTACCAGATGCAAACTCAGTTATCCTCACCAAATGCCAGGAAAATGGGATTGCATTTCACAAAGCAGGAATGTCAGAAAAAGTTCATTCTCTCACTAGGATTTTCTTTCCTTTGGCTATATTAAGACACTGAGTTTTACTTAGAAAGCACTAAAGGTGAAGATAAGATCACAGGATGCTGTCAGTTCTATTGATTCGACCCAGCAAAATAATAATAATAATAATAATAATAATAATGCTTGAAATACAATACACACATGTGGACATAGAAACGCTAAGATGTGTTTCAGAACATGCAGTCTCTCCATGTTCAGAATTAACACCCTCAGTATATACTTCTGTGCTTCTTTACCGGTGCCTACATCCATGCCATCCTGTTGTTATCCATGGACGAACCCCTCAGAATTTGGAGAAATGGATTTTGGGAAATCTCTGAGACACATTTTAAAACTAGTGAGGAATGAGACTGCAAGCGGCAGCAGCAGTAACAGTAACAGCATCAAGAAGCAGCCAACTGCATCTCAAGAGTGGCACAGGGCTTCCACTGGCTGAGGTGGACACATGGCAGATGTGTAAGAGGCGTGCAGAAAGTGGTCAGTCATGTGTGCAAGTACATGCTCAGTGTCAGGCCAAGGCCCTGCGGGCCTGAGGAAAACAATGTCACGTTTCAACATGATTTTGGAAACCCTACTCACCATTGAAATCTCATATTGGCAGCAGAAAACTCTGCCGATGACTCAAAAGCCAAAGATAACTAAATTGTGTTTCTATTAGTTCTCACATAGGGGCAAGCCCACTTCACATTTCATGATACACCAACTCCTAGAGAGCTCCTTTGGGGCACTATTTAATTTACTTAACTTTTGTTTGCAATGGAAAGTGGGCCTGCCACATTTGATGACTGGAGCAGGTCCATCCCAGTCACCTGCCTTCCCAAAAGTGCATTGGAGAGTGGAACAGAAACCACAACCCACTGTCTCAGACAGCCATCAGCATTGTAAAATACATTCTGGCACCCAGCCCTGACAGAATAGTGGTCTACAGAGGCAAAACCTCAGATTTTTACTACACCTAAGGCATAATGAACTTTATCGAGGGTAAATATTGCCCGGCCTTCTTTTATGTAGGAACCAAGAAAACTAGACCCAACAGCTTTGCCTTTCCTTCCTTCTCTGTTCTTCCTAGTTGTATTGGATTTTGCTAATATCATAAGTACAGCTTTAATATAGCCAGGTCTTTATGCATAGATTTTACCCTTTGAGCAGCTTGAAGACAATTCTTCTGTCTTGCTCTCTCTGGGTTCTCACAAGCACAGAGCTATAACCATAATAAGCCCTCAATAAAGGTTGAATAGAGGCCACAGGGATCTTGAGGCCGGAAGTCAGAGGTCATTCCTTGAGGACATGTTAGTGACAGTGTCCTATACAGCAGCTAGGCAGAGAAAGGCTGCTGAGAACAGACAGACCAGGCTTTCATTAATTAAGAGATGGACAGAGGAAGGAGCTCCGTCCACTCACAAAGACAGTTGCCTCCATATACCAAGAGGGGAGTCAGGGGCATGACGTGTTCTACACAACTACAGTCTTCATCATAATCCCAAAGGCGGCCATAACCATGGGTAATTGGGATAATATTTGGAAAATATTTGCATGCCAAAACTGGCATTTTTAGAGGCCATGGAGAAACAGGTTTCCAATGTCAAATTTTGTTGAAAGAGGACACACATTATTCTAGATTCCAAAAGTTCCCTTCATCTTCAAAGAGCTAGGCCTTGCCAGTGTGACTGGAGTTTGCTATAAGCCTGAATCAAGAGAAGACAGAGGACATTAAGTTAGGGAAACCCCACCCAACAGGAAGGAGACACCCTTCTGGCCAAGAGGCAAGTTGGGGAGGGAGGGATGTAGGGAGAAGAGAAGATGAGAGAAGTTAAGGCTGAGCTAGTATCTGAGAATACCTCACATGTGCTCCACAGCCTGCCTTTTCCTCTGCTTCACTGTGGCCAGAAAGGGGCCTCGGTGTTCTATGTGCATCCAGAGGGTGTAGCTGCGAGCCAGACTGCTGAGAGGTCACCATTGCAGAGCCCAGAGACAGATAACAGACAAAGCTGAGATTTAGAGATCTTTGGGGCCAGGAAAATCTGAGCAGTGGAGGTCCCAAAGCACCAGGAGAGCCAGCTAGACCTAGTGGCCCCAGAACTGGATGCTCAAAGACATGATTAGGCCAGCCCCAGCTCAATTAGCACCTGCTATGTCTCAAAGGCAGGATGAGTTCAGAGGTGCCACGCCACACTGTGAGGATCCATAATTGTTTCCCTCTTCCAGCTGCCAACCTGGGACACAGAGAGTGAAGAGACATCCTTTGAGAGGGAAATCTTAAGTTTTATTTAACTATGTATTTACCCAAAAGAAAGTGAGTTAGACCAAAAGAGTCTAAGTTTCTTTCGAGGGGCAAGTTTAAGGTTCTCCCTCCTTCCTTTACCATCAACAGGAAATGATGAGATCCATATAGAGAATATTTAAAAAGAGATAAATTATCATTTTCTGCCGCTCTGAGTTGCAGGGTGTAAATTTTTCCTTTGCTAGAAGCATGTGCGATGTGGCAAGCCCAGCACATAGAAAGAGCTTAATTCATGCTGCTGATTTAATAGATTTTTTTTTCATGGATGTGCCAGAAAGCTCCACTCATGTAAACACTACAATTGCAAAAGTTTACGCCAGGCAGAAGCCTGCATTGGTTGGGTATTAAGAGAAAGGGCACTTGACTTTGTAGCCCAGAGACCCAGGTTTTCCAGGTCCAGTCCTGGCACTGAGATGTCATGTCATCCCAGGCAAATCTTGAACTTGTTCTGGGTCTCTGTTTCTTTCTTCAACATGAATGAATTTGGTAAAGAAATTTCTAAAATTCTTCTGTTAATGAGTAATGATAATAATATCAGTAGTCACAGGCATTTATTGAGCACTGACTAGCTGCCAACCACTGTGTTGCTTGCTTTGTTTACATAACCCCATTCACTTTTAAAATCATCTTATGAGGGAAACAAACCATTATCGTGTGCATAAGGTATGACTGCTTATATAGAAAATGCCCAAAATCCATAAACAAATGAATAAGAATAAATAAATTTAGTGAAGATATAAAATTTACATACATCAAACAGCCAGAAAGTTTAATTAAAAGATAATATTCTTTTTTTTTTTATTATTTTGAGATAGACTCTCACTCTGTCACCCAGGCTGGAGTAAAGTGGCGCTATCTCAGCTTACTGCAACCTCCTCTGCCTTCCGGGTTCAAGCAATTCTCATGCCTCAGCCCCTGAGTAGCTAGGGTTACAGGTGTGAATCACCACACACGGCTAATTTTTGTTTTTTTGTTTTTTTGTTTTTTTTTTTAGTAGGGACGGGGTTTCACCATATTTGCCAGGCTGCTCTAGAACTCCTGATCTCAAGTGATCTGCCCACCTCAGCCTCCCAAGGTGCTGGGATTACAGGCATTAGCCACCATGCCTGGGCTACAAGACAATATTCTTTACAACAGCATTAGAAAACATCAAGTATCTACTGGGGCACAGTGGCATGTGCCTATAGTCCTAGCTACTCAGGAGGGTGAGGTAAGAGGATCACTTGAACCTAGGAGTTCGAAGCTACAGTGAGCTATAATTGTACCATTGTAGTCCAGTCTGGATGACAAAGTAAGACCCTGCCTCAAAAAAAAAAATTAAAATATCAAGTCTCCCAGAATAAACCTAACAATGAACATATTTTCAAGACCTCTAGAAGGAAAAGCATAAAACTTTAAGAGATATTAAAAACGGCTAAGTAGTTGGAGAGAGATATTGTGTTCATGGATTTTATAATTTAATATTGTAATTTGATCTATATATTCAGTGCAATTCTTGTCAAATCCCTAATACTTTTTAAAAAATAGAACCTGAAAAAATGATTCTAAACCTATTTGAAAGCATAAAAGACCAAAAATAGGATATTTCTGAAAAGGTAGTGATCAGGGGTTTGCCTTATTGATGTCTGGACTTTTATGAAGCTATAGTAATTAAAACCCTTTGTAGTTTTGGTGCAGAGACACAAATATAGACCATGGGGTATGAATAAGATCCCAGAAAAAGATGCATGCAAATAAAGAATGTTGGTTTATTACAGAGGATACAGGATGTCAGTGAGGAGAGGAGGCTGATAAACAAATGGAGGTGGAAAAAATAGTTATTCATATGGGAAAAAATGAACTTGAGTGTCTCCCTTAAACTATATCTGAAAAATAAACCTAGGTAGATTCAGGAATTAAATGTCAAAAAGAAACTTTATAATTTATAGTAAAATACAGGTAACTATTTTATACCTTGGGGTAGTGATATGGTTTGGATCATGGAGGTGGTTTCTAGTGGTTTCGCACCATCCCACTAGTTCTGTCTTTAAAGTGTGTAGCACCTTCCCCTTCTCTCTCTCTCTCCTGCTGGCCAATGAATATGTGCCTGCTTCCCCTTCGCCTTCTGCCATAATTGTGTTTCCTGAGGCCTTCCCAGCCATGTTTCCTATACAGCCTGCAGAACTGTGAGGTGAGTCATTTAACCTCTTTTCTTTATAAATTACCCATTCTCAGGGAGTTCTTTATAGCAATGCAAGAATGGACTAATACAGGTAGCTAAAGTTTTTCTTAAGCACATAAATTGTTAACTATAAAATGATAAATTTAACTATGTCAAAATAAAGAAACTTTGTTCACCAACAGATATCTTTATTTGTTTTTTTGTTTGTTTTTTGTTTTTGAGACAAAGTCTCGCTCTGTCACCCAGGCTGCAGTTCAGTGGCGCTATCTCCGCTCACTGCAAGCACCACCTCCTGGGTTCATGCCATAGAGATACTTTTAAAAAGTAAAAAGACAAAGTAAACACTGGGACAAGATATTCATAAGATCAACCAGAAAGGTTTAGTACCAAGAATATATGTAGAACTGCTACAAATCAATTTTGTTAAAAATGCACAAATAACCAGTATGATAATGGGGAAAAAAGTACCAATGGCATTTCACAGAAGAGGAAACATATATGTCCAATAAACTTTTGAAAAGATTCATAAAGAAATGTGAAAAGAATTATGAATACCTAGTATATGATACCACAAAGGGTGACTATAGTCAAAATAATTTAACTGTACATTTTAAAATACCTAAAAGAGTATAATTGGATTGTTTGTAACACAAAAGATAAATGCTTGAGAGGATGGATACCCCATTTCCCATGATGTGGTTATTATGCATTGCGTGCCTCTATCAAAACATCTCATGTACCCCATAAATATATGTACCTATTATGTACCCACAAAAATTAAAAATAAAAAATTTTAAAAAGAAACAAAGTGAAAATTAAAATCACAATGAAATAACATTTTACACTCATTCAATTAGCAAAAAGTAAAAAGCCTAACACAATTAAGTGCTGGAGAGGATGAAGCTTGAGGTGTTGTAGATTAGCACAGAGTCTTTAGAGAACGTTTTGGCATTATCTCCTAAAGTTGAACGTTCACATGTTCTCTGACATGATTCTCCTTCAAGGTCCATACCCAAGAGAAACTCTTATACTTGTACAAAGGCTGACATGTACCAGTAGGATTATAACAGCACTGTTCTGACTAGCAAAAGTCTGGACCCTCTCCTTTCCCAAATACCCCTCAATGGCAGCATGGATGATTACACTATGGTTTATTTGTATACACTACTATGCAGCAGTCAGAACAAAGAAATTACAATGACACACAATACTATGAATGACTCTTAGCAATATAACATTAAATGGAAAAAAAGTAAGTCCCTAAAAGTTTTATAAAGTTAAAAAACAATTAAGATAAAAATGTATCTACTTTCTAGAAATACATGTAGAAGCATAAAACCAAATAAAATGGGAAGCAAAGGTATCAGGAACAGAAGACTCATGAGGGTGTAGACCTTAGAAGTGGGGAGAAGAGGTTAATGAGATACTGGGGACTAGCTGGTAAGATGTAGGTTATTGTCCTAGACTTAGCTTTTGTTTTGGGTGGTAGATTCATGGGTCCTCATTACAATATTGGAAATAACTAGTTATATAACTAAATAAATAACAAAGTCATGGACAGATCAGTGGTGGAAAGTACTGTGAACAAGGATCAAGATTCATCTAATTCTTGAGCTCCAAGGAACTGGGGTTGCAGGGATCCTATGTCCTATGGAATAAATGCTGTTATTATCAGCATGTTACAGGCAAGGGAACTGAGGATCAGGTTGGTGGAGCAACTTGTCCCAGGCCACACAGCTGGTAAATAGCAGAGCTGGGAATTGATTACACCCACATAAACAGGTAGCCATGGGGCCACGTGTTCAGATCTGTTGACCAGAACATCCTGTGGTGTCCAAAATTGGAGTTTCTCATTTTAAGCCTGAATCGTTTATTCCCACACCAACTCCTGAGGTTGTCCACATGCCCTTATAACCTGAAGGCCTTGGAACACTCCCATGATCTGATATTTCCCCCACCCCCGTGCACACACATGCACACACAGTCAAAGTATTTTCTGGCACCTTTTCAAGTCATTTTCATATTCTTTTTGAGCAGTTTCATTTTCTAAACCTGTTACTTCAGAACTCATTCATACGGAACCTATGAAAGAAATTCTGCTCAGCATTGACTAAGCATATGAGTAAGTTTTTATTTTAATAGCACCATGTAGGAGGTTTCTTTATAAATGAATGCGGAGGAGAGAAGGGAATGCTTGCAAACTTCCCACAGACAAGAGCTAAGTCTATAAAAGCAAGGTAACACAGAATCATTCTTTTCAGTTTCAGGGTAAGCTCTTTTGCAGGGTATTATCATTTGCAAAAAACAAAAAGTCAACAAATAACCTTTTTACCTTGCAGCTCTTAAAAATGACAACAGTTCAATGAATGGAAATTTGTGGGCCACATATACAGACAGCAAATTTACCAGGATCTCATTCTGTCTAAAATGTGTGTGTAATGGATCAGCCAGCTCAAAATTGAGGAGGCTGGTCTGAGTTTAAGCACCATTATTTTGCATTGCTCCAAGCTGCTAAAATTCCAGATGCAGCTCAGTGGGGTGAAGTGATTTCACTTTCAGAGAGATTGGGCCATGATCGTGCTTATGATGGGCTGTATGCAGCATCAATCTGCAAAGCACTGGTCAGAGTCAGGAAGTGTTAACCATGTGCTCGCTGTCCCCAGCTCTCACACTTCATCTCTTCACTGTCACTGAGGTGGTCCCATCTCTGGAAGGCAGCACCCAGCAGAGCTGTAGCTAAGCACATGGTACATGACAGCATAGAACCACAAGGAAAGTCTGGGGTGTAATGCTTGAGTTCGGCTAAGACCCTACTCCTTATCTAAATGCGGGCTCATTGTGCATTCTGTATCCTCAGAATGTGTCCCCTAGTTTTTAGCTCTCTTTCTCATAAGATAGCCTCCTGAGTCTCTCACAGTGATGGGCAGGGTCTGGATTCTGCCAGGCCCTCCTTCAGTTACGCCCAGCAAGCATCTGTATTCAGTGTCTCCTGGTGGAGGACCCACTCACCCAGCCATGCCACTTTGCAAAATCAATATCCACCTCTCTCTCTTGGACTCCCCCATGCACAGGAACACTAAGGTCTCACATTCTCAGCTGATGGCCATTTCCCAGGCAGTGGTTTAATGGGCAGTGCTGTCCTGAACCTCCTCAGGCAATTCCAGTTCCAAAGAATCTGCATAACTTCCTCCTGGGGACCTCTCCTCAGAATGGAGTCCTGGAAGGGGGTGTCTCATCCCCACTCCTCTCCCCTCCTTCTTCCTTCAACCCCTGGCTTCCCCTTTCTTGTGGGCTTCTGCAGGTAGCCAGGCCAGGGACTGCACATGCTGAGGGCCGTACTGGTGACAGAGGGCTGCCACCCTGTCCCACAGTCTCGTGGGAGCAGCAAGTTGGGGAGGATACACAGCCCAGAGCAGCCTCCCATGGGGGGATTTTCCACAGAAGCATTTACCCCCATTTGAATATCTCTATGGTAACGGACTGGATGTTCATATTCCCTACCCTCTATCCCTGCCAAATACACATGTTGAAGCTCTAACCCCCAGTCTAATTACCTTTGGAGATCATTAGTTTTAAATGAGGTCATGGGGGTGGGGCTCTCATGAGGGATTAGCGCCCTCATAAGAAAAGGAAGGGATCAGAACGCTCCCTGTCTCTACCATGTGTGGACACAGAGAGAAGGCGGCCACCTGCAAATTGGAAAGGGAGCCCTCAGCAGATACCAGATCTGCCGCAGCTTGATCTTGGACTCCAGCCTCCAGAACTGTAAGAAATAAATGCCTATTGTTTAAGCTCCTCAATCTATGGTATTTTATGAGAACAAACACAATGGACTAAGACACCTAACATGCCCCTACCTCCCCATGGAATGAGTTATATCACTCCTGAAGGACCGCTGTGAGTTCGGGCATATAGGGCAGAAAGAGGGAGGCACATGCTGCCACTTGCCCATAGGTTGTTACTGCAAAGCAGCCTGGGGACAGCTGGAGGTGGTATGGAGGCTGAGCCACCTTGCATGGGATTGTCCACAGACCTTCATGCTTTCTAAATAGATCTGATTTCCACAGCAGAACTCAGCCCTTCTTCCTTTATTTTTTTTCTTTTTAATAGATTCTTAAAAATTAATACAGTACATAATTATTACAGGTGTTCAAAAGCTACAGAGATATATAGGTAAAAAGTCAGACCCCAGAAGTGCCCACAGTCCACAGGTGAGTAGGCAGCACTTCCCAGTCGTTCTGTGTCCCCTAAGAGGCTACGGGTACGGAAACAGGGGCCCGGAATGGATGCATCGGCCTCTCTCTGGAGAAAGCTGATGTTGCACACTCCCTTCTCCAAGGCTACTGGCCCACATGGTGCCAATCCAGCTGCAACTGTCAGAAAATGATGCTCCCGAAGGATTCAGGTGGGGCTCCAGAAGCCCTCATAATGTAAGAGTGCTTTCCCCTCCGAATGCTGCACGGTAAGAGGAACAGGGGCTGTTTGAGGATCTTTAATGCTATTTTTATTTTCTCAGCATCATCTCCAATATTTCTTGGGACACTTGTTCTAAAATCAGCAGACTGGTATTTATTTCTTGGTGTTTTTAAATCTTCACGATATTTTATCTCACCTAACTTTCTTTCTGAATTTACCGATTGTGGGTGTATTTTTTTTTTAACAATACCACCTGAATCATCTCTTGATGACAATTAGCCAATCTTGCAGTAGAATACACTGTTTGTTTTAAAGATCATAACACAGCAAAAGTTGAAATTACTTTGCAATAACTAACAAAAGCACAGGAGTCCAGAAGCATATGACTGTGTGATTCACACCCACGAAACAAAGGATGGTGACATTCCTGTCTACCTGCTTACCCCCTGAAGTGGGAGACAGTTCACGCTCTGCACCTCACCCCCAAACAGCTTTGAAATTATGTATTTTTTTGTTGTTGTTTTTCAACTAAGAAAATTTTGCATTATTTCAAGTTTCAAATCAGATTATACAAAATCATGTATAATATTCTCTCACTGGTTAGGTAGGAGCTGCACTCCTTTCCCTAGTGTTGCCAAGATTTCCATCATTGGGATGTGAAGCCCTTCACCTCTCAGAATGCCAGAGAGAAGGAGTCTCTCCTGTGGTCCTGCACTGTCACCCCAAAAGCTGCCCAGGTTGCCAGGTGTGTCTGAGCGAAGTGAGGCCACCTGAATCATTTAGCCCAGCGCAGGGGAGCTTCTCTGAATGTGGCCGAGGTGCTTGAAAGAGCTCCACCCCACAAGTGGAAACCCCTCTTCCCCACCAGGTATTCTGCTCTCAGATCCATCCCTGCTGAGAATACGACTCTGGTGGAGAGGCACTGCTCCTAAGTACTGTCAGCAATGAGGACTTCCTGTCTGGAGTAGGGTAGCCCCAGTGAAACTGACTCTCACTACAGGGCCCGGCCCACCTCCATTCGTGTGCAACAGCACAACAGGCACATCGTTTACTTCTGGTTCTTTACAGGCCAGCCAGGTTTAGCTGTGGATATTGTAGGCATTTAGTTTAGAGACCTTCCTCCACCCTGGGCAGTAAAACAGTGTCTGAAGTTGTATTAATGGCCTTCCAAGCCCGGTCTCCTACCTGCTGGGCAAAAACTGCAGATGGGTCCTGCCTGGGTCATGGGAATGAATATGAAACCGAAAGAGCCAGTCCTTCAAGACGGATCCCTAGTGGCTGACTGGGCCTAAATTTAACATTGAGCCTAGTGGTCATTTATTGACTAGACATCACAGATGTACTCTGTGTTCTCAGAAAACCCATACCTCTGTTCAACTTTGGGACTTTCAGAACTCACCTGAATCAACCAATCAGAACTCAGCTTCATCAAGCAATTAGAACTAAGCAAGTTTGAATCCCTCATTTGCATAAATGGACTTGATTGGGAACCCGGACAGGAACTTTTGCTGTCAAAACTGAACCCTCCTTTTGTTCCCTGGAACGAACCTTCATTTTAGACCAGAGGCCACATCTCTCCATTTTGCAAACTGCTCAGCGGAATAAAGTATCTTCCCTTCAGATTCTTTCACAGAGGACTTTTGTTCACCGACACCTTACTTTGCACCCTCCTTATCCCTCTCCAATAACGTGTTCCCATCTGGGCTGTCTCTTTGTTCACCAGATCATGCTACCTCCACTAAGGGGGCTAGTTCTTTCTCTTCGTTTAATATTCAAATGTTACCACTAAAACTTTCTGCAAATAACAATCAGCCATGAGAAATTCTCTCATGGAAATGGCACCCCTTCAGGAGTCAGCTTTCCATGCTCCACGGAGTGCTGAGCCCCTGGCAGCAGCCCTGAGGTTCTCTGTCATGTGTGGGGCACATGGGAACCCCTGGAAACTCACATCGCCTCAAGCCAAGGCCAGAGAGGCCTGTGCCTAACAGAGACCTGTTGGCAGCTCCAGATGGGGCAGACAACTGGAAGAACTGGCAAAGTGGTTTAGAATGCAGGAACCTGGTGGGGGGTGGAGGTGGGGATGCTGCACAGGAGACATGCAGCATGTGGGATGGGGCAGGGGGAGAGTAAGTGGGAGTACAGGGAGGAGGTAGGGAGAGGGTAAGGAGACTAGTTAGTGGGTAGGAGGCTTCTGAAGAAAACACTTGAGCTCTGGAGCCAGTGGGGTGTCCAGGAAACAGTTGTCAATGGGGAGGCTTGGGCAGGAGGGTCACTCCACAGTCAAGGTTATTTATATGGCCTTGAGTAGCCCTCATCTGAGTCTGAGTTGGGGCACTTCACAATCCATCATGGCCATCAGCGCAGGAGACAGGCAGGAAAGCCAGAGCCACCAGGCAAGTGTCCCCTTTCATTATGGCCGCCATAACTTAGGCCCTTTACAGCAGAAACTTTCACATCGTAGGATCGTTTTTATAAAGCTGGTCCTAACTATAACATCAGAGTCATTGAGGGGGAAGATGGCATCATATGGTGTGTTAAAACAGACTGCAATCGTCCTCATGAACTTCCAAATTGTATCCTTTTCTCTGCCAGTACCATATATATGTATATTTAGAGACAGGGTCTCGTTCTGTCACCCAGGCTAGAATGCAGTGGTGCCATCATAGCTCACTGCAGCCTTGAACCCATGAGCTCAAGGGATCCTCTGACCTCATCCTCCTGAGTAGCTGGGATTACAGATGCACATTACCTCGCCTGGCCCACATGTTTTTTTTTTTTATAATACGATGAAGACACATACCAATGAATGAATGAAAAAGAAATACTATAAAATGGTACTTTCTTTAAAAGTTGTATGCCATTGAACATTAGAGGTATCATTGTAAATTGTCACATTACTCAAAGAGGCATTCCATAGAGTATACCCTAAGGAAATGCTCACTAATGTTAAACGAAATTATGAGAGGCTGTTGTTTTGGACTGAGCTCCTGCACTAGGCTTCAACAGACCACACCCAACTAAAATGAAGTCACTCATGCTAAATGCCACATAACCTACTGAAACTTTAAGGAAACAGGTAGATCCCCAAACAGACCAGCTTTTCCTGGAAACAGAAGATTCCAGTCTACCTAAGTCAGCCTAATAAGGGAGTCCTCTCTGCTTTAACCCTTAAAAAGAAGTAATCTGAAAAAATCAGATGTTAACCTATCAGTATTTTTTCTATTTTTCTGTGTCCTTGTTCCACCTTACAAAACCCACTGTTCTGCCACTGTCCAGTGGGAGTTCCCATTCTATTTCTATAGAATGGAGGCTGCTCCAATTCATGAATTATGAACATCAGACAACTAGACCTATAACTGTCGGTTGTGATTTTGTCT
Source organism: Trachypithecus francoisi (assembly GCF_009764315.1). Taxonomy (NCBI): domain Eukaryota; kingdom Metazoa; phylum Chordata; class Mammalia; order Primates; family Cercopithecidae; genus Trachypithecus; species Trachypithecus francoisi. The sequence goes on along the minus strand of NW_022681462.1, from coordinate 42,337,068 downwards.
TCTGACACCAGCACACACAGCGTGTGGCTGGAGGGGCTGCCATACAAGAAAGAACTGACTAGGACTGCTGGGCTTGTGACCTTAAATGGACATTCAACTTCCTGCCCAGGAAAGTGCTATGAACAGAGCTGAATGAGGCATTTCTAGGGAAGAGAGGAAATAGGTGAGGGAACAGCCAATCAGCCACAGCTACTGATCCCCTCTGCAGGGCACTGGGCCCAGCGTAGCAAGCTCCATGATGAGAGAGCCCCTCAGACATGCCTGGCCCCACCAGCTGCCACACTGCAGCTCCTGGCCAGGGTACAAATTTTCTTGATATCCCAGTTGCCACCTGATATTCTGTGATATCATGACTGCTCGTTTGTTGCCGCTATCCCCTAGTAGAATGATAGTTCAGTGAGGACAGAGCCTCACACACTCACACAGATTGACACCCCACACGACAGTCCCTGTCAACGTCACCATTCATTGTGGCCCGCCCAACGCAGTGTTCCGTAGGGGCCGGCACTGTGTCATCCTTCCCACGGGGGTGCCCTCCTAATCTCCCACAGCCCTGCACTCTGAGTGACCATCACCCCTAGTTACAGAGGGAGAATCCCAGGTCCCACAGCTGAGAAGAGGCTGAGCTGGGATTCAAGCCCAACTCTTGTGAATTATGTGGATGTTCCTGAGAGTTCCTCAAGGTACAGGAGGGTGGGCACAGCACCTGAAAAGCTACATGAAGACCCTTTGTGAAATGCTGCTGCTTTCCTGTCAAGCTGCCTCTTGACCCCTCTGGCCTCTCTGGCCTCTCCACCTCCATCCACCCAACACACCCCATTCAGACCCACCACATGCCCACACCTCTCTCCCCACAGAGCAAGCAAATCTTGAAAAAGATAGTGGAGGAGACAAGTAACACATCTTTCCCCCTCACATTCCTCACTCGTTCTCCTCTGCTGCATAGGTAATGTGCACTTGAAAGGAAAGAGGGGCAGGGAACTGGCATTAATTCAGCACTGCCACATGCCAGTCCCTATCCTGGTGACTTCTTGGTGTGCCACCTCAGATAATTCTCAAGAGAAACCTTTGGTATACAGGGTCATTCTGACTTTACAGGCGAGAGGTGAGACACAAAAGAGCAGAGCTGGGAGCCTGGCCCAGGGCTGTGTGGTCAGAGACCAGCAGCAGCTGAACAGAGTGAAGCTGAAGTGGGGAGGCAGCCCCCAGAGTCCTGGGGCCCCCCAGAAGGTATGGGGTTGGGAGGCAGAATGAAAGTGGCCCCAGGGTTATCCCTGCAGGCTGACAGGATGTGGCACCAACAGCAGGGGTCAAGTTCCTAAGGGAAGAGAGGGTTGGGTTTAAAGGGAGCAGGTTTGGCTTAGGGCATCTTGGGGTGAAAAAGCCCCTTATGTTTAGGGAAATGTTGACCAGCTCAGCTTCTCTCTGGGCTGATTAGCACCCACAGAGATGACCCGTGATGGTTCCCAAGGCATGGTGGCTGTCTCGTCACCTTGGACACTCTCTGCTCACAGCTTCTGTGCCCCTCACCTCAAAAGCTCTAGGGAACTACAGCACAGCACGTGGTCGGGCAGGTCAGAGATCCAGCCAGCAGGAGCACACCCGAGTGCCACTTTAACTCCCATCCATGGGGAGGAGGAGGGGAGACAGATGGAGAATGAGATCAGTGAGGAGCCGTCAGGGAAGCTCTAGCCTCTGGGCTGACTTCTGATCCTGGGCCTGGAGAGTGAGCTCAGGAATTCCCAGAAACAAAACTAAGCCCGCATGACAATTATGGCTGTGCCTGAGTAATGTGGCATTTGTACACAGAGATCAGGACAGAAAGGGGATATGGGTCTGATAAAAGCTTCCTGTGGGCCTGGGATGGCCACAGTGGATGGCCACTGCTAGACCCCAAATTTTCACAGCCAACGGAGCTGCCCATAGGGGCAGCCAGCTGTGATCACAAGAGCAGCTCAACGTAAAACACGGTTCACAATCATTACTAGCTGCAAGGCCTTGGCTGAGGATCAAAGGCCTTGGGACTTCCATTTCTTTCCAGAAAAAATGGATAGAAGGGTTCTGTCATATTTATTTGGATACTCTTCTCATCACTTTAAAGACACACCTTTAATCAAAATAAAGGCACAAGAGTGTTGAGTGGTGTGGGTGTCAAATGCCATGGGTGTCAAATGTTGTAGGTGTCATGCCCCTTCCAGGTCAAAGAAGAGGATTAATACCATTTGTTGAAAAATTCAGAGCAGAAAGGGATTTAGTCCTGACTCTGCTGCTCACTGGCTGTGCCCAGTTCTTAGCTCTGAGCTTCAGTTTTCTCAACTATAAAATAAAGGCCATAGAGCTACATATGTGGTCTTCAACCTCTTACCAGCAGCATTATTTTGTTAAATACAATTTTGCACATAGCCTCATTAATGACAATGGCTAATATTTATTAGTTGAACACTTTTCTAAGAGCTTTATGTGCATTAATTCATTTAAACCTCATAAAAACCTTATAAGGTAATAGTATTATCCCCATTTTTCAGACGAGGAAATTGAGGCACAGAGTGCCCAAGGTCACTCAGCTAGGAAGAATAGTAAAGCCAGGTTAAAACATTGCTCTGAAGGCCACAGTTTCAACTCCTATTTCTGGACAGTGAAATGCTCTGCTAGGTCTGGAGTTAGAAGGGCTATGGGTGAGTCTCATCTTCTCTGCTATCCCTTCTTCTTCTCTACTTCTTCTTCTCCACTCAGAAGCCCCTTAGCACAACCACAAAGCCCTCAGGTTTCACATACCACCTAGGGCAGTCTAAAAAGTTCCCTTACAGTACTTATATTCAACCAAACACTCATTTCTCATGGAGGTATCAGCATTAAATGGGACCTGCCCATGGAGTGCTCTGGGGTCTCTGATATGGTACTCAGGTGGCACAGGTACAGGTATACAGAAATGTTACTCACTCTTTTCAGCAGCAGCAGTGGTGGTGGTGCTGTTAGCACAGCCTGGGAAGGTCAAATAAGCATATTTAAATTGTGCCCAGGAAATGCTCTGATAAATTCAGAATCAGGGGAATGAGAAGAGAGAGATAGATCACAAACCTTGGCAAGAAAAGGGAAACCCCGTAGCTGAGAGGATAAAGGAAGGTACATAATACTTGAAAGAAGCGATGGGGAGAGGGGCAGAAAACCTGTCCAGGTCGAGACACTGGAAAGCAGGTGGGGAATGGAGTAGAGTGGGTGAGGCGGATGAGCTGCCAGAGAACAGAGTAGGAGAGGGCAGCAGGAGTCAGGGCCAGGCAAAGGGGAAGTGTGCCTGCATTTAAACCAGGGGTGTTGTAAGCTAAGCTTCCATTGATTTGCACAATGCTTGAACAATGTGATCAGGCCGGACACAATGACTTATTCCTGTATCCCAGCACTTCCGGAGGCTGAGATGCAAGGGTCACTTGCATCTCTTGACATGAGTTCAACACCAGCCTGGGCAATAAACAAAGGACCCATCTCTACAAAAAAGCATTAAAAAAAAAAAAATTAGCCAGACATGGTGAAAGCATCAGTAGTCCCTGCTACTTAGGAGGCTAAGACAAGAGGAGTACTTGAGCCCAGAATTTCCAGGCTACAATAAGCTATGATTATACCACTGCACTCCAGCCAGAGCAACACAGCAAGAGCCTGTCTCTAAAAAATAATAAAAAATAAAATAAAATGAGAACAATGTGATTAAAGGACTCCATTTATTTTTTAATTTAATAAGCTGATAGAACTCAGGTAACGGTGTGCTGGTAAATGTTTAATAACCAGCTGTCCAAATAACTAAGCATGATTTGCTGATTTCCATGGTAAAATACTCCCACAGAAGTAGGAACTGGGGAGAGAAGCACAGCCAACCCATCACCCAATGCAGTGTTTCCACCACACGGGTACCACAACGTAAAGAGCCTCCAGGGCACAGGAAATGGTAAAATGCCATAAAAAGGTAGTATACATTTTGTGTATCCATTACTTTTGTTTGTGATTTAATTTGTTTACCTGAGGTTTATATAATTTTTAATAGCTGCTCTGGTTAACAACCAGGTCGAAAAGTTCCTGAAGATCTTGAAGCCAGCTCTGGCAAGCTAGTACCAGCAGCTCCAGCACCTCTGCACCTGGATGTTGCTGTGGAGGAAAGAACTGTGGCCAAGAGAGCTGTCCCCGGGGATAATTGGCTCCAGGAGAGACCCACCCAGGAGAACCTGCTCCCCACCCCCAGAGCCCACCTCCCTAGGACAGTCTGCCCCCTCCTCAGAACTCCTTCCTCAGAGCTGAACCCCCAGGAAACCTCCCTCACCCAAGGAGATCCTGCCCACCCCCAAGAGCCCGCCACCCCCAGCCTGTCCCCGCCCTGGGAAGAGCCTGCCCCCAAGAGCCCACCACCTAGGAGAGTCAGCCTGGGCCTCCACCACACCCAGCGCTGCAAGCACTTGGGAACTACATGTCTCAGAGCTCAGGGACTCCCAACAGGAAACAGGTCCTGAGAGAGACTGGGAAATCATGTGGGCTGCTAATCCCAGCAGACAGCTCCTGTTCCCACATACCTTGAGAAAAGGAAGTACACTAGCCAGGGGGAGATCCCTCGGGAATTTCAGGGATGTGCCTACAACAGTCCCCAAAAGAATCTAACTATGGGAATGTGCTGGAAGGACAGCATTGGAGCACAATGGAAGGGGTACTGGGGGAGCAGCAGAACCTCTGGAAAGGCCTGGAAAGAAGCAGTAACTCTGACCCCACTGCCTCCCGAACTGCCAACTGGATTCCCAGCCCTGAGCAAGGGGTTTACTTGGAATTTCTCAAGGCTTAAAATGTTGGGTGATGGCAGGGAGGCATGAGAAGAGGGAGATGAAGAAGAAAGGTGGCCAGCATGGGACCCTCACTTCCTACTCTGGTGTGTCTGAACTGTCCCAAGCAGGACTACCCACCTGTAGGAACTCGTGCACTGAGCACATGGCCCAGGAGACTCCAAGCTCTTTCCCTATTTAGCAGACCTCTTCACTCTTGCCTCTTGGCAAGCTTGGTTTATAAACTGTCCAGCAACAGCAATCAAAAGAGGACCTACAACAAGGCTGACAGAGGTGTTGGGGTCTGGGAAAGAGAGCCCGAGTGGAGCCAGTGGACTCTAGCCTGGCCTTGCCCAAGACGGGATGTGAGAGTCATGAACACAGGAAAGCCTGGAATAATCCCCCTCTAAGAATCTGCAGCCTTCACACCCTCACACTGCCACAGCCAGCAAAGGTGACTGCAGAGGCTAGGAGAAGAAAATGCATGGCGCTGAGAAACTGGAGGGTCACCAGATAAAACACACAGGGCCCCCACTAAGCCCCCTCACTATGCCCCAACAGCCAGACTAAAAATCAAAACAGAAGTATCTATGCTACAATTCCACCAAACTGGAACTAAGTTGTTATCTGACCTTCCATGAAATGAGGAACATGAGGTAACAGCTGGTATGGTTTGGCTGTGTGTCCCCACCCAAATCTCATGTTGAATTGCAATCCCCAACACTCTGGGAGGGACCTGCTGGGAGGTGACTGGATCGTGGCGGCAGAATTCCTCCTTGCTGTTCTCATGATAGTGAGTGAGTCCTCACGAGATGTGGTTGTTTAATAGTGTGTAGTGCTTTCTCTTTCACTGTCTCCTGCCACAGCATGAAGATGTGCTTGCTTCCCCTTTGCCCTTCTGCCATGAGTGTAAGTTTCCTGAGGCCTCCCAGCCATGCTTCCTGTACAGCCTCCAGAACTCTGAGTCAATTAAACCTCTTTTCTGCATAAATTACCCAGCCTCAGCTAATTCTTTATAGCAGTGTGAGAACGGACTAATGCAACAGCCAGTTTCTCCACCCTCCAGGCTGGTCTCAAACTCCTGACCTCAGAAAATCTGCCTGCCTCGGCCTCCCAAAGTGCTGGGATTATAGGCGTTAGCCACCGTGCCCAGCCCCTAATTCTTAAACAAGAAGATAGAGTCATGGTTACCCAACAATGAGAAAAATCTCTCAATGTTAGAAACTTCAAAACAAACAAAGAGAACACAAAAGATGCAGTGGAAATAATGCAGAAACCAGAAGGAAACAAAGCAACAGTAATTAAATTTTAAATTAAAATGCTGCTACAATAAGTAAACTCTACCATAAAGAGTGTCAATAGATACAGATCTAGCTAAAATTGTCTTCAATAAATAAATAAATCATAGATTAGCAATCAAAACATACTATATAAAATGTGGAAGTCAATACCAAATAAATACGACCAAAATAGATAAAACTATCTGCATGGGGTGAAGGGGTTGTTCTTTTCCAGTATTTTTTAAATTACACTTAATTTGTGGTAACTGTAGATTCATAGGCAGTTGTAAGAAATAAGAGAAACACCACATGCTCTTAACCAAATTTCCCCCACTGGTAATATCTTGCAACACCGTAGTACGATACCACAGCAAGAATACTATTATTGAGAGTCACGCTGTTGGCCAGGTGCAGTGGCTTATGCCTGTAGTCCCTGAACTTTGGGAGGCTGAGGCGGGTGGATGACCTGAGGTCAGGAGTCCGAGACCAGCCTGGCCAACATGATGAAACTCCGTCTCTACTAAAAATACAAAAAATTAGCCAGGAGTGGTAGTGGGCACCTGTAATCCCAGCTACTCGGGAGGCCAAAGGCAGGAGAATCACTTGAACCTGGGAGGCAGAGGTTGCAGTGAGCTGAGATTGCACTACTGCACTCCATCCTGGGTGACAGAGCAAGACTCCATCCAAAACAAACAAACAAACAAACATAAAGAAAGTCAAGCTATGAATCAGTTCCATCCCCACAAGCATCCCTCGTGTGGCCCTTTTGCAACCACCCCACTTCACTCCTGTCCCACCAACCACTAATCTGTTCTTAACCCCTGGCAATCACTAATCTGTTTTTCATTTCTATAACTTTCTCCTTTTTAAAAATGTTATATAAATAGAGTAACATAGTATGTAACTTTTGAGGATTGGCTTTTTTTCACTTAATGTAATTCTCAAGATTAACCAGAGTTTTGTATCAGTCATTAGTTCCTTTTTATTGCTGAGTAGTATTCCATGATATGTATGGTTTAATCCACTAAAGGGCTCTGGCTTCTTTTCAGTTTTTAGCTATTATGAATAGAGCTCCTATAAACATTCTTGTACAGGTTTTCGTGTGAACATACGTTTTCATTTCTCTGCAATAAATGCACAGGAATGCAATTTCCAGGTCAAACGGCAATTGCATATTTAGATTTTAAAGAAACTGCCAAACTGTTCTCTGAATGACTATATTTTTTGTTCTAACCAGCAATGTAGGTGTGATCCAGTTTCTCCACATCCTTGCCAGCATTTTGTGTTATAATTTTTTTTTAATTTTAGCAACTCTGATAGGTGTGTAGCAATATCTCATGGTGGTTTCAAAAGGCTAAAGGCTAGTGATATCAAACATTCTTTCCTGCACTTCTTTACCATCTGTATAGTCTTTTTAATGAAATTCTTGTGCATATTTTCCCCTCATTTTCTGATGGGATTCTTCATTTTTGTTCTTGTCTTTTTACTGTTCGATTTGATAAATTTTTACATATTGTAGGTATAAAGTCTTTGTAAGATATGGATTTGAGGCTGGGCACGGTGGCTCACGCCTGTAATGCCAGCACTTTGGGAGGCCAATGTGGGTGGATCACGAGGTCAAGGGATCGAGACCATCCTGGCCAACATGGTGAAACCCTGTCTCTACTAAAAATACAAAAATTAGTTGGGCTTGGTGGTGCGCCCCTGTAGTCCCAGCTACTCCAGAGGCTGAGGCAGGAGAATCGCTTGAACCCGGGAAGCAGAGGCTGCAGTGAGCCGAGATTGTGCCATTGCACTCCAGCCTGGCAACAGAGCAAGACTCCATCTAAAAAAAAAAAAAAAAATATGGATTTGAAAATAATTTCTCCCAGTCTGCAGTTGTCTTTTCATCGTCTTCACCGAGTCTTTTAGACCACAAAAGTTTTTAATTATAATGAAGTGTAGTATATTGACTTTTTCTTCTCTCTTTATGGATGGTGCTGCTGGTGTCATGTCTAAGAACTCTGTCTAGCCTTAGGTCCCAAAGATTTTCTCCTATGTTTCTTTCTAAACATTGTATATTTTTATGTTTTATGTTTAAACTCATGATTTTTTTTTTTTTTTGACAGAGTTTTGCTCTTTCCCTCAGGCTGGAGTAAAGTGGTGTGATCTCAGCTCACTGCAACCTCCACCCCATCAAATTCAAGTCTCCTGCCTCAGCCTCCAGAGTAGCTGTGATTATAGGTACTTGCCACCACACCCAGCTAATTTTTGTATTTTTAGTAGAGACAGCGTTTCGGCATGTTGGCCAGGCTGATCTCGAACTCTTGACCTTAGATGATCCACCCGCCTCAGCCTCCCAAAGTGCTGGGATGACAGATGGGAGCCACCGTGCCCAGCCTAAACTCATGATTTAAATGTTCAGTAGGATTCTTGAGTGAAACCAAGGAGTGAAGCTTTTAAACTAGAGGTTCCATTTCTTTAGTGGTTACAGGAATATTCAAGTTCTCTATTTCACACTGGTAAGTTGAAGTAGCTCATGTATTTTGAAGAAGCAGCTTGTTTCATCTAAGTTGTTGAACTGGTTATGTAAATTTATTCTTAATGTCCCCTTCTTATAACGGCAAGAGCTGTAGCTAAATCCACCGTTTTATTTCCAATATGTATAATATGTGTCTTCTTTATTTCTGTCTTCGTAAGTCTTGCCAGAAGTTTAACAATTTTATTGATTTTTTCAAATAATTAGCTTTTGCTTCACTGATTTTTCTTTATTATTTCTCTGTCTTCAACTTTATTTCTGCTCTTATCTTTATTATTTTCTTCTTTCTGCTTGCTTTGGGTTTATTTGCTGTTCTTTTTCTGTGGATGATAAGAACTTAGATGACTGGTTTGAAATCTTTCCCCTTTTCTATTATAAACATTCTTGTTATAAATTTCCCTCTCAGCACTGCTTCAATAATATCCCACAAATTTTGATATTTTGTGTTTTTTATCTTCATTAAAAAGTAAGATTCTTTTAAATTTCCCTTGAGACTATCTATCTGACCAGTGAGTTTCCACGTGTTCTGAGATCTTACTGTTTTCTTACAGATTTCTGGTTTTATTCCATCGTGGTCAGAGAACACACTCCGTATGATCTCAATTGATTTAAGTGTGTTGACATTTGTTTTATGACCCATAATCTGATCTGAGTGGACATTCCCTGGGTACTTGGGAAAATATGTATTCTGCTTTTATTGAATGAAATATAAATATCAATCTGATTCTGTTGGTTGATGGTGTTGCGCAGTTCCATACACTTGTTGAATGTCTGTACAGTACTTCTACAAATTGCTGAGATGAAAGTAGGATGTTGAAGACCTCTACTATAATCATGTATTTGTCTATTTATCTTTTCAGCTTTATCAGTTTTGCTTTATTTATTTAAAAGCTCTATTGTTTGGTGCATTTACCTTTAGAATTCCTACGTTCTTGGTGTATTTACCTTTTTCTTATTATGCAATATGCCTCTTTATCCATGGTAATCTTTGCTCTGAAGCCTACTTTATCTGATATTAACATATTTTCTTTTTAAAATTTAATGTTTCCATAATATATTTCTTCACCCTTTTACTTTCAACTTTCCTATACAGTTAAATTTAATACGATTATCTTACAAAAAGCATGCAATTGTTTCATGTTTTTTGTTCTTTATCTATCTTGTCAATTTCTGTCTTTTAGTTGTTGAATTTAGACCATTTGTACTCAACTGTGTTTAATTTAGACCCGTAAGCCCACTGGTGAGAGATTCCTATTCTAGAGTCATGGGGATGGCTGAACATATGACACTCAACATTGGACAGATGAGATCAAGTGCAGTTTGTTAATTACAGACATTCACAGTCTGGGGAAGGGGACAGCATGTCATGCAGGGCCACAGGGGTTGCACTCAGGAGCAGAGGGAACAAGCAAGCACTGTGGGAGGCAGGCTCTGTAATAACAAGAGGATGGGGTGACTCCTGGTTTCTGCAGAAGGATGTGATCAGCTTGTTTGAATCATCCTGTGAGCTGGCAAGGATCTGAATGAAGCCCGCTATTCAGGGATAAGCAGGCTCCACGCCTGGTTTCCACAATCAGGAATGTGGTTTGGCTAAGGGACCTTATCTACAGGGCTATCAGGGTATGGAACTTGCAGTTAGACCATGTGAAGCCCTCTCTGTTTTCCCACATAGGCATATATAATATTGGAGCTTAGTTTTTAGGCTTGTACCATAAGATATGAAGCAATTACTGATATGTTCAGTGGGCTTACGTCTGCCATTTTATTCTTTATTTTCTGTTTGTTCATTCTGTTTCTCATTCCTATTTTTCCCTTACTTGCATTCTCAAGCATTTTTAGATTTCTAATTTGATTTATCTATAATGTTTTAACATACTTTATTTTTTTAAGTTTTAAAAAAAAGATACGGTAGAACAGAAAGTTCCCATATATATGCTTACTCAGTGTCCCATCTTATTAACATCTTATGTTAATTAGTATGACTGTTTCAATTAATGAACCAATATTTATACATTATTATTAACCAAAGTCTATATCTTATTTAGATTTCCTTAGTTTTCCCTAACATCTTTCTGTGTTCCAGGATCCCATCCAGGATACTTACTGTGTTTAGTCATCACCTCTCCTCAGGCTCCTCTTGGTTGTGACAGTTTCTCAAACTTTTCCTGATTTTTATGACCTTGACAATTTTGAAGAGTCCTGGTTAGGTATTATTCTATATTCAATGTATTCTATGATACCCCCTTATCGAAATTCGCCTGAGGCTTTTTTCATGATTTGTCACGGGTAATGGGTAAAGAGATGAAGTGTCATTTTCATCACATCGTATCCAGGGTACATACTCACACCATGATTTATCACAGCAGGTGTTGACCGTGATCACCTGGTTGAAGTAGTGCTTGTCAGGTGTCTCCAGCGTAAAGTTACTTTCCCCCACCACCTATCTATTCTATACTCTTTGGAAGAAAAACACTATGTAGGCCCATACCTAAGGACTGGGAACTTACACTTCTCCTTCAGGCCGTAGTATCTGTATTAACTATTTCTAATTCTTCATAAGGGAGAGTTGTCTCTTCTCCCCCATTTATTTATTCAACTATTTGTTTATATCACTGTGAACTCGTGGATATTTATTTTGGGTGACAATATGTTACTACTTTATTATTTTCTTGCTCTAATTATTCCAAGTTTGACCATTGAGAGCTCTTTTGGTTGGCTCCTGTGTCCCTTACACACACACACACACACACACACACACACACACCATTTCTTACATTCTGGCACTACAAAATGCTCCAGGTTCATTTCATATATTTTTCCCCCAAGGCCTGGAGTCAGTCATTTCTTCAAGGAGCCCTGATTTGTTTTATTGGTGAATGGTGTTAGAAACCAAGATCTGTGTGCCCAGTGTGCTAATTGTTAGCAGGATGTCATTGCTTCTTTGTCCTCTCAGGTGACAGAGTAAGGAAAGCTATGTATGTATACTAACCCATACATATATTCATATGTATAGTACATGTTTGATATATCTCTTCACATAGTTTTTTACTGGTTTCCCTAGATATTATAATTATATACATAATATGTCACAGCTAACTGTATCAGCATTTTACCTCTTCAAGTGAAGTATAGAAACCTGACTTTCATTTAGGTTGTTTACCCTCCCCCTTTAAAATACAAATGTGTTAAATAAATATTTCCACTACAGACACTGAACACCTCACCAGATGATGTTATATGTTTTTGCTTCAACACAATTTTTTAAACTCTTGAGGAGAATTCTTAACCATTGCATTGTTTTACTTCCTTCCTGAAGTTTCGACTTCCCTTTGTTATTATTCACTTTCTGTTTAGAGACATTTCTTTAGTCATTCTTTAATGCTGGTGACAAATTTCCTTATTTTTCTTTTATCTGAGAATGCCTTAATTTTCCATTCATTTCTGAAGGATATTTTTGCTAGATATAGGATATGAGATTGACAGATTTTTTAAAACCCTTGGTCAATTTACATCAGATTTTCTTTTATAAAATTTTATTTCTAAGAATATTTCCCCCCTCAATGCAATCTCATGGAAGGTAAACCATTCATATTGTCAGTGCCACATTCATTGGGATCCTCAAGAGGAATGTGGGGCAGGGTCTTTGAATAAGTAGTCTTCTGGAACCTGTTTTTGTTTTTAAACCAGAAACATAAGCAAGTATAGAATAAAGGCCATTTTTTTTAGTTCCTTTCTGAAGAAAATGCCTTTTGTTTGAGGTGAGATGTGATATTATCCTGATCGAAACTAGAAACTTGCATCAATGTCTGTAGTTTTTCAGAATCATTTTAATTTATAATCTCCTTATATTCAGAAACATCAGGAATGTCCTGTTTAGTGATATGTGGATATAGCTATTAATATTGTTTTATGCCATTTTCAGCTAGATTCAACCTGCAACACACTACTTGGAGGCTATGGGGTGATTCTGAAGTAAAGACTTGCGTTTTCCCAGTTCCTGGGCTTCTTCCTGCTGAAACTCTTGCTCCATCATCTGCACCATATTCATTTCCAGAGTTCCTTCTGAAAAGCTTGTTATCACTCAAGCTGTTCTTTTGGTTCAGTCTTTGAAAAACATTTATAAAGGATAGAAAACCTCCAATGCTGAATTTTGTTATTTTCGGTGCGATCGTTTTTATTCCACAAAGTAAAATTTTGTGGCTTTGATAATCTACACATAAAGTTGCCAGTTTAGAAGAGCAACACTATTATCACACTCCTGCAAGCAACACCTACCATTTTCTTTTGTTCATCTCTTTCAATTGGAGTGGAATTGGCATTCTACCATCTTTATTATCATTTGTTTGAATTCTTGGTTTAAGATGAGTTTGCTTTGGATGTTAGATAGCTTATCCACACCAGAAAAAAGTACAGAGCTCCAGAAGAGAATAATTTATCAAAAGCACTTGCTCAACTGATGCTGCAGTGCCTTGAAATCTGGCCAATGCCTTTCCCTATACAAAAGGCATTTTGAGTTTACCACTTTTTTCCTATGTACCAACTCTCTTTCCCACAGCTTTCATAGAAGTGTTTGACTTATTGAGTAAATACAACCTTTCGTGGTTGTTGCTTTTGTTGTCCAAGGTTGTATCTAATTCATGGTCCTTGATTATTTTTTTTCAAGTGTAATTTCCCTCTGTTTGCACACACTTAAACCTGGAACTTTAAAAGAATGCCCAGTATGTCTGGGATGTGGGACACTGGTTTCAGCACTACCTGCTGATTCTAGACTTGGCGCAGGAGAAATCTCACCCAAAGCGTGTGCCAATTTTGCTTCCTTTTTTTTTTTTTTTTTAATTTTGCTTCCTTTTTATTTGAAATCAGATAACTGTATCTTATCTGGGAAGTTTGTCAACTCTCCCTCCCAGATCTTCAATGTCTTTTTGCAGTGTTTCAGATACCATGACAGAAGGCACATCAAGGAAACGTGCTTTTCCACAAAGGCTTGTTTTTTAATTTTTCCTATTGGTTATCCATTTTCACACGCTTTGAAGATGGTGTCTTCTTTGTTCTGGGGCTTGTTTACTTAGATTTTAGCCTGGAAATGCCCTTTGCTGTGAATGCTGACAACTCTGAGATTCATGGCAGCCGTCAGTACCTACATCCTGGGTCCAAAGAAAGTGCCCTGGACTAGGGACCCTAGAAGAAGTGGCTCTCCATGCACTTGAGATGCCTGTCTGCCTCCTCACACAATGACTCTGCTACCACTTCCAGGCCTTTGAACTTGCCATTCCTCTACTACAATGATCTTCTCCAGATCTCCACAGGACAGCTGTCCCTCCTTATTCAGGCCTCATCTCCTCCCCAAGACACACACACGCACTCCTCCCCACCCCCCCCAACACACACACACACTAGTCGAGGCCCAGGAATCTACCCTGATTCTTTGGTGGTAATGATAATTGCTTTGGAAACTCTTATAAAAATGAAATTACCCTGTGTATTTATTAGTTAGGTGCTCAGTATCTCTCTTCTTGGTAAAATTTTAGTTCTGTCCAGGGAAGGAAACTTGACCGTTCTCTTCTCAGTCATGTGCCCATAACAATGCCCAACACACTGTGTAAATATCTGTTCAAACACATTGCATTGAATCCAGTTGAAGTGATTTCAAAGGAAATAAATGAAACTATTAAAAGACGGATACATTTTTGGCTTGAGGGCTCATTCAAAAGAAACAAAGCTGCTAAAATTAAGTATTGGCCATGAATTACTCTAGACTTTCAATAGAAAAGAACATCCACCAGGCATGGTGACTTGCTCCTAGAGTCCCAGGTACTTGGAAAGCTGAGGTGGGAGGTTAGTTTAAGCTTTAGAGCTGAAGGCTGCAGTGAGCTATGATTGTGCCACTGCACTCCAGCTTGGATGACAGGGTGAGATCTTGTCAAGAAAGAAAGAAAAAAGGAAGGAAGGGAGGGAGGGAAGGAGGGCAAGAAAGAGAAAGAAAGGAAGGAAGGAAGGAAGGAAGGAAGGAAGGAAGAAGGAAGGAAGGAAGGAAGGAAAGGAGGGAGGAAGGAAGGAAAGGAGGAAGGAAGGAAGGAAGGAAGGAAGGAGGAAGGAAGGAAGGGAGGGAGGGGAGGGAGGAAGGAAGGAAGGAAAGAGAGAGAGAAAGAAAGAAAAAAGAAAGAAAAAAGAAAGAAAGAAAAAAGAAAGAAAGAAAGAGAGAAAGAAAGAAAAAAGAAAGAAAAAAGAAAGAAAGAAAAAAGAAAGAAAGAAAAAAGAAAGAAAGAAAGAGAGAGAGAGAAAGAAAGAGAGAAAGAAAAAGAGAAAAGAAAGGAACATCCTACTCAACCTGGATTCAACAAAGTAAAAGGTTCCTGTCTATCTCTTTATTTACTTATTTATTTATTTATTGAGACAGGGTCTTTTTTTTGTCACCCAGGCTGAAGAGCAGTGGTAAGATCTCAGCTCACTGTAACCTCTGCCTCCTAGGCTCAAGCAATCCTCCCACCTCAGCCTCCGGAGTAGCTGGGACTATAGACATACACCACTATGCCTGGCTAATTTTTAATTTTTTTTTGTAGAGACAGGGTTTTGCCACATTGCCCAGGCTGGTCTTGAACTCCTAGGCTCAAGCAATCTGCCTACCTCAGCCTCACGAAGTGTTGAGATTACAGGCGTGAGCCACCACAGCTGGCTATCTCACCTTCTTACCTTCATTCAATGTTTCATGCATTTGACTAACAAGTAGTGGAGGACCTCCTGCAGCCAGCTACCTGTCAGGGGCCAGGGAATGGGTTGAGGACCCCCTATTCCTGCCTTCAAGGCACTCACTGTCTGAGCCCATGGTGGGAGCAAGGACAGGAAAATGCACCTGGGGGACTCGGAGCCTGGAGCAGAGCAGGTCACCAGAGTTCAAGTTATGCAGGGGTGTTGAAGAGGTAGCTGGAAGGTACCAGCTATAGGTCAGCATCCAGGGGTCCAACCTTGAGGAAATGGCACAAGCAGCAGCAGAGTCCTTTGCAGAGGCAAGGAGAAAACAGGTCAAGAGCAAAGACAGGAGCAGGAGAACAGGAAACCAGCATCCAGACTGAGTGGGTAGCCGTAACCTACACAGTGCCTATTGGCCCTGGCCAGGGCTGGTGCTTGCACCTAGTGTTGTTGTTTTTGTTGTTGTTGTTGATGATGATGTTGTTAAGAAGAAGAATGATCAGCATTTACTAAGCACTTATTTTTGCCAGTTATCATAGTGACATTACATGCTTGATCTCATGTAATCCATGGCAACAGGGTGATGACTTGGAGACTCTTACTTATTGCACTAGACTTATGCCAAATTAATTGACTTTTCCAAGTTTACACAGCTAATAAGTGGCAGCACTGGGCCCAAACTCAAGTCTGTCTCCTCTGGGTATGTCAGAGGGGCTGGAGCATACACTGAGCTCACAGATCCAACAAAATTGCTTGTGGGCCTCCTACAGCAGCTTCTTTCTCTGCGCTCAGCCTTGACCTGGCCTGACCTTGACACATCTGTGTAGGGAGCTCCAGGTTGGTTTCAGATAAGGACAGCACATGCACAAAAGATGGGGTCAAGGAGAGCGCACAAGCCTGGAGGAACAGAACTGGGCTCCAAGCACCTGCAATGAAAGTGTCTGGAAAGCCAAAAGCCCAAGTTGAGTTTAGCAAAAATGCTAATCATAACAGAAAATATTGTTTTTGTTTGTTTGTTTTTCGCTTTGGTTTGTTTTATTTTGTTTTTAAAATTATTTATTTGTAGCAATCTTGTGAAACTTTTATTATTCGCCTGATATCTATCAATCTCAAATGAGCATCAAAAATAGTTTGTACATTCAGGAATTGTTCTTGGCATCCATAAAACAATATTTTCACTGGATAAGGCATGTGACTCATCTGCAACTGCGTAGTCCTGTATCACAAACCCCAGGATGGAAGGAGAGACAGAAGGGGCATGGGGTGGAAAAGAGCTAGAAAAGCCTGTAAGAGAAGAAATGAGGGGGTGGGGGTAGAGGGGAAGGGGAGAGTTCTCCTCCTGCATTTGAGAACAGTTTGGTTGGATTTGGGGGAGCCTTAAGTTACCTTCCTGGTGAATTCTGGGGTGTGGAAATAGCCAAAATCCTCATCTGCAACTTAAAAGAAATTCAGGAATAGAGAAAAGAACTACAAAAGAACAGTCAAAGGATAAAAACAATGATCAGAAGCAAGATAGAAAGAAAAGTGAATTCTGGAGAAGGCGGAAAGAGGCTTTCAACTACATGACAATAAATAACAGCTTCTTAGATTTTTAGCAAATAATTAACAAATGTGCATTTCACATATCAGGTGGTGGTTGGTCTGATGGCAAGACGCATTCTTGACCACAGCAATTTATGGAGGCTGCAGTGGCCACTGTGGCCTCTCCTTTAGCAGACACCCTCAAGGACAAGCTGATTTGACATCCACCTGGGTTTCAGGGTGGTTTTGCTAAAGAACCAGAGATAAATGAGGAGGCATATACAGATGACTCTCCTAACCCTGACCTCCCCTCACACAGAAAGAGATAAATAGGCAGTCCACTTTGGGATCCAAAGGGCAGTGTAGTGGAAAGCTATCTGAGTGATGAAATTCCACCACTGTAAACCTCCTGAGAGGCATACAAAGGGGGCATGTATAGAATGTGCTCAAGTTAGCAAAAAATAAAAATAAAAGGTAGATAAAGAGAAGTGTAGTTGTAGGAAAAAGATTGAGCCAAAGGTTTTATAAATCACAGTTACAGACTGAGTTTTCATATTGGATGGAGATGTTTATTATTAAAAATATGCATTGCATGGTCAAATGATGAGAGTGCACTGATATGGTTTGGCTGTGTCCCCACCCAAATCTCAACTTGAATTGTCTCTCCCAGAATTCTCACTTGTTGTGGGAGGGACCCCAGGGTGAGGTAATTGAATCATGGGGGCTGGTCTTTCCCATGCTATTCTCATGATAGTTAATAAGTCTCACAAGATCTGACAGGTTTCTCAGGGGCTTCCGCTTTTGCATCTTCCTCATTTTCTCTTGCCGTGGCCATGTAAGAAGTGCATTTTCCCTCCCGCCATGATTCTGAGGCCTCCCAAGCCATGTGGAACTGTAAGTCCAATTAAACCTATTTTCCTTCCCAGTCTCAGGTATGTATTTATCAGCAGCGTGAAAATGGAGTAATATAGTAAATTGGTAGCAGTAGAGTGTGGCATTGCTGAAAAGACACCCCAAAATATGGAAACGACTTTGGAACTGGGTAACAGGCAGAGGTTGGAACAGTTTGGAGGGCTCAGAAGAAGACAGGAAAATGTGGGAAAGCTTGGAACTTCCTAGAGACTTGTTGAATGGCTTTGCCCAAAATGCTGATAGCGATATGGACAATAAGGTCCAGGCTGAGGTGGTCTCAGATGGAGATGAGGAACTTTTTGGGAACTGGAGTAAAGGTGACTCTTGTTGTGTTTTAGCAAAGAGACTGATGGCATTTGGCCCCTGCCTTAGAAATTTGTGGAACATTGAACTTGAGAAGGATGATTTAGGGTATCTGGAAAAAGAAATTTTTAAGCAGCAAAGCACTGAGCAGGTGACTTTGGTGCTGTTAAGTGCGTTCAGCTTTATAAAGGAAGCAGAACATAAAAGTTTGGAAAACTTGCAGCCTGACTATGCAATAAAAAAGAAAAATCCATTTTCTGGAGAGAAATTCAAGCCACCTGCAGAAATTTGCATAAGTGGCAAGGAACCTAATGTTAATCCCCAAGACCTTGGGGAAAATGTCTCCAGGCCATGTCAGAGACCTTCATGGCAGCCCCTCCCATCACAGGCCTGGAGACCCAGGAGGAAAAAGTGGTTTCTTGGGCTGGGTCCAGGGTCCCTGTGCTGTGTGCAGCCTAGGGACTTGGTGCACTGTGTCCCAGCCACTCCAGCCATGGCTGAAAGGGGCCAAGATACAGCTCGGGCTGTGGCTTCAGAGGGTGGAAGTCCCAAACCTTGGCAGCTTCCACATGGTGTTGAGCCTGTGGGTGCACAGAAGTCAAGAACTGAGGTGTGAGAACCTCTACCTAGATCTTTAAGATATATGGAAATGCCTGCATCCTCAGGCAGAAGTTTGCTGAAGGGGTGGGGCACTCATGGAGAACCTCTGCTAGGGCAGTGCAGAAGGGAAATGTGGGATTGGAGCCCCCACACAGAGTCCTTACTGGGGCACTACCTAGTGGAGCTGTGAGAAGAAAGGCACTGTCCTCCAGACCCCAGAAAGGTAGATCCACTGACAGCTTGCACCATGCACCTGGAAAAGCTGCAGACACTCAATGGAAGCCTGTGAAAGTAGCCTGAAGGGAGGCTGTACCCTGTAAAATCACAGGTTCCCCAAACCATGGGAACCCACCTCTTACATCAGCATAACTTGGATGTGAGACCTGGAGTCAAAGAAGATCATTTTGGAGCTTTAGAATTTGACTGCCCCACTGGATTTCAGGCTTGCATGGGCCCTGTAACCCCTTTGTTTTGGCCAATTTCTCCCATTTGGAACTGCTACATTTACCTAATACCTGTACCGCCATTGTATCTATGAAGTAACTAGCTTGCTCTTGATTTTACAGGCTCATAGACAGAAGGGACTTGTCTTGTCTCAGATGAAACTTTGGACTGTGGACTTTCGGGTTAATGCTGAAATGAGTTAAGACTTTGGGGAGCTGTTGGGAAAGCATGACTGGTTTTGAAATGTGAGGACATGAGATTTGGGAGGGGCCAAGGGCAGAATGATATAGTTTGGCTGTGTCCCCACCCAAATCTCAACTTGAATTGTATGTTCCAGAATTCCCACATGTTGAGGGAGGGACCCAGCAGGGAGGTAATTGAATCATGGGGGCCAGTCTTTCCCATGCTATTCTTCTGATAGTGAATAAGTCTCATGAGATCTGATGGGTTTATCAGGGGCTTCGGCTTCTGCTTCTTCCTCATTTTCTCTTGCTGCCACCATGTAAGAAGTGCCTTTTGCTTCCCACCATGATTCTGAGGCCTCCCCAGCCATGTGGAACTGTAAGTTCAATTAAACCTCTTTTTCTTTCCAGTCTCGGGTATGACTTTATCAGCAGCATGAAAATGGACTAATACATGCACTATGAATCATAGGTCACAATTAAGCCAGTTTCCTGCACCTGAGGTCCAATTTACAAAATAAAATGATTGTCATGATATAGTATTTAAAAATAGGAGAAGTTTGGTATACAAAAGATGCTCCTTTAAAAATACTAGAAGTTAAATTTCTGGGTGAAATGACTGGAAGAAATTTGTATTTACTCGTCAAAGTTTTCTTGGATGAGCATGTAGTCTATTCATATGCAGAGAAGGGCAGGAAGGAGGTTTTTTTTTAAAAAAAAAAAAAAAAAGTAAACCCCATGACCCTTCATTTAGGCCCTCCCCCTCTCATTCTAATTTTTATCAGTCTTCTAATTATGTCAGTTCTTAGACATGGGGTTTCCTCTTGGGCAATAGGGCATTTCCTATGCTGGGTCTGGTTCTCCTGAGAATGTGAAGCAGGCCTTGCTGGAAAGCCAGGCCTCCCAGAAGGTGCCTGGCAGTGACTCCAGCCTCAGGTCCCTGCTGAAGATGCCAACATCTAATGTGCAATGTGTTTTCCCAAGCCAAGGTGCCTTTTCAAGAGTGGGCTCATTGCCACACTGGCTGGGAAGAAGCACTGTCCGGTCCTCACCATTCAACTCAGACATTGGCCCCCAGCCAGTGTCCGTCCAATAACACCAGGGACTGCCAGCCACTGGTCAGGAAGCTGTTCATCAAGATGGGGAAGTCTGGAGCATACACGGCTTACTCTAAGGTCCATTTATTCTCCCGGTACTTACAATCTTCTCTCAAAAGACACAATGCTTTCCTAAAAATAATTAATAATGGCAGCAAAAGTGAAAAACAAGCTCCGTCTCCTTCCTTCCGCAGACATAGAGAACTTCAAGGCTGTCTTGATCAAAAAATGGGAGGTGCAGACTGAGAGCAGGGATGGCGTGGAAGGAGGGATGAGAGCCCTCCCGTAGAGGTATTCAGGTTCAATGCATTTCCTGCAACATAAAGGAACGTGCCTCCTATCAAGCAAGGACACTGTGTCTGAAGATTGTAAAACAATAATATATTGGGCAACTCCATGCCCCACAGACAAAGAGCATTGTGATCATGAATTTCCACCTGGCTCTACTGTTGCCTCTGTCTGGTCTTGGACAAGTCTTATAACCTCTCTACACCTCAATTTTCATCCCTATCCCTATAAAATGACAGTAATAATATTAACATCAGACAGGGTTGGATGAGGATTGAACACATAGCACATTAACTGGTATATAATATGCCCTCAACATTTTGTAGTTGTTATACTTATCATATGCTTTTCTAATGGTAACTGTTGACAGAATAAGGCCTACCAGCCAGGGAGAGACCAGGTTACAAGCATAGGGTGTTGGCATGAGTGATCACTGTCTTTCATGTCTACCCCGTAAAGAGTACCTTGGGAGGAAACTGTCCAGCCACCACCATCTCGGGTCATGCCTGTAATAGGACAGTAACATGAGCCCTGGACTGGGAGTTGGAGAAATCATGTCATCTCAAATGCTCTTCATTTTACTGAGGACTTACTATGTGCCAGATGCACTACTAGAAGCCAGAGTTGCAATGAGGTAACTGTGGGTAAATTACATATCATATCTGAGATCTAGTTTTCACATTTCTAAAGTCAGAACCAAAAATGAGATGCTAGAAATAAAAGCTCACTGTAAGTGGTCAAGTGGCTTTTAGATACACCGAGTTAGAACTTTCCACATGACGGTATTCTGAGACTACACCATATAAACCACATGCACAGCTTTCTCAAGTGATGCTGGAAATGTGGCTGATGACTAAATGTTAATGGAGATTGTCAGGGATGGTGGAGATGCAGATGAAAGTCTATCTGAGGGGTTCACACCTTTGAATGTGGTGTCTCAACTAATATTTTTTGAACACAAACCACACTCCAGCATCATTCTTAGAGCTTTGGGCCTTGAAGTCTAATGGAGAGAGCAATGCAGGACTAAGCCAGTACATGCCAACTATGCTTTGAATGTGTTCCCCAAAGTTCATGCATTGGGAACTTAGTCCCCAGTGCAACTGTGCTGAGAAATAGGATCTTTAAGTGATTATTATTTCATGAGGGCTCTGCCATCAGGAATGGATTAATGTCATTATTGAGGGAGTGGATTCTTTATCTTGAGAGTGGATTTGTTATAAAAGCAAGGTCAGCCCTCTCTTTCTCTCTCCTGTAAACTTTCTTGCCATATGAGAGCTTCCCTTATCAGATGCAGTCCTTCAATATTGGACTTCCCAGCCTCCAGAACCATAAGCCAAATAAATATCTATTCATTATGAATTACCTAGTCTGTGCTATTCTGCTATAGCAACACAAAATTACTAAGACAATGCCCACATGGGAAGTCAAATATAAGTGAAGAAACTCCCCAGCAGGAAATAATACTAGTCAGAGAAAAGTGATGGGGTTAGCCACCACTGAACTAGTGATGGAATGCTTGATAAATATTTTATAACCTCTATGCATGCTTCTTTTTAGTTGAAGTGTGCCAGGCCTATCTCTAACATATTTTGCATGTTTGTGATATCATTAAGTGTAGAGGGTTTTTAAATAATAATCTGACTCAAAAGAAAAAGACAAAATTGAATATAATGAACTCCAAGAAGATACAGGAACTGTACAGATTGCTTAGAGTATAAGAAACTTGCTTAAATATGTGAAACTTGATTGCGATTAGAAAAAAAATTTAGTTATTTAATCCTGTTGTTCCTAGTTATTCAACATTTGGATGCCATAAAAGAAAAAATGGGCTGGGCACAGTAGCTCACACCTGTAATCTCAGCACTTTGGGAGGCCAAGGCAGGCAGATCATTTGAGGTCAGGAGTTCGAGACCAGCCTGGACAACATGGTGAAACCCTGTCTCTACTAAAAACACAAAACAAACAAAAACAATTAGCTGGGCATGGTGGCACACACCTGTAATCCCAGCTACTCAGGAGGCTGATGCAAGAGAATCGCTTGAACCTGGGAGGTGGAAGTTGTGGTAAGCCGAGATAGCATGCCACTGCATGTCACACATGCTGCTCCAGCCTGGGTGACAGAGTGAGACTCCGTGTCAAAAAAAGAAAAAAGAAGAGAGAAAAAACAAAAACAAAAAAATTAAAAAAACAATTCAACTACATTTTGAAACAATAACAACAACAACTTCATGGCAAAAAAAAATGAAAAAGAAAAAAAAGAAAAATGCCATGGGCAAGCACAAAAGATAAATGACTACACCAGGATAAAACACTGCAGTTTATAACACAGACCAAAGATATGCAGAAGGAGCTTCACGTATAAGGATCTCCTAGATATCAACAAGAGAATAAAACTCAGTAGATAAATGTGCGAAGAACAGACACATATTTCACAGAAAAGGAAATACAAACGGTCCTTAAACAAGTAAAACAACCACAATAAAAACGACAACTACATTGGGATGGCATTCACTACCTTTCAAATTGGCAAAATTGTAGTAGTGTGCTAGAGCTGACTCTTGACAGCTAACCATGAATAATTACCAAATTTTCAGGAGCTGGATTTATGAGTAGGTCATTATATGCAGATTGTTGCTAAAATTTAATTATATAAATTTATAACTAAATAAATCGTAGAAATACAAAGGAAATAAAAACTCTTAAATTCCTCATTATTTTACTACATTTCACAATTATCCCTGTTACTTGTATCTCTTGCATCTGTGTGGTAGAAATACTATACAGCCGGTGCTATGGCCCATCTCTTCCCAACAACATGTTCAGGGACATCATGTTGATAGCTTGCAATTGGTCTGGGTGGAAGTATTTACACCATGGAAATTAGCACACACTACAATTAGGGCCTCTTATTTTTCCGGTTTTGGGATTTGTTTTGTTTTGTTATGTTTGGAGACATGGTTGTTAAACATTTACCAGCACACCATTGCAGAAATCCCAAATGTTAGTAACAAAGGTGCTGGGATTACAGGCATGAGCCACTGCACCTGGCTTCAAATGTTGGTAACATATTTTATTGGAAAGGCTGAGAGAAGCAGCCACTCTTACAGCTGACAGGAGCACCCAGCAGTTGATAGAACCCTATGGAAGGCACTCTGGCAATATGTGCCAAAATTATAAAGGGATTTACCCTTTGCCCAGCAACTCCCCCACTGGGAATCTAGTCTACAGCTCTGCCTATGTGTGCATGCAACAAGGTGACTGTAAGGTCATCCAGCAAGGTTTGTAAGAGCAAAAGACACAGGTCAGCCAGGATCCTTCCACAGAGACTGATGAAACCAAACACAGTCCATCTTGACACTGGACTCTCACACAGCTGATAAAGAAAGGGGAAGCTTTCCATAAAATGATATGAAAAGTTCTCAGACATAATAAGCAAAGCAAGGCACAAAACAATATGCCTCCTTTTGTGTAAAAGGGCGGAAACATGAACGTATTTATGCATGTTTATATTTGCATAATGAAATTCTGAAGGTAGACTGATACAATAAAACTAATTACCTGATTCAAGAGGTGACTGATTAGAATGTGCAATCTGAAAAGACTAGTGATATAAAAGCAGACAAAATTAAGCTTTCCTTCACCAAGAACACAGAAGCAAACATTTCCCAAGGATCAAGTAAGAAAGAAGAATAAGTAGTGGGTTTTGTCTTTAAATAACATTTCCCTACAGATTTACACAAATGGGGAAGGCCAAAGGAAGATGGAACTAAGGGAAATTGGCAAGGAGAAGGCAGGGCTCAGAGGCTTATAGGAAATGAAAGAGAAGTCATTGCATGACAGAGAAGGTCACACAGAGAGGCACTGCGGTTTCATTTGAGAGGGAGGAGAAAGTGCAGCAGCAGAGACTCAGTCTAGAGGTGTAAATCATCCCAGGAAGGCTTGCAGGCTGTGCTGTGGTGCTGTGTGGTTCCAAGGCTGAAGGTGACAATCAGGAGCATTCAAGACCAGGATAGACCCGAGGGTTGAGGCACAGCTGCTCAACTGGACTGCAGAAACACACATACAAGAAGCAAGGAACAACCCAGGACACACAGCCGCCCTCTTTTGGTTTTTTTTAGGTGCCGTGCATATGCGCATATGCCATAAAATTCATCCTTCTAGAAAGTACAATTCAGGTAGTTTTAGTATATTCAGAGTTGTACAACCATCACTACTATCTAATTTCAGAACATTTTCACCACCCCCAAAAAAAACACACCCATGAGTAGTCACTCCCTAGATCCCTCTCCCTCTAGCTCTGCCAGCCACTAATCTACTTTTTTTTTTTTTTTTTTTTGAGACGAGTCTTGCTCTGTCACCCAGGCTGGAGTGCAGTGGCACAATCTCGGCTCACTGCAAGCTCCGCCTCCCGGGTTCACGCCATTCTCCTGCCTCAAAAAATTACTGGAGAGTACTCTCCAGTACTCTGGAGTACCTGGTACTATAGGCACCCGAGTACCTGGTACTATAGGCACCCATCACCACGCCTGGCTAATTTTTTGTGTTTTTAGTAGAGACGGGTTTCACCATGTTAGCCAGGATGTTCTCCACCTCCTGACCTCGGGATCTGCCTGCCTCAGCCTTCCAAAGTGCTGGGATTACAGGCATAAGCCACTGCACCCGGCCTCTACTTTCTGTCTCTACAGATTTGCCTGTTAATGGATGTTTCGGATAAACAGAATCGTACAATATATGGCCTTTTGTGTTTTTTTTTTTACTCAGCACATTTTCAACACTTACCCCTATTGTCCCATTTATCAGTATTTCATTTCTTTGTCTTGCCAAAGGAAAGTTCTTGGTATGAATATGCTGCATTTTATTTATTGGTTCACCAGTTTGTAGACGCTTGGACTGTTTCCACTTTGGGCTATCATGAGTAATGCTGCAATGAACATTTGTGTACACGTTTCGTTTTTGTGGGGGCATATGTTTTTATTTCTCTTGAGTATATACCTAGGAATGGAATTGCTGAGTCGTGGAAACTCTACATTTAACTTTTCAAGGAATTGCTAGACTGTTTTCCAAAGCAGCTATGCCATTTTAAAATGCCATCAGCAAGGTCTCCATATCCTCACCAACATGTATTTTTTTCAGCCATGCTAGTGGGGGTGAAATGATATTTCCCTGTAGCCAGCTGCCCTTTTTTGATTGATCTTCATCCTGCCTGCCAGACTTTTCACCTGTTTGCTCCATCATCCCCTTCCGTTTGATAAGCTCTAAGTTTCCTCGGCTTACAGTGTTGCTTTTCTTGGTAATGTATGCTAAATGTTTACTAGTGCTCACATAAAGCAATTTTACCCAATATCCTATTCAGCAGGAGATTCCCAAACCCACGAATACTCTCAGAGGAAACTGCAGAATGACCACCGAGTTCCTAGTCCTTGGGATTTAGGTTGCCAATGCAATGTACCCAGGGTTGGAAATCTGGGGTGGCCTACCTACTTGGGGACAAACATTAAAGCCTTCTTTTGGTCACCTCAATCATTCTTTTTTCAAAACAACATGAGTTCATCATGTATGAGTTGAGAGCAGCAATTTTGAATGATTGAGATCCTCAAATTTTAATTTCTTGGATGCCCAAGGCTATGTCATCTCTAAGCCCATGTTGGTCCCAAAGAGAAAGAAAAATGGATTTGCTCACAAGCCAGGCTGTGCAAACCCACCACGTGGAACAGCAGGTGGAGGGCGGAAGTCGGCTCTCCTACTGCTGACCACACTGCTCCATTTTCCACTGCACATAAACTCGGGACTGGTGGTGTCGACGAATTCCCCACACAAGACTCCAAACCTGCTTCCTAAACAATTTGACAAATGACTGTCCCAGTGAGTACATATCCCTGGGATCCCGGGAATCATAGTACAATGATTCACTCTTTGTTAACATTTTATCACCTTTTGCTCTCTTTCTCTTTTTTCTGTTATCTCTCTTTATGTTGCTATTGGACCATTTGAGAGTAAATTGACCGTTCACATCTCAATACCTCAGCACGTACTTCCTAACAACAAGGAATTAGCTTATATAATCACAATACAAGGATCAAATTCAGAAAATTTATTCATTTTTATGCTTTACTTTTATTTTTGAGATGGAGTCTCACTCTGTCATTCAGGCTGGAGTGCAGTGGTGTGATCTCTGCTCACTGCAAGCTCTGTCTCCCGGGTTCAAGCAATTATCGTGCCTCAACTTCCCAGGTAGCTGGGATTACAGGCACCCGCCACCATGCCCAGCTAATTTTTGTATTTTTAGTAGAGATGGGGTTTACCATGTTGGCCAGGCTAGTCTCAAACTCATGGCCGCAAGTGATCCACTCGCCTCAGCCTCCCAAAGTGCTGAGATCACAGGCATGAACCACTACACCTCGCCCAATTCAGAAAACTTATTATTTATGTATTATTATTTAATATATAGCATACAAATTTAAATGTCATCAAATTGTCCTGATAATATCTTTTATAAGACCCCACCCCCAATTAAGGATCCAATCTAGGATCATGCATGGGATTTAGTTATTTATTTTTCCAACTTTGAGAAAGGAAGGAAGGAAGGAAGGAAGGAAGGAAGGAAGGAAGGAAGGAAGGAAGGAAGAAGGAAGGAAGGAAGGAAGGAAGGAGTGAGGGAGGGAGGGAGGGAGGGAGGGAAAAAGATTTAGTACCTTGGCCACTTTAATAGTCACAAGATGATCTTTCCTATAATGGCCTCTCATCTCTTGAATGCCCTTTGCCCCTCCCTACTCTGCGTGGGCCACCCCATCCATGCCATGCCCTAGTTGTGGACATTGCAGCAGCAGGGCTAAATTAGTCCTAAACTAAATGCTGCTCTGGGCCTGCCATAAAACACATAAAAGTAAGCTTTGAAGTGGTCAACCTGATCCCAAGTAACTTAAGTGTGTTCCAAAAGAAAGTCCAACACTCTTTATAGAAATGCAACAAAATCTAGACCTCAACAATGAAAAATGCACGATATAGAGCATCTAATAAAAAACTGCTAGGCATACAAAGAAGCAAGAAAACTATAACCCATAAACTGGATTTTTAAAAAAGACAGTCAATGGAAATTACAGGCCAGGTGCGGTGGCTCACGCCTGTAATCCCAGCTCTCAGGGAGGCAGAGGCGGGAGGACAGCTTGAGCCCAGGAGTTCAAGACCTGCCTGGGTAATATAGCGAGACCCCGTTTTTAAAAAAAAAATTTTTTTTAATAAAAATAAATAAAAATAGAAATTACAGAGATGATTAAACTATCTGATAAGAACTTTAAAACAGCTATTTTTAATCTTACAAATATTTTCTTTTTTTTTTTTTTTGAGATGGAGTTTTGCTCCTGTTGTCCAAGCCAGAGTGCAGTGGTACGATCTCGGCTCACTGCAAGCTCTGCCTCCCGGGTTCAAGTGATTCTCCTGCCTCAGCCTCCCGAGTAGCTGGGATTACAGGCATGCACTACCATGCCCAGCTAATTTTTTGCATTTTTGGTAGAAAAGGAGTTTCACCTTGTTGACCAGGCTGGTCTATAACTCCTGACCTCAAATGATTCACCCGCTTCAGCCTCCCAAAGTGCTGGGATTACAGGTGTGAGCCACCAAAAAGGAAGGCATAAACATGAGAAGCAAAGAAACAGAAGATACGAAAACCACACAAATGAAATTTCTAGAAATGAAAAGTAAAATATCAGAAATGGAAAGTTCACTGGATGAGATGAACGGTACATTAGATGCTGCAGAAGAAAAGATCAGCAAACTAGAAGGCAGGCCCATGGCACCTATCCCAAATGAAACAGAGAAGGGAGAAGAAGTTAAAAGAAAAAAAAAAAAAAAAAACTTTTACAGGGCCTCAGTGAGCTGTGGGGCAATATCAATTAATTTAATATACATGTTTGGGGTTTGCAGGGGAAGGAATGGTATAGATGCAGCAGGGTTGGTCAAGATCGTTGCTGAAGCGGGTGGTGGAGACACAAGCATTTAAGCATTTGTTCTTTCACCCTATGTTTGCACATGTTTGAAATCTGCCATGAAAAAGAGTTAGAAGACAGTCTTTTTTTTTTTTTTTTTTTTTTGAGACAGAGTTTCGTTCTTGTTGCCCAGGCTGGAGTGCAATGTCATGATCTTTGGTTCACCGCAACCTCCACCCCACTCCCCGGGTTCAAAAGATTCTCCTGCCTCAGCCTCCTGAGTAGCTGGGAGTACATGCGTGCACCACCACGCCCAGCTAATTTTGTATTTTTAGTAGAGATGGGGTTTCTCCATGTTGGTCAGGCTGGACAGAGCCTCTCTTGACCCACATCCTCTCCATCCAACCCTTTGCAGTTGTCTGTGTCCACAGTCCCCAATTCCCTTGAACCCATCCCACTCAGGCTTTTGCTGCAAATTCTCCATTCAAATGAGCTCCAAATTGCCAAGCCCCCAGATTACCTGACCTAAGAGCTGCTGTGACACAGCCAGACACCCCCTCCAGTTCACCACTGCTTTCCTGCTTTCCTCTCCCCTCACTGAATGCCCCTCCTCTGTCTCCTGCCCTGGGTCTAGCCCAACCTCAAAATATCAGAGGCACTCCCTAGGTAACCCCATCCACTCTCATGTTTGAAATACAGTCTGTATGCTGATGACGCCCATGTTTATATTTCCAGGCTGGACCCCTCCCTCAAATCCACATGCAGATATCTAGCTGTCTAACATCTGCCTTTGGTATTTCCCAGTGTAATGTATCCAAAAATGAGTTCCTGTTCTTCCTGGCAAACCTGCTTTCTTGTCACCTGCCCCACCTCAGTGAATAGTAATGTCACCATCCTTGGAGTCAGAATCAATTCATTCACACCCTTCATCCAATCCCTGAGCAAATCTTTGGGTCTCACTTTCCCAACTGAACCTTATTGCGACCACTTTTCACCATCTGTGGAACAGCCACCCTGGTCAAAGTCACCGTCTGAATTACTGCTTGAATTATTGCAATAATGTCCAAATGGGTCTTCATGTTTCCATCCTTGCCCGCAATTATCTATTGTCAACTGAGGAGCCAGAGAGATCCTGTTAAACACAACTCAGGACATGTGACTCCCCTTTCCAAACCCTCCATGGTTTCCCACCTCACTCAGCAAACAGTCATTCCTCACCATGGCCTATGAGGTCCACCTGAGCTCATCCCCAGAAACCCCCCTCTGACGCCAGCTCCTATGACTCCCCTCACTCACTCACTCCAGTCACCCTGCCCTCTCTGCAGTTCCTCAGTCTTGGCACACTGCCATCACAGGGCCTTTGCATGGCCATTTCCTCACCTTTAATGCTCAATCCCACCCCAGGGTCATGCTCTCATCTCTTTCAAGACTGTCCTCAAATGCCACTTTCTCATAGGCTTTTCCTGGTCAAGATATTCACTCTTGCAAATACCCCTGTAACCACGACCCTTGTTTCTTCTCTGTTTTATTTTTCTCCATGGCACTTATCACCTTCTAGAATACTCTATGTGTTCACTTTGTTCATCATTCATCTCACCCTGGGGCACCATCAGGGCAAGAACTTCTGTCTGCCTTTTTAACTGTAATACCCTGGCAAGAATAGCATTTGGCATAAAACTGATATACAATCAATGTTTCCTATTAGTCACTTAATTTGCATTTTATCCTTTGAGAATTATCTAGTCATGTGGTCAGTTATTAAGAAATGACTCTCACACCAGCTGCTGCCTCTGGATAATTTATTTAACATATCTGAACCTCAGCTTTCCTATATATGAAGTGGAGACGACATGTGATTGTGAGGTTTAAATGAGTTAACTGGTGTTTCCTTCCCTTGTTCTCTCCTTGGATATTGTACGATGCCCTCCCTGGTCCAGAGCTCAGCAGCTGCTGTGCAGGGCTGCACTCCACCTTTCCTGTCTCCTTGAGTGAGCATTCAGGGACTCAGTGCACTGAGTTGAGGAGGGTTCTACCATTTCCCACAACTTGATTCTCTTGACATTGAACCAAAGAAAATCACAAAACCCTATAGTTGTCTAGGAGGGAAATTCCTTGACCCCTTTCCACAGGGGTTGTTCATTGAGTCCATATCTCCTGGGGTGTAATGGTCACCATGTGGCCCTCCTCTGACTCCCCCAGGGTCAGACTGCCCCTGCTGTCCCAGGCAGCTGAGGATCAGCAAGCTCTGGGTCACATCCATGGGTCCTGACCTTAATGGCCTGTCCCCAGTTCTGGAGAGAGACTAATGTCCAAGCCTAGCTAGAGCTACTGCTACAAATGCTGACTCTCACAGTATCCAAAAACTGGAAATAAACAAGGGCACAACAACGGGAGAATGAATGAAGAAATGATAGGATAATTATACAATGGAACATCACCCAGCAAACAAATACACTACTGACAGACACAACAGCAGGGATGTGTCTCTAAAACACTGTACTAAATTCAAGCCACTAGTCACCAAATAGTGTGCACTATATAATTCCGTTTATGTGGATCTCAAGAACAGACAAAATTATTCTGTGGGGTTAAAAATCAGGACAGCAGTCACCTGTGAGTCAGCAGAGGTTGGGGTAACATACAGGAAATTTTACTAGAAAGGGACAGAACGGGAGGGGAGTTGAGTCGTGCTGGTCACAGACTGCCATCTGGAGCAAGAATGCAATGAATGCGTGCACAGGCAGCACTCACAGTGTCGACACTGCTGGGAAAGATCCAGAAGACTGGCACCGTGACTGGGGCACAAAATCAGAAAGGCCGTCTCTCACTAAATGCCGAAGACAAGTTCCACTGCCTGTAACCTGAGGACTAGGAAAGTAGCAGGACAAAAGGTTGAGTCTATTGAGAAAGACAAGGCCAGGGTGTGGAAGCACAGCTGAGTAACTACCACCACCTCCTGGAAGTCAAGAAGGCAAGAGAAACAAGAACAGGAATGTTAATTTCAGGCAGTGAGAACAGAGATCCAGCTGTGCAGTGGGAACCACAGGAACCCAGGAAGGTACCAAACTCTGTGGAGGTGGCGGGGTGAGAAGCCAGGTGACCCCTGGAGGAAAGCGCTATTTGAGCCCAGAGGGACATAGTAGATAAGATGGCTGCAGGGCAGGAACTTCAAAGGACGCAGCACCTTGTCCTTTTTTTTTCCCATTTGCTGAGTGAGAAGTGAACTATCTGGGCCCGGGCTGCATCTTTCCTGGTGTTCAGAAAGTGCAAGCAGGTTTGACCTGAATCCGAGGCTGGGTAGTAACGTGATAGACAGCCGAGGCTGCACTCAGCCCAGCTCGTCTGCTTAGCCATCCATACCGTCTACCTCCCTTCCAGGCTTGCACCAGCCAGAGGCAGTGTTGAGTACACAGCATGGATACATCAGTCCAGGAAGATATGAGAAGCAAATGGCGGAGAGGAGGGGGAGCGCTGCTGATGGGCGGAGCAGGGTGTGCGTGGGGCAGAGGACTCTTGTGGTAATGGTAGGACCCATGGAGAGACTCACCAGCTCTCCGGTGGGAATACGTAGCAGTTTACATGATCTTTTTATTTTAATTTTTTATTAATACATAATTGTACATCTTTATGGAGTACATGTGATTTTTTTAATGTAACACCTACTAAGGCCGAGCACAGTGGCTCACGCCTGTAATCCCAGCACTTTGGGAGGCCGAGGCAGGCGGATCACTTGAGGTCAGGAGTTCAAGACCAGCCTGGCCAAAGGGCAAAACCCTGTCTCTACTAAAAATACAAAAATTAGCTGGGTATGGTGACAGGTGCCTGTAATCCAAGCTACTTGGGAGGCTGAGGCAGGAGAATCACTTGAACTTGGTGAAGGCTGAGGTTGCAGTGAATCAAGATGACTGCACTCCAGCCTGCATGACAGAGTGAGACTCTGTCTGGAAAAAAAAAAAAATGTAACGCATACTGAATGATTTCTGGCACTGCTTTTTAAATTCCACTGCTCACTGTCTAAAATGCAAAATCCTCTTTTTCTATAATTTTAATCTCCTTAAATGAACCACAGGCACTTTTCCTTTTAACTGCTTTTCCTTTTAACCTGTGTGAAATGATGCATTGCACATTGACCCCAGACCCTATCTGAAGGCATGGAATGGCTCCTGGGTGCCCCCATTTTCACCAACCCGTTGTTGACCACGTATTTAGCTGTTGAAATGAACGATGCTGCCAGGGAAGTCAAGCCCAGCACTTCAGGAAGATGGGTGCAGAGGGCTGCAGAGGTGCCCTGCATAGTCTGTGGTTCTGCCTGGGGCGATCTCCTCTGGCCCTGAGGCTCTGGTGCAGGCCCGCCTGCTTCTGAAGTCAGCCATGGTCAGGGGAAAGTATACAGAGGTGTTTGTTTATGAGAAATGCAAGCGCTTGATTTGGATTCCCTGCAATTAGAGGAAATACTTTTGAAACACAATACATTATTTTGAAAAAAAAAAAAAGTATTTCCTGCTTAAGAGAACTATTTCAAGCACTTGAGAGGTGGCCCTGCATATCGACAGCTGCTATTAATTAAATTACTTTATCTTCTCATAGAAGCAGCATAGCAAAGTGGGAGGCGGGCTATGGAGGTCTCAGGAAACATGGGGGCCTGGAGTCCAGCTGCCTCCTCCAGGGAGCTGTAACCTGGGAAATGACACTTAGCAACCCAGAGCTCATATCCTCCAATGTCAAATGAGAATGTCAGCATAGCATATGATAATGCACATTATATCCTGGCTGGCAACAAGCTCTAATGCGTTTACTTAACACATTTGTGTTTGTGCACAATATATTACTGTATATTTCATTATTCGGAAAAGTATTTACACTAATATATTATTGCTATTATTAAATAAAGTTTCCAATTATTTTAATATTTCAATTATATAACATAGTAATTGATTGATCACAAAGATTTTTGAAGGGTCAAATGAGAACTACAAGTCCAGTGTTCCTGACCAATGCCCAGCATTTTGCCAACACCCAGTAAATGCTATTTGGTGATAATAGGAGGAGGAAGAGTATCATTATTGTTGTTATTATCATTTAATAATTATTGTGAGATGAGTTGCTGTATAAATTCAAAAGAATTAAAATTTGATTTCTTCAGAAATAGTTATCTAAGTTTCAGAAACTGTTTTCTACAATGCAATCAAACTTTCCTTAAGTACCCCAGACTCTCTCTCAACGTCCATATTCCGTAAATAGAGTTTAAACACAGAGCTTCATTCTACCCACACCTCCACTCATTCCATGCTGCTGATACGAACCCAAGCCTCTCTTCCTCATCTCCAACTCCACACCAGAGGCGTCCACAGAGAGACCGAGGGACAAAATCCATTAGCATGAGCATGGCTGGAGCACTCCAGGCATTCAGGTCCTCCTGGGCAGTCTTATGGCACCTTGTGTTGAAATGTGGGCAGCCCCTGTGTATACAGGACCTTTGACATAAGTGTCTCCATCTTAGAAAAAGACTCCATCTTACATTTTAAAAGACATCATGCCAACAAGAACCAGATGTTTGTCTAATCAATAGTGACTATACCCAATCAGATAAGGTTTACTTTATCAGTCCTCACCAGAGGACTTGGGGGCTATAAAAAGAGGAAGAATTCACCAGCTCCAGATGGCCATCTTCACAGACCCCATCCTGCTGTCACTCATGACCGGCACCCAGCATCTGCCACCAAAGTCTCTTTCTTACAAAATGCTGATGTCCATCCAGATCAGACCAGGACATTCTCCTTGTTCATGTTACCCTCTTGGACTGGTTCATTAACCCGTTATCCTATCCCCCTTTCTCTTAATGTTAAATATTACTTTATGAATGTTTACTGATGTAGAAGATTTAATCTATAGCATTTGTATATTGATTAAGTATACTACTATGTCTTGTTTGCAATACTGACTGATTTGTAAAGTGTGCCTGCGACTTTAACTACCAAGTAAACAGGTAGCACTAAAGAAAATCGCCTCCTTGGGAACTCCATGCAGCTAGTGGCATTTATGACTGAAATTGCATCAATAAAAGTCTGACCTTATACAAACACACAAATGTTCATGGACCTGGTTGTATCTGTCCACCCTGTGCCACTCAGGACACACTGGCTGGGCCGAGACCCTGCTGCTCGTGCTGCTGGGTGTGAGACGCAGGCTTTGTTTCCACATGGGAGAACCAGAGCCAATGGCCAACATTCAAGCCTGCCAGAGCCAGGCATCACTTCAGTGAAGCTCAGTGAAGGTGCACTATTATCTTTGCATTTATCAATGAGAAAACAGAGACATCAAGGAGTTAAATGACTTGCTGAGCATCATACAGCCTTTCCATGGTAGAGCTCAGACTCTAGAGGTTCCAGCTCCAAATCTCTGCCCCCTGCAATTACAGTAACCATGAATTCCAACTTGGAGCCCCCACAGAGGCAGAAAGAGGGGCAGACCCTGAGGACATTTGAAGACATTGTGCTAAGTGAAATGAGCCAGACACGGAAGACAAATACCGCATGATCTCATTCATATATGGAATCTATTATAAAAAGTCAAACTCAGAAGTAGAAAGTAGAGTGGTGATAGCAGGGGCTGGAGTCAGGGGTATGGGGAAGGTTGGGGAGATATTGGTCAAAGGATACAAAAGTTCAGTTAGACAGGAGGAATAAGTTCAAGAGATCTATTATACAACATGGTGACTATAGTTAATAATGCATTTTGAGACTCACTGAGAGTAGATTTTAAGTGTTCTCATCACACAAAAAATAGGAGGTGATACACAGGTTAGTAGCTCAATTTAGCCATCCCACAAAGTATACATATTGCAACACATCATATTATAAGCCATTAATGTATAAAATTTTTATTTGTCAGTTAAAAAGAAAAAGAACTCATCTTTTTATTTTGCCCTTTAAGGCTAAGTCTTCTATCTGGGACTAGTCCAACGCAAGAAAAAATTTCATAAATGCTTTTAAGAAGTCCAATATATTATGTTTCTCCTTTTTGGAATTTAGACGACACATTAGCATATTAAAACTTTTGAGAAGCTGTGCAGTAATTTTAAATGTTTCACTGTGTTTAAACCAATGCTTCATATTCACTCTAGAATCCTTTCTTTGAGCGACACCCGTTAATACCCTGGGTAACTCATTTGGGAAAATAATACTTCAACATCTAAACTTCTGAGAACTTGCAATCTTAATCATCTTTTCATCATATCTCCCACTATAGTCCTTTCCCTGCGGCCTGCTGTCTTTTGTGCAAATAATGGATCTTCAATAAATGTTTACTAAATAAGGGGAAAAAATAGAGAGAGGACTGGGGAGTCTAATGGTTGAGAATGCATGAGAAAGATCTTGGAAAGCCTGGGGCTGTGTCCAAAGTCACTGTCATGAGCAGGGGCTGGGTCTGGGTGGCCTGCTGCACCCACAAGAAAGTTGAGGTGCAGAGAGAAGCTCCAGGGGAGTCTTGTGTGGAACACAGGTCTTCCAGGGAGGACCCCCTGGATTCAATCTGAATGGATGGAGGAAAAAGACCCGCCTTCAACTGCAGAAAGCAGACCACCTGAGTGAGGCATCATAGTCGCCTGGTTGTGGCATATTCTAGTCTTAGAATAAAAGAGAGATATAAATCTATAGCCTTGGGTGCTGACCTTGCAAAGCAGTCAGTTTAGTGATCACAGCACCGGCACACGGCGGCTCTGAACTCGAAGGCCAGCTCAGAGGCCATCGCATGACCCTTACTTTGTCCCTGGGATGAGGGGGCCTTGTTAAGGTCCAGATTCAGCAGAAGTTTGTAATGAACATCTGAGACTGACCGTGGAAATGAGGGGTTAACAAAAATAATGTCTCTCCTCTCACCCACCTATCACCCACTTGCTGTCATCCAGGGCGACTCCCATCGGCATCAACACACTGACACGTCTGCTTAAGTTCGGGATCTGCCAGGAGTCACCACAGCGGATGCAACACGCTATAAATAACCTTTGAACTTGAACTATGACAGACTAGGAGCAGTCCCCCCACATTTTTTTTTTAAGGGCAAGTGGCTTTCTTAGAACAAATTCGGTATTTCCTGAAGTCACATGAGCTCTTTCAGACCAAGCAGCCACCACCTAAATAAGACACTCGAGACGTTATTTTGGGGGCGACTGAGTCCAGGGAGTGAACACCCTTTAAGAAATATAAAAACGCTTTCCAGCCCTTCACAATAGGGCCTGCGTCATAGGGTACAGCCCTGCAGTTGTGCAGGTCCCCACACAGAAGAGTCTCATCAGGATCAGCTATAGAATTTGCCTAATGCAAACGGCACTCAGGGCCTCTTGCTAAAAAAAAAGTATTAAGTGTGACAAGACAGCAGGAGCAGAGCATTGGGCCAAGCAGAGGTCCTTCTGTGTAGGGGCTTGCACAACTGCCAGGCTGCACCCTGTGAGACAGGCCCTATTGCACAGGGCTGGAAAGCATTTTCGTATTCCTTGTTTTTTGAAGTAGAGTCTCGCTCTGTCGCCCAGGCTGGAGTGCAGTGGCACAATTCGGCTCACTGCAGCCTCCGTCTCCTAGGTTCAAGTGATTCTACCACCTCAGCCTCCTGATTAGCTGGGATTACAGGTGCCTACCACCACACCCAGCTATTTTTTGTATTTTTAATAGAGATAGGGTTTCACCATGTTGACCAGGCTGGTTTGGAACTCCTGACCTCTGGTGATCTGCCTGCCTTGGCCTCCCAAAGTCCTGGGATTACAGGCATGAGACACCGCATTTCTTAAAAGGCGCTCACCCCCTGGACTCATTCCCTCAGGAGGCATTTCTCTGAGTACCGCACATGGAGCACTGAAAACAGGTGGAACCCCTGGCAGCTGATGTGAGTCCCCAGCCAACAGAGAAGCATTGAATGGGCCCCAGAAAACATCCTGATCACCGGACAGATGGAAGATGGACAGACAGAAGCAGCTAAGGCACTCGTCCCTCCTACTCCAGGTCTCTGGGAGGCCTTCCCATTGCTTGACTTCAAACCTGTTGTCCTTGCTTATTCTTGCAAATACGGAACCCCAGATTCCCCGGACTTAGCACAGGCTGAAATACGGCAGCACAGAGTGAAGGCCAGAAACCACTCCAGCAGGTTGGTTCACTCAAACTCAGAAAGTCTTGGGCTCAATGTTTCCTGCCCTTCTTTACTTTAGACATTTGCATTTTAATGGAAATACAGCCCTTTCGATATGCAATTTCTTTTCCCTCTACCAATCAAATTATTTACCAAGCACTTGACTCATAAGAAGGCTTTTATTATTGACAGAAGTTGGAAGTTCCTCTTCCAGCTCTGATTCAAGTTCCATTTAGAGTGAAACATGGGGAACAAGAACTCTGTTTCACAATCTGACTCTTAACGGTTCTAAAGGCCAATTCTGTTCTTCCCAGGACTGGGAAGATCAGTCACAGACTTTGAAGCTGCTTTTTGAAACATGTCTCAGTTCGGATTTTCAGTGATTCTTCCCCATTAGCCAGCATCCTTGCTGTAGGAGGGCATGTGCCCATTCACGTGAAGATTCCATTGCTAGAAACAATTTTTGAGCTATGTCTTGGAGACTGCCTCACCTCAAGACTATGGCCTCTCTCCTAAGTGAGCTAAATGAAGGCACATTCTCCTCTGAGGGTGTCTTAGCTTTCTGGAATCAGCCTGACGTCATTTGAAGTCAAGTGGTGAAGCAAAAGGGAACCAGAAATAAGATGTGTCTTTGCCCTCAGTCAGTTGGGATTCTTGTGGGCCTTTGGCGGGGGAGGGGGTCCTAGAGTTCTAGAGAATTTATGGAGGAGAGTTTCAGAACCATGCTGAGTGGGGCAATGGAGGCTTAGTTAGACTATATTCGCAAGGCAGGGTTACTTTGAAGGAAACAGCATTCATTTTATTGTATGCATTTAAGTGTGTTTATTAATAATGCATTTACTTTTCTTACTTCTTGCTAAGATCTCATATGCATCTGGTTGTAAAGAAGATTTAGCCATGGCCTGTAGGCTGCTGTGCTTTTGAATATCTAACACTGAGAAACCACAGCTCTCAAGGAAGCTACCGGAGACAGGGAAAGCAAGAAAAAGGGATCTGAAAAAAGTCACCAGGAGACAGTTCCATAAAGCAGCCAAAGGTCTCTATCCTTCAGAATGAGAAACTTGCTATCAAGATTAATGGTGCCATTTCCAAGGAACGTACATTGTTCTGTTATACTCTTTGTTTGCAGAACAAGTTAAAGCTACAAAAGAGCAAGAAAGAAAGCAAGACAGCAAGAAAGCAAGACAGAAAGCAAGACAGAAAGCAAGCAAGAAAGAAAGGAAGGAAGGAAGGAAGGGAGGGAAAAGGACACACACAAACAAATGTAAACTATGACAGAGCAGGAGCCTGTTTACTTTTTAGGGTAAGTGACTGCCTCATGACAAATTTGGTAAATTTTGAAGTCAGGTGAGCTCCTTCTATTTCAGATCGGATTTCTTTGGCCTGATGTTGGCTGTCTTACAAAATCAAGAGCAGCAATATCATGGCTCTGCCACCTTTCCCTCTGGGGCTTAGGGCATTTTTCTCTCTTCCCTTTAATCCAATGTGGGTAGGCAGGGATGGGTGTAGGGAAATTGCTAGAGAGGAAAAGAAGGATTTCTCACAAGCCGGTACAAAACCAAGACCTGGGTTTTCTCTTTTCATTGCTCAGGTCACATTCTATATAAGCAAGAGTTGCTGATGATTTCGTCCACCTTCTTCACACAAAAGTAGCATTGGCTTACATGGGAGCTCAGGACTGCACAGACAGCTCTGGGGACGGACTGGGGTAGATGACCCTCTGCACACAACCTGCCACGCTGCAGCCTGAGCCTGCCAGGTGGCCTTGTAGCACGGGCCAGAATATGACCAAGAGGCAGGGCTTCTACCAACTTACTAGTCAAATAGTTGGCACAGAAATGAGCTGCTCATGTGAAAGCAGTTAATAGCCAGAAACTCACTGTAATCCACCCTCTACCCCATCCGTCTTATGCCCCATCCCCATCTCACACAGTCTTAGCCACTTTCTCTCCCCGACCCCTGGCTGGGCTGTTCTGAGGCCTGTGCTAAGTAAAGGTGGAAGACCTAGAGAGAAGTTCAAGGTCAGATACTGGCCTGGGCATTAACCCAAAGCTGAGCAGTGGCATCCCGTGCAGGGGCTGCTTCTCAAGGGCATGTTCCGCTCCTGTCCACACATTGTCAATTTGCACTGAGACATTTTTCTGGCAGAGAACAGGAAGGTGTCTTGGGATAGGAATGCCTTTTTTCAATTTGCGCAAAGGCCCCACAAGGGCTAACAGCAGTGCTCACTTTAACCACCACAGCCAGGTAGCTTCTGCCCACAATAGCAGTGAAGAAACACACCACCCTCTGGGATTAGGTGGGGCTTCAGGAGAAAGGAAAATGTAAACAGATGTATTCCTGTT
This sequence comes from Trachypithecus francoisi, assembly GCF_009764315.1. Taxonomy (NCBI): domain Eukaryota; kingdom Metazoa; phylum Chordata; class Mammalia; order Primates; family Cercopithecidae; genus Trachypithecus; species Trachypithecus francoisi. Next base: position 42,297,056 of record NW_022681462.1, on the reverse strand, counting down.
GTCATCTCTGATATAAACAATTTGGCAGGTCTATTCATTAGGAATTAAGTTTGGTTTATACTAGTAAGCGGGATCACAAAAAAGAGGGAGGAGCAACCTAAAAAGAGGATGGTTTATTCTCTCCATAAAAGACAGAAAGTGAGTAATCCAGGACTAACACAGTAGGTCTACACGCTCATCAGGGATTGAGCTTCCATCTTTCTGCTGCACCATCCTCAGCATGTGACCTCCTCATTCAAGATCATCTGTGGTTCTGCCATCATATCCACATTCCAGAAAGAGAAAGAGGGAGGCAAAAAGGGAGTTGCACCACCAGCTAAATCAGCCTTTCTTAGGCAACATTCCCAGACTCCCATGCTATACTCTCAATTAGGTCTCACTGATGGCATTCACTGCAAAGGCAGCTGGGAAATGTAGTCTTTAAGCTGTGTGTGGCCACATTCTGGATTCTCTTGCCACCCTGGTCCCTGCCAAGCAGCAGTCTTTTCCATTTCCCTAGTGCATTAAATTATCTCCTCCTTTTCAGCACTCACACAGACCGCAGACAAATGATAAGAAGCAGATTCAATATACAGAGCACAGCTAGGGAATCTGTCCCACTTGGAAAGGTTGGGACTCCTTTCTTCCATTAGCCAAGCAAACTTTTGACCTAGGAAACTAGATAAGGTAGAAACAAACAAAAAAAGTAATTGATCTGAGTGCTTCCACATATGTTATTTCTTGAGCTCCTCAACACAGATCTGAGAGAGAAGCAATTATACCCACTTTGCTACTGGACATCAGAGGCTTCAAGAGCAAAGCGACCCTGTCTAGGATCTTGCTGTCAGGGTTGGCAATAAAACCCAAGGGCCATCTTGACTCAAAAACTTGCTACTAGTGGAAGCTAACATAAAAATTCAATTACAGTAACTAATAGGGATTTAGTTGATAAAACTATGGATTTTAAAGCTATGACCAGAATTTCAAACAGTGTCCTAGCACATGGAGGACTCTGCTAGTATCATCAAAAGCACCCAGTTGATGACCTAGCTAGTCTATAAGAAACACAGTGCCCTCACAATGACATTTTTTCCTTTTCCTTATGAAGTCATTTACTAAAATTAAAGTCAGTAAAGGCATACCTTGTTTTATCACATTTCCCAGACATTGCATCTTTTACAAATTGAAAGTTTGTGATTGTATCAAGAACATGTGCTGCTTCCTGTCTCTGTTAAATTTTGGTAATTCTCACAATATTTTCAACTTTTTCATCGTTATGTCTGTTATGGTGACATATGACATACGATCGGTGATCTTTGATGTTACTATTATAACTGCTTGGGGTACCATGCCCATATAAGATGGCAAATTTAATTGATAAAAGTTTCGTATGTTCTGACTGCTCTGCTGACCGGCTGCTCTCCCATCTCTCTCCCTCTCCTCAAGCCTCACTGTTCCTTGAGACACAACAATATTAAAATTAGGTCCATAATAACCCTACAATGGGCTCTAAGTGTTCAAGTGAAAGGAGGAGTCGCACATCTGTCACTTTAAATCAAAAGCTGAAAATGATCAAGCTTAGTGGAAGGCATGTCAAAAGCCAAGATAGGCTGAAAGCTATCTGTTGTTATTGCACCAAACAGCCAACTTGTGAATGCAAAGGAAAAGTTCTTGAAGGAAGTTAAAAGTGGTCCTCTAGTGAACACATGAATAAGAAAGTGAAATAGCCTTATTGCTGAGATGGAGAAAGTGTAAGTGGTCTGAATAGAAGATCAAACCAGCCATGCTGCCTTAAGCCAAAACCTAATCCAGAGCAAGCACTAACTCTCTTCAATACAATGAAGGCTGAAAGAGGTGAAGAAGCTGCAGAAGAAAAGGTTGAAGCTAGCAGAGGTTGGTTCTTGAGGCTTATGGAAAAAAAGCTGTCCCCATCACATAAAAATGCAAGGTGGGCCGGATGCGGTGGCTCACGCCTGTAATCCTAGCACTTTGGGAGGCCGAGGTGAGCAGATCACCTGAGGTCAGGAGTTCAAAACCAGCCTGGCCAGTAGGCATGGTGAAACCCCATCTCTACTGAAAATACCAAAACTTAGCCAGGAGCAGTGGTGGGCGCCTATGATCCCGGCTACTTAGGAGGCTGAGACAGGAGAATTGCTTGAACCCAGGAGGTGGAGGTTGCAGTGAGTCAAGATCACACCATTGCACTCCAGTCTGGGCAACAAGAGTGGAACGTCAAAAAAAAAAAAAAAAAAGGTGAAGCAGGAAGTGATGACATAGAAGCTGCAGCAACTTATCGAGAAGATCTTGCTAAGATCACTGATGAAGGTGACCACACTAAACAACAGATTTTCAATGTAGGCAAAACAGCCTTCTATTGGAAGAAGATACCATCTAGTACTTTCATAGCCGGAGAGGAGAAGTCAATGCCTGGTTCCAAAGGACAAGCTGACTCTTTTATCAGGGCCTAAGGCACCTGGTGACTTTAAATTGGAGCCAATGCTCATTTCAAAACTCCTAGGGCTTTTAAGAATTACATACTCTGGCTGTGTTCTAAAAATGGAATAACAGAGCCTGGATGATAGCATATCTATTTACAGTATGGTTTGTGGAATAGTTTAAGCCCATTGTTGAAACCTGTTGCTCAGAAGAAAAGATTCCTTTCAAAAATAGCACTCTTCACTGATAATACACCTGGTCACCCATCAGCTCTGAGGGAGATGTACAAGGAGATGAATGTTATTTTTATGGCTGCTAATACAACATCCATTCTGCAGCCCGTGAATCAAGGCACAATTTTGACTTCCAAGTTTTATTATTTAAAAAATACATTTTGTAAGGCTATAGCTGCCATAAACAGTGATTCCTCTAATGGATGTGGGCAAAGTCAACTGAAAACCTTCTGGAAAGGATTCACCATGCTATATGTCATTAAAAACATTGATTCATGGGAGGAGGTCAAAATATCAACATTAACATAAGATTGGAAGAAACTGATTCCAACCTTCATAGGTGACTTTCCGGGGTTTGTGACTTTGGTGGAGGAAGTAACTGCAGATGTGGTGGAAACAGCAAGAGAACTAGAATGAGAAGTGGAGCCTGAAGATGTGACTGAACTGCTGCAATCTCATATTAAAACTTGAACAGATGAGGAGTAGCTTCTTATGAGTGAGCAAAGAAAGTGGTTTTTTGAGATGGAATTTCCTCCTGGTGAAGATGCTGTGAACATTGTTGAAATGACAATAAAGGATTTAGAATATTCCATAAATTTAGTTGATAAAGCAGCAGCAGCGTTTCAAAAGCTTGATTTCATTTTTTGAGAGAAGTTCTGTAGGTAAAATGCTATCCCAAACAGCATTGCATGCTACAAAAAATGTTGTCCTGAACACATTGCATGCTACAAATAAATCTTTCATGACAGTAGGAGTCAATTGATGTGTCAAACTTCATTGTTGTCTCATTTTAAGAAATTGCCACGGCCACCCTAAGCTTCAGCAACCACCACCCTGATCAGTCAGTAGCCATCAACATGGAGGCAGGACTCTCCATCAGCAAAAAGATTACCACTCACTAAAGGCTCAGATGACCTTTAGCATCTTTTAGCAATAAGGTATCTTTTAATTGAGGTATGTACATTTCTTAGACAGATGAGGATTGGTTATTGCACACTTAATAGGCTACAGTATAATGTAAACATGACTTTTACATGCACTGGAAAACCAAAGAAATTGTATAAATTACTCTATGGTGATATTTGCTTTATTGCAGTGACGTGGAACCCAACCTGCCATATCCTCAAAGTATGCCTGTATCTAAATGTCTTTTGTTCATTGTACATTCAGTGGCTTAAACATGAAAGAAATGTTCACCTTACATTATTAACACAAAAAAAGTTTGTTATCATTTTATTAAGGAAATCAGGATCTCCCAAGTGCTGGCTCAGAAAAATATTGACACAAGAATTTCCCTTTGTTGCACTGGCGCATGTTTATAATCCTCAGACTGATCTCTTACTTTCTTACAACCGCCCCCTCACCTCCTTAATCTGGTGGCACTGGGCCTGTTTAACAAGAAGCCAAGAACAAGGAATAAAGGTTTTGTGTGGTCTTGTTCTCTTCCCCAGGTTCCACAGCCAGCCCAGTCCCATTCTCCAGACTCAGGGTCTATATCCTTCCCACTCAATAAAACTAAAGCGGCACCAACAGCAGATAAATTCAGCAGCCGGGGACATAACTACTTCTAGCTGTGAATTCCATCCAATCATACAGAGAGTGCAGCTGCAGCCCACATCTGCAAATTCTGCATTCTGAAACCCTTCGTGTATATACTTCCTAGGGACTCAGACAGTGGGCCCCAGGGACAAGAGGACTTGTCCTTTCCAAGGTCACAAGGTTCGCAGGGCCTTCTTCCCTCGTCTGTCAGGCTGCTAGGACTTTCAACACAGTTGTGATCTCCTTCCTCCTACACCCACCTCCTTTCCACCGGTGTCCCTCTTTCCCTGCCCCTTCTTCCTTACTCACCTCCTGTCCAGGAGCCTCTTAGTGTTGGCTCAGGCCAGGCTCTCCACACGTCTCATCCCAGGCACACTCTAAATGAAGCCAGGTTCTTCGAGCCAGTTGCACCTCCATTTCCTCAGCTGCAAAATGAGACTTGTTAGCACACCTATCTTACAGGGGCTTTCTAAGATAAGAAAATGTGTATAAAATGCTTAGGACAATGGTGGACTGGCAGCAGCAGATAACACCTGTTAACATTAAACCCCTGGTTACCATCTGATTTGGATGAGTTGGGTTGCGATGTCTGTGAGATTTCCACATGGAAGAGACAAGAAGGGAATAGAATTTTCCTAGAAGAGTGGTCTAGGCTACAGATACACCTGGAATGAGGTCATTAATGGAAGGATAGCCTGCCCTTATGACTGGGTGCCTTACACACTACATTAGTCAGGGTTCTCCAGAGAAACAGAAACAACAGGACATATAGAGAAACATGAGAGAAGATTTATTATGGGACTTTGCTCACCCAATTACCCAGGCTGAGAAGTTCTACAATCTGCTGTCCGCAAGCTGGAGGCCGAGGAAAGCCTCCAGCTTGCAGACAGTGAACTGGTGTAACTCAGTTCAAGTCTGAAGGGGAGGTGATGTATAACCCCTGTTGTGTTAGTCCATTTTCATACGGCTATGAGGAAATACCTGAGACTGGGTAAATTATAAAGAAAAAGAGGTTTAGTGGACTCATAGCTCCACATGGCTGAGGAGGCCTCACAATCATGGAGGAAGGCAAAGGAGGAGGAAAGGCACGTCTTACATGGTGGCAGGCAAGAGAGCATGTGCAGCAGAATTGCCTTTTATAAAACTATCAAATCTCGTGGGACTTATTCACTATCAGCATGGGAAAACAGCATGAGAAAACCAGCCCCCATGATTTAATTACCTCCCACTGTGTCCCTCCCATGACACATGGGGATTTTGGGAGCCATAATTCAAGATGAGATTTGGGTGGGGACACAGCCAAACCATATCACCTTGTCTGAGCCCAAAGGCCAGAGAACCAGGAACACCAATATCTGAGGGCAGGAGAAGATGTTCAATCAAGCAGGGAGAGTGAATTTGCCCTGTCTCTGCCCTTTTGTTCTATTCAGGCCCTCAGTTGGATAATGCCCACCCATATTGGTGAGGGTAATCTTTACTCAGTCTACTGATTCACATGCTAGTATCTTCCGGAAATGCCCTCACAGACACACCCCAAAGCGAGGTTTACCAGCTATCTGGGCATCCCTTAGCCCAGCCAAATTGACATATGCAATTACCCATTACATACACATTGTCTCTGTTCCCTTCCACACTCCCTCAGCTCAGTAAACAGCATTACCATGCACCTAAATGTTCTGCCTAGAGCCTAGGAGTTGCCCTTGAGTGCTCCCTCTCCCTGTCTCTCACATTTCCTCCATCAACAGACTCCACTCTCTCTTCTAGACCATGGCCATCACCGCAGTCCCAGCAGCCTCTTACCAAAACTGACAAGCAGTCTCCTGCCTCCATTCCCAGTCCCTCCAACCCACTGTCCACACAGCTCCTTAAGCCTAAGCCAGATCGTGACATCCCTCTACTTACAATCTTTCAGTAACGCTGTACTGGATGTGGTAAGAAACCCGAAACCCTCACCATAGCTGGTTTACAAGGCCCTGCACACTCGTGCCCCACCCATCTTGCATCCTCCCCTGTGCTACTCTCCACAGCTGAGTAAGCTTCAACCACACCAGCTGCTCAGGGAGCCTCAGGGCCTTTGCGCTGGCTGTTCTCTCTGCCTCGTGCCCTCTCATTCCTCCCCACCCTCCTCTCCCACAGCCACCTCATTCTCATCCTTTCCATTCCAGCATGCATGTTGCCCTCCGTGGAGTGGGCTTCCTGCGTCACCCTATTGGAAGTAGATCTTCTCCCTCCCTGTCATGGCCAAATGTTTGTGCCCACCCCAAAATGCCTATGTTGAAGCCCCAAGCCTCAGTGTGATGTGATTTGGAGATGAAGCCTTCGTGGAGATAATTAAGGTCAAATGAGGTCATAAGGATGGGGTCCAATAAGATCAACATCCTTGTAAGAAAAGACACCAAAGCTCGTTCTCTCTCTCTCTCTCTATTCAAACACAGAGAAGAGGTCATGTTAGCATACAGTGAGATGTGGTTGCCTACAAGCTAAAAGAAGAGGCTTCAGAATAAAACTTGCTGACACCTTGATCTTCTGACCTCCAGCTACCAAGAGCATGTGAAATCAGTGTCTGTTGTTTCAGCCTCCCAGTAGATGGTATTTTGCTATGGCAGCCCACCAAAGACACACCCTCATCCTCATTCTCCCTTCAAGGCAGTGGTTCTTACGTGTAATTAGTGTCTCTGCCCACTTACATAGTCTTTGCCTATCTCCCACAACTGGAACATAGCTCTGAGGTCACCATCACCCTCCTCAGGCCTAACACAGGGCCTGGTACATAATAAGCGTCCATAGAACAAATCAGTGACTCAGTGAATCCATCAGTCAAAGACTACATACTTCTAGCAAGGGATGGAAGGAATTGAACCCATCCCTCATACCTAGAAAGGCATCCCAAACAAAGGAGCCACTCTTTCCAGGATAGACTCTGCAATGACTACGCTCTAAAGCACACATATTTATCTACTTCTTGGTTTAGATCCCACCTTGTCCCAAAATGAATTTAAGTGAGCTTATCAAAATATAAACAATACAACAGAATAAATAACAAAGGAGGAAATTATAAGAAAAATAAGAGGAAGCCACTTGAGTGACAGCATGCTTGCCATGGCCACTTGCTCTGGGCACCCCAGCAGCCATGGCAAAGAAGGTAGTCCAGCCAGCTATACAATTCAGATTATCCATGAGATGCAAAGAAAGAGTTCTTTGTGAGAAGCATCTTTTTTTTTTTTTTTTTTTTTGAGATGGAGTTTTGCTCTTGTTGCCCAGACTGGAGTGCAACGGCGCGATCTCGGCTCACTGCAACCTCTGCCTCCCAGGTTCAAGTGATTCTCCTTCCTCAGCCTCCCGAGTAGCTGGGATTACAGGCATGTGCCACCACACCCAGCTAATTTTGTATTTTTTCATTAGAGACGGGGTTTCTCCATGCTGGTCAGGCTGGTCTCAAACTCCCAACCTCAGGTGATCTGCCTGCCTCAGCCTCCCAAAGTGCTGGATTACAGGCGTGAGCCACCGAGCCCGGTGGTAAGAAGCATCTCTTAATGAGCCAGATCAGCTCAGCACTGACTCATGGAGGAATTCCCACAGTCCTCCCATGGTAGATGGGTCCTGATCAGCATCCTTAAAGAAGACTCAAGAAAGGGTTTCAGGCAGCTCTTCCTCCCAACCTGCCTCAAGGCAACTCACAAAGGCAATGCCTCACAAAGCAGGATGAGTTACTCTATGGGAAGCAAAACAGTGAGGTCAGTAATGCACTTTGTGCTCCTACAATTCTATATCTCCACACAGCCTACATCCTTATAAAGTAAACTTCCCTTTGTCTTCACAAAGCCAACCCTTGCAGCTGGTAATGGCTTAGAAAGTGAGACCCCAGCATGAGTGGTTTATTCCATAGGTGACCTATACCCAGCAGTTATAGTATCTGTGGGTGTTTTCATGGGTTGGGCAGCCACTGTAGCTTCTGGAGTCTGCAGTTCAAACCAGCTCCTCTCCCAGCACAATCTTGCCCATAACCCATCCTATCCTGAAGATGTTCTCCTACTCAATTGCACACTACCCAGGCTGTGGTGACAATTATGTTTCCTCTTAAACATTGCTAACACATCCTTTGAAATGCTTTAAGAGGTTATTATCTTTTAATAGGCTGGACCAAACCCAGGAAGAGCTTGGATGCTATAAACAGTTGGCCCTCTCTGACCTTATCTTCCCTGTGGTTGCTTTCCTGTCCTACTGGGGAATTCCTGAGCTGCAGCTGCAGTCTTTAGCTTCACCTGCAGGGGGCTAGGTGCTGCTCTGCTGCCTCCTGCCCCAGGTGCACAGCCAAAAAGTGGCGTCCTACAGCATGCCCAGAAAGCAACACGGGTGTGTCCCATGTCTGCTGTACTCTTTATCCATGCTTCCACAGATACAAGGAGTTTGAAAGAGCCTTAAGGAAGCAGTGAGCTGGGATAAACCACCAAAGAGCTTTCATGGCCAGATGTATATGGAAACAAAAAGGAATATGAAAGGTTTCCTTGGGCCATTTCTATTTTATTTCAGACCTCCCTGACTTCACAATCCGTAAGATTCACCCTGTGTCTGCATTTTCTATAGCTTTTATCCCAAACTGATTAAACCAGGCTTCTAACCCAGAATTTGCAAAAGCTATTCTGCCAGCCAAGATGAAGTCTCTTTATTTTTCTGGGATTCTAGCCTTGCTCATTTATCCTTCCCTGTCATTCCCTGACATACTTTCCTTCTTCTGATAAATTATTTTTCTAGTGCCTTGAGCCCCTGGCCTGTCTGACATCTCTTCATTCTCTTCCCAAGAAACGCTGTTTAATTAGATGGCAGAGCATGACAAGAACAGGGGTTCTGGAGCCAGATGACTGGAGTTCATAATCTTGGTTCTGCTACTCACTTGCTATGAAACTTTGGACATGTTACTTAACTCCTCTGTGCCTCAGTTTCCTCAGATGTAAAAAGGCTAATAACAACACTCCCATTATAAGGTAGTATGATAGAGAAGCTTGTGAGTGAGTCTCTTGTCTCTCTTCCCCACTACAGAGGCTAAAGAAGCCCCATGTTCCAGAATGCGTTGCCTAAAGAAGGTAGCCTGTCAGCCTTGAATCCTGAGTGACTATATGGAGCAGAGCACCACCTTGTTGGACAGACAGCATTCACAAGCAACCAACCTTTGTTCCATTAAGCTACTGAGATTCTGGGAAAATTTGTTATTGTAGCAAAACTTAGTTCAGCCTGACTAATAATGGAACCACTTGTATGGCTGTAATTAAATACCAGTTAAAATTGAATACCTAAGTAGATAACTTATTCTTCCTCCAGGAAATGAGATCCCAAAGTGGCAGGCTCATTCTCTGTATTCCTTCCAGCTCCTGGAACCTGGCCTGGCACACAGGAGGAGCTGCATGAGTGTTTTTGAGTAACAACTACCAAAGTTTCAGGCCCCTCTCCTCCGTCATGTGCTGCATCTGGCAGCTTCCAGGCTCACCCAGCTACTGCACCCAAAAATAAGGTTGTTCCAAGGAGGGACAGGGCAGTACAATCAGCGTGAGAACACTTTAGCAGCCCCTTCACAACACACACACACACACACAAACACACAGAGGCACACATGCACACACATAGACACAGAGAGACATACATGCACGCACGCGTGCACACACACAGAGACACAAAGATACACACACAGAGAGGCACACATGCACACACAGACATACACACACTTGCACACACAGACACAGCAAACACCAAGAAAGAGAGACACACACAGAGAGAAACACACACAGGACACAGAGAGAAAGACACACACACACGCACACGCGTGCGCACAGGCAGAGCTGAGCCCTGCTCTGACTACTTCTGAGAAACAGGTGGAAAGAAAACCAGAGTGTTTGGGTCTGATCACTGTTCCTTCCACCCATTCAGCAGGGCAGTGAGTCACCTGCACAAAAGGACTCAGGCCTCCACATCAGGCAAAATTTGGCTGTGATAGCTAATCTCCATTGCTTTCCCTTGTCTTCTCAAGCCGTGCTCAGAGAGTAAACCTTCAAGCATGCTTAAAGGCTGGGGGCACAGAGGTGCCCACTGGTATCAATGACAGCCACATCTCACAGCACTTCCCTTTCAGGAAGGGGACCCTCCCTCCCCTTCCCTCTACAGCTTCAAGTGCTCACTGGCCTGGACAGAAGCAAATCTGGACTAAGTCCCGGGAAAGCTCCGAATGTTGGAGCACTCTGGCCCTGAGCTCAGGTCCAGGATTCATTTTTCACAGGCATGCTTTATTGATCCCCGTGGGGAGCCAGGTTTCCATCCCTTGTCACTCCTGAGGAAGGAGAACGTGCCCGGATTGCAATCACACGATGTGCATGCATCTCTTTTCCTATAAAACAACTCTGAGTACCTGAGTTATGCATCTTATCAGAGACCATGTGCTGGGTGATTTTAAATTATTACCCCCCAAATACATATATATATTATGCCAAGAAACCATCAACAGTAAATTACCTCCTGTTCCAACGGCCAGAACATGGTTACTGTCACCATGCAAGATAGTCACATAAAATTCAGAATGTCTCACACTTTATCTTGAAAATTCACAAAATTTATTAATCTTTATAGCCTGAAAGGCAAGAAGATACATATTTTAAGTCCATGTCTTGCATTACCGACCCAACTGGCCATGTAAAATGACTCAGATTTATTATCATGTGCAGTTACCAGCATTTATGGCAACTTTTAAACATGTCATTTTACTGTGGACACCTCATGGTTTGGGACACTTTGGGACTTTAGTGAGTAACTGTCATTTCAGGACCAGAACAAATAAATGATTTAAGTACTTCTGCAGCTTATTGGAAAGAGAATTGGAAATTCACTTGAGGAGATTGTTAACCGTGGATCACAGAATCATGGTCAAGGAGCAAGCTCTCCCCAGATTTATGTCCCTTTCCATATGGGAATAAGAGGAGAAGTTCCCTTTGCCAAATAGAGGCTCCCACGCTCCCCAATGTATACCTCTGCTCTGTCAGGGAGGTTTAAAAAAATAGTATTCAATTGTGTCTCTAGTTGATAAAAAGAAAGTTAATGCTGAGAAATGGAAAAGGAAATTTGGGTTTCTTTACAAACATTCTTCAATGCTGTTTACTATTCAACAAGTATAAATAAAACAGTCCTCACTGTGCATGGAATTCAGTCTCTGTTCATGATAAAACCCAGAGATGGTTTTTAAAACACCATTACTTATTGAAAAAGAACAAGGGTCCTCAGGCCTCAAACTCCCTATATTCTAATGTACACGCCAAACTTGGTCAAGCAGGCAGAAGCCATGGTCAGGTCTCCCTTCACCCGTCCCCTTCCTTCAGGCCCACTTGTCCAGCCTGCCCTGGAGTTCTGGATCCTTCCTTTGTGCATTTGTCCTTTCTCTCTCCTGTGCCTTCATACAGTGTACTCTGCCACCCAACCAAGCTTCCTTAAAGTTGGCTCTATAAGGTCACCTCCAAGCTCAGATACCTTCCAAGCTTCTCACTGCCTAGGCCCGGAAGACCAAGTTGAAATCTGTCTGCCTCGAGGCAGACATCGCCTCTGTCTGGTCTGTCTCTAGTCTTACATCCCATCATTTCCCAGCAAGAGACATCTGCTCCATGCAGCCCAGTGAAATCCAATACACAGCTGCTCCAGAATTTGCTTACAACATCCCCACAAACAGAATGCCCCAATCCTTTCTAAAGTCTCCCTGTCCTACCTGATAAGATTCGGAGAATCCCTCACCCCTCCCTGAACAAGACTGCCCCACTCCTGTGAACCTCTGCAGACATACAGGCCCAAGGCAGCACAGCTATCCTCTGGGTACCAATCTCTCCCTAATCTACCCTCCATAACCCATGTTGGACACTTAGCCTCATGCTGCATTTCATCATTCTGCATATGGCATCTCTCCTCCATGGGATTGTACACCTGAGGGCGGCTACCAAGTCCCACCCATAATTATCCTTCCTGGGATCCAGTCCAGTGCTAACAAAGGGTAGGTTCTGCAAAAATAGGTTTTGAAAGACACAATTAAATGTATCTGAAAAAATAAAAGACTCAGGTCATAAGCTGGAAAAAGTAATGCAAACTCATTCACTTCATAGAATTCTGGGAAGAGTTCACACATGTTATTTTTCTTTAAAAGCCACTCTAGTGTGGAATTGTGTTCACCTTCCCTGAAAGGCTGGGGAGGAGTTGGCTGGGAAGATACATCCTGTGATGTCTATGGAAGAGATGCTTCGGGTCTAGGAGTGACGGCTCCTTTGCCTGTGCCCCTAACCTACACCCCTCATCTACAGGGTGTCTGCAGCAATACATCTGCGAGGTTCCAGAACCCCTGCATGTGCTATGAGCTCAGCAGTGACTTGAGGAGGGCAAGCAGCAGACTAGCTTTCTCTAATGGGGGTGAAGATGACTGAGTGCTATGGGCTAATGAGAATGCATATGTATTTGGGTTTTTAAAGCCATCCAGCAAGGCTGGAAAACACTGTTTATTTTAGGCACGGTTGGTTGTTCCTTCTCTGATTCCAGGAGCCAATCGTTTGTGGCCAGTTTCAAAACCCAGGATTCACAACTCTCTCCGCTCAATCCCTGAGTGCTAGCCCTGTTGAAGAGGAAAAGCAAAACCCCCTTTGACTCTGTGCTTCCCCTTCATGTGTCAATAGAGTCTTGTGGCCTCACCAAGGTAAGCTGAAAATAGAGCCAGAAGGACGCCTCCACTTTCATGCTTGAGACAGCAAGCCCATGAGCAGGCACCACGGCTTCCAACCCAGAGACAGCAAGGACTGCCGGCAACCGGGCGTCAGGAGCCCAGACCAGAGCACAGGCTACTTCTCATTGTAAACAGCAGGCAGTCTACTCACCAGAACAGATGAGTGACATGCCAAGGAAACAAAAAGAGAAGAGCAGAGGATCATCAAAGAAAATCTGTAATTAAAAATAAATACTTCACAATGCGATTCCAAGAAGTTTATGGCTGAGGCGGCTTTCATGGGCACTTGCAAGTGTCCACAGACAGCCTGGAATTGTGTCTTTAAATGTGAGATATTTGTGTATGTGAAAAGGCCAACTGGACTTCCCTCCCCCAAATGGCACATTGTTCTGGATATGCACTTTCAATGACCTCTTGTGTTAGTCTACTGCAAACTAGGTGGCTTCGACCACAGAAATTCTTACACAACCACCTGCAGGCTAGAAGTCCAGAAACAAAGTGTCAACAGGGTTGGTTCCTTCCGAAGCTGCAAGGAAAACCCTTTAGATGCCTCTCATCTCATTTCTGGTGGTTTGCTGGTGACCTTTAGTGTTCCTTGGTGTGGAGATGCATCACTCAGATCTCCACCTTCATTTTCACACAGAATTCTCCTGAGTGCATCTGTCTGTATCTGCATTTTCCCTTTTTAGAAGGACCAGTAGTAATAGGGATTAAGGCCCACCCTACTGGCCTCATCTTAATTTGATCATCTGCAAAGACCCTACCCATATCCATATAAAGTCACATTCACAGATATAAAGGGTTAGGAATTCAATAGCTTCTAGGGGAAGGCAATTCAACTCCTAACAGCTCTCAAACATGAAATGTTTCTACGAATAGCATCATTGTTGGTATTACTTGGCAGAGGAACAGATAGAGTCAGATGACAAGGGCTTCTCCAACAGTCATCAGTTTCTTTCAGATCTGGACACAAGCAAGAAAAATGGTGTGAACAACAGCTAAGCAGCACAAAGAATCAAGACTTGGGTGTGAGAGTCTGCCTTGGTCTTCAACCATGTAGATGTGAACCCCACCCCACTCTCATCCCACCCAAGTGCCACTGTAATAGCTTGAGGAATAAAGCTCAGAATAAAGCCAGACAGTCAGAGTAGGGGAGAGATTTTCCAACATAACTCAGACCCTGATGTTTCTTAGTTAATTTTCCCTGAAAGAGAAAATATCTTCCCAAAAGAATAAAAGACTTAAAAGTTACTTGATGTTAAGACATGCCATAAACTATGAGAATAATTTTTCATTTGTTCCTTCCTCCTATTTTTTTTTTTTTTTTTTTTGAGACAGACTCGCTCTGCCGCCCAGGTTGGAGTGCAGTGGCATGATCTCGGCTCACTGCAAGCTCTGCCTCCCGGGTTCACGCCATTCTCTTGCCTCAGCCTCCCACATAGCTGGGACTACAGGTGCCCGCCCCCATGCCGGGCTAATTTTTTGTATTTTTAGTAGAGATGGGGTTTCATCGTGTTAGCCAGGATGGTCTCGATCTCCTGACCTCACGATCCACCAGCCTCAGTCTCCCAAAGTGCTGGGATTACAGGCATGAGCCATGGCACCTGGCCCCTTCCTCTTATTTTTTTTAATCCAAGACCCTCCTAGAAGTACAAGAGGACTTTAGGAAGTTCACGGAAAATGGAATCAAAAGATAAAAATGAAAAATATAAACTTTATAAACTGTATTACTCAATATAAGCACCATCAAGTTCAAAACACTTTTGTAAGTGATGACACCACCCATTTAGTCCATTCTTAAAATATTGAGGGTCCTGAGAATTTAACCATATCAATAAAGTCTTTTTACATTATAAACTGAAAAACATGGGTGCCTTTCAAGTATTTGGTTTTAATTAGGAAACAAAAAGAAGTCAGAAGAAGTAAAATCAGAACTGCAAGTTGGATACCCAATGATTTTCTATTGAAATTCACAAAATTGACCTTATTCAATGAGAGGAATGAGCAGAGTCTTGTCAGGGTGGAGAAGGACTCTCTACTGAAGCTTTCAGTGGCATTTGTCTGCTAAAGCTTTGGCTAACTTTCTCAAAACACTCTCATAATAAACAGATGTTATAATTCTTTGGCTCTACAGACAGTCAACAGCAAATTCCTGGAGTGTCCCAAAAAACTCTTGCTATGACCTGTGCTCTTGACTGGTCTGCTTCTGCTTTGCCTGGTCCACTTCTGCTTTGACTGGAAAATGTCCACCTCTTGGTAGCCATTGCTTTGATTGTGCTTTGTCTTCAGGATTGTACTGGTAAAGCCATGTTTCATCTCCTATTACAATTGTTTGAATAAATCCTTCAAGATTTTCATCCTACTTGTTTAATTTTCATTGAAAGATCTGTTCTTGTCTGCAGCTGATCTGGGTGCAATGGTTTTGACACCCATTGAGTGGAAAACTTACTTAACTTTAATTTTTCAGTCAGAATTGCAAAAGCTGAACCAATTGAAACATCTGTTAATTATCAGGTCTCTTCAGCTAGGGCATGGTTAATTTTTTCCTTGCAAATTGACATGAATGGTCTGCCACTACAGGCTTCATTTTCAACATCAACTTCTCCCTCCCTTCCTTCCTTCCTTCCTTCCTTCCTTCCTTTCTTCCTTCCTTCCTTCCTTTCTTCCTTCTTTTCTTCCTTCCTTCCTTCTTTTCTTCCTTTCTTCCTTCCTTCTTTCCTTCCTTCCTTCCTTCCTTCCTTCCTTTCTTTTTTAGACAGAGTCTTGCTCTGTCACCCAGGCTGGAGTGCAGCAGCATGATCTTGGCTAACTGCAACCTCTGCCTCCCAGGTTCCAGAAGTGGTTCTCCTGTCTCAGCCTCCCAAGTAGCTGGGATTACAGGTGCCTGTCACCACACCTGGCTTTTTTTTTTTTTTTTTTTTGTATTTTAGTAGAGATGGGGTTTCACATATTGACCAGGCTAGTCTTGAATTCCCGACCTCAAGTGATTCACCTGCTTCAGCCTCCCAAAGTGTTGGGATTACAGGCATTAGCCACTGTGCCCAGCCTCAACTTCTCCCTTCTTAAAAGAAGTTATCTATTCGTAAACTGCTGATTTGGGGGAAGGGGGCATTGTCCCCATAAGCTTTTCACAAAGCATCAATGAGTTCACCATACTTCCCCTCAAGCTTCACTATAAATTTGATGTTTGTTCTTACTTCAAATTTAGCAGAAATTCACATTGCTCTGAGAGGGGCTCTTTTCAAACTGACATATTATCCTTCTTAGTGCCTCCAACTAGATCGTGTACAAACATGTTATAAAAAGTTAGTACAAATCAATTTCGGTGCAAAAAAAAACAAAAAAACAAATCCAGCGTAGTTTTTTTCATAAGCATTTTCTATGAACTTTCTGAAGAGCCCTCAGACAGCTGCTCACACAGTTACTCCACATCCTTGAGGATCAGAGATCAAGGCGTCAGCAGGGTTGGTGCCTTCTAAGGGCTGTGAGGGAGAAACCGCACATACCTTTCTCCTGACTTCTGGTGGGTTGCTCACCATCTTCAGCATTCCATGGCTTGGAGATGTGTCACTCTGATCTCTGCTTTCATCTCCACATGACGTTCTCCCTGGATGTATACAGCTCTGTGTCCAGATTTTCCCTCTGTATAAGGACATCGGTCATATTGAATTAGGACTCACACTAAAGACTTCCTTTTACCTTGATTACCTCTATAAATACCCTCTCTCTAAATAATGTCACATTCTGAGGTACTAGGGGTTAACATTTCAACATATGGATTTGGCAGGTATGCAATTCAACCCATAGCAACCTATGTCCAAACTGCACTAGCCCCAGGGACAGATACATAAATAAAACATGATACAGGGAACAAAGCACTCACTGGCCGTTGGGAAAAACTCACAGCTGTGTCCCTCTCTGTTATTACTTTTGTAAGCACATGAAACTGACATGAGACTCTTGCAAGTCCAGATGCCTAGGATCCAAAGAATCTACCACTGGGATAACACATTTTACAACAGGTAACCAGGTAAGGTTAGGGGATGGCTTCAGATTTCTCAGGTTGAAAATTTAGGAGTATCTGAAAAACAGCATCTAGGAGTATGTAAAGCATGGTGTCCAACAGCACAGAGGCGGGAGGCACTCGGGTGACCAAATCTTTCTAATCCAGTGTGAGAGCAGTCATAATGGATGATGGAACACAGAAGAGAGAGACGCTTCTCCTGCTCCAGGAAGGAGGAGGAGGCTGCCAGGTAACACTGGGAGACTGTGCTAGAGCTAGTCCACAGACAAAGGGCTGGAGTTCGAAAGGGGCACAGGCTAAGGACACTCCAGGCGGAAAGAGCAGCCAAGCAGATGCTGCGGAACGAGAGGTCCCAAGCGTGTTTTTGAGAACCTTGATTTTGCACCTTGTTTCAGACACTTTCTTGTCACTGATCTGGTGTAGGTGGGAAGTGAAAGTGTAAAATACGGTGGTTTCCAAAATAGGGTGTTTATACACCTAAAAAGTTTTGAAAACTCCTTGATAGGCTATTTTTTAAAAATTAAGTTAAAAAAATCTAACAAAGTTTCTTAATTTCTCGACATTTCAATGAAACCCCAAGAGTATGTGAGACGGGTTCATTTTTACTAATATATTTTGGAATTTTCTGCCACGTAAGGGACCTAATGTAGAAAAAAAAAAAAACACTAATCTAAACTTTAATCTGCATTATATTAAAAGGAAAACAATCTCTCTTTATCCTCCTTTCTCTCTTCTTCCCCTTAAGTAGGCATGGCGGGATTTCTTGAGCTGTTGACTGAGCTCTTCTCCCTCTCCCAGGCCACATAACTTGGTCATTCATTTCCTGTTCCCTGCTTCAGCCAAAGGCAATTTGCGGAGAGAAGAGGAAAATGGAGGCCTTCACCTTTACCTTTGAGAGCAAAGCTTCAGCCCCAGGTTAAGACCAGGGCTCAGGAAGAATATTTGGTCTTTCAAAGCAAATCTTTGGCCTCAGCAGCACAGAGGCCCTCCTGAGTAGGGGGAGGGGTATGCACAGGCTGCAGTGTCCTGGGAAGGGCCTGTACCCATGAAGTGGGCTTCATCCCCACTTTGTGCAGTTTGTGCAGAAAGACAGCTTCAGACAAAGGCCAGAGTGGGAGCAAAACCCTGAGGTTCCCTTGGAGAAGCAGGCTGCGCAAACGCCTATTTGGTGATTCAGAATCAACAAGCCAGGCCCGGTTTCACATGGGTTGCCTCTAGGATGGGTGGGAGCTCCCAAGAGCCTCATGGGAGGTCCAAGTGAGTGGCTGCGGCCTGGAGAGAGTAGGATTGAAGCAGAGCTGGGATGGAGTGAGAACAAGAGACAACAGCAGGGAACAGCAGGCTCTGACAACCAAAGACCAGAAAGGAAAGCATCTCCCAGCCCCCAAGGGGAGAGTGCCAGCCCCTAGCATCAGACACATCTGCAGAAGCAGGAGACTTCAGCTAATCAAGAATAATGTTCCTTTACCCAGACAGAATGGAGCCTGGGAAATTAGATTATGCTAAAGGGAAGCCAACATGCATTTTCTGCACACCTGGCTTCTGGGTCTAAGATTTTTGTCGGCTCCTAAAATGCGAGCCTTGTTGAATTGGCGTAGGCTTCTCCTTAGTCACCAGGTAAAGCAGAGGGCTGGGACACAGCCATACGCAGTAACTCAGCCTGCCCTTAACCAAAGGGCCCAGGAAAGAGGTGAGAGCGAAGAAGGTGAATCACAGATTCGAAAGCAAGCAAATAAAAGCAGTGGGGAAAGACAGGGTATGAATATGGGGCACACTTTGAGGCACAGACCCTTCCCAGGACCCTGCAGCCCTCTGAGCATTCCTCTGCCCTACTCAGAGGCATTTTTCCCATGTCAGACTCCTCAGGGTTGGGGATTCTGGATGCTCCTATGTAACCATTCCTTCCTGCTCCATCTCAACATTTGTGTTGTTTGCAAAGAAAGTAGGCTCCGTAAGGTCAAGGGCTGCCCCAGGTGCATTTGTGTGTTTAACAGGGTACTGGGTGATGACTGTGTTAAAAGGAACAATATTGGAGTTTTTTACCAGAGTGACTGAGGAGTTCACAGGAGTCCAGGGTGTATGAGTCCCACCAAAGAGTCCATGTGCCTTGGGACTGCCCCATCCCATTGGGAATTCCAGTCTGACTTCTTGGCAATGGGTATCTGAGCAACAGAGCAACAGAGCAAGGTGGAGGAGAGAAGCCCTCCTAGTACCCATCCCCACACCAGCAAGAGGGAGCGCCAGACTCACAGCCTACCATCCCCTCCAGCCCCAGCCCACCCGACCTACATCAGCCACCTTCTGATTGATTATGCTTTTCCCTGGGGAAAAGGCCAAAAAACCATCTAGGCCTCAGCCCCAGCATCCCTGAACCTCTAACCCAGCCCTGGACTTCCAACTTTGAGACTTCTTTCAGGTGGGACAAGCAAACCCCATGTTTTTTAAGTCTCTGCTATTCAGGTTTTCCTGAATTATTTGTAGCCTAATGGAGCCCTGGCTGCTCCTGTCTGGAGGTGGGGCATGTGGATGAGGCCTTAGAGAGGCCAGCGTCTCTCACCTCTTTTCCAGCCCACAGCTCCAGGTACACGGGCTCTTCCTGTGACTATATGGAAGTCATCTGGCTTCCTAAAGCCATAACCAGACAGACCGTCTGTCAAAAGGCAGGAGAGTCTGGAACGGGCTCTTTGAGGCCACAGATTGACACTGTCAGCTGACCCCTCCAGGATCCTATTTCCTGACATACACCCTTGATTCAGGTCATCTGGTTATTGTGAGCTGGGTCGTAAATCTTATGGAGCTCACTTTTTTTGCAAACAACTAAACCCCAAGAATACTCCTTATTTATAAAACAATATGTATGCTGGCTCTATGGTAGGTTTCCAGTCCTCAGGGTGCTAAAATCCTTGTGCCCTTCTGCCTCCTTAACCACAGCACACATGCTCAAGAGAACTAGAGTTGCGAGGAAATCATTTCTATACATGGGCTCCAACAAACCCTGGTTACGGAGGATGGCCTGTTTCCAACAAGCTTCATTTAAGGTTCCCCTACATGAAAGGAATAAATATTATGATGACGTGAGGCAAAACATAAATGCCAGCAAAGTCAGAAATTTCCCTCCTGGTGCCTCATGATCATCGAGGTGAGGGGAACAAAAGGTGGAAAAATCGATTCCACCTTCTTATTCTTGGAGAAGAAAACAATTCTCTAGACAAGAACACGGACCAGCAAACAGGGAGAGAAATTGTGTGTTTACTGATTTCAGTCAATTATTGCAGTTGCCACGTTTCTCAGGAGTGTTGACGCCCAGGTCGGGGCTTACCGGTGAATGGTCAGCAACACACTCAGGCCAACAAGGAAGGAGGAGGCCTGGCTGTGAATGAAGCATGCTCGACTCTAGCTCGCTATGTGAGCAGGTCACAGAGGGCAGACGCCTGTGGGTGCTTAGTAAACACTGCAGGGCATGGCACTAGTACTAAAAGGGACTAAAGTTAAATGTTTATCAGAATGTTTACAGCAAACTTCCCATAGCACAGGTCACGTGAACTCTTTCTACCTATGCATGAGCCTTTGGACAGACAGCCCCCAAAACTATGAGTCTTTAATATTAGCCGGCATCCCTCAGTGCTGGACTTTTCCACTGTACTGGGTTACACGTCATCCAAAATTCACCTTCAAAGGAACCTCAGCATAGATTCCTCACTCACTATGAGACTGGACACAGCCTTTCAGGGCATCCCCAAATAGAATAAAGATAGTGAGGTAGGGGGCGGGACTCAACTCCAGAGGCAGGACTCAGACACTGGACCAAATGGTGAGCTAGCTAAAACAGTGCCAGGGCAGAAGCAGCTTTCCATAAGATATGCCCACCAGTGTGCCATGTCAGTTTACCATCACCGTGGCAACACCTGAGAGTTACCACTGCTTTCCATGGCAGTGACCCAGTGACCTAGAAGTTACCACCCTTTTCCTAGAAATGCCTGCATCAACTGCCTTTTAACTTGCATATAATTAAAAGTGGGTACAGATATGACTGCTGAACTGCCCCTGAGCTGCTACTCTGGGCGCACTGCCTGTGGGGTATCCCTGCTCCACAGGGATCAGTACCGCTGCTGCTGCTTCCATAAAAGTTGCTGTCTAACACCACCACTTGTGCTTGAATTCCCTCCTGGGCAAAGCCAAGAATCCTCCTGGGCTAAGCCCCAGTTTGGGGTCTTGTATGTCCTGCATCAGTTGCAAACGGTAAGCTGATAAGAAATGAAAACATAAGGAAAACTCCTACATACCACCCAGGGAGAAGCCCACTCCCAGGCAGCATCAAGCCCAGAAGGTAGCAAACAGGGTTTGCAGGACAGCTTGATTTTTGTCTGTGCAACAACCACCGGGCCTGCCTGGTACAGAGGCGAGTCTGTGGGCAGAAAGAGAAGCTGGCAAATAAGACTTAGCTTTAAAAAGATGCTGACTCTGGGCTCCCCATTTGGCCATGGCATCAAACGCTCCTGCCAAATAATTTGGCTCACAAATATTCACCACAGGAGAATATCTGAGCATTAAAAAGCAAACAAAAAAACAATCAGGAACCAAGTACCTCAGCTGGCTGGACGAAAAGACACATGCTTACAAGCCAGCAGATGGGTGTGAAGGCTACTGAGTGTCACGAGAAGCGCAGCTTGGCCAATTGTGACTTCTGGAATGATCTGTGTCAAAGATTTCAAATGCTCTGTGCAGTTGGCATGTGGCTGCTAAGCTTCTAATTTTGTGACCTTTGAGATTGTACAAATGAGCAAAACCCTTTTGTATATCTTTAAGGGAATTTCAGGCAAGGTTCAGGAGCAATGCCATGGTAATTTTTTTAATTTTACCCTGTTAAAAACAGACTTTGTCAGGCAATGTAGAGACCTCTAAATTCACATCTTCTAAAGACATGGAGAGAAGGGAGTTTGTGGCTATTTTCACAAGAAAACCACCAGCCAGTTCCATGGTGCCCCTCATCCAAGCTGCCTAATTAATGGCATAAAGCCCTCTGTCTGAAAAGACTGCCTTGGATTTATTTAGCACCCATCTTCCTATAAATGTCTCCCAAAAGTCTCGGGAATTCATCTCCTTTGCATTTTTACTGCATCACGCAGACCACCATGGCCACACATTAATGCCCCTGCCACCAGCCTCCATCGTCCACCAGGGATAAGCAAGAAAGCATTGATTTGGGACTTCTGCAGGGTCCTTCCTTCACATGGTGTATGCTTTGAAACTGCCATGTCCCCAGTCCACCACACCATGGGCGGCCTCCTTCGAAGGCCTCAGCTTTCCGCAGGAAACCTCTTCCTCCAGGACACCTGTCATCAGCCCCCCAGCTGCTTTAACTTCCTTCATCAAAGCACTCTACATTGCAATCATGCGACTGTGCAATTGTTCAGTGTGTATATTAGTTTCCTATGACTCCGGTAGCAAATTACCACAAACTCAGTGGCTTCAAACAACACAGATCTATTCTCTGACAGTCCTGCTGGTCAGAAGTCCAAAATGGGTCTCTCAAGGCTGAAAGCAGGTGTCAGAGGGTTAGCTCCTTTGGAAGGTTCCAGCAAAGAACCTGTCCCTTGCCTCTTCCAGTTTCCAGAGCTGCCAGCATTCCTCAGTTTGTAGCTGCATCACTTCCCCCTTTACTTCCGTCATCACATCGCCTTCTCCTATGCTGATCACCTGCCTCCTCCTTATAAAAACCCCTGTGATTACATTAGGCCAATGCAGAATAATCTCTCCAGCTCAAGATCCTTAACTCAATCACATTTGCAAAGTCCATTTTGCCATACACGATAATATTCACATGTTCCAGGGAACAGGATATGGACATGGTGGGGAGGTGGTGATTACCCAGTTTAATATACAATGTGTCTTTCCCACTAGGATGTTAGTGATCAGGGTCTTTGTTCAGCTGATTTAGTCTTTATGCTCCAGGATCCAGCACAGAGCCAGATTCATTGTTCAGAAAATGAATGAGGAAATGAACTGAAGAGTGAATGTGCAAATAGAGTTCTTCCCTCACCTCTTCTACACTTCCTTTGAACTCTTTTTTTTTTTTTTTTTTTTTTTTTTTTGAGATGGAGTTTGCTCTGTCACCCAGGCTGGAGTGCAGTGGCACAATCTCAGCTCACTGGAAGCTCCGCCTCCCAAGTTCATGCCATTTTCCTGCCTCAGCCTCCTGAGTAGCTGGGACTACAGGCGCCAGCCACCACGCCCGGCTAATTTTTTGTATTTTCAGTAGAGACGGGTTTCTGAACTCTTATTTATTTATTCCCTTATCTGTTTCCTTTCCTCTCTCTTTCCAGCTGCTGCTTCTTCCTCACAGGTACACTAGGGCATCCAGCACATTGATTTGTCCCCACTCGCCTTAGCCTGTCTCCTGCCACAGTTGTCTCATTTTGGTGAAGTGAGTGTCCAGGTTTCCCCTGGCTCCCAGCTGCAACATGGATCTGTGAAAGACGGTAAAATGGAAAAGTCTTCACATCCTGGCTCTCTCTGCCCTTCATTGCCTTTAAGCTCTTTAACAACTTTTACTTGGAGAGGAAAGCAACTCTCTAGACAAGAACACAGACCAGCAAACATAGGGAGAAACTGTGTGTTTACTGATTTCAGTCAATTATTGCAGTGGCCACATGTCTCCGGAGTGTTGATGTCCAGATGGAGGCTGACCCATGAATGGTCAGCAAGGAAGAAGGAGGACCTATACTTTCCTCGGTTTGTAAGTTGTAAAAGACCCATGGAATGCCAACTATCCTTGTCCATGGACATGTGGTCAGACGGTTCAGTGGCTATTATCAATTTTGCATCTATTTGTAAATTCTATGTCAGCATTCCTATTGTCCCAGCTATGCATGGCATTTTTAATTCTCCTTTGGACTGGTTGGAGCATCTTACTGGTTCCCTCATTAATTAATGAATTAAATAAAATCTTTGACACGTGTTCATTCTACATGTGGGTAAGAGTCATGATTTTACTTTAAAAAAAAAAAGTCCTTTTACAGGTCTCAGAAGAGAGGTAGCTGCATCAACAAACACAAGGGCTAGCCTATCCTCTAGAGAATTCACAGCTGAAGGGTGGATTAAACACACCCTGTGCCTTTCCTACCTTTCATTCCCTTTACCGTATCTAGCATTTGGATGGAACGCATTGCAGAAGGAACAGTGGAGAAGCACATGCACACAGCACATGCCTGGGAGGCTCCCCTAGAGCAGCTGGGATCTCTATGTTCTCACCTCCACCTTTTCATCTCATGGTTTCTTAGCCTCTTCTCTCCCTTTCACACCCATCAAGAGATGACTTGAAGAGGCCCTGGCCTCCCCTTGGCCACTCTCAGCTGTCTTCCTGACTCCTGCCTGATCTTCACACCAGTAGTTATTGTCTTCTCAGCCCTACACAAGGTCAATGCCAGCACAATCTGCCAGCCCACTTCCTGTTCCAACAGCCATCACATGAAGACATTCTGGAGCTATCACTCCATCCATGAGAAGCTGCCTACCAGTCCTTAGAAAGAAAGTGAAAGTCTGCTTCCAAACATGAGAAGGGGTTAGACCAAGGGCTACCTCCTGGCCAGGTGACAGAGGACTAGAGAAGCCAGATTAAGCCAGATTTCTGCCAATCCAAGCAAAAGGCAGGTGGCCAAGCAGATGCAGAAAAGAAAAAAATTTTTTTTTCTTACCCATTACTAGGTCCATAGCTGAGGCACCTATGGCAAAATACAGATTAACAAGAGAAATACCAAACTTATTTAATTTAAATTTTGTGTGACATATGAGACATCAGGAAAAAAGACCCAAAGAGGCTGGGTGCAGTGGCTCACACCTGTAATCTCAGCACTTTGGGAGACTGAGGCAGGTGGATCACCTAAGGTCAGGAGTTTGAGACCCAGCCTGGCCAACATGGTGGAAACCAGTCTCTACAAAAATTAAAAAATTAGCCAGGCACGATGGCGGGTGCCTGTAATCCCAGCTACTGGGGAGGCTATGGTGGGAGAATTGCTGGAACCCAGAAGGTGGAGGTTGCAGTGAGCCGAGATCACGCCATTGAACTCCAGCCTGGGTGACAGAGCTAGACTCCATCAAAAAGAAAGGAAGAAAGAGAGAAAGAGGAAAGAGAGAAGAAAGAAAGAAGAAAGAAAGAAAGAAAGAAGAAAGAAAGAAAGAAAGAAAGAAAGAAAGAAAGAAAGAAGAAAGAAGGGAGGGAGGGAGGGAGGGAGGGAGGGAAGGAAGGAAAGAGAGAGAGAAAGAGAAAGAAAGAAAGAAAACAAAGAAAGAAAGAAAGAAAGAAAGAAAGAAAGAAAGAAAGAGAGAGAGAGAAAGAAAGGAAGAAAGGGAGAGAGAGAGAGAGAGAAAGAAAGAAAGAAAAGAAAAGAAAGAAGGAAAGAAATAGGGACACCTGTGTGTTTTTATTGTAAGTTTGATGGAGAAGTGGATCATAGTGGAGAAGTGTGATTGGACAAAGGGAATATGCTCTAATAGTCACATACAAGGGGGAACTCAGCAAGGCCTATTTGTTCACCTTTTTTTCTGTGTCCCTGTGTCTTCAGAGATAAAGACATTCCTCCCCTCCAGGTAAAGAGTAGGCACCTCTCACACAAGGACCTTACGACTTGCTCCAGGGGAAGGTCAGCTTGGTTTCATGGCCTGCTTCAGGAAAAGAAGGATGAGGAGAAGGTGAGACAGGCCTTCCTGCCTCTGCCGTTTTCTCCAATGTCAACCTGCCATATTTTGGGGTTGTATTCCCTGAACCCCACCACAGCCTCAGAGAGTGGGGCTTTACCCAAGGGTGAGTTGCAGCACTCTACCAGGTGTTTCAAACAGCAGAAGTCAGTTACAGGGTATTGATTCAAAATAGCTACCACGCATGAGCTTGTCACCCTGCACCAACTCATCCTGTGCAGTTACTACTACTGTTAACTCTGGCCTAGGATTTGTGGTTCATTTGGGATGACATGCATGCTTCAGATCTCAGGCGCTAGTGACCTCATCTATAAATTTGGGGTGGGCAACGATAGGCCTGGATGACCCTCAGTGGCCCTTCTAGCACAAAAATTTCTCAAATCAGAAGAACAAAACCCTGTACTTCTACTCTCCCTGGGACAGTGGCCCCAAATATACCACAAGTGTTCATCTTTCCAGTGGAGTTCATATGTGTAGCATTGTGTTTACTTTACTGACTATAAGCAGAACAGGTGCCTGTCATTCACTCACCCATGCCTTCCATCTGGATACAGGGCAGCAAAAATCAGCAGAATGCTTTTATTCACAGAGCTGAATGCCTACACCAGAAAACAAACATTAAGCAAATAGTGGCAGAAATACATTTTTTTTAGACCAAGTCTCACTGTGTCACCCAGGCTGGAATGAAGTGGGATGATCTTGGCTCACTACAGCCTCCACCTCCCAGACTCAAGTGATCCTTCCACCTTGGCCTCCCCAGTAGCTGAGATTACAGGCACGCACCACTATACCTAACTAATTTTTGTATTTTTAGTCAAGATGGGGTTTCACCATGTTGTCCAGGCTAGTCTTCAACTCCTGACCTCAAGAGATCCACCTGCCTCAGCCTCCCAAAGTGCTGAGATTACAGGCATGAGCCACCACGCCCGACCACAAATACATTTTAAATTGCAATTATGATCACTTCTTTGGATGAGAGCCTGGTCCTAAGGGAATGTATAGTGAGTGTTTGACTTAAACAGGGGGTCAGGGAAGCCTTCCCTGAGGAGGAGTCAATGGATTTAGGAAATAGTTCAGGCTTTCACCATTAAGTATGATGCAACCTGCAGGAATTTTGTAAATGCCTTTATTATTTTAAGGAAGTTTCCTACTGTTCCTAGTTTGCTGAGAGTTTTTATCATGAATGGATATTGAATTTCGATAAATGCTTTTTTGCATTCCTTGAAAAGATTTTATTATTTTAATCCTTCGTTCCATTAATAGAGTAAATTACATTAATTGGGTTTCTAATGCTTAACCAAGCTGCATTCCTGGGATAAACCCAACTTAATGAAGATGTATTACCCTTTCTCTAATATTAATGGCAGTCAGAGACAGGGACCAAGGAATAATTTAATTATGCCTGTAATTCTCGATATGATTTAGATTTTTGTCCCCACTCAAATCTCACGTTGAATTGTAATCCCCAGTTTTGGAAGTGGGGCCTGGTGGGAGGCGATTGGATCATGGGGGTGGTCCTTCATGAATGGTTTAGCACCATCTTCTTGGTGCTATTCTTGTGATAGTGAGTTATTGGAGGATCTGGTTTTTCAAAAGTGTGTAGCACTGCCCCTCTCACTCTCTCTTGCTCCTACCATGTAAGATCCCTGCTCCCCCGTCACCTTCCACCATGATTGTAAGTTTCCTGAGACCTCCCAGAAGTGGAGCAGATGCCAGCATCATGCTTCCTGTACAGCCTGCAGAACCATGAGCCAATTAAAACTCTTTCCTTTATAAATTACCCAGTCTCAGGTATTTATTTATAGCAATGCCAGAACAGGCTAACAATTCTCAATCCTCCTTTTAAAATAATCACCATCTCCTAAGGCTGGGTGAAGACATAATATGTGTTACAAGGGAGTATGGTAAATGCTGGAGACACAGGTTGATTTATAAATGCCCTGCCATGATGAGGGATACATGGCAAGACAGGTTTCAGTATGAGCCACGCCCTGAATGACAGTAGGGAAAATCACTTTTAATGGATGCCAGGGGCTGGCAGG
This sequence comes from Trachypithecus francoisi, assembly GCF_009764315.1. Lineage (NCBI taxonomy): Eukaryota > Metazoa > Chordata > Mammalia > Primates > Cercopithecidae > Trachypithecus > Trachypithecus francoisi. The sequence continues at coordinate 42,269,378 of NW_022681462.1, read as the reverse complement.
AGCAGAAAAGACAGAGAGAATTTGGGAAACAGAGAGCAAATCAGCATGGCTGGGTAGGAGAAGGGCTGTCAATGGATGATCATGAGTGCTGGGCTGTGGCATTCAAACCTTATCCTCCTGTTCAGCAGGGAACCATGAACACAGGAAAGGGCTGACAATGCAGAGGTAAAGTGAATAAAGCATGATACAGAACTAGAATGCAGAATGACTCCAATTTTATTAAATCATGTGTGAGATGAGAGAGGGTGGTTATATTAGTTTGCTAGGATGGCCAAAACAAAATACCATGAATTGGGTGGCTTAGCAGAAATGTATGTCTCACAATTCTAGAGGCTCAAAGTCCCGATCAAGGTGTCAGTAGGATTGGTTTCCGCTGAGGCCTCTCGCCTTGGCTCGCAGATGGCTGCCCTCTCGCTGCCTCTCCACGTGGTTGTCCCTCTATGAACAAGACCTCCGGGTATTTCTTCTTCATCCAAATTTCCTCTTTTTATAAGAGCTCCCATCAGTTTGGATCAGGGTCTATCCTACCAGCTTCATTTTAACTTAATTACTTCTTTAAAGGGCCTATCTCCAATTACAGTCAAGTCCTGGCATCACCATTCCCAGTGACTGAGGAGGCCAGAAGTAAAATGAAGACAAAATCTGCCCTCCCCACATACCGTGCTAAGTGCAGGGCAGAATCTGAAGGTCACCAGGTGGAGTCCATGGCTCCCTGTCCCTGGGGTTTGAGGAATGCAGCCTTACTGGGCATCATTGGCCTGCACATCCAGATACGGCTGCTCTTTCTTACCCCACGCTTGCCCTTGTCAGCCAGAGCCTGAGCATCTGTGCTTCGGCCGACGGAGTGCTCACTGGAGCAGCATCAGAGCCGCTTTGTCCTCTTCAGAGGCTGGGTCAGAGTAACTTCACTTCAATGCATGACACCTGAGAGGCACCTGCACATAGGTGCACAGCCGGAGAGAAAAGTCAGCAGCCTGCCCTGCCAGAGGACAGACAGACCACGCTTGGACTTCAGTTACCAGTTGGAACAAAAGGATTTGCATATTTTTTACCTTAAAAATTAATTGGCAAGCCCTGTCTCTTCCCAAGTGTCTAACATCTAAGAGAGTTGGGTTCATGATCTGGCTAAGGATATCCTCTCCCTCCCCTCCCATTTTTACTAAAAAAAATTTTGACTAGAAAAAGAAAACCTTTTATATACTCACTATCCCAGGCAAGATTCTTTTTTCTTTTTCCTCTCTGTTTTGTTTTGTTTTGGTTTGGTTTGGTTTGGTTTTTTTCATTTCCTTACATTCTCTGTGCATTTGCCTATGCACCATGGGATTTAAACAATAGATTGGGAAAACAGAGGAGAGGGCACTGAGGGTGCCCTTTTGTAGTAGAAATTGATTTTGCAGCCCTCCCCTCCCCCCATACGCACGCACATACACACACCGGGTATTTTGTCAGTCTTAACCAAAGATCAAAACAACATAGCCTTGACCTTAACTCACAAACAGCCTCCAGCTACAAGGAAAAAGTCTCTGAGTAGGGGGAGTATAAGTCCCACCAGAGCCCTTATTGATGGCAATTTAACAACAGGTATTTTATTTAAGGCCTGAATTTTTCATACAGAGACACAGTGATTCGGCTTCCAGGTATGTCTCATAAGGAAGTAGGAATGGAGAAAAGACTTGGGATTTTGAATATTTTACACAGCTTTGCTGATAAATAGTAAACAACTGGAAGTGATCGCTATGTCTGACTGTAAAGGAATAGTTAAATAAATGTGCCACCCATGAGTAGAATGCATACCTTACGCACGTGTGCATGCACCTTCTCCAGGCAGGAAGAGTTTCCTGTGCACCCCTCACCCCCACCCACAGGAAGAGCTATGGGACCTACAGGAACTCCAGTGCTCCTGGGGCACTCCCAGCCTGTGGCACTAGAGTGTCATGTGGACAACAGAGGGTGGCTTTGTGGTCAGAACAGCACGGGCTCAAATCCAGGTTGATCTTGCCTTGGCTGGGTAGCCTGGGCAGCTCTTCCGCCTCCCCCAACCCAGGGAAGTGGGGTTGATATTCTGAATCTGCAGGGCTCTTGGAGAAGTTATAGGGTGCCTGACACACGGGAGCGAGCCTCTGCCCACAGTCACCCAGCCAGCATGTTGCGGAGCCAGGATTTTAAATTAGATCCAGCCAGTTCCAGAATCATTAGTTTTTCCATTCCCTATGCATACCAGGCTGAGTCTTTCTAGATTATCCTCCAAAAAGCCCTGGGGAGGTGGCAGCAGCATGAGCTGCAGACAGGCCGCCAAGAAGTGAGGCCCCAGCCAGGGATCTGAGCGTGGTCTTTGCCCTTGGGACACAAGGCATCCATCCAAGAGGTCACAAAAATCAGCAGCTTTCACCAGGAAGCCCCGAGTCCTGGGACTGGGGTCCTGGAGGGGGGATCCAAAAAAAACAGTCATTGGTTTGGAAGGAGATGCTGTTCTCCATCTCGGCTAGCTGTTAAAGGGACATGGATTGAACTCGCAGGCAGGGAGGGGCATTTTGTTTCCCTTGGCCACATCAGCATGTTTTCACAGTTGAGAGAGCAGGAGATGACTCTCCAGCCTGTGGCAGAGAGAAAGTGCCCTTGGGCCAACTCCATGGAAGATGTTCCCCACCCCGCTGCCAGGAGGAGCTCCTGCTGGTGGAGGCACGACTGCAGCTGGTGGCGACGCAGGGTCAGCAGGCACTGTCTGCCTTGCTGAGGCCTCAGGCTCCTGGCTGCAAAGGCCCTGGGTCCCCCTCTGCAGCCAAGTCTTTACTTTCTCTTCACCCTGAAAAATGTCTTCACAGACTGTCATTCTTTGTCTCTTGACTGCCTTTCTCCAGTTTCCTTTCACAATCCCCTGACGATGGGACATCTCTCCAGAGGACATCTGGGTTGTGAGGATCTATGGTCAGAACAACATTTTGGTCAGTGACAGACTACATACACCACAGTGGCTCCCTCAGATTATAAAAGAGCTGAATAATTCCTATCACCAAGTGGCAGTGCTATATACCATCTAAGCTTGTGTAAGTACATCCTATGATGTTCACACAATGACGAAATCACCTAATGATGCATTTCTCAGAACGCATCCCCGTTGTTAACTAATTGGGTTTGGGAGAAGGTGCAAACAGCTTCCACCCACCCCACCCTCCCATTTCCTAGGCTCAGTCATGCCTTTGGAGGGTAGCACCTTTGTTTCTTCCACATGTCACAAATACAGTGACACTTGACTGTATTCAGGAACAAGGAGGCTCTGGTGCAAAAAGAATGTCATTTCCTTGTGAAAGTAGGTCTTCTGGGTCCATCACAGGCAGCCAATTCAAAGTGGTCCATCTGTCAACAGAACTCTTCTTCCAGGCTCACAGGGACTTCTTCCAGCCATAGCATATAACATTATAGCACAACGCATTACCCACGTTTGTGGTGGTGCTGATGTCAACATACCTCCTGCACTGCCAGGCCTGAAAAGAATAGCACAATTTCATACAATACATAATATTTGATAATAATAATAAACAATTAGATTGCTGGCTTATGTATTTACTACTATATTTTGAATGGTTATTTTAGAGTGTATTCTTACTTAGGAAAAAATAGTTACCTGTAAAATAGCCTCAGGCAGGTCCCTCAGGAGGTATCCAGAAGAAGGCACTGTTATCCTAGGAGATGACAGCTCCATGCGTCTTATTGCCCCTGATGTCCCTCCAGCAGCACAAGATGTGGACAAGAAGGCAGTGATAGTGATGATCCTGACCCTGCAGAGGCTCGGGCTAATGTGTGTGTTTGTGTCTTAGTTTTGAACAAAAACTTGTAAAATGTTTAAAAAAATTACAACAGAAAAAATACTTGTTCAATAAGAACATACAGAAAGAAAATATTTTTGTATAGCTGTAAAATGTGTTTGTGTTTTAAGCTGTTATTAGAAAAGAGCAAAAAATTTTAAAAATGAAAAGATCTGCAAAGTAAAAATGTTACATTAAGCTAACGTTAATTTATTATTAAAGAAAAAAAATGTTGAAATAAATTTAGCCTGCGAGTACAGTGTTTCCAAAATCTACAGCAGTGTATAGCAATGTCCTAAACCTTCACATTCTCTCACCACCCACTCACTGACTCACCCAGAGAAACTTCCAATCCTGCAAGCTCCATTCATGGGAAGTACCCTACACAGATGTACCATTTTTAATCTTTCATACTGTGTTTTTCCTGTGTCTTTTTAAGGTTTAGATACACAAATTCTTGCCATTGTGTTACAATTGCCTGCAGTATTCAGTAGAGTAACATGCTGTACAGGTTTTAGCCTAAGAACAATTGGCTACACCACACACCTAGGTGTGTAGTAGGCTATGCCATCTAAGCTTGTGTAAGTACACCCTGTGATGTTCACACAAGGACGAAATCACCTAACGATGCATTTCTTGGAATGTATCCCCATTATTAAGTGACACATGACTGACTGTACTCAGGAACAAGGAAACTCTGGTGCAAAAAGAACATCATTTCCATGTGTGAGTAGGTCTTCTGGGTCCATCACAGGCAGCCAATTCAAACGGTCCATCTGTCAACAGAACTCTTCTTCCAGGCTCACAGGGACAGAACTGATAGGCCCAACTTCCTTCCCTTCCTTCCTTCCTTCCTTTTCTTCCTTCCTTCCTTCTCTTCCTTCTCTTCTTTCTCTTCCTTCTCTCCCTTCTCTTCCTTCCTTCTCTCCTTTCCCACCTTCCACTCCTCCTTTCAACCTTCTCTCCTTTCTCCCTCTTTCCTTTCCTTCCCTTCAGAGGATCCTGCGGAGGCTCTGGGTGTCAGAGCAAAATGCTCCAAAGATCAGTGGAGGCACATGGATTCCTACATCTCCATACAACTTCACTCAAGGTACAGTCACCTTCTCTGAGATGAAAAAGAGAGAGAAAGGGAGGGAGGAAACCTTTGTTAAGCACCCAATGAGTGGTAAGTGACCTCACAAGCCTGTGAGGAGGTATGCGGCTTCCCATCTGTATGGATGAGGTTGAGTATGGGAGTCAAGAGGGTTACTGGTAGAGACAAGACCAGGACCGCAGGTTTATGGCGCCAGTGTTCGCATCTCTGCAACAGTATCACAGAGCTACAGAAATGAAATTTCCCAAAGAGGCTGCTTTCGAAACCAGTGACTTGCCCAAAGGCCACAATAAAAAGAGCCCACATATCTACACACCTGGGCCACTGAAAATGCATGACATGCAACCACACGTCAGCAGGTGAACGAGTCCTGCAGATGACGGGGCTGGCCCATATCAGCTCACAAGACTTGATCACGAAATACTCTGGAATTTAAATCACTGATAGCTTGCCATCAGCCATGGTGGAGGTGTGGACATTGGTAAATGCTAAAAATGAGGTCTTGTTTTGTGTTTTGACTTTTTTGGTTGGTTTTGTTTTTTGTCTTCTGTGAACCAATTGACGAGAACACCACTGGATGGCTTTTACAAATGCTGAGCAAAAGCAGTCAGATACAAAAGAGGACACAAGGCATGACCCATATGAGGAGGTCAAGGACAGCAAAGCTGAGCTATGGTGATGGAAGCCATGGGTATGGCAGGGCATTTGGGGAGCTGGTTGTGCTCTGAGTCTTGATATTGGTGGTGGTTTCATGGGCATGGTCAGTGTGTGAAAATAGTGCTACAATGAACATACACATGCATGTATCTTTATAATAGAATGATTTATATTTCTTTGTGCTTCACATTTATGATGGAATGTTTTTCATAGACACAGTCTCATAACATTTCTATGCATACTGGTAGTGGAGAGGAAAATGGGGACCCTCTATTCCCTTTCATGAGAAAAAAGATCACTGACTGAACCTTTAAAAGAGATCAAATGTGGTCATACACGGGACTCTTGAATACTTCAGGATCAGGAGCCAGAGTCAGTGGCTCCATCCAGCTCCGCAAACTTGGGCAAGTTCTAATCACTCTGGCCTTCAGTTTCTTCCTAAGTGGAGATAAAACCTTCTACTTCTGGCCAGGCATGGGGGCTCATGCCTGTAATCCCAGCACTTTGGGAGGCCCAGGTGGGTGGATCACCTGAAGTCGGGAGTTCAAGATCAGCCTGACCAACATGGAGAAACCCCATCTCTACTAAAAACACAAAATTAGCTGGGCATGGTAGTGCATGCCTGTAATCCCAGTTATTTGGGAGGCTGAGGCAGAATTGCTTGACCCAGGAGACAGAGGTCGTGGTAAGCCGAGATTACATTTGCACTCCAGCCTGGGCAACAAGAGTGAAATTCCATCCAAGAAAAAAAAAAAAACTTTCTACTTCTAGGGTTGTTGAGATTAAATATGTGTCACATATTAATACTATAAATGTCCAATATATTGGCTATTATTATTATTACTCAGCTCCACAGGTGGGTAGGAGAAGGGAAAGAGAAGAACACATATTTGAGAATACAGCCAGTGAAGGCAAGAACACCGTTCCTGCCCCATGTGTGTATGGCTCTGTTCTCTCCCCGTGGCTGGCTGAGCTCCCTCCTAACTCTGAAAATATTGAATCTGCAGTGGTTTAGAATGGTCCTGGGTCAAATGACCCCAACTTGGAGCAAGTTTGATTCTGGGGCACATCTGGGGACACGGCCCAATCTAGATTCACATGGAGGACACATTTTCCCAGCTAAGCCCATAGCAGGTTCACAGTTCAGCTCTGAAAGAATCATACAAATTGTGGAAGGGCTGAAAATTCTGACAAAGGCTTACAGAAGTGCCTTGCACTGAGAAAGATCCTCACAGAACACATAAATAGTGAAAATTGCAAAGTTTCCATTTCTCTGAGTGGATTGTGTTAGAATCGAGTGTTTCACACTTTGATCCCAACATGATTTCCACCCAGTCTATTAGTAAATATGAATCACAGATCCTCAGACTTAAAAGAGACCCAGGAAATTGTCTCATCCAATGGCCCACTGGAAGCTCAAATTCTCAAATTTCACTAGCTCAGTGGTTGGCCGGCCAGCACGTCCAACACACTGGACAACATGTTCCAGGAACAGGGAGCTCACTCCTTCATAGACAGCCATGGCATTCAGGCGTAGCTGCGTGGAAACATTCCTGTGGCAAAGACAAATCAGCCTGGCCATGGCTCCCCAGTGGGTCTGGGTCTATGCCTCAGGATTACCCAGTGACATTAGAAAGACATCTCTTCCACGAAACATTCCCCATCATCTGTGCAAACACCTTCCACCTGCCCCGCCCTCCCACCTCCTAGGCTCAGCCATGCCTTCAGAGGGTAGCACCTTTGTTTCTTCCACATGTCATAATTTCCCATTTCTTCATCTTTCTAGTCTGCCTTTGCATTTTTAACTATTGCAGAGGAACTAAAACAAGGCCTAAAAAGCCTTTTCCCTTCAAAGCCAACTTTTTCTTCAAAAAAAAAAAATGTTTTCTGCAGTTCACGGCATCCAGATCTTTTGAAATCGGTCTCTGCCTATTCTTCCAGTCTTGTCTTCTGATGCTGCCCCACATCCACTCTCTCCTTCAGCAGTAATGGATCTTCCTCCAAGACTGCATGCTTCTCCCTGCATCCCATCATCGCCCACACAATTTCAGCTCAGATGCTGCTTCTCACTTCACTATGAGGCCATACCAAGTCTATCTGTGCCTCACTATCCTCCCCTGCAGTCTGCTTCCCCTCTGTGGTGTCTCAAGGAGTCTCTTCCCTACTATACCACCGCCCCGGGATCATTTCTTTGTATTTCTCTCTCCTACCAGACACTGAATGCTTGGATCAGAAACCAAGCATTGTGTCTCATCTTCCAGCACCTTCCAGCCTTCTCACACCTGTTACATCTACTATCTATTTATTTATTTATTTATTTATTTATTTATGTTTAGAAACAGGTCTCCCTGTGTTACCCAGGCTGGACTGCAGCAGGCACAATCATGCACCTACTATTTTTTTTAAATCAACTTTTATTTTAAGTTCCAGGGTTCATGTGCGGGATTTACAGATTTGTTACATAGATGTGCCATGGTAGTTTGCTGCACAGATCAAGCCATCAGGTAGGTATTAAACCCATTACCCATTAGCTGTTCTTCCTGATGCTTTCCCTCCCATGCACCTTCCAATAGGCCCCAATGTGTGTTGCTTCCCCACCATGTGTCCATGTGTTCTCATTGTTTAGTTCCCACTTATAAGTGAGAACATGCAGTGTTTGGTTTTCTGTTCCTGCCTTAGTTTGCTGAGGATAATGGCTCTCAGCTCCATCCATGTCCCTGCAAAGGACATGATCTCATTCCTTTTTATGGCTGCCATAGTATTCCATGGTATACATGTACCACCTTTTCTTTATCCAGTCTACTGTTGATGGGCATTTGGGTTGATTCCATAACTTTGCTCTTGTGAACAGTGTCGCAATTAACATACACGCGCAAGAATCTTTATAATAGAATGATGTATATTCCTTTGGGTACATGCCCAATAATGGGATTGCTGGATGTTGCTGGATCAAATGGTACTTCTGCTTTTGGATCTCTGAGGAATTGCCACACTGTCTTAAATAATGGTTGAACTAACTTACACTCTCACCAACAGTGTGGAAGCATTCCTTTATCTTCACAGCCTTGCCAGCATCTGTTGTTTCTTGACTTTTTAGTAATCTCCATTCTGACTGGTATGAGATGGTATCTCACTGTGGTTTTGATTTGCATTTCTCTAATGATCAGTGATGTTGAGCTTTTCGTCATATGTTTGTTGGCTGCATGAATGTCTTCTTTTGAGAAGTGTCTGTTTATGTCCTTTGACTACTTTTTAATGGGGGCACCTACTGTTTTTAAGAAATTATTTTTCCTGCTCCAATAACCCAAGTCTGCCAAATCTATGTTTGCCACGAATTAACTGGCTGTGTTTTTTTAAGCACTGTCAAGAGCCCATTTCCTGATATAAATCACAGTTTGTGTGGAAATAGTAGCTATGAGTTTGTGTGGAAATACTAGCTATGTTAAGCAACATGTTCAGATGCTAATCTCACTTAAGCCCAGCATATCAGTGCATTTCTCAACATGGATTTCTAAGAAGAAAGCTACAGTGAGGGTTCCAATTACAAGACTTGCTCACAGAAGTGAGTCACAGTTGTAAAAATCAGCACACTTGGTGCATGGTATATAGAACACAGTCCCTTTGATGAGGCTTTTGTTGTCTTTGGATCTTATTCATGTTTTCAACATTATAATCCATCAGGCCAGAATCTATGACAAGTTAGTAAAAATGAGCATGTTTCTTATAATTTAAAATGTGATGCCAGAATTTGAGCTTATGAGAAGATGAAGGAGATGTACTTTTCCCTATTCCTCCTGGAAAGTACAACTAAAAACCCTGGACATTATACGTAAAATCAATAACTAGGTAAGAAGATTCTGAGAGGTGGAGAGAAGGCAGACAGAAGGCTAGAATCCCAATACACAAGTCACAAAATGATAAGGAGTTCCAAGTTAATGTTTTGTCTCACATATGCCAGAGTTGGAGCTGAACAAGCCAGCAAACTGGAAACATCAGTGGCCACAGACAAACATAGCCCTGACAAAAGCCTGCTCCCCACAGTCAAAGGGACAACAAAAGTCAGCCTAGCAAGACAGAAAACTTTCAGACAATAATCATCCTACTCCAGCCAAACACCAAAGAAAAACTCTGGCTCAGCCACTACTCACACCAGCCAAGGTCAAGTGGGAGCCTAAACTTGCAGGAATGTGTCCCAATCACCTGTCAGGTGGTGTCAGAGAAAGCTGAGTAGGGAGCCAGGACTTCTATCCCTACCAAGCAGTAACAAGCATCTCCCATCACAACATGGTGCCTTTAGAGACCACCTGGTCAGTCTGGATTTTCACCCCTAACTCAGAGTTATAAGGCCTCCCCATCTCTGCTAGTGCAGTCTCAAAGGAGAATGGAGAACCAGGATTTCACCACAGCCCAGGGTAAGAAGGCCCACACCCATATCAGTGGTGTCAGTTGAGGCTGCATGGAGAGCAGAAATGAGTCACTCCCATCTTTTTCAGCCAGGGAGGTATCAGTAGATACCAACCCTGAAAGAACAGAGATGTTAGATTATCTGACAAAGATTCTAAAATAGCTGTCATAAAAATGCTTCAATGAACAATTATAAGCACACTAGAAACCAACAAAAAAAATTGAAATTCTCAGCAAATAAACTGAAACTCTCAGCAAAGAAAAAAAAAGATATACAAAGAAAAGAACCAAATTGAAATTTTAGAAGTGAAAAATACACTAATTAAAATAACAGGCTCAGTGGGTGGCTTAGCAGCAGAATGGAGGGGACAGGGAAGAATCAGTGAGCTGGAACATAGAACAGTAGAAATTACTCAGTCTGACCAACAGAGAGAAAGCAGACTGAAAAAGAATGATAAACAGAGCCATAGGGATTTGCGAGACTGCAACAAAAGATTCATCTTTTGTATGATCAGAGTTTTTGAAGGAGAGGAGAAAGGGCACAGGGCTGACAAACTGGTAAAGGAAATAATGACTAAAACCTTCCAAATTTGGCAATACCTAAAGATTCAGCAAGCTGAGAAAACCAAAAACAGGGTCAAACCAAATAAATCTATGCAAAAATCTATCATAATCACACTTTTGAAAATTAAAACAAAGGAAAAAACCTAAAACAGTAAGAGAAAGGACACCTTACCTACAGATAAAAACCAATTCAGATAACAGCATATTTCTCATCAGAAACCATGGACTCTAGAAGGAATGGCATATTTTTCAAGTATTGAAAGAAAATAACTGTCCACTCAGAATCCTATATCTAATAAAAATATCAGAAATTAAGGGGAAATTAAGACATTCTCAAATGAAAGAAAACTAAGAGAATTTGTAGCAAATAGACCTATAATAAAAGAAAGTCTAAAAGAAGTTCTACAAATACAAAAGAAATGACAAAAGAAGAAAATCAGACCTTGGATAATCAGAAAGGAAGGAAGAAAACAGCAAACACAAATGTGAATAAGTACAATACACTTTATATATTAGTCGGTTTTCACACTGCTGTAAAGTCATACCTGAGACTGGATAATTAGAATTAAAAGAGGTTTAATTGACTCACAGTTCCACATGGCTGGGGAGGCCTCAGGACACTTTCAGTCACGGCAGAAAGCAAAGGGGGAACAAGCATGTCTTACCACGGCAAAACAGGACCAAAAGAGAATGCAAAAAAGCCACAGACTTTTAAACCATCAGATCTCATGAGGACTCACTGTCATGAGAAGAGCTTGGAGAAAACTGCCCCATGATCCAATTACCTCTCACCAGGTCCCTCCCTCAATACATGGGGATTACAATTTGAGATAAGATCTGGGTGAGAACACATAGCCAAATCATATCACTCTCCTTAAGACTCTTAAGTTTTCTAAATTATGTTTGACATTTGAAGTAAAAATTATGGCACCCTCTGATATAGCTCTAATTATGTAATAGAAATATTTAAAACAATTATAAATGAGGATAGTAAGGGGTCATAAAGGCAAATAAGATTTCTATGCTTCACTAAAATTGGTAAAATAATGACACCTGTAGACTGTGAAAAATTATGAACATATAATGTAATACCTACAGCAACTAAAATGCCATGCAAAGAGGGACTGATATGGTTTAACCGTGTGCCCACCCAAATCTCATCTTGAACTGCAGTTCGGATAATTCCCATGTGTTGTGGGAGGTAATTGAATCATGGGGGCAGGTCTTTCCTGTGCTGTTCTAATGACAGTGAATAAGTTTCATGAATCTTATGGTTTTATAAAGGGGAGTTCCCCTACACAAGTTATCTCTTGCCTGCTACCATATAAGACATGATTTTGCTCCTCATTCACCACATGCCATGATTATGAGGCCTCCCCAGCCATGTGGAACTGTGAGCCAATTAATCCCCTTTCCTTTATAAATTACCCAGTCTCAGGTATGTCTTTATTAGGAGCATGAGAACAGACTAATACAGGGACATTCAAAAATGCCATAGGTAAACCAACACTGCATTCTTAAAAAATGTTTAAATAACCCACAGGAAAGAAAGGAAAAAAGAGAAAAATGCAAACAAAGAGAAGAGAGAAAAAAAGTCAGATTTAAGTCATATCAATAATTACATTAAGTGTAAATGGTTACAATATGACAATTAAAATACAGAAATTGGCAAAGTGGGTTAAAAAAACATGATCCAACTTTATAATATCTATAAAAATCAATTTGAAACATAATAATATAAGCAGGTTGAAGGTTAACAAATTGAGATTATATATATATTGCATATCTCAGATAAAGTAGACTTCAGAGCAAAGAAAACTATCAGAGACCCGGAGGGACAGAGGGACATAGTATAACAATAAAAGAAACAATCCACCAAATAATTTAGCAATCATAAATGTATATGCTACAACAGAGCTGGAAAATAGGCAAAACAAAAACCAATGGAACTGAAAGGAGAAATAGATCAATCCACAATTACTGCTGGAGACTTCAATACCTCCCTCTCAACAGTTGATAGAATAACCAGACAGAACATTGGCAAGGGTATAGAAGAATGGAACAATCCCATCGACCAACAGGATCTAATCAACATTTATAGAACAATCCACCCAACAACAGCAGAATATACATTCTTTAGAGTTGCCTGCAGAGCTTATACCAAGACAGACTATCCTGAGCCAAACAAACTTCAACAAATTCAAGAGAATTGAAATCATACAATGTGTTCTCCAGCCACAATGGAATAAAATTAGACATCAAAAAGAAAAATCTCAAAACACTTGAAAACTAAACAACGTATTTCTAAATTATCCATAGGTCAAAGAAGAAGTCTCAAGAGTTTTTTAAAAAATACATTCAACTGAATGATAATGAAAATACAACATATCAAAAGTTGTGAGACACAGCTAAAGCTGTACTGAAGGGGATATTTATAGCATTAAATGCATACATTGGAAGAAAGAAAGTCTCAAGTGAACCTAAACTTCTACTAAGGAACCTAGGGAAAAAAAGAACAAAATATACTCAAAACAGTCCAGGTATGGTGGCTCACGCCTGTAACCCCAGCACTTTGGGAGGCCAAGGAGGGCAGATCACATAAGGTCAGGAGTTCAAGACCAGCCTGGCCAACATGGTGAAACCCCATCTCTACCAAAAATATAAAAATTAGCCAGGTATGGTGGTGCATGCCTGTAATCCCAGCTACTCAGGAGGCTGAGACAGAAGAATGGCTTGAACCCGGGAGGCAGAGGTTACAGAGAGCCAAGATCAAACCACCGCACTCCAGTCTGGGTAACAAGAGCAAGACTTCACCTCAAAAAAACAAATAAAATAAATATGCTCAAAACAAACAGAAAAAAAAAGAAATAGTACATAGAAGAACAGAAATCAATGAAATTAAAACAAAGACAATGCAGAAAATCAATAACACAAGTGAAGTGTAGAAATCTTACTTTCATTTAGATCCTTTTATTGTCTCTGCTTATTAAATGTAATCCTCTTAAAAGTATTCTCTCTGCAGACATTGAGCACTACATCAAATGGTGTTACAGCTTTTGCTTCAACCATAAAACCATAAAATATAATCAAAGAAATTCATGAGATGAAGGACAGTCTGTTTACTTCTAATTCTATGCATTCCATTGTTTTGTTGTTGTTGTTGTTTGTTTGTTTTTTCCTTTCAGAAGGTTCTAGCCTTTTTCTTCTATCATTTTCTTTCTGTATGGAGAACTTCCTTAGACATTCTTTAAGGGTAGCTATGCTAGCAATAAATTATCTTAGTTTTTCTTCCTCTGTGAAGGTGTTTATTTCTCTTTCCACCCTGAAGCATAGTTTCACTGGATAGGTGAATTGGGGCTGTTCTTTTCTTTCAGCACTTGAAAAACATTGTTCCACTTCGTTCAAATAGCCATGGTTTCAAATGAGAAATCCACTGTCAGTAAAACTGGCGTTCTTATATAGATAATGTATCATTTCTCTCTGACTATTTTTTTTCTTTTAAGATGGAGTCTTGCTCTGTCACCCAGGCTGGAGTGCAGTGGCGCAATCTCAGCTCACTGCAACCTCCGCCTCCTGGGTTCTAGCGATTCTCCTGTCTCAGCCTCCCAAGTAGCTGGGACTACAGGCACGTGCCACCATGCCCAGCTAATTTTTTAATTATTATTTAGTAGGGATGGGGTTTCACCATGTTGGCCAGGCTGGTCTCAAACTCCTGACCTCAGGTGATCCACTCACCTCAGCCTCCCAAAGTGCTGGGCTTACAGGCGTGGGCCCCCACAACCAGCCTCTGTCTGGCTATTTTGAAGATGTTTTCTTTGTCTTTAGTTTTCGTAAGTTTGGCTATGATGTGTCTGGGTGTAGATTTCTTTGGTTTATCCTATTTGGGATTTTATTCGCTTCATGAATCTGAAGATTTATGTATTTTGCCAAACTTGGGAAGTTTTCAGCCATTAGTTCTAATATTTTCTTTAGTTTCACACCCACATAGGTCGCCTGGCTGCTGCCACTATAGGCAGATGGGATCGCCTACAGATCTGGGCTTCTTGTGAGTGGGGCCTGGACTGATCAAGGCTTCATTTCTCCTCCTCCAAACAGATCAGACCACCCCCAGGGAACCTGGTTACAGACCTGAGGCTGGAGGTCCCCACTAGGTCTCTAGTGGGCTTTCCTTTCTGTAGTCCTTTGGCCAGGGAGATCAGGCTTCTTTGTCTGTTTGTTTTCAATCCATGTCTGTTGTCAGTCCCAGGTTGCAGATCCCTCCCGTACCCAATCTGAGAGATGCAAAGAAAACCCAAGAACTCACCTCATCATCATTCCTCAAGTCCTGAAGCCCATATCAAATCCTCCTTCTTTTCAGTTCTTAGGGTCCTTTTATAACTGTCTGTCGAATAATTTCCAGGGGATTTAGATAGATTTGGAGAGGGGAAACTGAGTCTATGCCATCTGATTCTGGAACTGGAAGAGCTGGCATTTATTTTTGATGCCACTTTGTACCAGGCACTGCGCTCAGCTTCCACAGCTACCCAACAGCAGACCCACAGGGACTTTGCTCACCTCTGCTGTAAGGCTATTGGCTTCTCAGCGGTAGCCTTTGAGAAGGGTGAAGTTTCACAAACATGAATGTTCCTTTAACCCAAAGTTTCCAAGTTGCTTTATTTAATTTCATAGGATGAAAAGTTTTCTCGATGTATTGCACAGTCACTAAATGGGTCAAAATCTAAACTCCTCTGGGTACCCTTCACCCTTTGCTGTGTTTCTGTCTCCTGCTCATGGTCCAGCTCAATAAGTGGGTCTCTCTTCTTCCCTTTTTTATACCTCTTCTCTCCCTAGCCTTGCTGTCAGCCTGCCAACTGTCACTCTGACATCAGAGTACCTGCTTCTGGAAGGCTCTCTTTTCAATCCTTACTTCTGACTTGCTGAGGGTCAAGGAAATCAAATAAGCAGGATTATATTATTGTAATCTAAATGAAGAGTAAGTTGACTAGGAAGGCGCATCTAAGAGACACATATATTGTGAGCCAGAGCTTGGGTTCTTGGATTTTTGATAATATTTTGGCAGTTCAGTAGCTGCTTTTACTACATTCGTGTTCCTGGCTGTGTTACAAACAATCAAGGCTGCTAGAAAAGTGGCCTCTAGATAACTGGAGAATTTTTGCATTTACTTTGTAAACACCCTTTCCCCACAACCCCACTACATCCCCAAAAAACAACACTGAACAGTTCTAAGCTCAAGACACAGACTCAAGTCCTTTTTGGGAAGAATACACAAGAGTAAAGATAGGTTTTTTTCTACTTTTTATTACAAGAAAGCAATTGAAAGAGTATTTTACAACACTTTCCAAAAGAAAGTGTTTCTGTGCCAAAATCAAGCATGAGACATTTCATCCCAAAATGAAATCTGACAATGTCATGGGTAATTTAATTATAGCTTTTCTATAGGAAAAATAGTATGGAGGCAAAGGGGGGTTTCAGCTGAGCTTTGTGGGAAATTAAATCCAGTTATAATTAGTATTAAATGTGTGTTGGATAATGCCATTTCCAAAATGTAGAACCCTCCTTTCCTAGACTCAGATTTTCATTCTGAGTCTCAGTGCCAGGGACCTTCCATCATTGAGAATCAGCCCTGAAAATCCACAGCGCAGGTCCTGGAATCAGGCCCAGCTGGTACACAGACCTGTGTGACTTCAGGAGACAAACATAATAGATGGTCACAGCTCTCTAATCTCACTCATTTAGAGGCAAGACAGGTTCCTAAAATAATCACATAGCCTGATTTCCTAACAACCTTTGCCAAAGTTGCTGAAACTTCGTTAGCAGCACACGTAAGGACCAGAAAAACCACCCTTTCTCTCCACACTTCTGTCTCCCGCTGAGGTACCGTGAGAAGAGTTATTTGGAGATTTGGCATCCCCCTCCAGATACCCTGAGCTGTCAGGTGACTGCAGAGCTGTGCTGAAGCTTCCCTTTCCCACCTTGCACTGAATGATGTGGGCAGTGACATCACCCTGGGGCCCTACTTCCTTTCTCAGGCTCAGCTTTCACCCCAGGGCTCAGAGAAAAGCAGCTTTTTAAGAAAACTGGCCCCCAGGAGCTATTGTTTCTTTGGACTCTATCCTTCCACGGCAAGTGCAGCCTGGCACCAGTTTGAGCAATGATTTGGGAGCAGCAACTTCTGCATCTGGTTGTGCATGAGGGTGTTTGTGTGTGTGTGGCAAGTGTGCACACAAATGCACAGTTTCCCAAACATAAACATCCTCATGGGTACTTTTTTCAGCTCTCAGAACTCCCAACAGCCTCTTAGCAGTGTCTCCATCCAATCCGACCTGCTCCATCCAATCCCTCCTCCTCACTCGTACCATCTGGGCTTCCTGAAACCCAAAACCAAGGGGGGACATATCTCCCCTCTCTGTTCAGAACCATTTGGGAACTTACTGCCTCACTGCCTGGAACTGGGCTGTGGACCCACTGCCTACCTCGAAGCCTGACTTTCCCCACTCCTCTCCCTTTATGCTGCCCACTCACCTTTCAAGATTCAGTTAGGACTCATATCCTCTCTAGAACACTTTCCAACCGGTCCATCCATCTCCCCACCTCCGCACACAGAAACAACGCCACATCATCTATTCTGTAAGCACTATCATCATCCTACACAGAGGTTTCTATTGGATAAAAGGCCCCTACAAAGTATCTAGCCCATAACAGCACTTGACAAATGTTGGGCAAGTGAACGAACACATCTCGCAGCTGGCAGAGAATTCCAGGCCCTTATCTGAATTGAATAAAGGATACATCAAAAAGAAAAGTTTGAGGCTAAGGAGATCTCCCACATCAGGGAACTGTGCAGTGGGAGCCTGCTGGGTCCTCCAAAGAATACACACGTACCTCCCAAGAGACCCATCATGTGGATGGCAACCAGGCAGAGGGTGCTTAGGGCCAGAAAAGACCAGCGGAGAAGGGCCAGAGCCATAGCCAGCTTCTCCCTTTGGCCTGCCCGAGCACAGGGGAACCAGACACAGGGAGAGACCAAAGGAGGAGGAAGGAAAGAGTAAACGCTATCTGCACCCCTGCCCAGTGCTGCTTCCCAGAGCCTGAGAAAGGCCTGTGCCGTAGGAAGAGACTCCCTTTCCTATTCTCTCTCCCCTGAGTTCTTGGGTTCTCAAAAAAAGCATCAGAACAGACACTAGCCAGAGCACACATACCTTCCTTCCCTCTCATCCCAAATCTCCAGAGACAAGAATAAAGTAAAAAAAAAAACAATCCTGACCTGGGTCAGATAACCAGAAAGGGGGCTTAAAGGATCCAGAACTGATAAGACACCATGAGGGATG